>NC_140586.1:497297126-497897126 GCF_964204655.1 Triturus cristatus
TCTCCCAACTAAAAACAGCCATAGGGCGTGTTTACACAGTGGTGAAGGGAGGGGACGGGGCCTGAGTTAACGTGTGCAAACACGCCCTGTGGCGCGTTTTAAGTTGGGGAAATAATTCCCCTTCAATCCTGAGGGACCCTGGGGGCCAACTAGCCCACCAGGTGCTTCCAGTAAGCGCCACTGCGCTGCGTTGCAGAGAGGTGGTCTAGGCCATGCCCCTTTTTTACATCTCTCTACAACGCAGCTCTGTTGCGCTTACTGGAGGTACCTAGTGGTCTAGATGGACCCTAGGGACCCTCAGGATTCAAGGGGACTTAATCTCCCAACTTAAAACGGCCTCAGGGCGTGTTTACACAGTGGGGAAGGGAGGGGACGGGGCCTGAGGTGCCGTGTGCAAACACACCCTGTGGCGTGTTTTAAACGGTAGTTTATTCCCCTGCCCTATTATATACTAGGGGCTTACAGAGGAGGTCATGCTAATCACAGGGGGACCCCAACGCATAGTGTTCCCTAGTGTATGTAGGTGTTTTCACTGTATTCTAAGTGTCTTTTACCATAGCAATGGCTCTAGGACTGGTTAGTCAGACTCAGTTACCACCAGTATCCGTCTCAAAAAGTTGAGGGCACAAGATGATTTTGCAACAAGGTTTCTTTCTGCTCTTCTGTTTGTTCATTCCTCATGTTATCCTTCTTTCTGCACTTTTCTTCATCTTTGCGGACTTCTGTTGCTTCTTTCTGCATTTCTTTTTTTTCTTTCTGTGCGTTTTTTCTTCTTTCTTCACATGTCCTATCTGTGTAGGCATAGTTAGAAATTAGCATTTAAAAAACCTTTGAAATTCACAAAAAAACCATAGGTTTCAGGCACGTTATAGTTAGGAATTAGCATTTAAAAAACCTTAGAAATTCACTGAAAAAACCATAGGTTTCAGGGGCGTTATAGTTAGCTGGACTTTTCACTCGTACAAAACCATTGAAATTCCCCAGATATAGTTAGTTCAGCTAACTATAACTCGCGCGCCCGCAATGCACTGCTGATGACGTCACATATTACATCACTCATGACATGGTCAGTGACATCACTCATGACATCACTGATGACATCTCAAATGACATCACTCATGACATCACTCATGACATCATCCTTGTGATAGAGTGGCAGACCTCCTCTCTCCCTAATTTAACCTTTGATACATTCAAAAATAGAAACTAAAATTTTCAAAACCATGGACATACCAATACCAGTTACAACAACCTATTCAGTAATTCTAAGATCCACATACACATCCACTCATTCACCAACAGTCCTATACAGTCACTCATACATGTACTCACTCATCATATGTACTCATACACCTATACATCCTGTTACACAACGCCACTCATCCATAGAGTTACTCACACACATAGTCACTCATGCTAATAAAGAATCAAACATCCATTTACTTGCATATACAGTTATACACACACCACCACACTTACTTCTACAGAAACTTACACATACCTAGTCTTTTAAACAATCACTTATAGAAACACATACTTATTCATACAGGAACACTTTCAATCTCTCACTCTCACATATACTCACTTATATACACCAATAGTCACATATACTAGTTTAAAACATATGTAGTTACTCACAAAGACACTATTGAGACAGTCATTCACTCACTAACAGACCCTTGCACACACTTATCCACCCATACAGTCCTGCACACATGCTGTCTTCAATACATACAAACAGTGAGTCACTCATTCATGCACCTATGCACTACGTAATACCCCCCACAAACCATACAGACACTCAGACACTCATACTGATACTCAAAAAACCAACTAATAACCTATATAGACACTCATGGAGCTACTCACCAACCCATGCAGCCACTTATGCACAAAGTGAGAGACTGATACAGATATTTACATATTTAAAAATTACTCACTAAGCCATGTATTCACTAAGATACACTTAATCAGTCAGTTATACAATCAATTTTTCAAAAACAAATCATCCATTTAGACACTTATATACCCATTTATTCTTCCATCGACCTTGAGATATACATATATAAAACATATGTAATTTTCGAAAAAATACACATTCACTGGATGAGGTCATCAGTGATGTCATCAGTGATGTCATTTGAGATGTCATGAGTGATGTCATGAGTGATGTCACTGACCATGTCATGAGTGATGTAATATGTGACGTCATCTGCAGTGCATTGCGGGCGCGCGAGTTATAGTTTTTTCAGGTTTATTCAGTGAATCTCTAAGGTTTTTTAAATGCTAATTCCTAACTATAACGTGCCTGAAACCTATGGTTTTTTTGGTGAATATATATATATATATATATATATATATAAATTCACTGAAAAAACCATAGGTTTCAGGGGTGTTACAGTTAGCTGGACTTTTCACTTGTACAAAACCATTGAAATTCCCCCGTTATAGTTAGTTCAGCTAACTATAACTCGCGCGCCCGCAATGCACTGCTGATGACGTCACATATTACATCACTCATGACATGGTCAGTGACATCACTCATGACATCACTGATGACATCTCAAATGACAAATCCTTGTGATAGAGTGGCAGACCTCCTCTCACCCTAATATAACCTTTGATACACACATTCAAAAATAGACTAAAATTTTCAAAACAATGGACATACCAATACCAGTTACAACAACCTCTTCAGTAATTCTAAGATCCACATACACATCCACTCATTCACCAACAGTCCTATACAGTCACTCATACATGTACTCACTCATCATATGTACTCATACACCTATACATCCTGTTACACAATGCCACTCATCCATAGAGTTACTCACACACATAGTCACTCATGCTAATAAAGAATCAAACATATATTTACTTGCATATACAGTTATACACACACCACCACACTTACTTCTATGGAAACTTACACAGTCTTAGTCTTTTAAACAATCACTGATAGAAACACATAATTATTCATACAGGAACTCTTTCAATCTCTCACTCTCACATATACTCACTTATATACACCAATAGTCACATATACTAGTTTAAAACATATGTAGTTACTCATAAAGACACTATTGAGACAGTCATTCACTCACTAACACACCCATACACACACTCATCCACCCATACAGTCCTGCACACATGCTGTCTTCAACACATACAAACAGTGAGTCACTCATTCATGCACCTATGCACTACGTAATATCCCCCACCGAACCATGCAGACACTCAGACTGATACTCAAAAAACCAACTAATAACCTATATAGACACCCATGTAGCTACTCACCAACCCATGCAGCCACTTATACACAAAGTGAGAGACTGATACAGATATTTACATATTTAAACATTACTCACTAAGCCATGTATTCACTATGATACACTTAATCAGTCAGTTACACAATCAATTTTTCAAAAACAAATCATCCATTTAGACACTTATATACCCATTTATTCTTCCATCGACCTTGAGGTATACATATATAAAACATATTTAATTTTCAGAAAAACAGACATTCACTGGATGATGTCATCAGTGATGTCATCAGTGATGTCATTTGAGATGTCATCAGTGATGTCATGAGTGATGTCACTGACCATGTCATGAGTGATGTAATATGTGACGTCACCAGCAGTGCATTGCGGGCGCGCGAGTTATAGTTAGCTGAACTAACTATAACGGGGGAATTTCAATGGTTTTGTACAAGTGAAAAGTCCAGCTAACTATAACACCCCTGAAACCTATGGTTTTTTCAGTGAATTTCTGAGGTTTTTTAAATGCTAATTCCTAACTATAACGTGCCTGAAACCTATGTTTTTTTCTGTGAATTTCAAAGGTTTTTTAAATGCTAATTTCTAACTATGCCTACAGAGATATGACATGTGAAAAAAGAAGAAAAAATGCACAGAAAGAAAAAAAAGAAGTGCAGAAAGAAGCAACAGAAGTCCTCAAAGACGAAGAAAACTGCAGGAAGAAGGATAACGTGCAGAAAGAACAAAAAGAAGAGCAGAAAGAATCCTTGTTGCAAAATCATCCTGTACCCTCAACTTTTTCAGACGGATACTGGTGGTAACTGAGTCTGACTAACCAGTCCTAGAGCCAGTGCTATGTTAAAAGACACTTAGAATACAGTGAAAACACCTACATACACTAGGGAACATTATGTGTTGGGGTCCCCCTGTGATTAGCATGACCTCCTCTGTAAGCCCCTAGTATATAATAGGGCAGGGGGATTAAAACTACCTCTTAAAACAGGCCACAGGGCGTTTTTGCACACGTTAACTCAGGCCTCGTCTCCTCCCTTCACCACTGTGTAAACATGCCTTGGGTCCGTTTTTAGTTGGGAGATTAAGTTCATTTGAATCCTGAGGGTCCCTAGGGTCCAACTAGCCCACTAGGTACCTCCAGTAAGTGCCACAGAGCTGCGTTGCAAAGAGGTGTAAAAAGTGGCACAGCCTGGACCACCTCTCTGCAATGCAGCTCAGTGGTGCTTACTGGAAGCACTTGGTGGGCTAGTTAGCCCCCAGGGGCCCTCAGTATTGAAGGGAAATTATATCCCCAATTTAAAACGTGCCATAGTGCGTGTTTGCACACGTCACCTCAGGCCCCGTCCCCTCCCTTCACCACTGTGTAAACGCGTCCTGTGGCTGTTCTAAGTTGAGAGATTAAGTCCCCTTGAATCCTAAGGGTCCCTAGGGTCAAACTAGACCACTAGGTACCTCCAGTAAGCGCCACAGAGCTGCGTTGCAGAGAGGTGTAAAAAGGGGCGTGGCCTCAGAACACCTGTCTGCAGCACAGCTCCCTGACGCATACTGGAGATGCCTTTTGGGCTAGTTGGCCCTCAGGGACCCTCAGTATTGAAGAGGAATTAATTCCCCAACTTACAACTCGCCAGGGGGCGCGTTTGCAGAGTGCTGCAAGGAGGGGGCGTGGCCTCCGGCACAATGCCAGTCTTTTATTTATTTTAATTTTTTAAGAAGGGGGGCTGTGTGGTTCCCCTTCTTATTCTAATTTATTGGCCCTGATGACCCCATCCCCCAGGGCCTGTCTCCTAATTATATTTTTTTTACCCCAATCCCCAGGGCCGGCCACTGTTTTTTATTATTTTTAAAAAATATATATTCATAGACACACCTAGGACATGCTGGACAAACCGTACGTACCTATCACCATGACGATTTGAGTGATATTCATTAAAAGGCGAATATGCATACAATGAATCCACATGGAATGTATTTACACCACTAGTGAAGCTCTGACATGTCTGATGCCCTACCGTGCCTAATCCCGGTAGACACCCTTGTCATTTATTTATACAAACATGGGTAGCTATTGACGGGCACATGTAATACATATGCACACCAAGCCATTCAAAGGGGATTCGACAAAAATTTGACCAAAACTATGTAAGAAACCTCCCTTACGGTTAATAAAACACACATCCACTGCCGGATGTGTAAAGGGGACGAACATCACTTGAGAGTCACAGCGCGCTCCTGGCAGAGCCCAATGCTGTGTTACACCCACCATTGCCTGCCGAGTGCCACACACCTCTGTGTTGTATTCCACCAGCTAGTGCATATGCTATGACACTCTCTAGCCCATGTGCACTGTAACACCACCCCGTGAATATGTCATGCCACACTTGTTTTCGCATGGGTTATATTGCCCCATCTAACGTGCCTTCCTCGATGCCAATGTTATAACGCACAGTGCTATGCCATACATATTACAATCTGGGATCCATATCTTTGTCACAGTGCATATGCAACGTTACACTCCCCAGCACATATTTTATATTACAACTTTAGAGACTAGTTAGGTTACACAACACTGCCCTGTGCATATTACACTCCAAGGCGCACATCACATAGCACGCACTAGTGCCTGTGCTATCTCGCGCTCTCCAATGAATCTGTCATTGCGCACAATGTATTGCATATTATATTTCACACCCGGTTCATCTTATATCACACTTTTTGGTGCATAGTTTATACCTACACTATATCTAGTTTTCATTTTCAATCGTGCTCTCAGGACTATGTTCTATATAACACTGTGTTCACCTACCCTTTTCACGGGCATTACATTTTGCGATAGGTGTGGAGGGTCAGGGGGTGTTTCTGCCAAATGAGCCCGGAGTCACAGTCACAAACGTCCTCTTCTTCCTGAATAAAAGTGAGATTATGCTGCATACTTCTTCATATTTTAAGTAGTTCGCACAGACAAACGTTTTAAAAACAATAAAGTTCCTAATACCCGCCTTCTCTGAACAGTTAGCTTGCTGCCCCATCCACCTCCTCCCTATCCTCTGTTGTGTGAATCCATGGACTAGCCTCCTCCCTCCTGCCATGCATGGTCTGATGTGCTGCCACTGCCCTCAATTTAGTATGATGTACCAGTCCCCTCCTCCTGCCCTCCATTGCCCAATTCTATGCCCCATCATTGACCTCCTGCTTAAACTCTGTGCTTAGCTTGCTGCCCCTATTCTCCTTCCCCCTGCCCTCCGATGTCTTTGTGCATGCCCCTGCTCCATCCTTTTTGCCCACCATGTTCCATGGACCTGCCACTCCTATCTACTCTGAGTGTTCTGTTGAGCTGCCACTCCCCTCTCACCTGCCTAGCATTGTCAGATGACTGTAACCTGTCCCTGCCACCTCCACCCTGCCTGTCCACATGCCATGCCCCTATCCTCTTCCTCCTGTCCTACATGGTCCATTGTACTGCCACACCCTTCTGCCCTCCCTGGTCTGTTGTGCTGCAACTGCTCCTCCTGCCTGCCCCGTGCGGTCTGTTGTGAGGCTCCTTCCCCTGAACTTTCTTGTCTGTGCACAGGTCCTGACCCTCCCTTCTATCCTCCATCGTCCTTTGTGCATGCCCCTGCACCCTCCTTCTTGCCCATCATAGCCATTGTGCTGCCACTAACCCTCCCACTTGCCATGCATGGTCTTCTGTGCTGCCATGGCCCCTCCCACCTTCCCTGTGTGGTCCGTTAGCTGCCCCTGACCCCCTCCCACCTTCCCTCCATGGTCTGTGTGTATGCCATCACAGTCTCACTGTTGCTCTTCATTATTATTATGAAATCTGTTTATTAGCATTTGTTAATATAGACATAGCATACATCATAAATGTAATAACCCACAGGCAATGAGTCTGGTACTCGGAGGAGTATCCGCCAATCGTGAATGCGGTGAGCCGCAGGGTCCATCGCCACTACGAGGCGTGGATTAATGCAAACTGATAAGTGTCAGGGCCACCGCCCGCAGTTGAACAGATTCATGGAACAACCGAAATGGGGTAAAAGAAAACAGGTTAAACAACAGAAGCCCAACAGAACAGCAGCAGCAGGTTCGATCTTAGACCATACGACCCTCAGGATACCCCCCCCCCAGTCAATCCCCCCCCCCAGACCCGGCCCCCCCATCTCCCGTGACATATCGTTCTATGGAAGGCAATTGTCATTGTCCGCACATCCGCCCGGTTCAGCTAGGACCTCCCCGCCAATCCCCAGAGTGGGTCCCCCAGGCTCACCTTCATTCCCTTCCCCTCCAGGAAGTGGCTCCGCAGTATGTGTCCCACAGAGTCCCAGGGCATCCCCATCCAGCTGCATCAGGACCTGCAAGTGTACGTCCCATTGATTCGCTATGGGTGTGCGTCTGAGGCCTAACGTTTCCTCTCGCAAGAGAGCCGTACCCTCCGCCCCCACCCACACTAGCAGGGAGCTCCGCCACGCCTGCGCCCGAGGGGGCTCAGCCGCCTTCCAGCGCTTAGTAATTAACCGCTTCGCCACAATCAGGCCCAGGTCGAGGAAACGACAGGCAACTTTCGTGGGGGGAGTTCTACGAAACAAGTGTAGCAGACAGGCTGGCCAGTCTCCCCGTGCCAGCGGACCGACGCAAGCACGTAACGCTCCATGCACCGTCCGCCAGTATGAGTCGAGCGCTGGACAGCTCCATAACATGTGCACCAGTCCAGCATCCAGAGCCTCGCAGCGTGGGCATTCAGCGTCCGCCCGGTGGAAATAGCGATTGATGGAGTCGGGAGTGAGATATGCTCTGTGCAGTATGAAGTACTGGATTTGGCGAAACCGCAGGTTCCTGGGGACCCGTGTGGGCCCCCGTAGAGTGTCCCTCCATTCCTTGTCGGTCATGGGGCGGTCCAGATCCACTTCCCATTTACCCCGCAATAGAGACAGGTCTGCCGCCACCAGCGTGCGCAAGGAGGCCGCAAACCAGCGAATCATGTGACCGCCCCGTCCCATGACGTGGAGGTACTGCATCATGAGGTGTTGTGCCGGTTCCTCCTGAAGAGCGCCCCACCGACTCATCAGCGTCGCGATTAGCGAGCGGTGACGGAGAAACTGACTGGCCGCTAACCCCGTCTCCTCCGCCAGTTGAGCGAACGGTATAAGCGCACCATCGTGGTAGAGGTCCCCCAGCGTACAGATATCCACCGCGTGCCAGTCGGCAAGCTCTGCCGAGCGCAATATCCCTCGACCGCTAGGTGAACCTTCAATCGGCATGGCAGGGGCATATGGGGTATGCGACCGAGTCAAGTAGAGGGCACGCCGATAGCACCTACAGGCCACCGCCACTAGAAGGGGCCCCGGCTTGACCACTCTGGCCGTCGGGTGGAACAACGCGATAATATCCGTCAGGGGGAATGGCGGCTCCATGGATGCCGTGTCATCCCTCTCCCGGTCGGCCAACCACCTGGCCACCCATTGCAGCTGTGCTGCTAGCTAATAGTGTTCAAAGCAGGGCATCGCGAGTCCCCCCTGACCCGTGGGGAGGTAAAGCTTAGAGAGCGCCACTCTGTGGCGTGCGGTGCCCCATACAAAGTCCCGAAGGGAGCGTTCCAAGGCGGCGAAAAAGGACGCCGGGATGTAGGTCGGCAGGTTAGCAAAATAGTAGAGGAGCCTGGGCAGGGCCACCATTTTGACCAGTGCAATTCGACCCGTGACCGCAAGGGGGAGGGTGCCCCAGAAACGCATCTGGGCCCTGATCGCCGTCACCGCCTTGCCCAAGTTACCCTCCACTAAGTCAGCGGGTCGCCGGTACACCTGAATACCCAGGTAACGGAAGGTGTCCGGTTGCCACCGGACAGGCACACCCCCCAGCTGAAACCGGGGATCCAGGGCATCATCACGGAACGGGTAGAGACACGATTTGGCTGCGTTCACCCTTAACCCGGAGAGCGTTGCAAACTCCGTGAGAACCCGTTCAAGGTCTCCTGAAATATTCGCCACGTCCCGCACGAAGATCAATAGGTCATCCGCGTACAAGGAGACCTGGTGAGTGGCGTCGCCCATTGGAATGCCGTCCGTCAACACCCTCCACAGGGTAGCCGCCAAGGGCTCAATGGCAAGCGCAAAAAGGAGGGGTGAGAGGGGGCACCCCTGCCTGGTACCTCGGCCGACCGAGATGGCCTCGGAAATATACGGGCCAGTTCTCACCCGGACTACAGGGTTCTTATAGAGGAGCGCCGCCATTTGCAGAAACCCAAGGCCTAGTCCGTAATGCGATAGTGTTGCCACCAGGTAGCCCCATTCCAGGCTATCGAAGGCTTTTTCGAGGTCTAACACTAGGCAGCCCGCCCGTGGCCAATGCTGTGCACCGTGTGCGGCGACACGGAAGAACCGGCGAAGATTAAGCGAAGTGCTGCGCTTCGGCACGAACCCATTCTGGTCCCTGTGCACCAGTACAGGCACGGTGGGGGCCAGCCGCTCCGCTAGGACCTTGGCCAGGATCTTGTAATCAGTGTTGAGGAGGGCAAGGGGGCGATAGGACCCTAGATGAGTAGGATCACGTCCCGGTTTGGGGAAAGAGATCAGGTAGGCCTCCCTCATGGAGGCGGGCAGGGTGGCCTCCTCAAGGGCTGTGAGATATAACGCGTGCAGACGGGGCACCAGAGACTCCCGGTATGCTTTGTAGTATTCTGCCGGGAGACCGTCCGGCCCAGGCGCCCTTCCAGAGGCCAGTGAGGCCACCGCGTCCCCTATCTCCTCCAGAGTGAGGGGACCCTCCAGTGTTTCCTGGTGGGCATCCGGAATTGTGGGGAGGCCGGCGGCCCCCAGGAACAGATCAAGATCCTGTGCCTGCCATCGCCCCACCGAGGTGTACAGGTCTTTGTAGTGTGCCGTGAGTATCTGGTGGATCTCCCGCTGCGTGTGCACCAGCGTGCCGTCCAACCCGCGAATGGAGGCTATTGGCGCATAGCCCGATTCCTGTCGGATCAGCCAGGCCAGCAATCGCCCCGCCCTGTCCGATGTGGCGTGGACCCGTGCCAAATGGGCAGCGTAGTTCCTCTCCAACCTCTCCAACAGCTCAGCATGGCGTGCCCGAAGCCGGGCCAGTCTGGTCGAGTCACGCCCACCACCCTCGCCATGACGTTCGCATGCCAGTAGCCGAGTTTCCAAAGCGGTGAGTAGCAACATAAGTTGCTTACGGATATTTCCTGTCACCCCCAGACAGTGTCCCCGCATGGCCGCCTTGTGCGCGTCCCACTCTGTCAACGTGCTCTCCGCCGTGCCCTCGTTGAGGTCAAAGAACTGTTCGACCGCTGTGCCGAGCGAGGCCCGGAACTCCGCGTCCTCAAGAGCAGCCGGTTGCAAGCGCCAAGTGGGAATGGGGGGTCTCCCCGGGTCCCAGCAGAGACGCAGTCTAAGAGGGTTGTGGTCAGAATGAGTCCGGCCCAGGTAATCCGCCTGGATTATCAAAGGGTCCAGCGACGGAGAGCTCACCACCCTGTCAAGGCGGACGTGAAGATCATGTACCGCAGAATAATATGAATAGAGCCGGTCAGTGGGATGTAAGGTGCGCCAGACGTCATGAAGGGCCCACCGTGACAGCCAATCAGTAAGGTTCCTCGCATTCGAGACTGCCTGTGTACTACGGAGTGGCGGGTAGGATCTATCAAGGCTCGTGTCCAGCACGGCATTAAAGTCCCCACCTAGCAGCCAGGGAAGACCCACATACGGGGTCAGGGCCACCGAGAGGCGATCAAGGAACGACGGTTGGTCAACGTTCGGGGCGTAGATAGAGCCCAGGAGCACAGGGTGCCCATTGAGCTGCCCCCGCACCAGAGTGTATCGACCGTCAGGGTCAAGCACCATCTCGGAGCATATGAAGGGCGTGCCTGCCCGTACCCAAACCAGTGTGCCCCGAGCATGCGCGGAGTATGTGGTCCCGAAAAGCTGTCCCCTCCATCGGCGCGCAGCCTGTCCAGTTCCAGCCGTGTCATGTGCGTCTCTTGAAGAAGGGCCACCCCTATCTTGTGCCTCTGGAGATAGGCAAAAACAGAATATCGGCGGGCCGGTGTGTGCATGCCCCTAATGTTCCAAGTGACTATTGCAGTGTCAGCCATCGGTGTAGAGCGCGGACAACACCAGGCTCATCGGCCGAAGCGGGCCGGCCGGGGAAGGGGAGGGGGAAAAAAGACCAGAAGGACCGCTACCCAGATCGCCTGCTGCAAGAACATGGTGTGTGAGAGAACTGCAGAACACTGCAGAATGTAAAGAGGCAAAAATAAAGACAATATGAACAAAAGGAACTCCATAACCGCAGGGGCGAACCCCAGAACCGGGCATTCGTCCAAACATGTAAGGCTCAATTGCCTGTGAACTACCAGATCAAAGATGGACTTACGAGGGGCTAAAGAGCAATACCGTTAGTCCTGGCCTGCAAGAGCCCCATGTTACCCCCGTCAGGGCCTCGTGTGCCTGTAGGGCCGCCAGTCGCCCAACCCCTCCCCAGAGGAGTATGTGTGGGGATCGCCATCACCCCGCTTCCCCGCAACCAGAACAAGCCCGAAACCCCGGTCCCCGGCCCATGTGTAAGGGGACCCATGCTACCCCTCCAGCCCCGCGACCCCCCGCCTCACTCACGGAAGCATACAGGGCCCCAAAAGTCACAGTCCAGGGGACAACAGAGGCAGAAGGCTCCCCCCCCCCGAGAGTAGTTCGGAGCAACCCGCCCGACACCCCAGGGTACCTGTAGTGGACACAGTGCAAACCAACAAGAGTTCACCCCAGAAGGTCGGCTGTCTGGGGGGTCACCTCTGGCAACACCTGGTCTTCCGGAATCAGGATGGACGGGGAGGAGGACAGGTCAGTCTCAGTGTCACTGTGAATGCGAGCCGCCACGTCCCCCTGGCTGCTCGCAGACCCCAGAGTGGCCACCGCCTCCAGAGCCTCCAGCCGCTCCACACGCATCCTCTCCGGACTCAGCACAGTCGGGGGACTCGGCCCCATCCCACCACGTCGGTCCCTCTGTCTCCGCCGTCTCAGCCGCTTCTCCTTACGCACCACAGGCCCCGGGTCCGCGGGCCGGGGGCCACCATGTTGGCCCGTTTCCTCCAGCCAGTCCCAAACATCGGACGGGGCATCGAAAAATCGTGTCTCGTCTTTCGTGACCACCCGGTGGCACGAGGGGAACAGCAGCGAGTATTGGATGTGCAGCTCTCGGAGCCGGCGTTTCACCTCCAGGTAGTTGCTCCTCCGCTTCTGAACAGTCGCAGTGTAGTCTGGGAACAGCATCACCGGGCCACCCCCTATTGTAAGGGCACCCATCTTCCGCGTTTCCCGGAGGATCACGTCCCGGTCCCGGTAGTTGAGGAGGCGAAACAGGAAAGGACGCGGCCGGGCTGCAGGGACAGGCTTCCGCATCGGCACCCTGTGTGCCCTCTCCACCACGAACTGCGGGGAGAGCATTCCTGGGGGCAGGATATCTCGTAACCAGTCCTCCACAAACTGCTCGGGTCGCCGCCCTTCCTCGCCCTCCGCCAGGCCCACGACGCGTATGTTCTGGCGCCGAGAGCGGCCCTCCTCATCCTCCGCACGGTCCTCAAGGGTGTTAACTCGGTCGATCAGATCCTGCAAGGTGGCGGAGTGATTGCGCACTATCGGCTGCACGTCCTGTAGCGCCTGGCCGTGACCGGCAACGGTGTCCGCCAGCCTGCGATGGTCGGCGTGGAGCAGGGTGAAGTCAACCGTGACTTTGTCGATCCGGGACTCCAGTGAGGTGCGGGTTTGCTCCAGCGTGTTGCTCAGCCGGTCGATCGCCGCCAACATGGCGTCCATTTTGGCCTCCAGGGTCGATGCAGGCGGTGCCGCGGTCACAACAGGGCGCCCCGGCATCGCATCAGGGCTGTCCGCCCTCAGTCTGGGCTCAGCCTGCTTGTTCCGAAGCTGCCCCATGGCCAGCTGCTGCGCCGATGGCATTCAGAGGGCTCAGTGGTGCACGAGGTCAATCGGGGCTCCAATCACCACCAGGCGCCGTTAACGAAGGGGGTCCAGTCCCGCCGTCACGAGTCGGGCCAGCGCCAGGGGTGTCAGGGCGCAGGGCAGAGCCGCCGGCGGGGGAGGTGCACCGCGAGCCGTGGGCAACCAATAGCCAAGATCCGCCAGGCCGCACTCCGTCGGGTCCGTAGCAGCCACTCCCCCGCGTCCAGCAGCAGGCAAGCGGTCAGTCCCCTGGGCGTCTCACCCCGATCCCGGCCTATCGGCGCGAGCAGTGGGGCCACCACGCGGCCGCCAGGGTCATCTCCGCCACCACAGTGATCCGCTTCGTCTCCAAGGGGCAGCAGTCGGGCGCTCGCCAGGGGCCCGTCCTCAGCCTCACACCCAGAGAGGGGCCCTCTACATCAGGTCACTCACCGGGCCCCTGGGCGGTGCAGGCGTCATGTCCTCCTCCAGTGCCTCCAGCCGCCACGTCCTCCACCACCGACCACCGCGGCAGGCCCCTGCTGTCTCAGGGTGCTGGGACTGGCAGGAGCACAGCGTAAGGGGCGTCAGCACAGCGCAGGCGATGCAGCAGGCGTCAGGTGCATCGTCGCCCCAGGGGAGTCCCTCGCGGGTCCTCAGTCCTCCCGCGGCCGGTCCGTTTCTCGACGTGTGGCCCAGCCGCCTCGTGGCAGGCCGCGGCGTGGGGTGATGCTCGCGGCAGAACGCCGCTTCCAGCGCTCTCCGCACTGCCACCGGTCAGATCCCCAAGGGGGGCGGCACGCAGGCTGAGGCCGCCCCCGCCGCCACTTTGCGTTTCACCGGGCGCCGGGACCTCACGGGCAGGGATAGGCAGTCCTGGCAGCCCCACAGCACACTCCGGGCAGGAGAACCGAAGGAGAACGGCTCCGTTGCTCGGGAGCTTCACACAGGCACAGCCATCTTGGCCGCGCGCTCTCTAGCGCCCCTCACTGTTGCTCTTCATGATGTGTCTTGCTTCTAGTGCCCATCCTGCCTGACCTCCATGGCTATCTTGCTGCTCCTGCCCTGCCCCCTTGCCCCCAGCCCTCTGTTTACATGTGCAGACCCCTACTCCCTCCCTCCTGGCTTGTCTGTTCCATTGTAATGCCCCTGATCCGTCCCTCCTGCCCTTTATGGTCTGTTATGCTGCAGCTTTCTCTCCTGTCTGTCCATTATGGTCAGCTAGCTACCATTGCCTCTTGCCCCTCTGTTCTCTGTTGTCCATGTGCATGGTCCTGTCCCATCCCTCTTGCTTTCTATGGATTGTTGTGCTGCACTCCCGTCCCGCATGCCCTTTGTGGTGTATTGTGCTGCTGCAAACCCTGATGCCTGCCCTGCAGGGTCAGTTTGGTGCACCTCTCCATGTCCCTCCTGTCCTCTGTTATCCAAGTCCATGTCCCTACCCCATTTCCTTCCATGATCCAATGTACCATACTTGCGAACATTTTGAACTTGGTAAGAGGGAGATTTTGAAAAAAAACTGGGGTATTGATTTTCCCCTTTGAGTTACATTGAAAAAGAGGAGATTGTAGACAGGAGACAGATCAAATAAAGCCCATCTGAGCTTAAAAACATTGGACGTTTCCTGGCTGAATCGGGTCTGTTGGCATGTATGGTTGTACTACCATTGCCTCTTCCTTCTGCCCACAATGGTCTATTACATTGCCACAGCCTCTCTTGAAAGTCCTGTATTGTTGGTTTGTTGCCCCTGCCCCCCTTTCCAATGCCCTCCATAGTCTGTTGTGCTGCCACGGCCCTTCCTGCCTGCTCAGTGTGGTTAAATTGTTGCCTTTGCACCCTCCTACCTGCCTTCAGTTTTCAGAGTCCGTGCCCCTGGCCTCTGCCTCTCAACAGTATCCTAATGAACAACTAAATTGCTAACATTCTATATTTATTACAAAAGTGTGGACCGCCTGACGTCATCTTGATGTAATCAAAACTGTAATACCTGGAGCATTTCCTTTAGAAATTACATATACGAGAGGGTCTTATTGGCATCAAAATTATGGTTAGTGCTCTAAAAGACTAAAATAAGGACATATTTTCTGAGTTTTCAAATAGCGACAAAGCACTTTTAAATTATTTGTTATCTATATGTTTTTTTATCCAGTTGACCACTTGATTAAATGTTGCACTTAGGGAGAGGATGTGGTGTTACTTCCAGAACTGCAGACTTTGCAACTGGGGAGCCAGGTTGAGTTTCTGCTTCAGCTCGACATTCTGTGATTCTGGTCAAATCACTTAGTCTCCCCATGTCTACAACCAAAATGAATTTGTTCTTGTGTGATGTAACCAATGCTCATGTAAAGCACTCCAATACCTGACAAGTCTGCATTATATAACACTGCAAAAACACAAAATAATAAGTGTTTTGCACACTTCTGTCATTGGGCTACATTTGGGCTACATCTGGGTGATTTTGGGCTACATTTGGGCTCTTTTGTCTCCGGTGGCCATCTTGGGAGATGTATTTGTTATGAAGTTTCCTAATTTCCTCATGTACTGCAGTCTCCTCAGTAGGAAATGCTTTCAGTTTTTACTTTGATTCCATCATGACGGTATTCAGATATGTCACACATTTGCCATAAATTCTGAAAGGTAGCACTCTAGTTGCTCATTAGATCACTGTAGTAAAACTACTGTTCACCATGGAAGTCTGCTCCTGGTATTGAAAGTGCATGTTTCAGTCTGCATGCCAGAATGTTTTAATGAAATAGAAGAGGATTTGAGAAGTCACTCAAAATGTGCCCTCATTTTCTTTCTTCAGCATTAATCATAATTTCTATGGCAAAATGAACCCCCTCATTGTGTTCCTTTTTAAATTAAATGTTTTAAGTGTTACCAGTTTATTCCAATCAAGATGGCTTCAGGTGTGCCATACTTTTGTCATAATGAAGACAGTAAGCGCTCTAGTTGTTTTTAAGAACACTCTGGGACATTCTGTCATTGGGCGATACTTGGGCTACATCTGGGCGATATTTGGGCTACATTTGGGCTCTTTTGTCTCTGGTGGCCATCTTGGGAGACTTATTTGTTATGAAGTTTCCTAATTTCCTCATTTACTGCAGTCTCCTCAGTAGGAAATACTTTCAGTTTTTTACTTTGATTCCATCAAGAAGGCATTCAGATGTGTCACACATTTGCCATAAATTCAGAATGTTAGCACTCTTTTTGCTCATTAGATCACTGTAGTAAAGCTACTGCTCACCAGGGAAAACTGCTGCTGGTATTGAAAGTGCATGTTTCAGTCTGCATGTCGGAATTTTTTAATGAAATAAAAGAGTATTTCAGAAGTCAAAATGTGCCCTAGTTTTTCTTTCTGCAGCACTAATCATACTTGTTATGGAAAAATGAACCCCCTCATTTTGTTCCTTTTTAAATTAAATGTTTTAAGAGTTACCACTTTAATCCAAGCAAGATGGCTTCAGGTGTGCCATACGTTTATCATAGTTAGGACTGTTAGCGCTCTAGTTGTTCTTTGGACCACTCTGGGAAGCTGCAGTAGAACACAAAGGAATCAACTGACTGTCTCTTCCCTTGTTGGATGTACATGTTTTACTGAGAATGTCAGACTTCATTCTCACATGACTGAGAAAGATAATGTGAATTTACAGAAAATAATCTCTCAGTTTAGCTTATAGATCACCTTCCAAACCTCTGTGGGAAAAGCATGAGAAAATATTTTTCTCTCAATCATGATATCCCGGCAGAAGGCTTTTTCACATGGTGAAATCACCTTAGAACATACCACAATTCCTAAAATGAGTATGGTACCATCAACAAATGATTTATAATGTAACTAAAGTCTTAAAACCTTCTATTAACTGCAATGCTTTTTAATGAGGTGCTATCATGTATATTGGTCCCAAGATGGCTGCCAACACTTCTTGGATGAAGTGCTGAAAGCCAATCAGATCTCAGGATGAGATGTGTGGTTAGGCTCCGCCCACATATATATATGATTTTACTTTTGATTTTCTCAGGAACTACTGAACAGATTGACACCAGACCTGCAAAAGGCACTTCCCTGAGCTGAGGACTACCTCTCTGCCAAATTTCAAGTAATTCTGTTCAGTTGTTCGGGCTGTACCTTGGACTAAAGGTCCCTATGGAAAATTGCATGGGGAAAATGCGTTTTGGGGCCCCCCTTTTTTCTCAGCCCCCGCTTGACGAATCCCCCCGAGACTTTCAGGGTAGGAGCGGGGCGGAGCGCCCCACCTATTTTGAACATTTCGCGAGGATTCGTCAACCGGCGCCAAAGTTATTCCAAATAGAATGTTGCGGATTTCCTATGGAAACACGGTCCTAACTATAACTATCTACTGGCGACCGCCAGTAGATAATATATATATATATATATATATATTCAATGAAAAAACCATAGGTTTCACACATGTTATAGTTAGCTGGAAATTTTACTGATAAAAAAACAATGAAATTCCCCCGTTATAGTTACTGTAGGCAACTATAACTCACGCGACCGTAATCCTCTGCTGATGCTAATACTGTATTTAGACACTTATTTGCCCATGTCTTCTTCCATTAAATTTTATCTATATATATTTTACAAATTTTTTTTTTTCATAAAGACACATATGTCATCACCAGAGGATTACGGTCGCGTGAGTTATAGTTGCCTACAGTAACTATAACGGGGGAATTTCATTGGTTTTTTATCAGTAAAATTTCCAGCTAACTATAACATGTGTGAAACCTATGGTTTTTTCATTGAATTAGCAAGGTTTTTTAAATGCTAATTCCTAACTATAACGTGTGTGAAACCTATGGTTTTTTCAGTGAATTTGTACGGTTTTTTAAATGCTAAGTTACTTTACGCCATTCGTGGCGTGCACGCCCACTTAACGCAGTTCATTCCGTGCGCGCACGGTGCGCTTCGCGCACCGTGCGCGCACAGTGAGCACGCGGTGCGCTTCGCGCACCGCGCGCCCACTTTACGCAGTTAGTGCCGTACACGCAAGGTGGGCACGCAGTGCGCTACGCGCACCGCGTGCCCACGTTACGCACCGTGCGCACATGGAGGACATATTATGCGCTTCCTTGTGATAGGTAATCTGTTAAATTTAATTTGTAAGTGATGACAATAATATGCCATGCACAGAGTGTTTTTTTTTTTTAATTAAAATTTTTAGCGTAAGCGCACCGTACGCGTACGGTAAGCGTAATCGGCGAAATTTTCAAAAAATAAAAATTTACCGTTTTTGGCCTTGGGGGATCTTTGAGGACTCAACTAACATGGCTATGTGCATGGGCGCTGTCTAAACAGCCCCTTTATATGTTTTTTGCCTTTGTTTACAGCCCCCCCTCAGAGTGCGAGAGAGAAAATGGCGGCCGGCGCTTCCTGGTTTCGGCGATTCGAATGTTTACTAAGATCTAACAGCCAATCAGAATCGCGCTCGCGCACGCCACCGTACGCGTACGGTAAGCTTACGGTAAGCGTACCGTAAGCTGGCTCAGATATATATATTGATTTAAAGGCTATTTTCTCAGAATCTACTGAACAGATTTACACCAAACCTACAAAAGGCACTTCCTTGACCTGAGGACTACCTCTCTGCCAAATTTCTAGTAATTCTGTTCAGCCGTTCGGGCTGTAGCCCTGTCTAAAGGTCCTATGGAAAAATGCATGGGAAAAACGCGTTTTGGGACCCCCTTTTATCTCAGCCCCCGCTTGACGAATCCCCCCGAGACTTTCAGGGTAGGAGCGGAGCGGAGCGCCCCACCTATTTTGAGAAATTCGCGAGGATTCGTCGACCGGCGCCAAAGTTATTCAAAATAGAATGTTGCGGATTTCCTATGGAAACAGGGTCCTAACTATAACTACCTACTGGCGACCGCCAGTAGGTAATATATATATATATATTTTTTTTTTCAGTGAATATATATATACATATATATATTTATATATATTCGCCAAGATTTTGCTTCTTACTGGATACCCAGGCCCATAGACAGCTGGTGCGTGATGCCGGCGAAGCCTCCGGCCGTATTAATCCCAAAGTCATAGAACAGATGACACGCACACTCAGGAGATAACGCCAAGTTACAGGTTTAACCGATTAAACCTGTAACTTGGCGTTATCTCCTGAGTGTGCGTGTCATCTGTTCTATGACTTTGGGATATATTTATATATATATTTATTTTTAATTTGCCCTGGCTTTTGATTGACTCTATTTTGAATGAAACATAATGCAATTTGGCTCTGTGGAACCTGTTTATCTACGCACTACAACCTGGCAAAGGGGAGGGTGTGACTTGGTTACTAGAGACATTATTGGCATCTTTAAGTTAGCATGAGGTCGGTAGCCATGATGCTGCTATATATATATATATATATATATATATATATATATATTCCGTAATGATTTTCGCCCTTCCTGGAAGCTCCGCCCGTTGATCGGTGGCGCGTGAAGCCAGTAAGGCACAGCTGGCAAAATGTACTCTGATCCACAATGCAATAATACGCGCTCTCAGAAGTTCAAGGAGCCAGTATAAGCTATCAGCTTTGATTCTGATTTCTATCTTGTTTATTCCACTTGCTGGTACATTGGTGGCATAGATGTAGGGCTTTCAGTTATGATGTGTTAAGCCACTTGGCTGTTAATTTTATCCCTTTATCTTTCTTTTTCCTTTTTTCCTTTCACTATGAGGAAATAGCAATAGACTGCACACAGCTAATGTAAACTAGGACCTTTCCTATGTTTTCTTGTGCACTATGCACCGTATGGAGAATTCATACATATGAAAAGAAATTGCTCAGAACCTGAGGAAATGGAAAGAAAATTTGCAGACACCAAAGCACGCTTTACAGCACGTGGTTATAAACAAGGTGACATCTTGCGGGGAGAAACAAAAGCAAGATTAAAGACAAGAGCCCAAACATTAACAGCTAAAAACAAAATGAAAAATCACATGAGTATGGAAGAGTCAAAAAAAGAAGACGCCCCTCGCCTAATCTTGACATACTCAAAAGAAAGCTTCCAAATTCGTAAAACTCTAATGAAATTTTGGAATGTTTTAAAAAAAGACTCAGACATTGGTCCCATAATTGGAAATTTTCCAATGATCACTTACAGTAAAGCACCATCATTATGTGACAAGTTGGTTAACAGCCACTTCCAGAATATCAAACCACAATCATGGCTGGAAAAAAGACAACTCGGCTTTACAAAATGCACCTCCTGCAAAGCGTGCAAAATAGGTAGAAACTTGAAAACACTCAAAGATCCCAAGGATCGAACTTTCAGGATTCAAAATTCAATCACTTGCGAATCACAATTTGTGGTATATTTGATCGAATGCTCGTGTGGCAAACGTTATATTGGCTCTACCATCTGCCCACTAAAAAAGCGCATATTAGAGCACATACGCGCTATCCAGAACAAAGATATGTCCTATGCTCTAACCAAACATCTTCAGAATCATATTGGACAAACCTGGAAAAACATCACTTACTCAGGCATTGCCTCCATTGCTGAACATGAAAGAGGAGGCAATAGAACTGAAAGACTAAGACGTCTGGAATCGAAATTAATAATTCGCTTCAAAACACGAATCCCTCACGGGCTTAATGGAGATGAGGAACTTTATGTACATTTATGAACATTAATCTACAGACGTAGATCAACTCTTACTCAAATAATTGAATTTGTAATTCTTATCGTGTAATTATCTTCACACAGGAATTACAATTTTTTCTTGGAAAATGTTTTGTGCAGTTGGAGCTACCTGTAAATGTATCCTAAACTAGCTGTTATTTGCTGGTGCTGCTCTTCTTAATGTCTCTCTGTGTGATAATGACTTGGGCACTCAGCCTCAATTCAAATCAAAATGACATGATCTAATACAAATATGCGTGATCGTAAACTCGTTAGCACTGAGCAACTTGGTTGTTCACCGGATATGGAACTATTCTATCAGACCAAGTCTATATGAGGAGAGAAATAACGTTGTTTCACAAACATATTTAGGCACTCAGCCCTAATGTTCTTTGTCGTCCCTTTTGAATTAATTTTACATACACGCATTCATTTAGATATGTCATAGTACACGTAGTTTAAACATGACTAGCTTCCAACACGAACTAACTGTGTTGTAAATCACTCATAAATCAATAACACCATGTAGAGACACATTATTTTGATCAGTGACACCAGCATGTTTTGATAATTATGCTTTATAATTTAAAATGTTAAATACTACCACTCCCAGAATGCCTCATGATAGGCAGGACGGAACAGTTGGTATAAATATGTAAAAATGAAAGATGGACTTTTGTAAAAACCGTGATCAGGAACCGTTGAGTTCGAAACGCGTTGGTGGAGATAAGGTCATTAGACTTATCAATTTACATCCAGGAAGAGTGCGGCTATTCTTTCTTGCTTCTGAAATACTTGTGAGGCTGTCCTACCTCACGGCCGGCACCAGCTTTCCAAGCGCTCCCCCCGCAAGGGCGCTTTGTTGAATTCATATATATATATATATATATATTCACTGAAAAAAACATAGGTTTCAGGCCTGATATAGTTAGGAATTAGCAGGCACGCGAGATGTAGTTAGTACAACTAACTATATCGGAGGAATTTCAATGGTTTTGTTCGAGTGAAATGTCCAGCTAACTATAACACCCCTAAAACCTATTGATTTTTCAGTGAATTTCTAAGGTTTTTTAAATGCTAATTCCTAACTATATCAGGCCTGAAACCTATGGTTTTTTCAGTGACTTTCGCAGGTTTTTTAAATGCTAATTCCTAACTATATCAGGCCTGAAACCTATGTTTTTTTCAGTGAATATATATATATATATATATATATATATATATATATATATATATTCACAGAAAAAAACATAGGTTTCAGGCACGTTATAGTTAGGAATTAGCATTTAAAAAACCTCAGAAATTCACTGAAAAAACCATAGGTTTCAGGGGTGTTATAGTTAGCTGGACTTTTCACTTGTACAAAACCATTGAAATTCCCCCGTTATAGTTAGTTCAGCTAACTATAACTCGCGCGCCCGCAATGCACTGCTGATGACGTCACATATTACATCACTCATGACATGGTCAGTGACATCACTCATGACATCACTGATGACATCTCAAATGACATCACTGATGACATCACTGATGACATCATCCAGTGAATGTGTGTTTTTCTGAAAATTAAATATGTTTTATATATGTATATCTCAAGGTCGATGGAAGAATAAATGGGTATATAAGTGTCTAAATGGATGATTTGTTTTTGAAAAATTGATTGTGTAACTGACTGATTAAGTGTATCATAGTGAATACATGGCTTAGTGAGTAATGTTTAAATATGTAAATATCTGTATCAGTCTCTCACTTTGTGTATAAGTGGCTGCATGGGTTGGTGAGTAGCTACATGGGTGTCTATATAGGTTATTAGTTGGTTTTTTGAGTATCAGTCTGAGTGTCTGCATGGTTCGGTGGGGGGTATTACGTAGTGCATAGGTGCATGAATGAGTGACTCACTGTTTGTATGTGTTGAACACAGCATGTGTGCAGGACTGTATGGGTGGATGAGTGTGTGTATGGGTGTGTTAGTGAGTGAATGACTGTCTCAATAGTGTCTTTATGAGTAACTACATATGTTTTAAACTAGTATATGTGACTATTGGTGTATATATGTGAGTATATGTGAGAGTGAGAGATTGAAAGAGTTCCTGTATGAATAAGTATGTGTTTCTATAAGTGATTGTTTAAAAGACTAAGTATGTGTAAGTTTCCGTAGAAGTAAGTATGGTGGTGTGTGTATAACTGTATATGCAAGTAAATGTATGTTTGATTCTTTATTAGCATGAGTGACTATGTGTGTGAGTAACTCTATGGATGAGTGGCATTGTGTAACAGGATGTATAGGTGTATGAGTACATATGATGAGTGAGTACATGTATGAGTGACTGTATAGGACTGTTGGTGAATGAGTGGATGTGTATGTGGATCTTAGAATTACTGAAGAGGTTGTTGTAACTGGTATTGGTATGTCCATTGTTTTGAAAATTTTAGTCTCTATTTTTGAATGTGTGTATCAAAGGTTATATTAGGGTGAGAGGAGGTCTGCCACTCTATCACAAGGATGATGTCATCAGTGATGTCATCAGTGATGTCATTTGAGATGTCATCAGTGATGTCATGAGTGATGTCACTGACCATGTCATGAGTGATGTAATATGTGACGTCATCAGCAGTGCATTGCGGGCGCGCGAGTTATAGTTAGCTGAACTAACTATAACGGGGGAATTTCAATGGTTTTGTACAAGTGAAAAGTCCAGCTAACTATAACACCCCTGAAACCTATGGTTTTTTCAGTGAATTTCTGAGGTTTTTTAAATGCTAATTCCTAACTATAACGTGCCTGAAACCTATGGTTTTTTCTGTGAATTTCAAAGGTTTTTTAAATGCTAATTTCTAACTATGCCTACAGAGATAGGACATGTGAAGAAAGAAGAAAAAATGCACAGAAAGAAACAAAAGAAGTGCAGAAAGAAGCAACAGAAGTCCTCAAATACGAAGATAAGTGCAGGAAGAAGGATAACGTGCAGAAAGAACAAAAAGAAGAGCAGAAAGAAGCCTTGTTGCAAAATCATCCTGTACCCTAAACTTTTTCAGACGGATACTGGTGGTAACTGAGTCTGACTAACCAGTCCTAGAGCCAGTGCTATGTTAAAAGACACTTAGAATACAGTGAAAACACCTACATACACTAGGGAACATTATGCGTTGGGGTCCCCCTGTGATTAGCATGACCTCCTCTGTAAGCCCCTAGTGTATAATAGGGCATGGGGATTAAAACTACCTCTTAAAACAGGCCACAGGGCGTTTTTGCACACGTTAACTCAGGCCCCGTCCCCTCCCTTCACCACTGTGTAAACACGCCCTGTGTCCATTTTTAGTTGGGAGATTAAGTTCATTTGAATCCTGAGGGTCCCTAGGGTCCAACTAGCCCACTAGGTACCTCCAGTAAGTGCCACAGAGCTGCGTTGCAGAGAGGTGTAAAAAGTGGAACGGCCTGGACCACCTCTCTGCAATGCAGCTCAGTGGCGCTTACTGGAAGCACTTGGTGGGCTAGTTAGCCCCCAGGGGCCCTCAGTATTGAAGGGAAATTATATCCCCAATTTAAAACGTGCCATAGTGCGTGTTTGCACACGTCACCTCAGGCCCCGTCCCCTCCCTTCACCACTGTGTAAACACGCCCTGTGGCTGTTCTAAGTTGAGAGATTAAGTCCCCCTGAATCCTAAGGGTCCCTAGGGTCAAACTAGACCACTAGGTACCTCCAGTAAGCGCCACAGAGCTGCGCTGCAGAGAGGTGTAAAAAGGGGCTTGGCCTCAGAACACCTGGCTGCAGCGCAGCTCCGTGGCGCATACTGGAGATGCCTGTTGGGGGCGTGTTTGCAGAGTGCTGCACGGAGGGGGCATGGCCTCCGGCACGATGCCAGTCTTTTATTTATTTTAGTTTTTTAAGAAGGGGAGCTGTTTGGTTCCCCTTCTTATTCTAATTTATTGGCCCTGATGACCCCATCCCCCAGGGCCAGTCTCCTAATTATATTTTTTTGACCCCAATCCCCAGGGCCCGCCACTGTTTTTTATTATTTTTAAAAAATATATATTTATAGACACACCTAGGACATGCTGGACAAACCGTACGTACCTATCACCATGACGATTTGCGTGATATTCATTAAAAGGCGAATATGCATGCAATGAATCCACGTGGAATGTATTTACACCACTAGTGAAGCTCTGACATGTCTGATGCCCTACCGTGCCTAATCCTGGTAGACACCCTTGTCGTTTATTTATACAAACATGGGTAGCTATTGACGGGCACATTTAATACACATGCACACCAAGCCATTCAAAGGGGATTCGACAAAAATTCGACCAAAACTATGCAAGAAACCCCCCTCACGGTTAATAAAACACACATCCACTGCCGGATGTGTAATACTTTTTATTTTACTCTCTGGAAAGGGGACGAACATCACTTGAGAGTCAGAGCGTGCTCCTGACAGAGCCCAATGCTGTGTTACACCCACCATTGCCTGCCGAGTGCCACACACCTCTGTGTTGTATTCCACTAGCTAGTGCATATGCTATGACACTCTCTAGCCCATGTGCACTGTAACACCACCCCGTGAATATGTCATGCCACACTTGTCTTCGCACGGGTTATATTGCCCCATCTAACGTGCCTTTCTCGATGCCTATGTTATAACGCACAGTGCTATGCCATACATATTACAATCTGGGATCCATATCTTTGTCACAGTGCATATGCAACGTTACACTCCCCAGCACATATTTTATATTACAACTTTAGAGACTAGTTAGGTTACACAACACTGCCCTGTGCATATTACACTCCAAGGCGCATATCGCATAGCACGCGCTAGTGCCTGTGCTATCTCGCGCTCTCCAATGAATCTGTCATTGCGCACAATGTATTGCATATTATATTTCACGCCCGGTTCATCTTATATCACACTTTTTGGTGCATAGTTTATACCATACACTATATCTAGTTTTCATTTTCAATCGTGCTCTCAGGACTATGTTCTATATAACACTGTGTTCACCTACCCTTTTCACGGGCATTACATTTTGAGATAGGGGGTGGAGGGTCAGGGGGTGTTTCTGCCAAGTGAGCCCGGAGTCACAGTCACAAACGTCCTCTTCTTCCTGAATAAAAGTGAGATTATGCTGCATACTTGTTCATATTTTAAGTAGTTCGCACAGACACAATGTTTTAAAAACAATAAAGTTCCTAATACCCGCCTTCTCTGAACAGTTAGCTTGCTGCCCCATCCCCTTCCTCCCTATCCTCTGTTGTGTGAATCCATGGACTAGCCTCCTCCCTCCTGCCATGCATGGTCTGATGTGCTGCCACTGCCCTCAATTTAGTATGATGTACCAGTCCACTCCTCCTGCCCTCCATTGCCCAATTCTATGCCCCATCATTGACCTCCTGCTTAAACTCTGTGCTTAGCTTGCTGCCCCTATTCTCCTTCCCCCTGCCCTCCGATGTCTTTGTGCATGCCCCTGCTCCATCCTTTTTGCCCACCATGTCCCATGGACCTGCCACTCCTATCTACTCTGAGTGCTCTGTTGAGCTGCCACTCCCCTCCCACCTGCCTAGCATTGTCAGATGACTGTAACCTGTCCCTGCCACCTCCACCCTGCCTGTCCACATGCCATGCCCCTATCCTCTTCCTCCTGTCCTACATGGTCCATTGTACTGCCACACCCTTCTGCCCTCCCTGGTCTGTTGTGCTGCAACTGCTCCTCCTGCCTGCCCCGTGTGGTCTGTTGTGAGGTCCCTTCCCCTGAACTTTCTTGTCTGTGCACAGGTCCTGACCCTTCCTTCTATCCTCCATCGTCCTTTGTGCATGCCCCTCCACCCTCCTTCTTGCCCATCATAGCCATTATGCTGCCACTAACCCTCCCACTTGCCATGCATGGTCTTCTGTGCTGCCATGGCCCCTCCCACCTACCCTGTGTGGTCAGTTAGCTGCCCCTGACCCCCTCCCACCTTCCCTCCATAGTCTGTGTGTATGCCATCACAGTCTCACTGTTGCTCTTCATGGTGTGTCTTGCTTCTAGTGCCCATCCTGCCTGACCTCCATGGCTATCTTGCTGCTCCTGCCCTGCCCCCTTGCCCCCAGCCCTACTCCCTCCCTCCTGGCTTGTCTGTTCCATTGTAATGCCCCTGATCCGTCCCTCCTGCCCTTTATGGTCTGTTATACTGCAGCTTTCTCTCCTGTCTGTCCATTATGGTCAGCTAGCTACCATTGCCTCTTGCCCCTCTGTTCTCTGTTGTCCATGTGCATGGTCCTGTGCCCTCCCTCTTGCTTTCTATGGATTGTTGTGCTGCACTCCCGTCCTGCATGCCCTGTGTGGTGTATTGTGCTGCTGCAAACCCTGATGCCTGCCCTGCAGGGTCAGTTTGGTGCACCTCTCCATGTCCCTACTGTCCTCTGTTATCCAAGTCCATGTCCCTATCCCATTTCCTTCCATGATCCAATGTACCATACTTGCGAACATTTTGAACTTGGTAAGAGGGAGATTTTGAAAAAAAACTGGGGTATTGATTTTCCCCTTTGAGTTACATTGAAAAAGAGGATATTGTAGACAGGAGACAGATCAAATAAAGCCCATTTGAGCTTAAAAACATTGGACGTTTCCTGGCTGAATCGGGTCTGTTGGCATGTATGGTTGTACTACCATTGCCTCTTCCTTCTGCCCACAATGGTCTATTACATTGCCACAGCCTTGAAGGAGGGTAGATTTTGTATCACAGGGGGCCACTGGCCCGTTCTGTCCACACCTGAAGTATGAGACCCTTGTCCTTGCCCTGCCAGCTGCATTTGTAGGCCATAATAAATTGACCAGCGGGTCCTGTGTTGCTATATAATTATCCTGAGACATCCTTACCACTCAGCCAGCATAAAACCCCTGTGTAGGCCCTTCTGTTCAATATGTAGGCCTCTTTGTTAAATTGACCATAGCTCTGCAATTTTAGTGTATAGCAGTCTGAAGGCAGGTCTGCGAGGCCTTCTGATCCAAACTAGTAGCCCCCACCCTACCCGAGTGCTCCGTGCTCGGTATCAAAGTTCAACATCCCCCTGAAGCTGTCGACATACAGTAGGCTGCATCCTGGACTGGTACTTGCTTCCTGGGCAGGTTTCCCGCTTTTAAGGAAGTGGCAACCACAGAGCGTCAAGTTAGGAGAACTGAGGAGATTTTATACATGAATATATTGAATTCCCGTACAATACCCATTATTTTCTGCTTGCTCTATGGAACTTACGATAAGCGATTGGCCTGAGAGACTGACCTTTTCACCCAGTCCATTGTCAGCATTAAGTGGGTAAATGACGAAATGTCTGGTAAAATCTGCAGACGAAGCTTTTGGGTAGCATACGTAGGTAGATGTAGCGTGCAAAGGAGCCCAAAAAATGATATAAAAAGGGAGCACCCACAGATATCGACGGACTACCTCGCCGTCTGTATGTAGGTTAACAGGCAGTGCAGGTTTCCCCAAGAGCTGGGAGCTCTTGTCTTCCTTTGCTTAAAATGTCTTGCTCTGCTTTGCTTGAAGTATCTTATTCTATTTTACCTATATGAAATGTCATGTTATGTTTAACCGTTGTTCTCTTTACTTTTGCATTTAAAAGATTTTGTATTGTAATTGCCGGAATGCTTGCTCTAAGAGTAAACGTGAGTGTTCCTAGGTAACATTTTCCTTGGTGTAACTTGTTTCTCATGATGCATTTATAGATGTGTTTTCTCTCTCTCTCTGTCAGTACATTAATTGAGATACAGAGAATATTATGACAGCTGTATGATTATCTGGATTCTGTATTTTGTACTTTATGTCTCTATTCTGCGGTTTCTTTGAAGTTGCATCTTCTCATTAAACTGCCATTGTATTCTGCCTCCAATTCCATGTCTCATATGTCTGTTTTCTTCATTTTTGGAGCAAGCGTTCCTAGGCACCCCGGCTCAAATTAAGGTGCCCCTTTTGTTCCTGACTCACTCTCCTGCTCAGTTCTCTGGTGGCTCCCGGGGATCTGGGGACCGCCCCTAGCTTCCTTGACCCGTAATAGATCTTCCCTCCAACAGCCTCTCTTGCAAGTCCTGTATTGTTGGTTTGTTGCCCCTGCCCCCCTTTCCACTGCCCTCCATAGTCTGTTGTGCTTCCACGGCCCTTCCTGCCTGCTCAGTGTGGTTAAATTGTTGCCTTTGCACCCTCCTACCTGCCTTCAATTTTCAGAGTCCCTGCCCCTGGCCTCTGCCTCTCAACAGTATCCTAATGAACAACTAGATTGCTAACATTCTATATTTATTACAAAAGTGTGGAACGCCTGACATCATCTTGATGTAATCAAAACTGTAATACCTAGAGCATTTCCTTTAGAAATTACATATATGAGAGGGTCTTATTGGCATCAAAATTATGGTTAGTGCTCTAAAAGACTAAAATAAGGACATATTTTCTGAGTTTTCAAATAGCGACAAAGCACTTTAAAATTATTTGTTATCTTTATGTTTTTTTATCCAGTTGACCACTTGATTAAATGTTGCACTTAGGGGAGAGGATGTGGTGTTACTTCCAGAACTGCAGACTTTGCAACTGGGGAACCAGGTTGAAGTTTCTGCTTCAGCTCGACATTCTGTGATTCTGGTCAAATCACTTAGTCTCCCCATGTCTACAACCAAAATGAATTTGTTCTTGTGTGATGTAACCAATGCTCATGTAAAGCACTCCAATACCTGACAAGTCTGCACTATATAACACTGCAAAAACACAAAATAATAAGTGTTTTGCACACTTCTGTCATTGGGCTATATTTGGGCTACATCTGGGGGATTTTGGGCTACATTTGGGCTCTTTTGTCTCCGGTGGCCATCTTGGGAGATTTATTTGTTATGAAGTTTCCTAATTTCCTCATGTACTGCAGTCTCCTCAGTAGGAAATGCTTTCAGTTTTTTACTTTGATTCCATCATGAAGGTATTCAGATATGTCACACATTTGCCATAAATTCTGAATGTTAGCACTCTAGTTGCTCATTAGATCACTGTAGTAAAACTACTGCACCATGGAAGTCTGCTCCTGGTATTAAAAGTGCATGTTTCAGTCTGCATGTCAGAATGTTTTAATGAAATAGAAGAGGATTTGAGAAGTCACTCAAAATGTGCCCTCATTTTCTTTCTTCAGCATTAATCATAATTTCTATGGCAAAATGAACCTCCTCATTGTGTTCCTTTTTAAATTAAATGTTTTAAGTGTTACCAGTTTATTCCAATCAAGATGGCTTCAGGTGTGCCTTACTTTTGTCATAATGAAGACAGTAAGCGCTCTAGTTGTTTTTAAGAACATTCTGGGACATTCTGTCATTGGGCTATACTTGGGCTACATCTGGGTGATATTTGGGCTACATTTGGGCTCTTTTGTCTCTGGTGGCCATCTTGGGAGACTTATTTGTTATGAAGTTTCCTAATTTCCTCATTTACTGCAGTCTCCTCAGTAGGAAATACTTTCAGTTTTTTACTTTGATTCCATCAAGAAGGCATTCAGATGTGTCACACATTTGCCATAAATTCAGAATGTTAGCACTCTTTTTGCTCATTAGATCACTGTAGTAAAACTACTGCTCACCAGGGAAAACTGCTGCTGGTATTGAAAGTGCATGTTTCAGTCTGCATGTCAGAATTTTTTAATGAAATAGAAGAGGATTTGAGAAGTCACTCAAAATGTGCCCTAATTTTTCTTTCTGCAGCACTAATCATACTTTTTATGGAAAAATGAACCCCCTCATTTTGTTCCTTTTTAAATTAAATGTTTTAAGAGTTACCACTTTAATCCAAGCAAGATGGCTTCAGGTGTGCCATACGTTTATCATAAGTCGGACTGTTAGCGCTCTAGTAGTTCTTTGGAACACTCTGGGAAGCTGCAGTAGAACACAAAGGAATCAACTGACAGTCTCTGCCCTTGTTGGATGTACATGTTTTACTGAGAATGTCAGACTTCATTCTCACATGACTGAGAAAGATAATGTGAATTTACAGAAAATAAGCTCTCAGTTTAGCCTATAGATCACCTTCCAAACCTCTGTGGTAAAAGCATGAGAAAATATTTTTCTCTCAATCATGATATCCCAGCAGAAGGCTTTTTCACATGGTGAAATCACCTTAGAACATACCACAATTCCTAAAATGAGTATGGTACCATCAACAAATGATTTATAATGTAACTAAAGTCTTAAAACCTTCTATTAACTGCAATGCTTTTTAATGAGGTGCTATCATGTATATTGGTCCCAAGATGGCTGCCAACACTTCTTGGATGAAGTGCTGACAGCCAATCAGATCTCAGGATGAGATGTGTGGTTAGGCTCCGCCCACATATATATATGCTTTTAAATGCTATTTTCTCAGGAAATACTGAACAGATTTACACCAGACCTGCAAAAGGCACTTCCTTGACCTTATGGCTACCTCTCTGCCAAATTTCAAGTAATTCTGTTCAGCCGTTCGGGCTGTAGCTGTGTCTAAAGGTCCTATGGAAAAATGCATGGGGAAAACGCGTTTTGGGACCCCCGTTTTTTCTCGGCCCCTGCTTGACGAATCCCCCCGAGACTTTCAGGGTAGGAGCGGAGCGTAGCGCCCCACCTATTTTGAAAATTTCGCGAGGATTCGTCGACCGGCGCCAAAGTTATTCCAAATAGAATGTTGCGGATTTCCTATGGAAACAGGGTCCTAACTATAACTACCTACTGGCGACCGCCAGTAGGTAATATATATATATATATATATATATATATATATATATATATATATATATATATATATATATATATTTCCACAGCGAGGACTCGTTGTTGGCGGCATTTGGCGCTCTTGGCGGTGCGAGAATTGTGGAGACGGCAGAGTCAGCCGTTGTAAAATTCAATCAAGGCTCCTGGTTCAGGAAAAAATCCACACGCACTCCCTGGTATGGTGCAGTTCCAAATCAATTTAATAACATCCCAAGCATGGCAAGCAGGTTTACAAAACCCAACGCGTTTCAGTCAGCTTTGACCTTGTTCACGGGTAACAGTGATTTTTCACTCTTCTGTTTTTATACTAGTCACATGATGTTACATTTCGCTTAGCCTTATGGTCCTTGTAGTCCAGCGACCATAGTGGGATTATTATTAACCATTTTACCAGGTGTCAATTCATATATTTTAAACAAGTTTATGTCATCAATAATACCAATCAAATTATAGGTGCATGTATCAATTAAACATTTTAGTAATCCAATCGTCATATTGACTACTCTTTGTTAATCAACTTGTACCTTGCTCCTTTGCCCTCTGGTGGGCCAAGATTGAATATATCTGCACATTTTATCTCTCTGGAGAGTGATATACTTTTTAAACAATATACCTTAAGTTTAAAACACCTGATTCTGTGAAAATTAAATTTTATAACCATTTTTCAGTTACTTCAAGGAAAAAAGAAGAAAAAAACTTCAGATGAAAAAAGAGGGAGAGCACGGAAATCATAACGGGGCATTTAAGACTGTGTCCAGATCATTTAGTTCTACTCATAAGTGTGAGTGCATCTCCTCGTCTTTATTTAAACCATACGGGGTCAGAGTCCTGAACCCTAGGATGTGGCGTGATTCCTTTTGTCTGAGTGTCTTTTCACGGTTGCCACCTCTCACATGACAACCCACCGTTTCGACAGCATAGAATTTCAATTGTTTCCAGTCACTTGAATGATATTTTTCCATGTGTTCCGCTACTGCGTAACTGCGGTCTTTATTGATCGTTGCTCTTACGTGTTCTAAAATACGTTTTTTCAGTTCGCACACTGTGCTTCCTATGTATTTCAGCTTACATGGACATTCGATAATATATACCACGTATTGGCTTTTGCAGTTGATCATTTGGTTTATTGTCCACTTCTTTTTGTTTGCCATTTTGATTACTTTGATGTTTTGCGCAATTTGACATACTTTACACGTCGAGCATTTATAAAACCCTTTCAGTTGTAGCCAAGTTGGTTGTTTTACTGTTGTTGCAAAGTGACTGTGTACCAGCTCGTCCTTGAGATTTTTAGCTCGTCTGTATGTTATTTTTGGGTGATTTCCCACTATTTTTGCCATCGTAGGGTCCAGTGTCAAAATGTTCCAATGTTTACGTAGAATCTGTTCGATTTGTTTTGATTGGGTCGATAGTGTCGTGATCAATCGAATGGGATTCTCTTCCTGTTTCTCACAGTACTTATGGTCTTTGATGATGTCTTCCCTGTTTTGTTTTTCAGTTCTTTTGAGACAGTCCGATAATATTTTGTTGTTGTAATTACGTTTTTTAAATCTCCTGATTGATTGTTGACTGTGTTTTCTCCATTCATTGTCATCAGAGCAGATTCGACGTATTCTTAGTAGTTCTCCATAGGGAATGTTCCTTATTAGAGATGGTTGATGAAAACTCTCCGCATGTAGGGTAGCATTGCTGGCTGTACTTTTGCGGTGTAATGTTGTTTGTATCTTTCCCTCTTTGACATAGATCTCTGTGTCCAGAAACACAATTCTGTTGTCACTGATGTTATATGTGAAGTGCAAATCACGACACTATCGACCCAATCAAAACAAATCGAACAGATTCTACGTAAACATTGGAACATTTTGACACTGGACCCTACGATGGCAAAAATAGTGGGAAATCACCCAAAAATAACATACAGACGAGCTAAAAATCTCAAGGACGAGCTGGTACACAGTCACTTTGCAACAACAGTAAAACAACCAACTTGGCTACAACTGAAAGGGTTTTATAAATGCTCGACGTGTAAAGTATGTCAAATTGCGCAAAACATCAAAGTAATCAAAATGGCAAACAAAAAGAAGTGGACAATAAACCAAATGATCAACTGCAAAAGCCAATACGTGGTATATATTATCGAATGTCCATGTAAGCTGAAATACATAGGAAGCACAGTGTGCGAACTGAAAAAACGTATTTTAGAACACGTAAGAGCAACGATCAATAAAGACCGCAGTTACGCAGTAGCGGAACACATGGAAAAATATCATTCAAGTGACTGGAAACAATTGAAATTCTATGCTGTCGAAACGGTGGGTTGTCATGTGAGAGGTGGCAACCGTGAAAAGACACTCAGACAAAAGGAATCACGCCACATCCTAGGGTTCAGGACTCTGACCCCGTATGGTTTAAATAAAGACGAGGAGATGCACTCACACTTATGAGTAGAACTAAATGATCTGGACACAGTCTTAAATGCCCCGTTATGATTTCCGTGCTCTCCCTCTTTTTTCATCTGAAGTTTTTTTCTTCTTTTTTCCTTGAAGTAACTGAAAAATGGTTATAAAATTTAATTTTCACAGAATCAGGTGTTTTAAACTTAAGGTATATTGTTTAAAAAGTATATCACTCTCCAGAGAGATAAAATGTGCAGATATATTCAATCTTGGCCCACCAGAGGGCAAAGGAGCAAGGTACAAGTTGATTAACAAAGAGTAGTCAATATGACGATTGGATTACTAAAATGTTTAATTGATACATGCACCTATAATTTGATTGGTATTATTGATGACATAAACTTGTTTAAAATATATGAATTGACACCTGGTAAAATGGTTAATAATAATCCCACTATGGTCGCTGGACTACAAGGACCATAAGGCTAAGCGAAATGTAACATCATGTGACTAGTATAAAAACAGAAGAGTGAAAAATCACTGTTACCCGTGAACAAGGTCAAAGCTGACTGAAACGCGTTGGGTTTTGTAAACCTGCTTGCCATGCTTGGGATGTTATTAAATTGATTTGGAACTGCACCATACCAGGGAGTGCGTGTGGATTTTTTCCTGAACCAGGAGCCTTGATTGAATATATATATATATATATATTACCTACTGGCGGTCGCCAGTAGGTAGTTATAGTTAGGACCACGTTTCCATAGGAAAACCTCAACATTCTATTTTGAATAACTTTGGCGCCGGTCGACGAATCCTCGCGAATTTCTCAAAATAGGTGGGGCGCTACGCTCCGCTCCTACCCTGAAAGTCTCGGGGGGATTCGTCAAGCGGGGGCTGAGATAAAAGGGGGGTCCCAAAACGCGTTTTTCCCATGCATTTTTCCATAGGACCTTTAGAACGAGCTACAGCCCGAACGGCTGAACAGAATTACTAGAAATTTGGCAGAGAGGTAGTCCCTAGGTCAAGGAAGTGCCTTTTGTAGGTTTGGTGTAAATCTGTTCAGTAGATTCTGAGAAAATAGCCTTTAAATCAATATATATATCTGAGCCCGCTTACGGTACGCTTACCGTACGCTTACGGTAAGCGTACGGTGGCGTGCGCGAGCGCGATTCTGATTGGCTCTTAGATCTTAGTAAACATTCGAATCGGCAGAAACCAGGAAGCGGCGTCCGACATTTTGTCTACCGCACTGAGTGTTATGTATCAAACATGATGGCCAAAAACATGTTACGGGGATGTTTTGACAACTCCCTCTCACATAGTCATGTTGAGGGAGTCCCCAAACATCCCCCAAGAGCAAAAACGGCATTATTTTTTTTTCGGCAATTTCGCGGGGTACGCTTACCGTACGCTTACCGTAAGCGTACGGTAAAAAAATAAAAATAAAAAAAAACTATCCACACTTTCTCCACCCCTTGTGCAAATGGTGGCCGAAGGCCACCATTTGTGCATGGCTTATCAGAGCACAGAAATTTCCCAAAAAATTTCAACAGATTACCTATCACAAGGAAGCGCATAATATGTCCTCCATGTGCGCACGGTGCGCGAAGCGCATCGTGCGTACATGGCCCATCTAGCGTAACGTGGGCACGGCACTAACTGCGTAAAGTGGGTGCGCGGTGCGCGAAGCGCACCGCGTGCTCACTGTGCGCGCACGGTGCGCGAAGCGCGCACGGTGCGCGAAGCGCACCGTGCGCGCACGGAACGAACTGCGTTAAGTGGGCGCGCACGCCACGAATGGCGTAAAGTCACTTAGCATTTAAAAAACCGTACAAATTCACTGAAAAAACCATAGGTTTCACACACGTTATAGTTAGGAATTAGCATTTAAAAAACCTTGCAAATTCACTGAAAAAACCATAGGTTTCACACATGTTATAGTTAGCGGAAATTTTACTGATAAAAAACCAATGAAATTGCCCCGTTATAGTTAGTGCTGGCAACTATAACTCACGCGACCGCAATCTTCTGCTGATGACATATGTGTCTTTATGAAAAAAAAATATTTGTAATATATGTATAGCTAAAAATGTATGGAAGAAGACATGGGCAAATAAGTGTCTAAATACAGTATTAGCATCAGCAGAGGATTGCGGTCGCGTGAGTTATAGTTGCCAGCACTAACTATAACGGGGCAATTTCATTGGTTTTTTATCAGTAAAATTTCCGCTAACTATAACATGTGTGAAACCTATGGTTTTTTCAGTGAATTTGCAAGGTTTTTTAAATGCTAATTCCTAACTATAACGTGTGTGAAACCTATGGTTTTTTCAGTGAATATATATATATATATATATATATATATATCAACGCTACCAACAAAGTCCACACTTTCGGTCAAAGTATGTTTAGTTAATCATATCTTGATTGCATTTACGATGTGTAACAATTGTGTAGTCTTGACGTTGTTAATTTCACTCTTGAATGTCGAGCGACAAACAAGAAAATGTGTTTATCCATATAAGTTGGTACATTAACTTCACCCTGTTAAGATGGCCGCCATGTGATAGATGAATATTGCATTAGCTGTACTGGTGGGGGAAGTGACGTCAATGGCTTTTTGATTTCAAAATGCTCTTGCGCGGCTAGCGCAACTAGACACTGAAGAAGGATAACCTGAAACGCGTCTGTCTTTTGTTTGTTGCTGAATAAACAGACCTACGGAATACTCCCTGAGTGCTGTACTTTGTCCGAAAGTGTGGACTTTGTTGGTAGCGTTGATTTTGAACGCGGGCACTACCGCGTAACAGCACCCGCCTACGAGTGCCTTGGCTTCTCGTGCAACTTGGTAGCGATAATTGTTTCCAGGGCACCGCGTGAGGACACCGCAGCTGTGCATCTACACAGGAGTGAGAACTGCAACCGCAGGAGCAGAATGAGCACGGACCGTCCCTTCCAGTGAAAGCAACGGGATCGGGTAAGGCGTGCTCCTATCTTTATCTCAATCCTCCTCAATCACTGCATTACGAGTCCCACGTCAGGCGTATGGGAGTCCGTTAAAAGGAAGAGTACACCTTCTCTTCCTTACATTCAAGCAAACGACAAGCAATGTTTGACGTAGCAGATCGTCGCGAGGCAGCTCATGACATTTTCAAGAAAACCACAACATCGTCATTAGAGAACCCACAGGCTGTATCGAATGAGTCAAACACTCGCAAAACCTTGCGCACACTTTTCACCAAACTCGAAAGACTCTATGAAAGAGAGGTGAGAAAATGGTGGGAAGCCACCTCCCTCCAAAGTTACATGGATGTCGACAGAGTGCCTAGGGCCCACGGATCTACACTGTGCCCGCTTATGAAAACCCGGATCCTTGTCTCCTAGAAGAATGGTCTGAATATACAGCAGCGTCATGCAAAGGCATGCTCGCAATCCTGGTTAAATTCGCGTGGAGTGACAGAGAAAAGGCATTGGTGGAAATTGCGAATCTGGAGAAAGAAATTGCTAACGATGATGACAAAGCTAAACAGGAAGAGCTAAAGGAAGAAATGAAGAAACGTTTACAAAAATATGAATTGAAGATACGACAACGTAAGCAGGACAAATTTGAACGTGATGAACGCGATTACGCCCAAGGGAGGATCCTGACCTTCGCAAGAAAATTTGATGAACCACGAAAAGCCATCCACAAGAAGAAATCTCCGGTACCGTCAGATAGAATAGAAACTTCCGAATCTGAGGTCACGGAAAGTGAACTATCGGGAGAAGACACGACTGCCCCTCAGAGTGATAAAACGAAAAATCCTTTTCACTTGGAGTTCGATCTGATACGGCAAACGTGGCTGAGAGGCGGAAAGAGCTAGCCTCCGGAAAACGCAGACGGACAAGGAGAGGCGGCTGGTGGCGCACGAAGCAGAGGAAGAGGCAGGGGCGCATCTCGAGCAAAGCGCAGCAACAGGGGCAAACGGTGGTAGAAGAAACAAATGATCTGACCATCATTAACCTTACGCCACGTGTATTAAGCAAAGCTGAAGAGGCAGCCCTGAAACTAGGACTATCATTCTGCCCGAGCGATCGCTTAGAATACACGCAGACGCGCATCCACTTATTCAAATTTATCCGCAAAATCAAATTACAGAAATATTTCAAATTAAAACCTTCCATAACTGAAGCGAGAAGACTGAAGCACAAACTTAGGCATAAGGTAACAGATGTCTTAACGGTCCAGGATCTGAATACAATTGAATTGCTGGAAGAATTACGGGCAGAAGAAGCAACCGCAACCACACAGAGTGAGGATTTAGTCCTGAGAGTACATCGGGCGGGGATTGAACAAGAAACACCTTCAACCACCTTTAAGCCTCCCTCTATTTTCAATCCGCAAATGCCATATGATGCCATAGACTCGTTTTCCGATGCAGTACTTCATGATCTTCAGAAATTCAGAATCAAGACCTCTTCCTGCACACCGAAACAACAGAGGAACTTAACCCATGAACAAGAAGTGATCCTTAAAAATTTGGCTATGGATGAAAATATAATTTGTAAACCTTCGGACAAAGGTGGCAACGTAGTGTTACTCACAAGAGAACAATATTGTCGAGAATCTTACCGGCAGTTGAACGACATCAGGTTCTATGAAAAAACCAATAAAGAACTGTACCAAACTAGCATCACCCAGTATCATGCCTTGATTGCTAAATGGCATAATCTAGGGTTGCTTGACATTAATGAATTTCTCTTTCTACGCAACAATGAACCAGTCACACCTACGTTCTACCAATTACCGAAAATACACAAAGACAAAGTTGATCCACCTGGGAGACCGATAGTCTCTTCAAAGGGCAGTCTGGCAGAGAACATGTCCATGTATATAGACAGTTTTCTTCATCCATTTGTTGTACAACTCAAGTCATATGTCAAGGACACTAAAGATTTTATTCTTCATCTGATGGACATTCACTGGGAACCTACCTTTAAACTAATTGCTATGGATATTACTAGGCCTGGGCGGTAAATTCCGCTCCGCTCGCGGAATTTGCGGAATTTGGGTAATTTCGCGTTGCGCGGAGAACGCGAAATTGCCCAAAAATCTGCTTTCCGCGACTTCGCGAAATTTTTTGCTTGTTCGCGTTCTCAATATGCGTGTTCGCGAGATATTTCACCCCGAGCACGCAAACAGCGATCGCGAACAGGAAAAAAGTATCGCGAACAAGCAAATCCGCGTGTTCGCGGAATTTCTGCACGTTCGCGGAGATTTTTTACCGTTTCGCGGAGATTTGCGTAACGCGATTACGCAAATTTCGCCCACCCCTAGATATTACTAGCCTATACACCTGTATCGATCATCAGCAGGGTATAATGGCAATGCGATACTTCCTAAATAGAAGGCCCCTAAAATTTGCAGAACACAGTATCATGCTGCTTGAATTCATCGAATTCTGTCTCCATAATAACATTTTCCTATTTCAGGGGCAATTGTTTAAACAAATCTCTGGAACAGCTATGGGCACCCGCTTCGCCCCCAGCTATGCGAATCTTTTTGTAGGCTGGTGGGAGGAGCAGGTGGCCCTTAGTGACGAGAGACAAAAATGGGCCGAACATATAGTTGTGTGGCACCGTTACATCGACGATCTTTTTTTAGTTTGGAGAGGTTCAATTGAACAAGCAAAGGATTTCATTTCTGAACTCAATAAGAATAATCTTAATCTTGGGTTCACATATGAAATTAGCACCACGGAAGTCAACTATCTAGACCTGAAGGTGCAGGTGAGGGATGGCAACCTTGGAACCGAATTATATCGGAAACCAACTGCCGGTAATTCAATCTTACATGGCAGTAGCAATCACCCCCCCAAGCTGATAAACAGTATACCCTATGGGGGACTTCTCCGGCTTAAACTAAATTGCTCCAGAGAGGCTGATTTTGTGTCTGCTGCTTCAAATTGTATGACAAGATTTTTAACTAGGGGCTATAGTCAGGAAGTTCTCAATGCAGCATTAGTGAGAGTCAACAATATTAAGAGGAAGGATCTGTTGATCCGAAATGACATCCAGACTAACAGCAAAAAAAGTACTAACTTAGAAGGTAGCAAACTTTGGATGATAACAATCTTCTCAGATGATGCCAATATTTTGAGGAGAATAATGAAAAGGAATTGGCATATATTGCAAACTGATTCCGTAATGGGTAAAGATATCCCGGCAGTGCCATTGATTACTTTCCGTAAATCACGGTCTTTGAGGGATAAACTGGTTCAGAGCTACCTACCACCTGTAAGTCACTCTAAAGGTGTTCTGAAAGATATGAAAGGTTTTTTCCCATGTGGGAAATGTAAAGCTTGTTGTAACAGTAAAAGAACCCTGAGCTACACTATTGATGGGATTAAAAGACCTAAACCCATAGATAAATTTATCACCTGCACCACCACTCATGTAGTTTACTGCCTCTTGTGTCCCTGTGGACTTAAGTACATTGGCAGCACTATTCATAGTGTAAAAATGCGCATCTTGGAACACCAGCGTGCGATTATGAATAATGACAGCAACTACCCTGTAGCCAGACATTTCGCCCTCAAACATAACAGCAACAGGGAACTGTTACAGTATTTTGGTTTGGACTGTGTATTTACTAATCCAAGGGGTGGGGATAGAGTGCAACGCTTGCGGAGACTTGAATCCCGCTACATTATTGATTTGCACACCAAAACACCCTTTGGGCTGAACAGCGGAGAGGAATTAGCTGTACATTTGGGGAGGTAATCAGGGAGATTCCGAAACATAATTGTCTTCTTTTTCTTCTTTTCTCGTTTTCCTTCTTTGTTACTCAGGAAGCTCAGGGACGATAAGGTGTAAGAACAATTCTAGTCACCTATATATGTTTTTACTGAGCATGTTATGACTCTTTCTAACAGTAGTGAATGTATAGTCTTATAGATTCTATTGGATATTCTCAATCATACATAATATGCTTACGCTGATACACGGCTTTGATTGTCTAATGAATTATTTAATCCATAAATATATCAATTGAATGATATGAGGTTTTTGCTACAATATGTACGCCGATCCACGGCTTAATTTTATGTACATATGTAGCTTTTCATGACACACAATTGTCAAGCGACATTTACAATATGTTTAGTTAATCATATCTTGATTGCATTTACGATGTGTAACAATTGTGTAGTCTTGACGTTGTTGATTTCACTCTTGAATGTCGAGCGATAAACAAGAAAATGTGTTTATCCATATAAGTTGGTACTTTAACTTCACCCTGTTAAGATGGCCGCCATGTGATAGATGAATATTGCATTAGCTGTACTGGTGGGGGAAGTGACGTCAATGGCTTTTTGATTTCAAAATGCTCTCGCGCGGCTAGCGCAACTAGACACTGAAGAAGGATAACCTGAAACGCGTCTGTCTTTTGTTTGTTGCTGAATAAACAGACCTACGGAATACTCCCTGAGTGCTGTACTTTGTCCGAAAGTGTGGACTTTGTTGGTAGCGTTGATTTTGAACGCGGGCACCACCGCGTAACAGCACCCGCCTACGAGTGCCTTGGCTTCTGGTGCAACTTGGTAGCGATAATTGTTTCCAGGGCACCGCGTGAGGACACCGCAGCTGTGCATCTACACAGGAGTGAGAACTGCAACCGCAGGAGCAGAATGAGCACGGACCGTCCCTTCCAGTGAAAGCAACGGGATCGGGTAAGGCGTGCTCCTATCTTTATCTCAATCCTCCTCAATCACTGCATTACGAGTCCCACGTCAGGCGTATGGGAGTCCGTTAAAAGGAAGAGTACACCTTCTCTTCCTTACATTCAAGCAAACGACAAGCAATGTTTGACGAAGCAGATCGTCGCGAGGCAGCTCATGACATTTTCAAGAAAACCACAACATCGTCATTAGAGAACCCACAGGCTGTATCGAATGAGTCAAACACTCGCAAAACCTTGCGCACACTTTTCACCAAACTCGAAAGACTCTATGAAAGAGAGGTGAGAAAATGGTGGGAAGCCACCTCCCTCCAAAGTTACATGGATGTCGACAGAGTGCCTAGGGCCCACGGATCTACACTGTGCCCGCTTATGAAAACCCGGATCCTTGTCTCCTAGAAGAATGGTCTGAATATACAGCAGCGTCATGCAAAGGCATGCTCGCAATCCTGGTTAAATTCGCGTGGAGTGACAGAGAAAAGGCATTGGTGGAAATTGCGAATCTGGAGAAAGAAATTGCTAACGATGATGACAAAGCTAAACAGGAAGAGCTAAAGGAAGAAATGAAGAAACGTTTACAAAAATATGAATTGAAGATACGACAACGTAAGCAGGACAAATTTGAACGTGATGAACGCGATTACGCCCAAGGGAGGATCCTGACCTTCGCAAGAAAATTTGATGAACCACGAAAAGCCATCCACAAGAAGAAATCTCCGGTACCGTCAGATAGAATAGAAACTTCCGAATCTGAGGTCACGGAAAGTGAACTATCGGGAGAAGACACGACTGCCCCTCAGAGTGATAAAACGAAAAATCCTTTTCACTTGGAGTTCGATCTGATACGGCAAACGTGGCTGAGAGGCGGAAAGAGCAAGCCTCCGGAAAACGCAGACGGACAAGGAGAGGCGGCTGGTGGCGCACGAAGCAGAGGAAGAGGCAGGGGCGCATCTCGAGCAAAGCGCAGCAACAGGGGCAAACGGTGGTAGAAGAAACAAATGATCTGACCATCATTAACCTTACGCCACGTGTATTAAGCAAAGCTGAAGAGGCAGCCCTGAAACTAGGACTATCATTCTGCCCGAGCGATCGCTTAGAATACACGCAGACGCGCATCGACTTATTCAAATTTATCCGCAAAATCAAATTACAGAAATATTTCAAATTAAAACCTTCCATAACTGAAGCGAGAAGACTGAAGCACAAACTTAGGCATAAGGTAACAGATGTCTTAACGGTCCAGGATCTGAATACAATTGAATTGCTGGAAGAATTACGGGCAGAAGAAGCAACCGCAACCACACAGAGTGAGGATTTAGTCCTGAGAGTACATCGGGCGGGGATTGAACAAGAAACACCTTCAACCACCTTTAAGCCTCCCTCTATTTTCAATCCGCAAATGCCATATGATGCCATAGACTCGTTTTCCGATGCAGTACTTCATGATCTTCAGAAATTCAGAATCAAGACCTCTTCCTGCACACCGAAACAACAGAGGAACTTAACCCATGAACAAGAAGTGATCCTTAAAAATTTGGCTATGGATGAAAATATAATTTGTAAACCTTCGGACAAAGGTGGCAACGTAGTGTTACTCACAAGAGAACAATATTGTCGAGAATCTTACCGGCAGTTGAACGACATCAGGTTCTATGAAAAAACCAATAAAGAACTGTACCAAACTAGCATCACCCAGTATCATGCCTTGATTGCTAAATGGCATAATCTAGGGTTGCTTGACATTAATGAATTTCTCTTTCTACGCAACAATGAACCAGTCACACCTACGTTCTACCAATTACCGAAAATACACAAAGACAAAGTTGATCCACCTGGGAGACCGATAGTCTCTTCAAAGGGCAGTCTGGCAGAGAACATGTCCATGTATATAGACAGTTTTCTTCATCCATTTGTTGTACAACTCAAGTCATATGTCAAGGACACTAAAGATTTTATTCTTCATCTGATGGACATTCACTGGGAACCTACCTTTAAACTAATTGCTATGGATATTACTAGGCCTGGGCGGTAAATTCCGCTCCGCTCGCGGAATTTGCGGAATTTGGGTAATTTCGCGTTGCGCGGAGAACGCGAAATTGCCCAAAAATCTGCTTTCCGCGACTTCGCGAAATTTTTTGCTTGTTCGCGTTCTCAATATGCGTGTTCGCGAGATATTTCACCCCGAGCACGCAAACAGCGATCGCGAACAGGAAAAAAGTATCGCGAACAAGCAAATCCGCGTGTTCGCGGAATTTCTGCACGTTCGCGGAGATTTTTTACCGTTTCGCGGAGATTTGCGTAACGCGATTACGCAAATTTCGCCCACCCCTAGATATTACTAGCCTATACACCTGTATCGATCATCAGCAGGGTATAATGGCAATGCGATACTTCCTAAATAGAAGGCCCCTAAAATTTGCAGAACACAGTATCATGCTGCTTGAATTCATCGAATTCTGTCTCCATAATAACATTTTCCTATTTCAGGGGCAATTGTTTAAACAAATCTCTGGAACAGCTATGGGCACCCGCTTCGCCCCCAGCTATGCGAATCTTTTTGTAGGCTGGTGGGAGGAGCAGGTGGCCCTTAGTGACGAGAGACAAAAATGGGCCGAACATATAGTTGTGTGGCACCGTTACATCGACGATCTTTTTTTAGTTTGGAGAGGTTCAATTGAACAAGCAAAGGATTTCATTTCTGAACTCAATAAGAATAATCTTAATCTTGGGTTCACATATGAAATTAGCACCACGGAAGTCAACTATCTAGACCTGAAGGTGCAGGTGAGGGATGGCAACCTTGGAACCGAATTATATCGGAAACCAACTGCCGGTAATTCAATCTTACATGGCAGTAGCAATCACCCCCCCAAGCTGATAAACAGTATACCCTATGGGGGACTTCTCCGGCTTAAACTAAATTGCTCCAGAGAGGCTGATTTTGTGTCTGCTGCTTCAAATTGTATGACAAGATTTTTAACTAGGGGCTATAGTCAGGAAGTTCTCAATGCAGCATTAGTGAGAGTCAACAATATTAAGAGGAAGGATCTGTTGATCCGAAATGACATCCAGACTAACAGCAAAAAAAGTACTAACTTAGAAGGTAGCAAACTTCGGATGATAACAACCTTCTCAGATGATGCCAATATTTTGAGGAGAATAATGAAAAGGAATTGGCATATATTGCAAACTGATTCCGTAATGGGTAAAGATATCCCGGCAGTGCCATTGATTACTTTCCGTAAATCACGGTCTTTGAGGGATAAACTGGTTCAGAGCTACCTACCACCTGTAAGTCACTCTAAAGGTGTTCTGAAAGATATGAAAGGTTTTTTCCCATGTGGGAAATGTAAAGCTTGTTGTAACAGTAAAAGAACCCTGAGCTACACTATTGATGGGATTAAAAGACCTAAACCCATAGATAAATTTATCACCTGCACCACCACTCATGTAGTTTACTGCCTCATGTGTCCCTGTGGACTTAAGTACATTGGCAGCACTATTCATAGTGTAAAAATGCGCATCTTGGAACACCAGCGTGCGATTATGAATAATGACAGCAACTACCCTGTAGCCAGACATTTCGCCCTCAAACATAACAGCAACAGGGAACTGTTACAGTATTTTGGTTTGGACTGTGTATTTACTAATCCAAGGGGTGGGGATAGAGTGCAACGCTTGCGGAGACTTGAATCCCGCTACATTATTGATTTGCACACCAAAACACCCTTTGGGCTGAACAGCGGAGAGGAATTAGCTGTACATTTGGGGAGGTAATCAGGGAGATTCCGAAACATAATTGTCTTCTTTTTCTTCTTTTCTCGTTTTCCTTCTTTGTTACTCAGGAAGCTCAGGGACGATAAGGTGTAAGAACAATTCTAGTCACCTATATATGTTTTTACTGAGCATGTTATGACTCTTTCTAACAGTAGTGAATGTATAGTCTTATAGATTCTATTGGATATTCTCAATCATACATAATATGCTTACGCTGATACACGGCTTTGATTGTCTAATGAATTATTTAATCCATAAATATATCAATTGAATGATATGAGGTTTTTGCTACAATATGTACGCCGATCCACGGCTTAATTTTATGTACATATGTAGCTTTTCATGACACACAATTGTCAAGCGACATTTAAAATATGTTTAGTTAATCATATCTTGATTGCATTTACGATGTGTAACAATTGTGTAGTCTTGACGTTGTTGATTTCACTCTTGAATGTCGAGCGATAAACAAGAAAATGTGTTTATCCATATAAGTTGGTACGTTAACTTCACCCTGTTAAGATGGCCGCCATGTGATAGATGAATATTGCATTAGCTGTACTGGTGGGGGAAGTGACGTCAATGGCTTTTTGATTTCAAAATGCTCTCGCGCGGCTAGCGCAACTAGACACTGAAGAAGGATAACCTGAAACGCGTCTGTCTTTTGTTTGTTGCTGAATAAACAGACCTACGGAATACTCCCTGAGTGCTGTACTTTGTCCGAAAGTGTGGACTTTGTTGGTAGCGTTGATTTTGAACGCGGGCACCACCGCGTAACAGCACCCGCCTACGAGTGCCTTGGCTTCTGGTGCAACTTGGTAGCGAAAATATATATATATATATATATATATATATATATGTGTTCCCTCAAATTGCCCAAGCATATCTGGACGCACTCAATGCTTCTGCAGAGTTTATTTATTGGTGGCAAACAGCAGTCACATCTTGATTTAAAATCACGTTGCCGACACGTTTCGAGGTATTTAACCTCTTCTTCATGTGCGGCTACATCAAAGCATTAGGAAAGCCCAGCACGCTAGTTAAGTAACCTCCCGCCCTTAGTGGGTGTTGCAAAGTGCACGGTGCATGCTGGAACTTGCAGTACATACCCTGAGTGGGTTCCAAATAACTTCTTTGGCAGCTCGTGTTAATATTCTTGGTAGAGCTCCGGATGGGATGCTGGTGTCTTAAGCCTCAGTAGCATTGCCGAATCGGTAAGGAATCGTTCCTACCGCAGCCTCTTGATTTGCAGATGGTGCGCTCCAGCGCGGCAGGGCTGCCGCGTGTAAAATGTTCCCTCAAATTGCCCAAGCATATCTGGACGCACTCAATGCTACTGAAGAGTTTATTTATTGGTGGCAAACAGCAGTCACATCTTGATTTAAAATCACATTGCCGAATAACTTCTTTGGCAGCTGAAGAAGAGGTTAAATACCTCGAAACGCGTTGGCAATGTGATTTTAAATCAAGATGTGACTGCTGTTTGCCGCCAATAAATAAACTCTGCAGTAGCATTGAGTGCGTCCAGATATGCTTGGGCAATTTGAGGGAACACATAGCCAGTAGATAGTTATAGTGAGGACCTATTTTCCATAGGAAATCCGCAACATTCTATAGGGAATATCTTTGGCGCCGATTGACGAATCTTCGCGAAATACTCTTGGCCAGCTCCGCTCCGCTCCTACCCTGAAAGTTTTGCGGTGATCCGTGAATCGGGGCCGAGAAAAAAGGGGGGTCCCAAAACGCATTTTCCCCATGCAATTTCCCATAGGATCTGTTGTCGCAGCTACAGCCCGAACCGCTGAACGGAATGACACCAAATTTGGCAAAGAGGTAGTCCTCAGTTCGGACTCGTGCCTTTTGCATATTTGGTGTGAATCTGTTCAGTAGTTCCTGAGAAAATGAGGGTAAAAAAGTTAGTGAGATCTATGGCCGCGGAGGATCCGCGGACCGAACCCGCACCGTAAGCGCACCCTCCCCGAACAGAGCGCGCACCCTCCCGATCGCGCACTCAATGCTAATTGGCTGTCAAGCGTCTCTCTACATTCGAAACCAGGAACTGTTGGCGGCCATTTTATGCCTCGGTAGAAGCGAGGCTGAAGATGGAAGGGGAATAAGTGTGTAAAAGATATAAAGGGGGCAGAGTGGAAATACTCTGACCCTCTAGATCTGCTTAGGGGGTCCCAGAAGGACCCACTGTGGCCCCCCTTTTTAAAAAAGAAAAAGCGGCGAAATGCGCGCACGGTGCGCGCATCCTATCGCGTTGGATGCACGGATTCTCTCGCGGTGGGTGCGCGGATCCACGGCAACGTTTTTTGAAAAACGACAAGAAATCATTGGTTGTATAACAACTTTCTACACTGAAAGGTAGGATGTATATTTTTGTTTTTTAAAGGTATGATTGTTATTGGTTAACAAAAACAGATTGTAAGGAACATTATATATGATAAGCTGATATGTTGAAAAGTCAAGCACACTTCCTGTCTTGTGTAGGAACATTGTGTGCTGAACTTGTGACCTGTGAGCTAAGTGCAGTGTTCCATGACCTGTTTCTATGGTAACAGGCAGAAGGCAGATTGGGGGAAGGGTTGAAATGTATTTCAGCTGGAAAGGGTTGAAATGTTTAACCAATAGAAATGTGTGTTTGCTTTTGAGTTTATGTGCGAAGGATTGTGATTTGATGTTTACATGTATATGTGTGGAAAATTAAAGGGAAACTTTTCCATTCTTTGCTTTTGCTGAGAGGTGCACAGTGCAGAGATTCTGTAAAAGAAAATATGGTGAGTGATTGATATACTCCTTAATCTACAAAAGAACTTGAAAGATGAGTTATTTAATTGTGAGGGGATGTCTGTAGACTATTTTGATTTTAATCAGACTAATTAATTTTTTCCTGCTAAAGTGTAGGGAGTACTTTTTTTCTCTACAATGTGTGTGCATGTAGAAACCATACTGTGATAGGCATTTGTGTTTTTCATGCGTTTGTAGACAGATAACTGTGCAGTTTTTATATTTTGGTAGAATTAGAAACCAGTCATTGTTTATGAATTTGTGAAATGAGCTATGTTATGTTTCTATACTAAAATGTAGTACTACTTCTAGATGTGTTTTGATATAGTGCATTTGTTTGTCTCGAATCACACAGTGAGTCTGTGTGCATTTGGGAACCACTGTGAGAGAGGCATTTAGTAAAATCGTGTATCTGCTGACAGATAACTGTTTTAAAACCAGTCAGGTTGTCAAGTTTTAGTAGCATTAGAAGACAGGTATGGCTTATGCTTTCATTAAATGAGTGAGGCATTGACAGTAAATTGCAGTCGTGAAATATGTAGATTGTGTGCAGTTCCCTTACCACTTCCACTGTAGTGAATGAGCTTTGGTAAGCTGCTAGGGATAGTGTTGTTTGTCTAGAATCACACTGTGAGTCTGTGTGCATTTGGGAACCACTGTGAGAGAAGTGTTTGGAAAATCTTGTATTTGCTGACAGATAACTGTTCTAAAACATGTCATGTTGTCAAGTTTTAGTAGCATTAGAAGACAGTTATGGCTTATGCTTTCATTAAATGAGTCAGGCATTGACAGTAAATTGCAGTTGTGAAATATGTAGGTTGTGTGCAGTTTCCTTACCACTTGCACCGTAGTGAATGTGTTTTGGTAAACTCCTAGGGATAGTGGTGCTTGTCTAGAATCACACTGTGAGTTAGTGTGTATTTGGTATCACTGTGAGAGAAGCATTTGCTAACATCATGTATTTGCTGACAGATAACTGTTTTAAAACCTGTCATGTTGTGAAGTTTTAGTAGCAGTAGAATCCAGTCTTTGCTTATGCGTTGATTAAATGAGTCATGCTTTGACACTGATGTGCTGTACTTAAATATGTAGATTGTGTGCAGTACCATTAACTCTTCCAGACTAGTGAATGAGTTTTGGTAAACTCCTAGGATAGTGTTGCTTGTCTAAAATCACACTGTGAGTCTGTGTGCATTTGGGTAGGGATTGTGAGAGAAGCATTTGGTAACATCGTGTATTTGCTGACAGATAACTGTTTTAAAACCGGTCATTCTGTCAAGTTTTAGTGGCATTAGAAGCCAGTCTTTGCTTATGCTTTGATTAAATGAGTCAGGCTTTGACATAAAAGTCCAGTCCTGAAATATGAAGATTGTGTGCAGTTCCCTTACCACTTCCACAGTAGTGAATGATTTTTGGTAAACTCCTAGGTATAGTGGTTGTTTTTTTGGGGGTTTTTTTTGTCCTCATCTCACCAATAAACACTTGTGGGTCTTATGAAGCCGCTTAAACGATCTGTGGGAGAGGAGGCACACGGCTTACCACAAATGTTTCCGTTGGTCGACCAGTCCCTTGTTTTGTGTAGGTATCTGGTGTAATCATTGGACAAAGGTGTTTAGTCGTAGATTATGACCCCAGTTCATAAAGGGATGCCAAAGATTGGTAGACGCATCCCCTGTTCCGTCGTATTCCAGATGGGCCATGGCAAAGGAGACTTTAAGCCAGTCTTCTCTGTTGGGTGGTTGAGGGTCCCTCCATCTCTTACATATTTCCCTTCGTGCAAGCAGAACCAAGTATAACAGTAGGCCTCGTTGCTGTTGTGACGCCTTAATACAAAATAGGCCATCGTCCCCAAAGAAAATCAGCGACATGTTGACCTCAATATTGGAGTTAAACACATCTTTGAGAATGTCTCCGATTTCCTTCCAGAAGGTCTTAATTTCTGAGCACTCATAAAATATGTGTAGATCATTTGCTAGGGGAAGCTTGCACCTATAGCATTTCGGGGTTGGTATTGGAGCAAATTTCGCAATTCTAGCTGGAGTGTAGTAGAGTCTATTAATAACAAAAAAGTGGTTCTTTTTTAGAGCTGCAGGTTTGATATGTTTATACAGCAGCTTCAATGATGGCTCAAACAGTGCTTCTATTATTGGCTCAAAAGGGGACTGCTCCCATATTTTAATCAATGGGGGTGTTTCAGGGTCAACGGCTTCCAGGGCTAAGTTGTACCAGACTGATACCTCTTTTTTTAAGACCTGGGCAGAGTGACACAACCTTTCTATCTCCCAGTTTCCTTTTACTTGCTCTTTCTCGGCTTCATACCACGAGGCAAGCTGTAAGTATTTAAACCTGGAGAAACCTGTGCCGATCCTAGCCCTCAAAACCTCCCATGGAAGGATCCCCTCTGTGTCTACCAGTTCCGACCAGATTGTGATTCCGGCCCTCTTCATAAGTAAGGCCAGCCCGTCCTTTAGACAATGATGTGTCCCCGGGGAATCCCAGAGGGGAGCATGGTGTGAATAACACCCTATCCCCCATGTAGTTCTTACTTTAAGCCAAAGTACTAGAGCTGCCCTTAGAACCTTCAGGCGTACTTTTTTGAAGTACTTTGTAGCACCAAACTTGTGGAGAAATGCCTCTACTCTTCCTCCCTCTTCTACCGTTTTTGTCATTTCATTCAGCAATTTCCCCCACGCCGAATCATCAGGACTCATCAGTAGCGAACGGATGGCTTTAAACTGGAAAGCCACTGCGTACCAGCATATATCCGGGAGTGCCAAACCCCCCTTAGCAAGTCTACGCCTAAGCTTTTTCCACGATAATCTGATACCCTTATTTCCCCAGATGAAACTCCCAATCTTACTCTGAATTTTACTTATTAAGTTTTGGGGAAAGGGGAGAGGGATAGCAGAGAAGACGTAGGAGAGTTTAGGGAGAATGGTCATCTTCACCAGATTAACTTTCCCGTATATGGTGAAGGGGAGGTTCCTCCATCTAGAGAAGAGGCGATCGATTTCCTTAATTACTCTGGACAGATTTACAAAAGGGACTCTATCTAGGTCTTTTACTATGTAGATACCCAAGTATCTTAGTTCTGATGAGTCAACTCCTCCCCATTGTTCGATATTCCAGCCCATCACCTCCGTCTTAGATTTATTTACCAGGTAGCCTGAAAAAGCCCCAAATTCCTCCGTAATGGACTCTAAACGGGAGAGAGCAACACCGGGATTGTTCGTGAATACAGTCAGGTCATCAGCATATAGTGCTAATTTGCAACTGTAAGATTGAGATTTGAAGGGATGAATGTCGTTGTCTAGCCTGATGGCTTGGGCTAATGGTTCAATATAAATATTGAACAAAAGTGGAGAGATCGGGCAACCCTGCCGAGTCCCTCTCTGAATGCTGAAACTTGGAGTAAGTATTCCGTTCAGTAGGATACGGGCAGATGAGCCTTGGTAGCAATTTCTCAGAGTTTGGATGAAAATTGGACCAAACCCTAGTGTTGCCAATACCTCCCATAAATATACCCAGCAAACTCTGTCAAATGCTTTGGCCGCATCCAAGGCTATTATAGCCAAAGGATCAGATCTTGTAGTGGCCAAATCGATGTTACCTATCATTAACTGAGTTTGCTCTTGAATCTGCCTGCCTTCTATGAATCCCTTTTGGTCTGGGTGGACCAACTTGGGGACCAGCTTCGCCAATCTCCCTGCCAACACACCCATAAAGATCTTATAATCGGCGTTAAGCAGGGAGATAGGACAATAAGAGTCAGCTCTTAATGGGTCTTTACCAGGTTTAAGGATCAAGACTATGGTTGCCTCTTTGCAGGACTCTGGGACCTTACCAGCAGGGCAGTAGACCGAGTTAAACAGGGAACACAAGGCGGGGGTCAGTTCTTCAGCCAGAAGTTTATAAACTTCATTTGGGAGTGAGTCTGTACCAGCAGCTTTTTTATTCTTGCTTTTGTTGATTTGCCCATTTATCTCTTCCATCCTAATGGGGGCCTCTAATTTCTTCCTACATTCCTCTGTTATGATGGGAAGAGATTTAGTGCTTAACCAGGCTTGGACTGAGCATGGGGAGGGCTCCAAATCCTCTTTATACAGATCTGAAAAGAGGGAAAGTAAACAGGATTGCAGATCTTCAAATCTACTTGAAGTCTCCCCCATGGTGTTTATTATCAGTCTATTGATGTTATTTTTCGCTCCATCTGTTCTAGCCTTCCAAGCGAGTAGAGCCCCTGCTTTTTCCCCGTACTCAAAGTTCTGCATATTCCTTGCATGCCATTGGGCCCTGCACTTTGATTCTATAGGTATAGTGGTTGTTGTCTAGAATCACACAGTGAGTCTGTGTGCATTTGGGAAGCACTGTGAGAGAAGCATTTGGTAACATCGTGTATTTTTTAGCAGATAACTCTTTTACAACCTGTCATGTTGTCAGGTTTTAGTAGCATTAGAAGGTAGTCTTTGCTTATGCATTGATAAAATGAGTCAGGGTTTGACACTAAGGTGCAGTACCATGTACTATTCTGTTCACTGTGGCAGAACTGAAAATGTAAAAGTTTTACCTAAGCACTGTCCTAGAAGTAGTCTGATTATTTAGTCAGTTTATAAGTACCAAATAGATTGCTTCAAATGTCTATGCAGTATGCATGTAGTGTTCTAACATACTATATACTTGTCTTTTACACCTTCAATTCCCTAGTCAGTATCCATACACTTCCAGGAAACACCCTGACACTTCCTTTGCAGTCCTCTAGAGACCCATTCAGCACCATGTACTAATCCATTCACTGTGCTAAAACCCAAACACTTATAAATTGACCAAGATACTATCTTTGCAGTATTCTAATCATGCACTCAGTGCCTAAGTATTCATGCACTGAGCCAGGACTTAGCACATGGACTACTTCAAACCACTATGCACTATGCATGCAGTCTTCTAACCACCTAGACACTTGTCTTTCACACTTTCAATTTCCTAGTCAGTATCCATACAATCCAGCACTTGCCACTGCCTTTGCACTCCTCTAGTGACCCATTCAGTACCAAGTACTAATCCATTCCCTGTGCGAAAAGCCTAGCACTTATAAATTCACCTAGGCACTCTCCTTGCTGTACTCTAATCATTCAGTCAGTACCCAAGTATTCATGCAGTGAGCCAGGCCTTTGCACATGGACTGCTTTAAATGCCTATGCAGTATGGATGCAGTCCTCTAATCACCTACACAGTTGTGTTTCACACCTTCAATTCCCTAGTTAGTATTCATACTCTTCTAGCAAACACCCTGTCACTCACCCATTGTGTCTCCTTATAGTACTGTAATCATTTAGTCAGTTAGCATGTAGAGTTTTAGTGAGGTAGGCTTTAGGGCATGAACTGCTTCAAAGTAGTATGCACTATGCATGTAGTGTTTTAACCATTGTCACACTTGTGATTCAGGGACATAGTTTCTTAGTCAGTATTTATATAAAATGTGTTTGTACAGTAATGGAATAATATAATTTTGAAAGTTATTAATATACATTTATTTGTGATTCTTTTTTACAGACACAGAATAGGAGTGTTTCTCATCTGTTTGCACTCTTCTCGTGCAAGATTGTTTGGATGAAGGGTCCTTAGGTGTTTCATCATACTTGTCGTGCCGTATGAGTATTTCTTGTTAGGATCCCCTCGTGAGAGAACTCTTTTGCAAATCTTGCACGTGATCAAGGTGGCATTGGTCTTTGTTTGCCCCTTGGGAAAAGTAAAAAATGTCCTCACCTCACCTCTGAAGAAAAACGTTGTGGGCGTGGTGCCTTCTGTAAAAAATGTTCCTCAGTTTCGGTAAATATTTTAAAGCGGCAACATTTACAGTTTTTGTAAGTTAAACTTATACAATTTTGTTAGCTGTATGCATTTTATATATCTGTGATTTGTTTCTTGTGGTATTTTGTTGAGAATACCATGTTGTTTTTTTTTTAACAATCTTTCTGATTTTCCAGGTCTTTTGTCGACATCCATGGTCTCCACAGGAGTGTTCCGCCTTGTTGTTTTGTATTATTGTTGTTACATTTTGTTTATTAGTTTATCGTTCATATATATGTTAATAAAAAAACAAAGTTTGAAAATAGTTTATCGTTTACATATTTATGATTATAAAAAATAAAGTTTGAAAAAAATTAATAACGTTTTGGGTTGTTCTCTTAACTGCTGTGTGACTCTGTCTTGTTCTTAGTACTGTTATTTGATGGAGTCCACCATGGTGTTAAATTTTGGGGCACTTATCGCTGGAATACTGGTGATATCTGCAGTTTGCACCAACTTCTGAATAGTGTGTTAGATTTATCTCAACTTTACTTCCGTTAAAGTGTTGATAATGAAATGGAGACTAGCCGTTCTCGTGCAAAAAGACACGAGGTGCACCTTTCCAATTTATTATAAATACTAAAATCCTGTATTGAATTTACACACAAAATTTATTAAGAAATCTCATTGTATTTATATTGATTGGGAATAGTGCGTCAGGTGCTGGATCTTGACGAGATACACTGCTCAGATCGTATATTGTTCTGCACACGAAAAAAATCACATCACAACTTTCACACCAATTGCAATGCGAAACAAATTCCATCGATAAGACACGTTAGCACCAGGGATTTTACACCTGCTTTCTCCTGGTGTTAAGCAGGACAACTACCTGCACCATGAAAGGGAACACAGCAAAGAGCCACACCAGAACACCCACAGGTGCCATAGAGTCTTTTTCTCCCATCTTTACTCATACATTCTCTTTTAACATATTTTCAATAAAATGTTATGTCCCTTAACATACACCCATATATCTATTCTCTTTATATCATTCACTTCGATTTTAGTCTGTTTTCATTTTCTTATCTACCACCATAGTCTATTTACTCTTTCCATCACACCATTTACGTCACACCTCATAGAATTATTTATACTTCCAGGTTGGGATCCATAGCGAGCACCTTTCCCGCGCACCGCCGGTTGTTACGAAGACTTCACTAACACTGGGTAAGAGCTTAGCAACGGGCTTCCGCGTATTATCCTTTTAAGACCATCACGTCACGCTTTAGATTTCTATCTTCTTTCACCTCGTCTGAACGTTATCACTCGATTCTGTCAATTGTCACACATTCCGCATTTCTAATGTTACCTACCACGGGTGTTTACTAGTCACCGAATTCAGTTCACCACACAAGGGTTTCACCTTTACTAGATTGGTTTGTATACTTCACAGCTTTTTTCGGTAGACAACATTCACGTATAGGTTAACTTTATAACCACCTATAGCTTAGATTCCTACTGCTTTAAACTAACAACCAACAGTCCCCATGCCCGATTCTCATATTTACTTTTGTCCTCTTTAGATTTCCCCTGATGAAGGCATATAATGCCGAAATGCATTGGGAAACAAAATACGGAAATTCAAACAATTGTTTAAAACGTATATGAATTGCCACACGTCTTCAAGCTTTATGAAACCTCAAATGAACAATAAAGCTTTGTGTTTAAAAAAACTCGACAACAGTTTTCTTTAAATTTGGAAACCTCTTCCGAGGACTATTATCTGTGCCAGGGGGACACACCCCACGTTGGGGGTGCACCTCACAATTCATATCGACACTCACTTTCGGAGAGTGATACCCCGGAGCACGATTCAACAACAAAAACCTAATAATTTCCTACGGTTGTGCGCGCACTACACCCTTGTTTTACATTATTGATTCCGAAAAATCAGTACGCGGCACACCAACTGAATCAAAATGCAATTTGAAGAAATTTCCCATCTCACAGAAACCAGAGCAGACACGTTCGCTTTTGGACAAGAAGAAGCTACCAGAATATATGCTCTCATCAATGAGGACACAACCACTTTCCCCAACAGAAACACGAAAGAACAGAACATCCGCCAATTACTATATCTTTCAAAGAAGGAAATCAATCAACGCCTGCATGCGAGTACTATGATCAGGTACCTCAAAGCTCAAAGAATTCCGAGGGGCCTGAGAATCCCACTGAAACCCTCCCTATGCAAAAACCAACAAAAATTCAAAGACAGATGGTTCGCTATCCTAAATAAATGTTCGTTAGACTTGATCCTCCTAATCATTGAAGAACTCTCTACCATCTAAGAAGAATTAACCAAAGAAATTCACAACATCAAAACCGAACTTGAAAACTCCCTAACAACGGACAAATTAAGTAAAATACTTGAAGACATCAACAATCAATTAGCTAAACATACAGCGGAAGTAAACGAACGAAAGATCCGCAAATTTCGTAGGGATACGATTGATTATAAGATGGGAGAGGTATACTCCTGGGCTGAAGTTTATGCTAGACGCAGACAGAATAAACCATACACTATCAACACCGACACCTCCTCCTCAGATGGTGATCAAACTCAAAAATCCAGAAGATACACGGCTAAGGACAAAACATCAACAGCTATCCCATTGAACGTGCCTTCAACGTCAACTACCAACATCGTAACTGAAGACACTACTTTTTTAGAGGTAGGCCATTCAAATCTAAACGACCCAGGAGGAGTCACAGAAAAAGTCAAAGAAAAGGACAAGGACCAACCACAGACACGCATGACAGCAGCAAAGAAGGATCGGTCAAAGAAAGGGAATTGACAGATAACCTTGTTATCAACATCTCTGATCATCACTTTAGTGACATTGAATTAAAGATCTTACAGAAAGGCACATCATTTGTACCGACGTCGAATACCAACACCTTGGAACCTAATATTAGTTTTTTTAAACTAATGAGAAAACTCAGATTACGACATTTCTTTGATAACATCCTTGAACCCAACGATGAACAAACCGAGGACCCCCTGATGGGCTTACATTCAAGAAGTACCTTCATGGCACCAGTGAGCCACAAATGTTTGGATCTGTTTGAGACAGCAGTAAAAAACGATATAGCTAAACTCAGCAATAAAAAAAGATTAAAATCTAGTAACCTCACCAACAAGGAATTGGGCATACTAAAAACGATAGCTCAAAATCTGGATATAATTTGCACCAAAGCAGACAAAGGAGGTGCCCTAGTAATACTCAATACTACCTACTATAACACCCAAGTATTAACTCACCTGCTTGATTCAAACACCTATATGAAATTGGGATTCAATCCAACGACAAAATTCAAAGAAACCTTACAGATCATTATTCAAGCAGCAGTCGACAAAGGCACCATTAATGAAAAAACGCAAAAATATCTCATACAACCCAATCCTAAGAGCCCGACAATTTTTATGGTACTTAAAATTCACAAGAATCCCATCAAGCCACCATGTCGACCGATTGTCTCCACCCGGGGGAGTTTACATGAACCAGTGGGCAAATTCTTAGACCGCCATCTACAACCCAGTGTTAACATCATGAGATCCTTTATCAAAGACACCACTGACTTTCTTATCAAATTAAACCAAATCAACCTCACGGATGAAGAAGACATATACCTATGCACCGTAGATGTCAATTCATTATATACATCCATTCCCCACCAATTAGGTCTGGAAGCCATTGAACAAGCCCTTTTACGGTCAAATCATCCACAGGATCTACAAGTATTTTTGATGGAATTGATGCAATTTACCCTATCGCACAGCTATTTTCAATACAATGATGAATGGTTCCAACAGCTCACAGGCACATCCATGGGAAATTGCGCCGCTCCCGCGTACGCGAATATCTTCATGAATCACTTTGAGGAAGATCATATCCTTACCACACCAACATGGATGAACCATTTAAAACTGTACCTAAGATTCATTGATGATATATTCATCGTATGGAAAGGTCCTGTTCAGATTCTTGAAAATCATCTTAACCAGCTAAACCTAATTGATCAACGCCTGCAGTTCACTTTTAACATCCATCCACATTCGATCACATTTCTCGACGTCAACATCACAAAGACCTCGACAGGATTTGACACAGACCTATTCAGAAAAACCACGGACAGAAACAATACCTTACATTACCAAAGCTTTCATCCTTTCCCCCTTAAACAACATCTTCCATATTCACAAATGCTTAGAGTAAAAAGGATTGTTTCAACCCCCAACAAAGTTACCGATCAACTAAACACCTTAGTACAAAGATTCAAATCACGTGGTTACCCAGATCTTGTACTACATGAAGCAAAAGAACGTTCATCTACTATATCTCGCAATGAGCTCTTGAGAACCCAAACCAAATCTGACAGAAATCTAATTACAGTAGTCTCTAAATATTCTATCATGAGCGCCTCTTACAAACATATCATAAAAAAACACTGGCAGCCCTTGAAACTGGAACAAGATTTCAATCACATTTTTGACAACGAACCAGTCTTCGCCTACACCAGAAACAAAAACATTGGAGAAATACTCAAACCTATACAACCATTATCTGGACAACCTATTTTTAAAGGGACTACTCCATGTTTAAATTGCAACAATTGCAACAATATCATAAAAGGTAATTACATCACACACCGATGAAGGGGCACAAGATTAAAATCAAAGTCACCGCAACATGTGACACCTCTAATGTCATCTATATGCTCAAATGCCCTTGTGGCAAAATTTATGTCGGACAGACAGAGAGAAAAATAAAAACCAGACTCAATGAACATAAATCCAACATTAGAATCAAACAACTCAAATCAACGGTGGCCCAACACTTTATTGAAGCTGGACACAATGTCAGTCAATTGAAATTTTGTATCCTTGAAACTATCACGAAAAAAGAAGGTAGAGACAATCACAACTTCATACTGCAAAGAGAAAACTATTGGATTTACCTGCTAAACTCCATGAAACCTTTCGGCATGAATGACCGGATGGAATTTACATGTTATCTTTAATTACTCAGTCTTTTCGCCCTTGATCGAACCAGAGACTCTGCATTTATATCTTGTATTCATATTCTGCATTTGTTCTTTCGTTATGTATTATTTGATGAACATTACCTTCATTGATTCTATTGTTCAAATTCGCAATATTTTCTACCATGGTGTATTTAACCATTGAACATACTCGATTTTCTTTTTTATGGATGTTCTAATTCGCTCGTGTAACACTACGGTTTCATCCTCTGAAACCTTGACACATTTTTTCTTCCATCTTTTTCTCCCATCTTTACTCATACATTCTCTTTTAACATATTTTCAATAAAATGTTATGTCCCTTAACATACACCCATATATCTATTCTCTTTATATCATTCACTTCGATTTTAGTCTGTTTTCATTTTCTTATCTACCACCATAGTCTATTTACTCTTTCCATCACACCATTTACGTCACACCTCATAGAATTATTTATACTTCCGGGTTGGGATCCATAGCGAGCACCTTTCCCGCGCACCGCCGGTTGTTACGAAGACTTCACTAACACTGGGTAAGAGCTTAGCAACGGGCTTCCGCGTATTATCCTTTTAAGACCATCACGTCACGCTTTAGATTTCTATCTTCTTTCACCTCGTCTGAACGTTATCACTCGATTCTGTCAATTGTCACACATTCCGCATTTCTAATGTTACCTACCACGGGTGTTTACTAGTCACCGAATTCAGTTCACCACACAAGGGTTTCACCTTTACTAGATTGGTTTGTATACTTCACAGCTTTTTTCGGTAGACAACATTCACGTATAGGTTAACTTTATAACCACCTATAGCTTAGATTCCTACTGCTTTAAACTAACAACCAACAGTCCCCATGCCCGATTCTCATATTTACTTTTGTCCTCTTTAGATTTCCCCTGACGAAGGCATATAATGCCGAAATGCATTGGGAAACAAAATACGGAAATTCAAACAATTGTTTAAAACGTATATGAATTGCCACACGTTTTCAAGCTTTATGAAACCTCAAATGAACAATAAAGCTTTGTGTTTAAAAAAACTCGACAACAGTTTTCTTTAAATTTGGAAACCTCTTCCGAGGACTATTATCTGTGCCAGGGGGACACACCCCACGTTGGGGGTGCACCTCACAATTCATATCGACACTCACTTTCGGAGAGTGATACCCCGGAGCACGATTCAACAACAAAAACCTAATAATTTCCTACGGTTGTGCGAGCACTAAACTTTTTTTTTTACATGATACAGGGATACCCATGAGGGCCAGAAGACTCATCTCAACAACTCCAGGACCGCCAATGGCCCCCAAACCCACATCTTAGTAAGTCTGTCCTTGTGGTCATTGTCTTAGCATGATAGGCACGAGCCCTGCAACATCACAGTGTGCTGTCACCTCAGCGTTGGCAGTGGGCTTGGACGTGTAGCTACGCACGCATCCTCCTGCATGCACAACTGGCGTGTGCTGGTCTGGGGTTCACAGGTCAGTGCAGGGGTGTGCCTATCCGGCAAGGGGAACGGGGTGTCTCGGACATGTCCGTGTACAGGAAGTGGGGTAAGTGTGTCTCTGTGTTCTGGTGTGGCCTGCTACAAGAGCCGCAGCAGTCGATGTTGTAAAGTGGCATGCACCACCTCCAAACGGCACTGTGATGGTGTAGTTGGAATGTAGTAGGACATGCGCAAATAGGCATTACAATGGTGTGCCGTACGAGTGCACGAGATACAACAGCGCACCGTACAAAAGTGTGGGGGCTCGTGGGAGGGAGGAGCAGTCGTTTGGCAACACAACACACAGTGAACTCGACCATGTGCCACATGCTGGGCATTTCATCCATGATGACCACGGTTGCAGACATCCCACAACACCAACGACTGGCCTTTGTACACATCCTGTATGAATGCAGCGTGGTTTTCACTTTTATGCTCGTTTAGTGGTGTGATGTTGGTGGGTTGTGTGACTTGTGCTCCTTGTTGGTGTGTTTCATTTTGGCCATTGTTAGTCTATATGTGTGTTGTACTTCATTGTGCATGTGTGCCATTCTGCCCATCTCCCCCCTACCCCCACTCCCTGCTTCTTCCTCTTCCTAGTGCTGTTGTGTCTATAATGTTGTTGCTGCACACATAAATACATGTAAAGAATAAATTAGAATAGTTCCTTGATTCTTTTAGGTTTCAAAACTTCTCTATTGTTTTTTTTTTAATTTTCCATATGAACCGTTTTTTAATATTCAGCAACACATAGAAGTCAGAAGTGCAACGTATTCTATCAACACACTTTCTAGAACATTCTACAACACGTGCAGGTTAAAAGTTCATTAATTTTTTAAAACTTAACGATATTTTTTTGCAACATTTTCTTGAACATTTAACGACACGTGCAGGTTAAAAGTTCACGATTGTTTTAAGTTCCAACAGTGCCTTCCAAATGCAAGTAGCAGGTGTGGTTGAGCTGAGCAAATTTTATCCTATGATATGTACTCCACGTTGAAACTGCTTTTTCTTAACCAATCACAAAGATGCTTTTCCCCAAAACTAATATGCACCCTACTTTTAAAAAAGAATCCTTTTCATGATATCTTTAGAGATAAGTTATAGATAGGAATTAGCATTTAAAAAACCTTTGAAATTCACTGAAAAAACCATAGGTTTCATGCACGTTATAGTTAGGAATTGGCATTTAAAAAACCTTTGAAATTCACTGAAAAAAACATAGGTTTCAGGCACGTTATAGTGAGGAATTAGCATTTAAAAAACATTAGAAATTCACTGAAAAAACATAGGTTTCAGGGGCGTTATAGTTAGCTGGACATTTCCCTCGTACAAAACCCTAGAAATTCCCCTGTTGTAGTTAGTTCAGCTAACTATAACTCGCGCCCCCGCAATGCACTGCTGATGACGTCACATATTACATCACTCATGACATGGTCAGTGACATCACTGATGACATCACTGATGACATCTCAAATGACATCACTGATGACATCACTGATGACATCATCCATTGAGTATGTGTTTCTGAAGTTTTAATATGTTTAATATATATAGGGAAAGGCCTGATGAAAAATAAGTGGGTGTACAAGTGTGTGAATGGATGATTTTCTAGGTGTGTAACTGACTCTATAAGTGAGTCATTAAATGTATCTTACTGCAGACTAGTGACTAAACTGTGTGAATGGCTGTATGTGTCTGTGTGTTGGTGTATAAGTGGCTGCATGGTTTTGTGAAGAGCTATATGAGTGTCTATATGGGTTATTGATTGGTTGTCTGAGTATCTGTATGGGTGCCTGAGTGTTAGTGTGGGTAGGGTGTGTGTGACTCTGTGACTAGATGTGTGAGTGTGTGATTCAGCGGGTGCATGGTTTTAAGAGTGCATCTGTGATGGACTGTATGGTTGGGTGAGTGTATGTATGGGTGTGTTAGTGATTGAATGTATATCTCAGTTGTACATGTGTCAGTAACTACATATGTGAAATGCAGTGTATATGGGTGTAAGAGTATATAACTATCTATATGTGAGAGTGTGTGATTTTGGGAGTGGCTGTATGCGCCATAGTGCAAGGATATCTGTGTCATGTGCTGTTTGTTTTTCTGCAGGAAGACACAGAATTTGTTAGTATTTTTATGAGTAAGTGAACTTGAGTGTGTTTAACTGTATAGGTGAGTAAATTGGACTGTGATTAATTATTTGCTTGACTGACTAGATGTGTCAGTACCTCAATGGATGATTGGCGGTGTGTGAGTGTCTATATAGGTGTATAAATGCACAGAGTGACTGTAAGTATGAGTGACTGTACAGGTGAGTGAGTGGACATGTATGTAGACCTAAAAGTCAATGAGTGGGTGTGTAGTTATTGGTATTGGAGTATCTATGGTTGTCAAAATGGCCGTTTGAAATTTTGAGTCGGTGTATCAAAGGTTGTATTAGGGTGTGAGAAGATGCACTAATTTATCACATGGATGACGTCATCAGTGATGTCATCAGTGATGTCATTTGAGATGTCATCAGTGATGTCATCAGTGATGTCACTGACCATGTCATGAGTGATGTAATATGTGACGTCATCAGCAGTGCATTGCGGGGGCACGAGTTATAGTTAGCTGAACTAACTATAACAGGGGAATTTCTAGGGTTTTGTACGAGGGAAATGTCCAGCTAACTATAACGCCCCTGAAACCTATGTTTTTTTAAGTGAATATATATATATATATCAAACTTCAAAGACGCTCCTTCCAACTGCTGTGGAACCAGTGGGAGGGGGCGCACACGCCGGCGGAGCACGCCAGAAATAGTCCTCTATTCCAAAAAAGTCAATTACGTGCGCTCTCAGTGCCAAAAATTCCAACAGAACAGATGATACAGAACAGATCACGTGATAAAGACTCTTGTAGTTGAAACGCGTTGTGAATAAACACCCTTTGCCGTATCATCTGTTCTGTTGGAATTTTTGGCACTGAGAGTGCACGTAATTGACTTTTTGGAATAGATATATATATATATATTTAGATTGTTGTATAAATGTTTGTAGTTAATGCATTCTTTTTGGTTATATTACTATAAATTTTGTCATATATTTCATTGGGGCGTATTAAATAAATATTTTGGTGTTGTAATATAAAAAGTTTAAATTTTGACATCTGTACACAACGTTTTATGTTTATTTGAAATATTTGTTTGAAGTAAAAAGTGTTTTTTAATGTTTATTAATAATAATGTAAATGTTTTTGCAATATCATTGTTGTCGATGTTGTGTGAATCAACATTTTTGACATATTGTATGTTTATTTACAGGTGACAATACTTTTGTTTCTGATATTTGTGCTTTTCATTTAAGTAAAAATCTATATTTTTAACAATGATATTTGTGTTCCTGATATTTGTGGTTTTATTAGTTAAGTATAGGAATTAGATTTATTTTCTGATATTTTTGTATATCGTATGCATGGATGTTATGTTAGTGATCCTATGCTATAATGTTTGCATATTTTGCTTTTCAAGTATCATGTTTTGGAATTATAAATGTTTTATATTTAGATATAAATGTCAAATTCAGATGAACATTTATTCATGTCATTATTCATTGCACTGTAATAATTAAGCCTGCTCGAATATATTCATGGTTTCTAAGTGGACCAAGTTCTCTTTGCCAGTGTCTGTAGATCCCAATAACTTCACTTTTGGTTTATTCTTTGTAAACAATAGGCAAGGCTTCACAGAATGCACAGAGTGCCAGGACCATTCTGATAATTATTTAGTTTGAAATTGTTCACCAATGTTTGGATACATGATATAAACTAAGAAAAGAGTGTAACGAAATAGGGAAGACCTTCATAATAGAGACCAGAGACAAAGGCAATACAGAAATGTAAACCTGTTCCTTCCTGAAAGGTTACTCAGGAGGTACATCTAGCTTTTTCTAGGTGGACTACTATGTCTCACTGCCAACTCAGACAAGAACATCAGACGCTTTTTACCTTTTTTTATTTGTTCTGTTGTTCAGCAGAGGTATGAGAGTATGATCCATCTTACAACTGAAATAGGGACCCCCTTCCTTGGTGCTTAGTCAGATACATAAATAACATAGATTAACATGAACACAGGTTTGTGATACCATGAACATGTCACAATATGTTTTATTGCTCACCCTTTTGATAAACACCATTACCATTAATTTGTTTATTTTTCATAACAATTACAATGCATATTGTAGGCACTAAAATAGATTTTTGATTTTATAACAAACGTTGAAACTATAGCCTTGATTTTCTACTGATTTTGAGTGTGTATTAACATGATGAGACAGAATTCCATTAATTATACCTGTGACACATCATGGGGTTTATTGTTACTTAGAACGCATCTCACTCTAGTATTTCTCAGTGGGTTGCAGGTTGGCTGCTCTCCAACAAGTTTTCTTTCTCGAGTTGGTATATTGACCAAGGACCTTATTACGAGTGCCGATGCCTTGGGACCGCCTGGCGATCTGAACGCCACCACCCTGGTGGTCCGACCATTGTACTACTATGGTGGCAGTGGGACCGCCACAAGACAGTCACTGGGATCCAGGATCCCGCTGGGCAACAGTCTGAAAAAGGGCCAAATACGCTTGAGGGTGCCAATGCCGGCACCGCAGAGCATATTACGACATGCATTTCTACTGTCCATTTCATGGCGGTGACCCAGCCATGAAAAGGGTGGCAGAAATTAAGGTAAGGAGGCCCTATCAGGGCCACTGGGTAAATCTGGCCATGGGGGTACATATTGTGCTCCCCTACAATTGCACCTTTGTGCATGCTCTGTGCGGCATGCATGACATGGTGCATGCCACACTGTGCATGTACGTACTGGATGCTCTCTCAGAGCAGCGGTATAATGGTTAGACTCTCCTATGAGCCTAATTTACCCGCCAACATAACACTGCCACCACACGCCCAACCGCCTTGTGACCTGGAGAGAATATTTTGAAAAAGGTAGCTGTAAGCTAGAGTAGTGGGGTAGAGAGAAGAATTGTTGGCGATGCCAAATACGCACCCTTTCCTTATTAAATCATTTGCATAGTGATCAGGGGAGCTGTCAGAAAAAATGATCATGTAGTTTAGAAGGACTTTAAAGGACAAAAAGGTTAAAAATTGGTCTATTTCTGGACACTGCCAAGTAAAAAAACTGCTTTCCCCATGACCAACTTTGGCCCACCAATAAACTTTCCTACAATACTTCACCCCAAAAAGGTACACGGAGAGACTGTATCTTGCCATAGAACTTCATGCTCCCCCCTCAGCCTATGGTCTGCCTCAATATTTAGCAAGGTATGAGGCTGAGCGAACCTGTTGGCCAATGGTTTTATGATGCAGTATAGTGTGACCCATGAGCAAATTTAGGTCTATACTTCATATAGGTCTAAAATTCCCTTTGAATAGTTCTGTATAGATATTCTGTATTCTACATAGTGGGATATCACTATAGTAGGGCTCGGGTGAGCGCAGGCCCTGACCCATTGGTTATAGTCCATAGGAAGTAAAAGAACCATACACCTGAGCTCCATTACTGTGTTTAGTATTACATTTCCTCGTGCTGTTAAAATACTTTTCATGTTACAAGAAAAGTACTGGATGGACAGCATCTTTGGGTCTGTTGGTTGATTATTTTGTTCTGAGTTCTTGCTTCTCCAACACTTCCTCCCTTAGGAAGCTTTCACTGCTCATCCTTGCTACCCTGAGAGTCAAGATATGATAGGCTGTACTTGGTCACATTTGCAATGCCATAGCAAGCTGGCCCCGGGCCACCAGTGGAAAATGGCTGTGGCCCATTAGTAGTTTAGTAGGGGGTCTGACACAGGACTTGGCCAGCCAGTCAGAACAAAGTGCTCAATGCTATGGGGTCAGTACCAAAAATATACAAACTGTCCTAAAATGCCACAGAGGATGCTTCATCTTTTCATTCAATAGAGTTATCAAACTGGATAAAAAGTAAGTATCATTTGCTTGATTAGTGATGATAATGCACCAATTGGCCATTTGTGCACAAGCAATATAAAGGTCTTTTTAAAAAAAACATCTTTTTATTAGGCACACAGCAAAGCAGAGGTAAGTAAGTACACCTCAGCATTCGTACATAGAAATAATAAATATACATAGTGCAGTCCTGCCCTTGACAGTTTCACTCCTGGTTTACCAGTACGCTCCCACCTCAGTGCACATCAAATGTAGTCTAGCTGAGAATTCCGGCCTCAGAGGTCATTACAATGGGGGTAGCTCCCTATAATTATTCCATTTGCCCCAGACCCTCTCCCACTTTTTGGGGCAGCCCTTAGTTTCATAACCACATTCTCAGCCACCGTGCACTAGTCCATGCCTCTTTTCCAGTTCTAATATGTGGTACAGCCACTGCCAGCCATATTTGGGCTATGTTATGTTTAGCAATCACCATGCCCAGGCATCCAGATTTGATCCATGCGACTCAAGTATGTAGCATCCCACACATTAAGTAGGCATCACTTAGCTGAGAGTTGCAAATCACTACCACATACACTTTTCATGCATGTTTCAACAAATTACCAAAAGGCCTAAATCGCTGTACAATCCCAAATGATGTGAAAGAAGGACCCTTCCTGACCACACTGTCTACGACACTTCTGATCAGACCCCCTACCCATTTTACGCATTGTGTTGCAAGATAGTAAGACATAGGAAGTATTTTACGCTATACCAGCCTAAACCGTGCTCTAATTGCCACCTTCCTGAGAGAGGCTAAGGCCTCTGGCTCAGCCTCATCAGAGGTCTTGCAGGTGAAGGAGTGCATTTGGGAGTTGATAATCAGCTTTATATAGGAAAGGAAGATCGCTTTGCAGTTCATTGGATCGTCTAACAATCTATCCTATAGTGGTGACAAGGTCTCTGCAGTCGCCAACTCATACTCTCTCTGTAATTCGAAGAATGGGACCACCCCCCACGCGACCAGAGATTCTCCACCATAGATATACCTAAAGATGCCATTTATCAAAGCCAGGTCTTGTCCCCAGCGTGCCCAACCTCTCAGAATACCACAATGATGTGGCCGGGGTAATTTTACTTCCCCAGCCCAATGTATTAAGTGGTGTGTGTCAGATTAGGACTGTGAATGCTGTCAGTCTCTTGAATGTCAAACATTTCAGGTTGATGTAGAGTGCTCACAAAAATCCCCCCTGGTGTAAGATATGATGGTTCATACAGTATGCTGGCTCATCCTCTGGGTGATGAACCCATTGATTAATGAACTGCCAGTTGTGCCACCCAGTAGTATTTTTAAATGTCATGTAGGGCTATCCCCCTGTCATACCAGCCCTGTGTCAATTTAACTAGAGCTATATGAGGGGCCCCTCCATCCCACAGCAAGATTCTAACTTCACCTTCTATGGTTTTAAAGTAGGTTGCGGGAACAGGGAACAGCATGTTTTGCAGCGCGTAAAGAAAACACACCAGTGCCATCATTTTAAACAAAGCTGCTCTCTCCAGCAGTAAGTCGGAGTGACCTCCAATGCTGGACATAACTTTTAAGGCACATCAAAGGGTCTTGGAGTTTTCTGGTGTTGAAAAGGACAGGATCAGTGGTAACATAAATGCCAAGAGCAGAAGCCATCTTTCACTACTTGCGTCTCACAGTCTGGTGGTAGGTTTTGGATTTGGACCAATTAATAGCGTACCTGGAATATTTACCATAGTTGGTGAATATATCCAATATTCTGTGGATGGAGGATTGCAGAGCTGCGACATACAGTAGGATGATGTCAGCATAGAGAGATATCCTAGCCTCTGATTCCTCTGTCCAGTGCAATCCGCAGATCAACAGGTCCATTAATAACCAGGCCGCCAAAGGTTCAAGGATCAGAGCAAAAATGAGTGTCAAGAGAGGGCAGCCCTGCCTGGTTCCGCGCTGGAGGGAGAACACCCAAAATATCTTCCCATTCACAACTAGCTAAAGTAGGGGTTTTGAGTAAAGAAGTTGCAGCCAAAACAGAAACTTGGGGCTGAGGCCCATACACTGCAACACGGCAAAAATGTATGATTATTCAACTGTATCGAACGCCATGTGAGCATCAGGGGACTGGACCACAGAGACTTCTCGGATCCTACCAACTCCACCCAGCACTCAATGGAGCTGTCGCAAATTAAGGGACATGTTCGGGCCAGGCATAAAGCCGGACTGGTCGGGATGCACCAATTTGGAACTGATTTAAATATGTCGGGATGCCAGAAGCTTGGCAAGGATTTTAGCTTCTGTGTTGAGAAACAAGATAGGTCTGTAGGAAGCACACTTCTCTGATGGTCTACTGTGTTTATGTATAACCACTATTGAGGCCAATCGCTGGTCCTTGGGGAGTGTAACTTTTTGTCAGCTCTACATATACATTTGTAGCAAATATGGCGCTATAGTGGATGCGGCGAGCGTATAAATCTCTTTCGGAAGACTGTTAGGCCCCATCACCTTGCCCGACTGTATGTTTCGAATTGCCAGGGCTACTTCATCCTCAGTAGGATCGCTCTCCATAAGTGTTTTTCTTCGGTGGAGAGGGTCAGAAACTGTAAATCAACTAAGAGATTGTGAGATTCTTCCACAGTAGCCGTACCTGCAGAAGAATAAAGATGGGAATAGTAGTCTGCAAAGTTGTTGGCAATATCCTGTGGATCTCTCAAGTGTTTCTGGTAATAAGAGCAAATGTCAGTTACCCAGCAGTTCGCCCTCTTTCGCCTGTCCAGCCATGCAAACAGTTTCCCATGCACAGTGTCTGGTTTAGCTGCCTCTGACACTGGATCTCTGTATTCCTGGTGTTTAAGGCCTAAGGGGGGGTCTAGTGTTCCTGATCTCCTCTACCACCAGGCTAGCCTCAAGGTCAAGAATATCGGGTTTAAGTGTCTCTATAGCAACCCTTTCTTCTTTCTTATGTCCAACAGTCAGGGAGAGCACCTGCCCCTTAATGACGGTTTTGTATGATTCCAAAAAGAATTTGTGAAGACTCCACCGATGACCCATTTTCTTTTAATTAGAGCTCCAACAGATTTTACAAGTCCCTCCCAATGTAAAGGTCTTTTAATTGAAATTGATACATAGCTAGGAGATTTCACTTGTACTGAGGATGGTTCTCAAGTCTAAGGCATACTATCTGAATGTAGCTATAAAGAGGGCATGTTAATATACGTATCAACTTTTAGATCAAGAGAGAAGGCTCATTCTCCACTCTGGAGTTTACTTTGGCTCCAGTGTTCTTCCTCTTCTCCTTCTGTCTATTTCAGGCCTATCACTCATGAAGGCTCTTGCCCATGTCAAAGAGCCTTCATTCTCCACCCCCTATATTCAAATGTATTGACAATTTGACCCCTATCAAAGATGTATTTCTGAGACTAAATGTCTCCTCACTTTCTAACAGTGGAAGATCAATCTATATTACACCATTAGCGGTTTGGCATTCCTCACATGCATTTGCACCTTACAGTAGGTCCATCAAGACATCTCTCTTATAATAATCAACTCAATCTGTACGTTCCCTCTGCATCTACTCAAGAGTAGTGCTGTTTTAGTAGTTAGTCTATCAATAGATCTTCCAACGCTTTGTAGCTGGCTGTCGGTATGGCATTGGTGGTGCCTGTTTGCTTCAGAGTCCGCCTGCACAGACACATTTTACACACCCACCATCTGGCCTAACAATGAAATTGCTCTGACGTTATATTCCTCCGATCACTGCATTAACACTCCAACACCCTATATTCAGTAGCAGACATAAGTTATTCTGCACTAGCACTTGAACCCGCTGTTGAACTGTCATCCTCTTCTGGCTATATTACATTAGTATTTCATTGTCTGTCATTCTTGATGGACCTTTGAAGAGGGAGAGAAGATTTCATGGCAGTGGAAATAAAATCACTTTTCACTCATACATTCTGCATGTGTTCTGAGGGCACAGGCTTCCCATGGTGACTAAATTACATATTACTCAATAGATATTTGTTAGTGATACAATAGTACATTACGCATGTATATACAGAGGTGTGGGAAATCATAGGAGGGTTTTCAAAGGGTCTCTAAGACCTAACACCCCAACTTACACATCTCGTCCTTTGGAAATCTTGATGGCTTCCTGACAGGTCAATGGACCTTTGCCACCATTTTGAAATGGAGCTGGAGGGAGAATACAAATCATGCATAGATCAACAACTGGCTGATCCATAATGTTCAATCAGTGACGAGAGATTGATAGAGTTTTCAAAATCTTTCTTTATCTTACAGGATTAGTATGGTTTTTGTCATCTTTCTTCAGATTAATTCATTTTACAGAAATGCCAAATAAAAGATTGATTAGTGACAGCATAAATCAATACAAGGAAAATTGTCACTAATCTACCCTAAATTGAATCCATGAAGAGTTCCTTTCAGAAAAGAGCAAGATAGAGCTACTCATAAAGAGTCGTTTTGGAAACCTACATGCATAGGCAATTACGATTCCATAATTGCCATTCCTTAATAATCGCAATTAAGGAATCGCAATTGCCTACCTTGATGCATGTGCCCCAAAGTCACCTTTAGCAATAGCTGTCTGTAACAAATAACTAGAATAGGAAGTGACTTTCCTGAGTCAAAAAGGGGCCTCCTCCAAGTGAGTCTCAGAGGAAGAAGGAATAGAGTCTAGTCTCCTCACTAGCTAGGAACACTCATTAATATACAATCACACCTTAATGTAAAGAAACGTAGCAAGTGTTAATAGTTCTCCTACAATGGAAACCGCTCATCCGAATGGTGTCAACTTCCGATGGTTCTTCTCTTCATTCCCACGATAAAAATCCACGTCGGTATATGGTAAAGCATTGTTACATATGCTTGTAACATGGAAAAAAAAGTCTGATGAGACCATTATTACCTAAGTTAAAACATGCGTTCTATGTCCATCATGAATACAAAGGAGAGTTGGATATGCTGAGACAAAACTATCAATAATGTTCTGGTGAGGCATACATAAAATATATCTAAATCATTGTTTATTCTAATAGTCACAGCAGGGTTCTTTGTTCAGTTTAAATGTACTAATGTGACATGATGAAGCTAAGAAAACAGAAGCTTGAAACAGCACATTCGTAACTGGTGCTAGGCACAAACATTCTAAATATATGTCTATTAAGATATGAGTAAGAGTCAAAATAACAGGCTTTTGGGCTAACTAAAGGGGCACATTTAAGAATGATAGCCTAGTACAAAAATGTTCCTTTACATTATTTCATATACATTTAGGCAAGCACATTTTCCCTGCATGTGATTAATTAATTAATTATTTTGCGACATTAATAATGCATTTGAAAGGGATTTTTTCACGTTATGAAGCAAGCACATTTTGCCTACGTGTCATTTTCTAAGTAAAAACATTTCTGTAACAATTTAAAACGCATTCTAAGGTGCAATTCTAACTTTGAATTTGCAAGTCAAACTTTGATTTTTAAAGTTATTTCCCAATGAGGCCTTAGCAATGTACTTGTGGGTAGATGCATGGGGACATGGCTATTTAATCAGTGCAGCTAAAACTGTTTGGACTACGTGTTCGATGTTTCAATGAGTGTGACTGATTTGGATTACTTGGTGCATGGTCATTGTTGATGTTTCCTATGTGGTACTACATTCAGTTGTGCAAGTTTGTGTGTAGTTTGGGGTATACTTTTCTAAACGTCTGCTTTATGCTTGATCTAACATGGTTGTTGCTGTAGTGAATTTGTCAGTGCTGCCCTCTTCACTGACTGCTGCGGGCTGAAAAGTACTCTTTAAAAATGTCTCAATGGGCTGGTTCTGTGTAGGGTTGCCCACCTGTTGAAGCTGCCTTTTTCTCCTGCTGCCTTTTCTGTCTTTGCAACTGTTGGTAATACCACTTCTTATGAATTTCATTTATTTCATCAACCATGTGTCTTATGACATGAACAGCAGTGTTCCTCTGGCAGATGCATCATTTTATCTGTTTTTGTGACTTATGTGACAATTTGAGAGGTGTTATTAAACAACTTGTTATTCTGTACAACACACTCCTCAAAAGTGATCTTCAGTTCAGTGTCACCGCACTGCTTTTTCCTCCTTCTGCTTCCATTATTTTCATACTGTGACTTTAAGATTGCCATGGTTCTTTTTTTTTAGACATTTGCAGGTGCTGCCCACCTCACCTGTGGAGTACTAAAGGTGCACTTCTGAGCCTGTGTTATCATCAGTGACTGCTGATGAAGGACTACATCTGAACTGCAATATATGATTCCTCATTTGCCATTTATGACCTTTACTGATTCTCTAGTTATAATATGCCTCTATACACACAAGCACATTTTTCAAAAAAGTCACCTTGCAGTGCTGCTTGATAGGCAAAGCACCGTATTTACCATTATACTATGGCTCCACACTTTACAATATCTTCAAATGTATCCCCACCCACTCCTGGAAAACTTTCACCCATGCACTTGTCAGCAGCAGACTCAACTACTGCAATGTACTCTATGGCAGCACCACCAAGGAGCATCAAAAGTAACTGCAGACCATCCAGAAATCCTCCACCAGACTCATTCTGCTCATCCCACACTGCAGCCACATCACAGCCACCTAAGAGACCTTCACTTGCTACCTATTGACAAAGGCAATACCGTCAAGCTCATCTCACATGCCTACTAAGCCCTCAACAATGCCCGACCTGCTTTGCTTAACCACCGCCTCTCCTCCTACCCTCCCACCAGACATCTCCGCTTCACCCAACTGGCCAGGGCCACGATCCCACAGATTTCCAAGACTACAGCTGGAGGAAGAACCTTCTCCTACCTCACTGCAAAGACCTGGAACTCCGTACCTTTGCACATCAGGCAATCACCATCGCTGCCACAATTCAGGAAGGACTTCAAGACCTGGCTCTTCCACTGCACTGCAGATCCACCCCACACCCCCTGTGCCTTGAGACCCTCACTGGTGAGTGGTAGCACTATACAAGAATACTGATTGATTGGTTAATTGATTTATTGTGGCCCAGACTGGCTTAATTAGTGTCAACATGTGCAACTTGTAAAATCTATTTTGTCCTTTTGCCTTTTTATGTGTGAAAATATTTATGGGGGCACCGCTACAATGTATGCACAGTAGAATTCAATAGAAGACCTATTTGACATTGTTATCCTACATGATTGAGTGCCTTGTGGTCTGTCGTGTGTTTGAGATGTCCTTACCAACAAGCAGGCCATTCCCATAAATCCCATTCACGAAACACTGTTTGATGATGGATTGCCGAAAGATGTAGGAGTCATGCGCACTGCCAAAGTACTTTGTTAGTACATTAATGAATAAGCCCAGATGTTCTACGATTGCCTGCACGTTCATTGAATAGGTGTGCTTCCTATTGCTGTATATTTGTGATGTTTCTGCAGGTGGCACAAGTTACACATGTGTGCGGTCCATAGCCCCCAACACTTGCAGGATCACAGCAATGGCTTAGAAGCCTGCTTGTTGTCCTGTTGTTGCTGCACAGTGTTTGGGAAGTAGAGGTACTGTGGCATGAGGCTAATGATGCCATGCAGGACGATGCGGAGGAACCTGGAAAAGGATGCCTGGGATACTACTGCATTCTGGTGGTGGTGGGTTGAAAAGTTACTGACGCCAGCATGTGCAGGACAGCGAGTGATTGGCCTGCGGAGGGATGTTGGTGCAGCGCTGGGATGTGGGCTGCAGCCTTGGCACAATCTGGTTCAGGAGGCAGACAATTGACCCCCTCTTGAGCCTGTAATGGGCAATGACCTCCTCTTGCCTGAGGTCCATGTGGGTATTTCTCTGATGGTATTTATAATCCCTTCCCCGGCGTTGCCTGTGTGGTGGTCCTGGTGGTGGTAGAGGTCTCCTTGGTGCTCCTAGCTGCAGTAGCAGGAGATTTATGGTGTAGTTGAGCTTGCCGAGGTGATTTGGGTCTGTTCAATTTTTATACAAGTGTGTTAGCGTCATGTTTAAGACCAGGTAATTTCTAACGGTACAAAACTGCCACTAATAGGACTTGGCGGCAGTTTTCGATATTTAGCGGCATAGCTGAAATTCCTTGTACATATGGAGGAGTAGATTCAGCGGGTGTTTTACCGTGGGATCGCCTACCTTGCGTATCATTTTCAGTAAGTCTCGCTAGCCGAATTGGCGTTGTTGAAAATAAGCGATATCTGTGGAAAAAATTCACTAAAGGGGTTTTGCAACACTTTGTAAATAAGGCGCGAAAAAACAACAGTAGCTTCAAAAATATGATGCTACGGCTGCATTAAATCCTTGTAAATATGCCCCCAAAGACCTTCGAACTTGCCAAATAATAACATCTGGTATTTGCAGTGCCTGGAAGCAGAAGTATGCATTAAAAAGCAAAGAAAACAATGTGCTTCATAAAGTAAGGGTTATTGCCACAATTTTATCATAGAACACGTGGCAGGATATGTGGCATCTATATACTATTGGTGCAGAATGCATGCCCAGCATATTTAGTTAGCAGTAGCATGCCCATTTGTTTTGGCAAAGGACATTAGTGGTACTCTTGCCTGTGTAGCTCTTCTCTCCACCTGCCCCTAACTCTTTTCCTCTTCCGTCATCTCTCATTCCTAAACTAAAGCTTAACATGTCTCTTTTTTCTTTTTCTCTCTCCCCTGACTCTGGCCTCTTTTGTCACCCTTATTTCATTTGCACCTTTCCTCCCCTGACTCATATTTCATCCTCCTGCCCTACTCACGCTCTCTTCTTCCTTGAAGTCACTTCTCCCATGTCTCACCTCTTCCCTCCCTCCTTTTATTCAATGTCTATCTTTCTATCTCTTGCCTTCTCTCTTTCTCTTCGTGTCATGCCTTTTCCTCCTCACCCTCTTTATCCCATTATTTGCACAGGGCTGGCTGAATAAAATGGGGGAGGGCATCCTTTCTCCTTCTTACGCTCTCTCTTATACCCATCCTACCCTGCTGTGTCACATGCAACTCACTTGGTGTGTGCAGCATTAGAACAATAAGGTAGGATTTTCCTAAAGACCTATCACACCCACCATGACAGAGTACATAGACTATGGGTATGACCCGAGAACCAGCTGGCAGCACTTGAATAATTACCTTCCATGTCCAGTGGGATGTGCTCTTCTTTAATCCACAAGATGCAGTGCAGGCTGCTTTCTACCTAGGTACGCAAGAGCAAACACAACCAGGGCTAACTTAGGCCTTTAACTATGCAAATGGAAAGCCCCCCTCACCGTTGCACTAGTTAGTAGTGCTTAATTTGAGTCAGTGGTTTCCAGGGCTCGCCACAGGTACTTAATGGTCAACACCTGCGCTGGTGCAGTCTGCCACAAGGTGGCGCTGTCTGGCTAATTTCGAGATGATCACAACAACAGTCAATCATTAATTCAATATACATTAAAAATGACTAGTACCTGCCGCCCAAGCCATTCTACTAGCTTTGGGGGGCTGGAAAAGTCCAAAATATCACACTTGTAGGAGCGTGATGGTCAGTAGTTGTGTTGGTATTATCATTGGCAGCATGTCAATGGCAATGTGTGGTGCAAGCTGCAGTGGCCTACCGACGAGAGCCCTGGCACTTATGTTTTTTACAAATGAAGTACTGCCAGTTAGTATGCACTGAATGATTAACAGGTCGGTGGAGGCAAGGCAAAAAGAGGCTTAGGGCGACAAATGGCCACAGCAAGTTTTTTGTGTGAACTGCTGGTGTACTGTCACCAGTATACTGAGCGCACAGCTGAAAATCTAAAGAGAACTAGTATTTCAGATTCGCAATCTCATAATGAAAAGAAACAGCATAAGCATTGACTCAACAGAGCAAATATCTATTAGACAATAAACCAAAGGTTTTTGGAACAAACAATTTTTATAATCCGATCAAAACGAACATAAGAATTGCACATTGCATCAATGTTGAAATAACATTGAAAATTAGAATACATTCAAGTATGCAAACTACAAGAGTAGCAACAAAGTTAGACGTCAATTCATGAAGGAGTGCCCAATGCATTTCAGGATGAAAAACATCCCTTCTTCAGGGGCGGCTGTGGAAAAAAGAAATTTCATTGTGACAAATAACAATGTAAAAATATCTTGGTCAAAATTGAAAAAACTGGTACAAGATGCATCGTGGGTTGGACAACAGAGAAGAACATCTGGTCTGTTTCAAACCAAGACAATTCAACATGCACAGTGCATAGAAGTAATTAGGACTGAGACTGCAAATTAAGCGCATGTGTGAAAAGCGAACACACATGGACTGATAGAAAGTGCATAGGTGGTTACATCAGTGCAAAAGTGACAACAATGGCTAAAAGAGGGTGTTGTGTGAAAATCCGCGTGAAAGATATCTAACGTGCGATAATAATCATAAAGCATGCGTGATTTCTGACAAACACAGAAAAATGACTCCCAAAAAACTCAATAAACTCTTACTGCAAATGAAGAGACGAAGGAAACACTTCCTTAAAACATGAAGGCCGCAGTGACAGTCAGGTAAATCAGAGACTTCAAAGTTAAAACTCTAGAACACAGAAAGCGCACGATTGACAACCAGAAAGGGGAGGCAAGGAGGCTACAGAAAGTAAAATGGAGAGTGTTGAAAAGGACTTCCTGAGAAAAATGTCCAAAGGTTGCTGGTCAGAAAGTTGAAAGACACTGTGAACCAGCGTGGCAGAAATGCCACTGCTCTAAAAAAATTAAAAGGAATGTCAAAAAGAAATGCGGGAGAAATAAAATGCAATGGGCGTGTTGCCAAAGGCTGCATGCTGGAAAGAAACGGTAAAAGTACCTGAACAGAAGAAACCCACATACTTCAAGCGTGGAAGAAGCTGAAACAAAGATAAAAAAAGAGAAACACAAACAGTTACCAGCGTGTTTGGGAAAAAATCGGACGGAAATAGCTGAAGAAGCAGGGATAGACTTACCAACGAGGCGTTAAGAAAGACAGGGTAACTGTGACGACTGCAAACAAGAGCGAGGAAAAGCAACCATAAACGTGTAAGCTGGTGAGTAAAAACTAAATGCACGGAATCACGTGAGGCCCCTGAGTGAGCATAGAAAACGAAAGAGGACTGCGTGAAAAGAAAGCACCATCTTGCACATGAACCCAAACCGAAAGTTGTGCTCACAATGTGATGAGAAGAGCTGGTAAAGGAATTAAAAACAAATTGAAAACAGAGAGATCTGTATGAAAGTGAAACACCATTTTACTCATGAAACCCGAATAAACGCTGTGCTCAGAATGTTGTGAGAAAGTAGTGAACCATGAGAGAAATTGTAATGAAACATGACCAAAAGAGAAGCAAAAATGAAAACAATGTGGTGATACTAATGGCATTAAGACATGTGTGAAGGGAAAAAATCGGGGACAAACTATGTGGGAAAACAAAGGTTAGGCTTGTAGAAGAACAGAAATACAACTGGAGGGAGACTAAAGAAACATGTAGAAAGAGATAATACAGGGGACAATGGAAATCCATAAAGGACGAAACGTAAGAGACATTGTTATGAAAAGTGATAACAACAGTATACTGCTACTAATAGCAGAGGGACCTGTGCAAAGGGAAAGAAACAGAGACAGGCTGTATAAACGGAAATAGACAAAAGGTCAGACTGGTGAAGAGAAACGCACTGGAGGGAGACTCAAAATGTTATGTTAGAAGAGATGATGGAAGGGACAATGGAAATCGGTAGAGGTCTGCAAACGTTAGCAATGTGAGGAAAGAGGACAAGGATCGAAAAAACGCGTGAGGCAACAGCAAACGTGAAACGAGGAAAATATATAGTGATGGAAGTGACGAAACTGATAAAAAGAAAGGAATTGTTGAATTGCTCAGAATGAAACAGGCGTACAATCTGGAGGGAATCGAGGAGGAATGTAACAAATTGGCGGTCTGTGACGTTACAAAAAACATTGCATTTCTAATTTGTCATTGAGCCCATGGGGTAACAAAGTTTGCAAGAACTTGGTCCACCAAACTTCTCTCTGCGCTAATAGCCTCTCAGTGTTGACTAGCGTTTTACAACGCATGATTTCAAGGATGGTGTATCTCAATTGTGCAATGGTGTGATGGTGTTCTAACCAATGTGTGACTAAATGAGATTTGAGGCTTTTAGTGCGAATTGAACTTTTATGTTCAGAGATCCTGACTTTCACTTTGCGCGAGGTTTTACCGACATACAATAAGCCACAGGGGCATTTGATGGTGTAAATGACATTAGTACTGTCACAAGTGCCGGTGTATCTGAGGTTGATGGTTTTACCTGAACGAGGGTGATGGATAGAATTACCGGTGATAACATTGTGACAATTAACGCAATTGTGACATCTTTGCATGCCTTTAAACTGGTCTAAATTGGCTGCAGTGGTGGATGACAGCATGTCTTTGATATTTTTGCTGCGAGTGTACGCAAATAATGGATCTGTAGAAAACAGACCATTGAAATCCGGTTCATGTTTTAAAATGTCCCATCTGTTTTTGATGATTTGACGGATGCGTCGAGAACTGGTGGAAAATATTGATACAAAAACATAACATTTTTAACTGAAGGAGATAGAAGTTCTGTACGTGTTTTAGTGAGAGTTCTGGATATGGCAGACTCAAGGACAGTCTGGGGGTAACCCCGCTCTTTGAATTTAGCAACTTGTGTTTGAAGTGCTGGATCCAGATGTTGGCACTCGGAGACAATTCTCTTGATCCTTATAAGCTGGGAATACGGCAAATTGCGAATAAGAGAAGGTGGATGGAAGCTAGAATGCAGCAGGAAATTGTTTCTGTCAGTCGATTTAGAGTAGACTGACGATGACAAAGTGTTAGATTTTTTGGTAATCAGTACATCCAAGAACAACAAGTTTTCAGAACTGATGTTATGTGTGAACTGGATGCGTGAATGTTTGAGGTTCAATTCACCAATTTATTTGACCAATGAGATTTCAGAGCTCTGCCAGATCAAGAAAATATCATCAATGAATCTCACATAGAATACTAGATTGTCACTCCATAAGGCGTTGGAAAAGATGTAGTCATGTTCGAACTTGGCCATGAACGCATTTGCGTACGCAGTTGCACCAGAAAAACCCATTGAGGTACCGCTTATCTGAAGGTAAAAGTCGTCTTTCCATTGTAGATAACTATGTTGAAGGCAAAAAGTGAGGAGCTCCAAGACAAAAACTTTTTCTGTGGCAATTTCTGGTAGTTGAAGTAAGGCCCATTCACTGGCTTCAATGCCTTCGGTCAATGGAATCGATGTATATAAAGATGTAACGTCAATGGTACAAAGCAACCATGTTTCTGAAAAATTATTATTCACCTCACTAAGGAGGGTTAAGAAATGAGTAGTGTCCTTGGTGAAACTTTTCCAAGTCTGTACAAATTTTTGAAGAAAATGATCAACAAATTGACCCGCAGGCATAAAAATGGAGTCACACCCAGAAACAATGGGTCTAAATGGTGGATCTTGAAGATTTTTGTGTATCTTGGGGAGCGTATAGAGTTTGGGTCGTCTGGGATGAGACACAGTAAGGAAACTCCGAATTTTTTGGGTAATCCAAGCCATTTCTTCCGCATGATCAAGAATTTGAGCCAAAGTGTTTTGAAATAGAGTAGTGGGATCTTGATCAAGTTTTATGTAGGTGGTGGTGTCTTGAAGGTGAAGACTGACTTTCTGTTCATAGAAAGTGCGATCCATGACGACCAAGGCCCCGCCTTTATCTGCGGGTTGGAATGTGAGTCTGTCATCCTTGGCTAATTTGTTGAGGATGGCAACTTCATGTTTTTTCAAATTGGTGGAAACAGGTGGAAAAAATTTCAATTTGGTGAGGTCACTGCGAATGAGCGTTTCAAAAGAGTCAAGAGTTTTGTGAGAAACTGGTGGCACAGGGCAAGTGCAAGGCTCATTCGGAGCTTGGGGTATCGATGGAGAGAGTGGTCCCCTATCCTGAGCTGTCGCCAGGTTGAGGTGAAGTTTCTTGCCCAGCAATTGCAGGTGAATTCACTTTCCGGAGCAGTCGAACCATGCACTGATTTGGTTCTTATATCCTTTTTTGTTGATTCACTTGAGCATTGTAGCAGCAGCATCCGTATAGCTCCTGAAGAAAGCCTCGCCCAACTCAGGGGCATTTCTAGGCTGAAACATGTTGACCAATTTAGTCCACCATATCACTGCAACTTAAATCCATGTAGCTGGTGCACTGTTTTTAACCATGGCAGAGGGTGCTCTTGAATAAAACATACATTTTTTGCACCCCCTAGCTAGTTTTAATTGCACTTCTTGCACAATTTTGTATTTTCTTTGCGCTGCGCCCTCACTCACACTACTCTGCTCACCGTATGTGGATTTAGAATATCCTAAAAATAAAATTTAAAACATCCCTGAGATCGTCCCTCTCATTGACAACTGTTGCACATGGTAATGATCCCAGTGTGCTCTACGTTTACAGCATGGACCCTCCCACTCCAGTTGCTGGTCACGACCATTTAACTGCACTGATCTACCTGCCCCTGACAAGCCCCACAGTGTTCTTACCTTTCAGGTTATGGTCTACAGAAGCTGATGCAGGTCTTGTGGGGCTGGGTGGTAGTGCTGGTAGTATTTTGCCAGTGGTGAACACCGCACAGAGCCATGCTGTCACACAGTCACCTCACGCATGCAAGCACACACAATACAGGCTTAAGACAGCTATGTTAGAGTCAGTGCATGTCTCCTGGGTGCTGTGGAGCACCGAGTGTGGCCTCTCCCTCCAATCAGGGCGCTGCTCTCACAGCATGAGAGCAGTGCCCTGATTGGTCAAGCGAGTTCCAGGCTCCAGCTTCCAGTTTCTGTGGAGGTCCGGAGCGGAGGATGTGGCGTTTGCCCAGCAAGTGTTTTCATTTAGTTTTTTTTGCACAAGCATCCCGCACCCCCTCTCCCTGTAGATGCCAGCTACTACTAGTCACACTTATTTTTGTAGCCAACACAGTACATTAGAAGAGAGAAAAAAACTTGATTATTCGTTGTTGTAAGACAGCATGCTGTGGTTTTAACATTTGTATACTACATGATTGTCCGACCTGGCTTTTCAATGATTTTAATTAATCTTGCAATAACATTTATTAAAAATGCAATTTCACAGCCCTTAGTCGCAACAGTGCCACCTTTGCCTGGCCACAAATAGGCACACTCATCATGTGATTCTCATGATTTCCTGCTTGTCAGAGATGTAGCTGGCACAGGCCTGCGTTACACACATGAGGTGTGATTACTAGGCAGTGACTAATTAGACCCTACACTGTCCCAATATTAGGAGTGTGGCATCAGACTGCCACAGGACCGCTGCGTCTGCATGGGATCCGAATACTGCCGTGGTGGAGCAACGGTCAGGAGCATTAATATGCTGGCAGTGGCACTGCAGCACGGCCGAGCATATAAGGAGTTACCTGTCCACCGTCCTTTTCATGGCGATAAGCCCGGCATGAAAAGGGTGATAGAGAGGCAATTAAGGGGACCCTAACTGGGCCCCCTGCTGCTCCTGGGCCTGGGGGTGCATACGGGGGGCAACCCTGTTCCTGCACGGTGTGGCATGCACCACATGGTGCATGCCAAACCATGCAGGAAAGTGCAGTCAGCGCTCTCACAGTAGCAGTCTGCATGTTAGGCTCTTCTTTGAGCCTAACAGACCATTCAACGTGAGACCCCAGCAGCACCGCCTGCCCTCCATGGATTACACTTGTAATCCAGCGGTGAGTGCACTATGGGCTTGTCGGTCCTCCTGTCGGCGCTGTTGTGGCAGACCGAAAGGAGGAACACTATACTTGTAATGAGGCCCTTAGTGACTAATAAATTAAACAATATATCAACAATTAATAAAAACAGCTCACAAAAGAACAGTTAGTTAGAGTTGAATTGATTTATTTATATAGTCTCTTTTAAATTATACTCTGGTAGCAATCTGATAAATATCTAATCTTTTTTTCCAATCTGTCACAATTTATACTTCCGAGTGGCTAATGACAGACAGGTGCAGAAAGCTCACACATCTTTGTGACTGGTATGCACCCTGCTGTAAATAATATCACTCTGCACAATGGCTGTATCAGGGGAGCAGATTGGAAAGGAAGGGACATCTGAAAGGAGAACCACTAAAAGCAGTGGATATGGATCCTAAACTCATGGCTGCTTTGTTTCTATACATATGGGACCACTGACTCACTTATCTTTTTTTCCTGTCTGCTGAGTGAGGGAATTAGCCTAAGAACACTGTAAAAGGAGTCACTGCCCAGGAGGGGCCAGGTGCAACAAGCATCAAGTGATTGCAGGTGGGAACTTCTGAATTACGGTTGCTCGGTGCCACTGCAACAATATTTTTTTTATTTTATTGGTTTTAACAACAGCAAGACAAACTCCCTTGCAGGATTAAACTCACATGTGAGAATCTCCTAATACAATGATTACAGATTAAATCTTGTTTTGCATATGGACACTGCGATTTCAATCCATACAAAAAATACTAGGTACAAAATCGGTCAAACATATCATGCATTGAGGAATCTAGTTGAAATGAATTATTCATTGCCATGTACTTAGCACGCATATTAATAATACTTGGTTACAGAGAAGTCCCATCATCCCGCTCCTTGTCGCCCTCTGTTTCCCCTGTATCCTTGCTCCCTAAGGTATGTTGGAACAATCGCCAGAAGCTTTTGGGCTGACTCTGAGGGGGTAAAAGCTCACTATATAAGTCTGATTGGGTATTACAATAAGGCATAGCAGCGACCCATTCATCTATCATTGGTAAAGGGCCCTTCGTCCATCTTATTGCAACTCTCTGTTTGGCTAATAGTAGCCCAATCACTACCAATTTCTTAATGGCGTTATATATTTCCTTATCTAACCCTAGTAGGATCAATCAAAGTTACAACAGTAACGTTCGCTCAAGACCAAAATTTCTTTAAATAGTGGCTACTCAGAGCTCAAAAACAAGGGGCCCTTGTTTTCAACCCCTTTATGAAAGTATAGCGGTTGGCACAATCCATGATCCAAACCACCAGTTGCACAGGATTTAGGGTAAAACAGACAAGCATTGGCATAGGCAATAGGTCTCGCCTTTGGGACCTTATAAGTATTTAGTTATGCAGTACAATATCCTTGGTGCAACAACAACTGTTGCATGGCTAAACACTTATAAGGTCCCAAAGGCGAGACCTATTGGCTATGCCAATGCTTGTTATGATTCTTCTGACCTTTTGCGACGGTTAAAGCTATTGGCATTGTAAATGACAATGCCTTTACCCATGTTTTTTGGATTAGAGTGGAGTGGATGCATGTGGTGTGGAGTGGAATTATGTGGGTAGTATTGGAATTGTTAATTGTGGAATTGTTCGTTGTGGAATTGTGCGATGTTGAATTGTGTGTTGGACAGTGTATTTGTGTAGTGGAATTATGTGGCATGGTGAATAGATAGGGGTGAGAGCTTTACAGCAATGACGTTACGAAAGAGAGCTAATATCCTCACCAAATGCACCAAGATGTACCATACTACCACAAATTAATGTGTAATGAAACCGGTGCTCGTGTAAAGCACTCCAATAGCTACGGGTCGAAATTGCGCTGTATAAAGCTCCTAAAAAACATAATCTTACCTTGCGTAATGGAAGTCAAATTTTGAGTATATGGCTTTAGTTTTTCTTATTACATTTCACTGCAGAGAAAAATGAATACATATTTAAAACTTCGCAGAGGGTGGCGTGGTATTTTTTGTTTCTTTTTTGCACATATTTTTCCAGGGGAATTTCGCAAACACACAAAGGATTCCTCCCTTGCAAATACTCATTGCACTGAAAGTAAAAGATTAAAACCAAGGACTTGTACTAAACCTGTGCACATTTAAGCGATGATTGTTTTTTAAAGTTTTCCGTATTGGCGCTGTAATGATACAAACCGGGTATGTGTGCCAGTCTACCAGTAGCATTCTGCTTTCCCACTGAATAGAAAGATCAGAGCATGTATTACACAATGGACACATGAATGGGAGGGAGGGACCCATCTTATGGGAGCACATCATTGTCTTCATTGGTCATTGTGTTACGTCTCCTCATCCTTATGGGCATATTTCCAGGTTGCCACGCGCAAGCAAAGGATTTAGGCATTCCCAGTACTTAAGAGCAGCGCACAGAGTGTTTTATTCTTAATATAATTTTCGATTTCAAAGGCCTAAATTATGAGCAGTCCCATAAGTTTAGGACTAAATTCGTAGGCTCCTTCTCAGTTGTTGAACAGTCGTGCTTGTTGACTTTCTGCATTGCTTTTCCTAATAGTGCAGGGCTGCGAGGCTGATGTGGGCCTTTGAAATAGTATTCATGTTAATTGCAGCGCCTGTGTGCTCTGCAATTAACATGAATACTATCTCAAAGGCCCACATCAGCCCTGCAACAGCACAGTCTTAAGAAAAGAAATGCAGAAAGTCAACAAGCAAAACGTGTACTTTCACGATTCTGAAAACACACGTTGTGTTGGTTAACTTTCTGCATTAATGTTCCTAATGGTGCTTGGCTGCGGGACTGATGTGGGCTTTTGAGATAGTATTCATGTTAATTGCAGTGCCATTGTGCTCTGCAATTAACATGAATACTACTTCAAAGGTCCACATCAGCCCCGCCACAGCGCACTCTTAAGAAAAGAAATGCAGAAAGTTAATCAACACGACGTGTGTTTTAAGAATCCTGAAAGCACACGTCGTGCTTTAGATTTGCCGCATTAATTTTCCTAATGGTGCGCGGCTGTGGGACTGATGTGGGCCTTTGAGATAGTATACTATCTCAAAGGCCCACATCAGCCCCACAGCCGCGCACCATTAGAAAAATTAATGCAGCAAGTGAATGTCAGCCCTCCCTAACCCCACAGGCGGTAAGGGAGACACTTACCTGCCGCTCCGCCGTGTCACCATTGTCTTTTCCTGCCTCCCGCAACCAGGAAATGACCGTATTTCGCGCCACTCGCGTTTTAAAACCGGTGGCGCGAACGGTCTCTCAGGGGCAGTGTGCGCGCTCCGGGTGAGCATGGTGCGCGCGCGCGCTCATGCGTACATTATTGGGAACAGTGGCTGTGACTATCGCTTCTTTAGGTAAATCGTCCCACTTACGGACCACGCCGTTACAAAAGAAATCTCCCAACCACACTATATGGGATCTTAGTGTTGTTAGTATATGCCTCGGTAAAGTAATGAGTATATTTAAAAAAGGAAGAGGAATCTAGGCAGAACTACCATTTTCATGATCCAGATGCGTCCCAGCACGAGAGATGTAGTTTAATCCATCTGTCAATGTCATCCTCGAGTCTGGAAATAGCCTTCCCATAGTTCTCAGTAAGAACTATATCAGAGTTTGTGTGGATTTGGACTCCCAAGTAGCGTATTGAGTCAGTGGACCATTGCAAGGGAAGGTCAAGCTGTATTGTTGTGGTGCAAGGGTTTAGGGGGAAGATAATGGAGTTAGACCAATTGATGTGGAGCCCAGAGACCTGCCCAAACTGTGTAACTTCCGACAGGGATGAGATTTCTCTCTGGCTCCCTGACATATATTAAGATATCATCAGCATATGCCAACACTATGAGTTGATATCTGGGAAATTGTACTGCCCTGTGACCGTGATATTCTCTTAATTCAGTAGTGATTCCGCAACTAGAGCGTATAGCAATGGGCATAGTGGACACCCCTGGCGGGTTCCTCGCGATATATCTATCAAGCTGGAGACGGTACTGCCCACCCACACTCTGGCTCGTGGCAGTGTGTGAAGTACCATAACAAGTCGAAGGAACACCTCCCCCACTCTACTCAGGCAAACGCCTTTTCTGCATCTAGAAAGACCGCAGCAGCTTTGACTGCTGAGTCTGACTGGAGATTGGAAGTAATATTTCATCCCGGGGTAAATCCAGCTTGCTCTGGTTTAACTACTAGTGGGATCAGGGGAGAGAGTCTATTCGCCAGGATTTTGGCAAAAATCTTAGTGTCCATGTTTAAAAGTGACAATGGCCTGTATGAGGAGCAGGCGTCCGGGGGCTTCTCAGGCTTCAGGAGTGTAATGATTACTGTCTCCCTCATGGTGGGGGGCATCTCCCCGTGCTGCACCATCTACTCATATAGGGTTAAGTGTGGGGTGAGTAATTCCTGAAAAACCTTGTATAACCTTACTGTGAGGCCGTCAATGCCGGGGGCACTGTCTGTATGCATCCTTTGAAGTGCGGCACAAATTTCGCTGGGGTAAAGAGGTGCCAAAAGGTGTTCCCTATGGGCATTGGAGAGCCATGTTATAAGTAGTGTTGGATCGACTCTTCATCGACAGTCGCCTTAGTGGAATATAATTCAGAGTAATATCTATGGAACCTTTCGGCCACTTCCCTGGGAGTGGTGAATTTTTGTCTTGCCTCATCTATAACTTCTAGAATCATTGCTGCCTCGCTTCTAGGTCAAGTAAGTCGTGCTAGCATTGCCTCCGGTTTTATCCCTCCCTGTAGACCCTGGCTGACACATATTTAGCCAAATGTTTTACTCCTCCATCTGCTGTATCATGGAATTTCTCTAAAACCTTTTTAAAATCTTCCAGGAGTTTAGTGTTGCCAGTTTGCTGGTGGGTTTTTTCTGGACTGCCTATTTCCCTCTCGAATCTTGTTAACCTGTCTCTGAATGCCCGGAGAACCCCCGCGTGTTTGGAGAGTGTCATACCTCTGATGTATACTTTGAACGTTTTCCATACCATTGCAAAGCTATCTACAAAGCCGATATTTATTTAAAAAAATTTCTCAATCAGCTGTGGCATTTCTGATTTAAAAACCAGGTCCATCAGGTAATATGGGGGGAATCTCAATAGGAAAGGCGCACCTGTTCCAACACAAAAGTCTATCTCTAATATAACCTGCGAGTGATCAGAGAATGTTCGGGCAGTGTGTCATATACAGCGACTTGAGGGAGCAGGCTTCTGGAGATCAACCAGAAATCTATGCTGATATGCGTGTCGTAACTGGCAGAGTAATGTGTGTATCCTGCAGTGTATAGGAAACGCTGCCTCCAAACATTAACTAGTCCTAGTTCGTCCATTATTTCTGCAATCGCGCCAGAAGCAGCCGCAGGGCGGCGAGGGGGACCTTTTGATGTATCTTTGCCAGGGTTTAATATGCAACTAAAATCACCCCCCCATATTATTGACATACCTTCAACTGGCATTAATAGCGAGCCTAGTGCCTGATAGAATTTAGGGTCATCATAATTAGGAGCATATACGTTAACTAGTATGGCTTCTTGTCCCGCTTTATGACATTTAGCTATATTGTACCTTTTCTTACGGTCTATTTGTAAGCACTGCAACGTTACGCCTGCTTTCAGGTTTAGCAACCATAAGAACTCCCTTAGCATGCAATGTGAAGGCTGCTGAGTATACTATACCTTCAAATTTTCTATGTGTAAGGATTTTACTATTCGAGGCAAGGCGAGACTCTTGAAGCATAGCGATATCAATCTTATGGCGTTTAAGATATGCTACCACTTTCCGTGTTTTTCTATGCTTATCTAGTCCGCTAACATTCCAGGTCATGAATCGTACTTTATTACACTTCAGGGTTAATGGAGATATTCATACCTTCATGTCGTAATTCTTGTAGTTCTCTGGCTCTACGGAGGGCTATATCTCGGTCCCTGTGATTAAGGAGCTTTGCAATGATGGGGCACGGAGGGGCACCCGGGGCTGAACTCGGAGCGAGCAATCTTTTTGTGCGCTCCACTGCAAACATGTTTGAAAGGTTTTCTCTGCCCAGCAATGCAGCCAGGAGCTGCTCCACGTAGTGCTCAATTTTTGTGATGTCTGTGGATTCAGCTGCCCCACAATGCGAAGATTATTTCACCTGGAGTGTGCAGGTCCTCTGCCTTAGCTTGGATGCTCCGTAGTAGTTTCTCCATTTCAGCTTGTGCCTGTGAGCTCGTGCTGTGAGCATCCTCAGCCTCAGACAATCTTTGTTTGACTGTGTTCAAGTGCTCTGTATGTTTTTCAAGTCGCTTGGACATCCTGTCCATGCGGTATGAGAGAGAGCATTGATTTTCCTGTATATTTTATTCAGGCTATGTTGCATGGTAGCTAGAATTTGCTTCAAGTTCATGTCACCTGGAGAGTTGCGAGCTTCCGAACCTGGCTGCTTTTTTATCAGAGTGTTGGTGTCTGGGTGTTTCCCTCGGTTCGAATTGCAGCTTAAACTGCGATTTTTCAGTTCTGCCCATTGTCGTTCCTTCATGCTTGTGCCAAACCTCGATATCTGAGTGTTGGTCTGCAAATTTGTATGTAGGACAGCACTGTCTAGCACAAATGCATTTCACAAGCTCATTTCTGTTGCATGCGGTTCCGATATAGAGATGGGGCGAATACCACTGGAGGGTGGAGAGGACTGACCAGGGGCTCCTAATTCAGGTACACAACTTTAAGAAGCACCTCTGTTGCCACCCACAATCCACCTGGGTGGTGCTCTCAACATTTTGCCTGCTTAGCTGCACATCTCTTGCAGTGAACCCTTAGTCTGGTCTACGGTCTCCCACTCAGCCACTATTTTCCCCTTAGTCTGTCTTCCAGAATACATATAGCTATATTCTGGGCACTTCATCGCCCTGTACATTATGTGGCCTGGGAAGGCCCAGTTTGGTCGTTATACTATCTGTTCTTCGCCAAGACCAACTAGTTGCCAGATTACCAGCTCACACTCTTCCGCGTTTCCAGTTGACGATGTTCGAGGAATCAGCCGTCCCGAGACTTAATTATGCAGCGTGCGAGGGCCCAAAGTCACGCGGTAGGCCGCTCTCTCCTGGCCTTGCCCCTCATATCCAATAATGGTAACGGGGGAGCTCCCCAGCCATGACAGCCACTCGGCTCCCTCCCGTCTCTCCCAGATCACCCACCACCTCAAGGGTGCAGCGGCTCCTGTCCCCCAGAGGGAGCATGGGGTGCCCTGGCGGCCGATGGCTCACTTAGGGGGCTGCCACCCATGCGCTGTGATCGGCCCTCTTCTCCAGTCGGGGTCAACGATCTTTGGCGTCTGCTTCGGCGACGCTGAGCACGATCAGTTTTAAGACCTTCTATTAGTGACACCTTGTCACAGAGGGAGGTGGATTAGCAGTTTCACTGACCCAATCCCACTCTGTGATGAGTGAGTGGCTGCTGCCTTTTCTCATTGGCCAACAATATGTCAGCCAATGAGGGAAGGCAACGGTCCCAACCCTCCTGGGACTTCCAAGGCTGCCCTCTCTACAATGAAGGTACGTTTTAAGGTTTTTTGTATGTTTGGATGTGTGTATGTATGAATGTATGTGTATTTGTTAGTGAGTGCTGTGAATTGATGTGTTGTGTGTGGGTGGGTTAATGCATGGTTGTAAGAAAGTGTGTATGTGTGCGTTTGAGCCCTACCTCCTGGTAAACTTACCATTCGCCACAGATCAGAACCGTAGCATGCACACTGCAGGAGAGGGTCTGTGCCATGCCACAGGCTGGCTGCTGCCAAACACTCTAACACCTTCAGGGCTTACAGTGGTGAGAGGAAGACTCCATGAACTGTGAAAGACTAAGCACACTGACAATTGACCAGGTGGGTAATCTGCACCTGAGCCAAAATTCAAGCAATTACCACTATTCCTGCAAGGTGGGGAATGACCTAGATCAGGACAAAGGTGAACAGAGGTATGAAGAATTGGATATCTGCTTGAGCATACTAAACCCAGGACCTAGTTCACTGACGTGTACCAGGCCATTATTCCATCTGGAGTATTTAGTTTTGATGTGTATTGAGGTAGCTTTCGTTTTAAACTTGAAAAAACTGGGCTGTTCCATCATTTATTTCAGTGTTGTGTGATTGTTGAGTTATGAGCATGAGCACCCTACATTACCTCCCTGAGAATCCTGTGGATGCTCACCATCACCACTATTGAGAGGCAAGTACTTATGGGGTTGTACTAGGCCCTTTTGGCAACTTCATAGTAGGAGGGACCCAGCAACATCAGAGGCACATGACCCCTTCTCGGTTGAGGCCCAGTAGTCTGCTTAAACTCTAGCCTGCCAAACGGGGTATAACAGTATAGTATTAACATTGTATGCCAGTAGTTCTCCAGATGTGCTTGTGGGAGACAAACCCATTAATCATCTGAACTCCAATATTTTGAACACCCAGATTTTTACCAGATCAATTTGTTTTCAATGTTTCCAGTCTATCTAGCGAGTAGAGACTTCACTCCTCATCAAAAACACATTAATCTAGCGGAGTAAAATGGAATAAAAAATGGAAGCATTAACAACTGAGTTCCGAATCAAAAATAGGGACTAATATGTTCATTACAGAATTATTCCTAAAAGCAGTACAGCGAAAAATGCATGAATCGCCATGAAGGCACGGACACAGAAATACAGAATCACAAAATTTAGCAAAATCCCTAATAAGACATGTCGAGGCAAAAATCTAGCATAAATACCAAAGAACAATGGTGGAGGTCACAACCTATGAGCACCAGTGAGCCTAATTAAGAAATATTATAGGTTTCATACGCCCAACTCCTTGTGGCTCACCGTTAAGCCCCAAACCCCAAATTACAAATTTTACGATATTCAAGAAGGAGCGTATAAATATCAATTCAGAAAAAAATATTTCTTTGACAGTCCAATACTGTAATCCAGAAGGTAAACAAAGATTGTAGAAATGTTCGCTTTAAATTCAGATCCTTTATTTTAGATGGAATTTACATCATCCAACATCATCCGATTAGATGGAATTTACATCATTCAACATCATTCATGTCCTTCTAGCTTGCCGATGGTTTTGATAGGCTATCGGGTAAACACATTTGATTTGCATAATGAAAGGCTTGAAATCCGGACATTTGATTAGATATAGCACGGTTTAAAGAGGGAGCCTGCCGTCTAAAGGAGGCATTCCGGATTTATCGCACCGGCTTGCGGCGGGTCGGAGGCTTTGACGAGAGACAGCCTTGGAAATTTGAGCAGGTATCAAGGGGATGATACATATTTGGTGTTTTCTAGTTAAATAGAAGGGACAATCATCAAGGATTTTCTAAACTGGGTCTCATAAATTGATTATATTATTTTTGTGTAGAGTTGGAATAACACGGGAATAACCATGTGGATTGGAAAATTGGATTTCGTAGCAGTGTATTGTCTTGAGGAGATAAACTAATTTATTCAATTAAGTTCAAAGGTGAGATATGAGGATTTTCGTATATAAATAATGGTGCCTAAAATGGCCATCTAGCGGGATAGGCAATATGCTACATGGAATTTAAATAGATTGATATTGATATTTATGAGTATAGAAGTGGAATGACACAGAATCGAATATTTGAAAGGGAATATGGTGCTGCTACCCAGTTGTATATTGAAGGGTTTGAGAATGAATTGATTAAAATAGGTTGAAAAGGCAGACTAGTGTGAAACATTTGATGAGACCATTAAGAGGAGATATAAATTAGTATAAGCAAAAAATACTCCCTTTTTTTCATTCAACCTTACAGGGAGCTGATATTTTGAAACAAATCATAAAAACATTTGTACTGCGGCTGTCATACTCAATCAGAATTAAGAGGATAAAAGGACAGTAGAATTGGAGTCAATAGGAGGTGAGACAGATTGAATTAGATTCATTATTGCCGATGAGTTACTGGTTGACATGAGGATTGAAATATATTATTGTTTTACTAAATGCCATCCCTTGAATAAATACAGGATTATATTGGGAATGTAGACAGTCATTTGATTATGAGTTTTTGTATAATTTTCTCCCTTGAATTGTATATAGATTGTTAAATAGGCAGGTACCTTAATAGTTGCTATTTTTGAGATTGGAGGTAGGGGATTTTGGATACTTTATGATTTTGTGTATCTTTATTTTACAGCCCTGATGATGTCCTAAAGAAGAACAAAACGCGTCGGCTGTAACTACATGATTTTTTGAAGTCAGAGGATGTTGAATGATGTAAATTCCATCTAATCGGATGATGTTGGATGATGTAAATTCCATCTAAAATAAAGGATCTGAATTTAAAGCGAACATTTCTACAATCTTTGTTTACCTTCTGGATTGCAGTATTGGACTGTCAAAGAAATATTTTTTTCTGAATTGATATTGATACGCTCCTTCTTGAATATTGTAACATTTGCAAAAATCTAGCAGTCAAACTCATAAAGAGTACTGACAGCATCCCAATAAGGAAGTCTAAAACAAATGAACAGAGTCCCAGGGCGGAAATGAAACGTTCCCCCAACAGCAGCGGATGCAGCCACATTCCTTAAAGACAGCAGCAATAATGACCCCTTGATCCCACAACCCAAGGGTTGTCATCCATAATTGATGCAAGCTCATAATTTGCTCTGCAAATTCAGCATGGTATGATCATGGTTAAGTTCGCATTTGCAAATCAGAAACAGCTATGTAATACTTTAAAGCTTTTAGTAGTAGCTTATTTCTAAAAGTAAGAGAAATCTTCCGCCTGCTTCCTCAGCAACTACACTCCAGACATGTACATCAAAAAATGAAATATTTCTTAAACGGTGGTTCATATAATTATGTCCTCTAGCATGCCTGCATCAGAACTTCCAGCTGAAGTCCTTGAAAATGATACTTTGGGTACATGAGGGAAGCTTTATTTAAAGTACATGCTTTCTAACATAGTTGTCCATCTTTGACGTCATTCACTTGGTGCTTTGTGGAAACGAATGGAAAGATAGCTTGCAGCTGTTCACTGATTAGGAGGGGGAAAAGCAAAAGCAAGCTGAACAGAACACCACAAACTGCACCTTCCAAAAATAAAACAGTGTCCCACACAAAAATGCTGCAAACACGAGATGATGGATGCAGTGCTGAAACTTTTCAAACAAGTCCAAACATCTGTGTTAAATCCATTGTTCGTTTGCTCACCATGTCAACCCAAGTTTGGACCCAGCCATATGCAAATCAGCCTTCATCCTGCTACCCATAGGGACAGCCAAGACCGAACTGCCAGTCCAGGTCTTCCTTGAACTGGAAACAAGCATCCTGGGACTGGTTTCTGGGTATTACCTCTCATCAGCCAGGCTAGCTTGAATCCAGTTGCAGAGCGAGCAAGGGACCCATGTCTGGGCATACATTTGGCCACTTAGGGCAAACATAGCAAACAGTACAAGATGATGGACGGAGTGCTGAAACTTTTCAAACCCTCACCCCCAGTCAAGAGATCTGGTTAAATCTAGTTCAGGCTAGACTGTTCCCATGGGGAGCTGGGTCAAGACTGATTTGATGAATTAAACCCAGATCTGTGACTGGGGTGAATGTTTGATTTGTTCACCATTCCGTTCATCATTTGTTCATTTTGCTTTTCACACACAAATGTGGCATAACTCCTCTACAGTATTATTTTCACTCCTAAGTATCACAGAAAATTCATTACAAGTGCAACATCATTACTTCATCAGTTATGACTCAATGCATCCCTAAAATCATCAATTATCACAAACATTTTTCACACAATACTTACACATCTTGCACTTTTGAAAAACGATATTACATGCTCAGGATGTCTCAAAATGAACCTATCTGATAAATCAAATGGATGCTGTTCACATTTTACCACCTTTGAAAGTTCACTGAATACTCCAACCTTTAAACACCGTAAAATACCTCTTTATTGCATATTGATCTGATGAACTTCCAAGGTGATGAAGCAGTGAGGCAGCACCTGCTGCATCATTACATCCAGCTTCCCTGTGTAGCAAGGTGGAATGCATAGGGGCATATTTACAAGCCTTCACCGCCATCGGAGCGTCACTTTTGTTGACGCTTCGGTGTTGCAGCACCATTTTCCATATTTACAAGGTAGCACTAAGCCACTTTACATGGCTCAACGCCACCTTGTAAATATGCCCCTTTCCACCATAGTCCTCTATAGCAAATGGGCGTGCAGTAGGTATCGCTGTGGGCATTACACCACAATACCCATTGCGTTTTGGCCCTGCCCCAGATTTACAAGACTAAAGCAGCGCCAAAAATGAATGCCATAGGCTACCAGGTGTTAGAATGCACAATGAGGAGAAATTATTATTTTTGCCTCGTTTTTTGCTCTTTCCATGTGTGCTGCATTCTGCAGCACACTTAGAAGGTACAAATCTCCATTATTTATTGTGTATGTGCAGGAAGGTGTCCCTTCCTGCACATAAACAATTATCCCTGCAGGGCAGGTTCCCTTGCAAAATGTGGCACGGTGTCTGCTCTGGCGCTAGGCAGCTTTTTTTGAGCCCGCGCTAGGGGAAACACTGAGGCAAGCTGTATTCTTGTCAATACTGTGAATCCCTGAGTTTTGAAAATGTCAGCGCGCATCTCTGCCAAATTTAGCACAGCTCCGTGCTCCGACATTTGATTGAAACTATGCGCCATATTTTGATAATCGGTCTTTCTTGGCTAGGCCATAAGAAATCTAATCTGTCAGGGTTTTGTTTGAACAATTTATTTGTGTACTTTTTATGTAAGTGATTTTGACAGAAAAGAAACAATCAACCTCCCTCGGGTATACCTGCAGGGCCTTCACCAGCACGTGAAAAAAGCAAGTTATTACAGTCAGATCCCATGATCCCACCAGCTAAGATTCTTTTACTACAAATATATCATGTTTGCAGAGTTTGTCGTTTATGTATGCAATACCATTTTTAATGTCAGCTGTATTCGGAGATAAATTATCAATTGTTCTTCCACCTTTGCTAGAGATGTTGATGTATTAATGTAGCTAGCAACAAAACAAACCTGGGAGCAGGGTGACTAGATCATGCGACCCAAAAACCAGGGCATTTCACAAAAATAGAGGAAGAACTACAATTTTACATCAACGAAGTGGCAAAAAATTACAATCCTCATCAACACAAAGGCACTAAGAAAATAAATAAAATGTTATGTTCAAAACCAGCATCATACCTGTTAATTAAATTGCTTACTTATAACAGCTGCTAACTAGCCCTGATTTGGAACACCTAAAAAAAGCTATCAATTTTTTAAGTTGACCATCTCTAAAAACTGGGACATGACCCAAATTTGCCAAATCAGCTGTTGAAAATTAGGGATTGTCCCGGCACACCTGGTCACCCTACCTGGGAGTCACCTCAAATCTTCCTTTATTGACCTCTGCACGTAATTACATCATCCTTGTAACTATCCAAACAAACTTCCTTGCTGGTCCCCACCAAAGTGTCCGAGGACCCCCTCTCCGTCCGATTACAATGGGTGATACCGGAACCGGGCAGCATCAGGTGGGACCTGGTATCTTAAACCCGAACCCTGCGCCTGGACTATTTTCAGAAGTTATCCATTTGAAATTGTGCTCGTCTAGGTTGCAATGGTCTACTGAACATGGTAGTCAATTCTTGGAACTGGCGGAGTAGGTACGTTTTCCGAACAGAGGAGTTAATCTGTAACATCAAAGATGCTGCGTTTGCGTTCTTCAAACTTGATAAGGGGTTGGGTACAAAGAGCGAAATGCAGAATGAACTCAACCACCTGATGAGCATCACGACGCATCCATGGAGTAACATATTGGGGAGAAGATGTGGTCCGTCGGCTAGACTGCCGACTTTGGTGCTGGAAACCAGGGTTCGAGCCTCGGTGTCGCGTGCACATCCTGTGATTCTGGGCAAATCACTTAGGGGCATATCAACAAGGGCTTTATCTCTGCTTTTTTGGCTTTAAAAGCCAAAAAAGCAGAGATAAAACTAGCGCCCTATCAGCAACAGGGTGCTAACACGCAAATTCGCATGTTAGCACCCTTTTACTCTACGCTTCCCCTTGCATCTCTAATTAGATGCAAAGGGGGCGTTCCAGAGTAAAATAATAGGAGAAATGTCGCTAAGCGACATTTCTCATATTATCAAGAATGTCGCTAACCCTGTTAGAGACAAAAAAAGCAGCGCTAACCGCGGTTAACGCTGCTTTTTTACGTCTGCTAATTTTCAGACTTAGCCATGATATCCTATGGAAGGAGGATATCATGGCTAAGTTTGCCTGTCCCTATCAACAAGGTAACGTGAGATTATCGCTGGGTTTCCAGCGATAATCTCACGTTAGCCTGTTAGCGTGAGGATTTTTATCGCTATTGAGATAAGCGTTGCTAATAGCACGCTATCGCAGCGATAAAAATTCACGCTAGCCGGCGATAATTATCCTCACGCTAAGAGCGCTGAGCGATAATTATCGCCGGTTGTTGTTGATATGCCCCTTAATCTCCCCGTGCCTGAATATGTAATGTAAATACGGAGCTCATGTAAAGCGCTCCAATACCTTCGGGTCGAGTTCGTGCTATATAAAAAATGCAAAAAATATATATATATCACACTGGTTCCCTTCATGATTATAGCAAAGACCTGTTCACCCAGAAAAACGAAAAGTTAATGATGAACACAGTGTGAAAAAGCCGAGCAGGCAAAACTACGAGGCGGGGTGAACTTCATGACAGCCTTCACAGAGCTCTCGTGGGGTGCCACTGTCCTGATAAACTATAGTTGAAGAGGACGATATTTTGGGAGCATTTTCAAGGTATTCTTTATAGGTCCCAGCCGTGGGTTGGCATGCCTATATATACGTTTGCATAATCATAACTTAACTCACATATGTAACCTTTTTTTACTCAGGTACGTCACATAAATACCCATTTTCCGGATTTGCCCTGAACGGAGTGGGAATTCGCTTCTGAAATAAGTCCCTGGTCACTGTAAAGTTTTCCAGAACCACTTCAACTGGCCATGATTGACAGTAAATGAGCAGAAGGAATTGGTAGCAAAGTAGACATAAGATGAGACTGAGTCCGTGAAAGTAACCAAGCAACTCTTTCTTCTGGTAGCAGTGCCCAAAAGCAAATCACTTATTGGTGTGCGATTAAATCATGAATGCATTGCAAGAGTTATAGCACAGAAAGTAGTGTCGCACAGAGATTGTAGAGCTACAAAGGTTTGGACGAATAAATCAAGATTCACAGCGTCTCCTGGATCAACCTCCTCAATTCAGCATCCCCCCTCACTGAGTTTAGGAGGGGAAGGAGAAGAGCTCGAGGAACTAGAGACCAAAGAGAAAGACTCCGCACCATGCTTCCTCTTTCTGGTGTGCTTTCCCATCATCCGAGATGAGTAGAACCACAGCAGAAAAGACAACTGGATTACAGGAACATATACCCATTATGTGGTACTCACCCCGTGCTAAAATACTCTTCCATCATCAAAACTCAGAAGGCAACCTGCCCCAAGACCTGCCCAGGCATGCCTACCACAACTTTCATGCCTGGACACAACCCGATGCTACTCCATGGTGAAAATCAGAAGCCAGGCACCGCCAGAGCATACCCCGTCCAGCTCCGACATGCCAAACATGCCCACAACACTTCCAACAACTTTTCCTGTATCGTCAGAGAAACAGGCACCTCTGGAGCACACCCAATCCAGCTCAAACATACCCAACACCACCAGCGTCTGCCAAACGAACCCAGCCCACAGGCAGAAGCTACCGAGACCCGGACACACCCCAGCCTCCAAGGGCCAGGAGACCGTCAACGTCAAAAAATGGCTGCGCAGGAACCCCACCGCTCCCACCCAGCAAGAGCCTCCCAGCCCTCAGTAAGACAGTAAAAAGGAACAGAATGGCTGCTGGGTAAGTACAGTGTATGTACTCCCGGTGGAAGGTGGTTGGGTCGAGGGACCCAGCAGCTCTTATGTTCTTCTTTCTGTCTAGGAGATACTAGATCTCCATTAGTGATGAATGGGGCGAGGATCACAGGACCAGGAGTAATGAAGATTACCAGTAAGTAATAAGACAATTCACGACCTGCAATGGAGAATGAACATTCACCCTTAAGAAACAAATAGGCTTTGAAGAAATCCACTGGAGCCAGAGAAGAGAGAAGCAAAGTTTAAAGTTTGTTGTTTGTAACTTCCCTTCATGTATATGCAAGAGGTGGCTAGACCAGCAAAGGATTTGTGACAATGCAAAGGCACTGATTATGAGTTTAGGTGTTCTTTATTGCACCTGACAAATGACGACACTAAGGGTTAAGTTATTTATCATGTGCGATAAATAACACCTACGACGAGTTTGTGGGAAATAACATGCAGATTTTAATGTTTAACACAACAAAATCTGCATAGTACGTTATATACAGTGCAATTTCTCTTGTCATATTTCTGTCCGTTTAACCTGTCATACTTTAATGACAACAGAGGTATTTAAAGTACCTGATAATTATCAGATACGTAAAATACAGCCAAAGTCGTAATTCTGACCTTTTCGTAAACAGGAGCTTATGCACAGGTAGGAATTTACTGGCCCACTCATAATCAGGGCAATACTGTTTTACTTTGGAGAGCAAAGTTTGACTTTGGTTACTTGTATGTTCCCAGGGTTTCTTAGAGGAACTCCTAATTTCAGCTTTGATTTCTGTAACTTTTATAGGTGTGCTATCGATTGATAGTGGTGTCCGATGAAGAGGTTGACTGAAGTCAAAGTAACTATTGGCCAAGGAGCATACAATTATCTTTCTGTTTTTGTAAGGGTTGAATGGTACTATTTAACTCAGAGTAATGACCCAGATTGCAAGGGTGTCTGTGTGCAGGGGAGGGTTGTTTATGTGCAGGAAGGCGCCCCTTCCTGCACATGAACATTCCTGAAATACCATTTTGCAAAAGGCAGCACACATGGAAACACCAAAAACGAGGAGAAAGGAAGCATTTCTCCCCGTTTCCCCAACTTAAGACCAGGATTTTTCTGGTCGTAAGTTCGGTGCTGCTACCTATTATCGCCGCCCTTGATAATAGGTGGCAGCGTCGATTACAATGGGTGTTGCGGTGGAACGCCCACTGCCACACCCACTGCACGCCCCTTTCATGCTAAATTTAGCGTGAAAGGGGCAGTATTCTCAAGGCAGCGTTAAGCCACTTTACGTGGTTTAAAGCCACGTTAAGTGGGTTAACGCTGCCTTGAGAATAAGGCGCTGACCCTATCGCCACGGGGGACGTCAGAAAAAGTGATGTTCCTGTGGCGATAGGGGCTTGAGAATATGCCCCCAAGAGTCATTATCCTGGTCAGCTAGTTGTTCCAAAAAATGTTGAATACCCTTGTTTAGTTAACTAACTATCTACTAAATTGAATGAAAGACATTGTGGCAAATAGTTATTTGGGGAGTAAGCTCATCTCCTTGAGAATAGCACAAGAGGTTGTCAATAGGACAGGCGCACGGCGGCAGCGACGCCCGATGGCCGAAGAATAGTTTCCCTCCTTTGGGAAGGAAGTTTATCCGGCACATTGGGGGCTCATTAATTAATCGAAAGGCATCAGAAGTCCAGAGAGCGGCAGGGTAGATTTATAGACCTCTAATTGTTCTGATTACCTTTTTATTAGCTTTTGCCTAGCAACTCCCGGTGGGCTCCATTTAACGGGTGCCATTTTATGAGCTTTTCAGCAGTTTTTCTCCTCAGGTGTTTTCCTTACTTGCATGGCAATATTGGCTGGAAAACCATGGGATTTTTTCCCAAAATGAAGAGTCTCTTTTTATGTTTACTTTCCCATGGTTAATACTTTGTGAGCAAGCTATATGGGTAGCCTGACTATTATTAGTGCATACAGTGTGGACCTGACAGAAGCATACTGGTATTTTTGAATTGTTATCCTTGAAATAGTCTTTTTTGGCTGTCATTCAAGTGGTCTGTTTTACTTGTCCTCTTCATTGAAGTTACGCAGTCTCTAATCTGTTCTTTGCGGGTGTTGAAAGATTACTTTCACCATCTTGCCTGCCTCCTTCTGCTCAATTAAATATGGGAGTGGCGTAGTCAACTAAATCTCAGTCGACCAGGAACTCCAATGCTAATAGTCGCAAAGAACCTGGAGACAATGCTAATAGAAGGGCTAAAAAGGATCCTTCTTCTCCTAATAAATCAACTTTGCCTTTTACTCTGGAAGGCATCATGATAAGTTAAAAAACATAAAACCTTTTACGGAAGATACCAGTGCGGCACTTCAGTGGATTGAGGAGAAGTGGTTTCATCTGGATTCTAGAATTACAAAGGTCGAACAGAGGGTTAGCGTTGCTCAAGATGTGACTGCCAAGGATGATAATCTATCCAAACAAGAGACCCAACTAAAGAAACTAACAGAGGACCTGGAGAACCGAATCAGGCACAATAATCTACGCATGTATGGCATACCGTAAGGTTCTGAAGGCTCCAACATGATCAACTTCTTGAAGATCCACATACCGAAAATAGTTGGTCTACTAACACTTGCAGATCTCAATATCCAAAGGGCACACAGGTTTGGTCAGCTTGGTGCTTCGACCTCACATAGACCACGAGGGATCATTGCCTATTTTCTTCAATACTCAGACCTAATGATGATACTCACAGCTGCTAAACAATGCAAACAAATGCTGTGGTCTGGTCCGAAGATTCTTTCCAGTCAGGATGTCTCCAGAGTTACAGCTCCCCCCCGGAAGGAATTTTTAGATCTTAGACCTATGTTGCCATCCATGAATGCTCCTATGGCCTTATTCATCCTTGCTTTTTCAAGGTCACTTACAATTACAGGACTGTTACTTTTGCAGACCCCGCAGAGCTTAAGAAATTCATACATAATCACAGGGGTAAAGTTATGGAACTTAGTAACTCTTAAAATGTTGCCATTTCTTTTTTTCTCTCTTTTACAGGTCCCTGACTCCCTCTTGCTTTGATGTCGGTGTCTTCGTTGAATAGCGTTTCCTAGTCCAATGTCTCCGTTTTGTTAAGCTATGCTGTCCCCTTACTGTTTGGTAAGTTCCATTAGCACTGTGACTGTTGTCTTTTCATTTTATATTGTTCCCTCCTCACATGTTGGTAATATGTTCATTTAAACTCGGTGTTTTGATCTATTGGGCGGCGTCTGTTTCTTTTTTCTCATCGTCCCCCCCCCCCTCAACATTAATGTCTTTTTGTGCTTCATTCTTATGACTAAAGTCCTATGGCTTTCTGTCATTTTTCAAAACTATTAATCGTTCTTTGATCCAATTTCTATGGAACAAACGCAAACCTCAATTCTCTTTGGCCCGCCTTCAGCAATCCAAAGATACTGGTGGGGTTAACTTTCCCAACTTTAAATTATATCATTCAGCCTTCACATTGAAACATATCTGGACTTCGCTTTCGGAAACCCATGCAGATCCATCAACAGTTTGGGGGCAACTAGAACATGCACAATTCACGCCCTTTGATTTCAAAGAGATAGTCCTCATCACTCAACCCCCAATACTGACTCATTCTACAGCTATTGTTAAACCTTCAATTATCTCTTCCAAATCCTGCTCTGAAAATATTTCACAAAACCCAATTTGGTATAATGAACACATTAAATTACACAATTGAGTAGCTTTGTGGAAATAATGGATCAATAAGGGAATTATGGTCATAAGACATCTGCTATCTAATGGTTCTTTGGCATCCAAGAAAAATACAATATATCCACTTATTATGCCTCTCATTTCCAGTGCCTTAAACCTCTTCTTCTTCTTTATATTTCACAACAATCTGAAATAGCTTCAAGCAAACAGCCTCCTTCTTCCCTGTTAGATTTTTCTGCCCAAATGAAGGCCTCTGGCTTAGATAGATTCTTGATCGGTTCCTCTAAGACTGACACAAAATCAAAAACAGAGCTAATTTGGGAAACAGATCTCCAGCAGGAGTTTTAGGCTCATACCTGGAAATTAGTGTGGGCCAAGATCCATACCTCTTCTCGTGCAGCAAGCACAACCCAAACTTTATATTATTACTATAACAGATCATATGTAACCCCTATGAGTTTCTATAAATTCCAACTTTCTAATAATGCTAAATGTTGATTTTGTACTCATGATAATAGTGATCTCCTTCATATGCTTTTTGAATGCCCTTTAGTCGATTAGCTGTCTATGTATATAGGATAAGCTTAATGAAATTTAATCTAAATCATTTGTTTTGATATCTTGCATGTTTTTTTGGGGGGTTCTTCTCCCCTTTGGAGTTCACAACGTATGGTCGGGAAATTCATTGACTTGACAGCTGCTCCTGCTTTACAAATAATTACATTCAATTGGAAGGATACTACTAAAATCACCGATATCGGATGGTGGAATCTGTTATATCATCACCATAGACTGGATCATGCTCATGCTACTCCTCTTCCTTTAATGATCAAAAAAGATTTATTATGGTCACCCCTTACCTCATTCCTTTCCAGGCAATGGGCTCGATCCATGTCTAGGGTTATTAATTATGACCCTCCTTAAAGATTAGAATGTTTATTACACAATTATTTTTATTATTGCATAGTTGTTAACTGTTCGCTCTATAATATAAATATTGCACTATATCTTCTTTTCTTCGTTTTCTTCTTTCCCCTTTTTCTTCTCTCCCCTTCTTCTTTCCCCTTTCTTTCTTTTCTGATTTCTTCTTTCTTTCCTCATAAAAATTATTAAAATCCAGTTGTTTTCAGCATTATAGTTATCTATATCAATTCAAGTTCTTAGGCTCATAATTTATTATTATATGCTATGTTTACTTCACATGGTTTTTATAAGTTTTCTTCCTTCTGTATATTCAAATCAAATCAGGTGTTTGTTAAGCACAACTACTCACCTGTAAGGGTCTCAAGGCGCTGGGGGTTGTGGGGGGTTCGCAGGTTCCAGTCCATCGAGGAGGGGCTCTGTCGAAGAGCCAGGTTTTGAGGTTTCTTGCAAAGATGGGGAGCGATGTTATCTGTCTGAGGTGGAGCGGAAGCTCGTTCCAGGCTCTGGCCACGCGGAAGGAGAAGGAGCGGCCTCCCGATCTGGTCTTTCTGGTGCAGGGGACCACGGCGTAGGAGAGCTGGGCTGATCCTGGGGTCCTTTAGGGTTCGTGGAATTTGAGTCGGCTATTCAGGTATGCATGTCCGGTGTCGTGGAGGGACTTGTGAGCGTGGGTTAGCATCTTGAAGGGGTAGCTTCGATGGGGAGCCAGTGGAGTGTGCGCAGGTGCTGGGAGATGTGGCAGTGTCTTGGCAGGTTGAGGACCAGTCTTGCGGTGGCGTTTTGGATGTTCTGTAGCTTGCGGGTGAGGTTTTTGTTTATTTCGGCATAGAGTGCATTGCCATAGTCGAGCCTGCTGGTGACGTGAGTGACGGTCTTTCTGTGTTCAAGGGGGATCCATTTGAAGGTCGTACGTTGAGCCGGAGGGTGTGGAAGCAGGAGGACGAGACGGAGTTGATCTAGCGGTCCATTTTGAGTTCTGAGTCCAGGATGGTTCCCAGGTTGCGTGTGTGGTCCCTGGGGGTGGGCAGGCTTCCGAGGGTGGGGGGCCACCAGGTGTCGTTCCAGGCATCTGTGTTTTGGGCCCATAATGAGTACTTCCGTTTTGTTGGTGTTTAGTTGTAGGCAGCTGTTTTTCATCCATTTGGCGACGGCTTCCATGCCTTCTCGAAAGTTGTGTCTGGCGGTGTTGGGTTCGTTGGATAGGGAGAGGATGAGTTGGGTTTTATCTGCGTATTACACAATGTTGAGTCCGTATGTTCTGAGGATGAAGGTGAGCGGAGCCATGTAGACGCTGAAGAGCGTAGGGCTGAGGGAGGACCCCTGGAGGACTCCGCAGGTGGTAGGTGTAGGGTATGAGAGGAAAGGGGGAGTCTGACCCACTGCGTTCTGCCAGAGAGGAAGGAGCGGATCCAGTCAAGGGCCTTGTCTTGGATCCCTGCGTCGTGGAGTCTGCGTATTCGGGTGCGGTGAGAGACTGTGTCGAACGCCGCTGAGAGGTCGAGGAGGATGAGGGCTGCTGTTTCTCCTTTGTCCAGTAAGGTACGGATGTTGTCTGTTGCGGCGAGGAGGGCGGTTTCCGTACTGTGTTTTTTTCTGAAGCTGGATTGGGAGGAGTCGAGGATGTTGTGCTCTTCGATGAATGTCGCGAGTTGGCTGTTGATTGCTTTCTCGATGACTTTTGCTGGGAACGGGAGCAGGGAGATGGGTCTGTAGTTTTTGAGGTCGGTGGGGCCGCCAAGGGTTTCTTCAGGAGGGGGTTGATCTCAGCGTGTTTCCAGTCGTCAGGGAACGAGGCGGTTGCCAGGGACCGGTTGATGGTGTGGCAGAGCATGGGTGCGATGGTGTCAGTGGCTCTGTTGAAAATGTGGTGGGGGCAGGGGTCCGTGGGGGTGCCCCGGAGTGGATTGACTTCATCGTCTTCAGTGTGTCTTCGGTGGTGAGGGCTGTCCAGTTGTCCATCGCTGGCTTCAGGGTGTCGGGGTGGTTGGTGAGGGTTCAGTGTGTTGGTTGTCTTCGTCGAAGTTGTTGCAGATGCTCTTGATTTTGTGGTGGAAAAAGGTTCTAAGTTTGTCACAGAGGTCTTGTGAGGGAGGGATGTCGGTGGACTCGCTAGTGGGTTGGGCGAACTCCTTGATGATGTTGAAGAGTTCTTTGCTGTTGTGTGCATGAGTGGAGATTCTGTCTTCAATCGCTTTTTTCCTCGTTTTTCTGATGAGTTGGTGGTGGGCGTTGGTGGCGGCTCTAAAGTTGTTGTGGGCTTCTGTGGATTTGGTGTTCTTCCAGGCCTTTTCGAGGCAGCAGCAAGTGTGTGTGTTGTGTATTAGTCCATATTATTATATTTTTCAATATTTGGTTGGATTGACTTTCTATACTTTTTTAAAAAAGATGTTGTCAATAGGGTCATCTTCTCCTCTCGTAATCAAGCAACTGGGTCAGTGTAAGTAATTCAAATATTCTGTTTTCAGCTCCCAAACATATTTGCAGGACAAACTTTTCCTCACAGACATTCAAAATTGGAATAATTGAAAAGCTGCTAAAAGCATTGTCAAATGTACACGTAAGACATTAAAATTTTATTAGACAATGAAATTGATAATGTTAAATAACTTCTGAAGCAACATGCACATCACACCTGAGCTGCAGAGTCAAATTGTATCCTAGGTTTTTAAGTGACACTACTCTTTCAATATCTCTGGAGTTAATGTGCCAAGTCACAAGTGCAGGGGTCATTTGTTTCATCCAGCAACATTATGCTGCTTTTAGCTGAATTATGGAGGCATACATATTCATATTATCCAGTTGTTTTGCAAGTCTTTTGGTTTTATTTTAATACTTAAAAATGTTTGAACAATTTTAGTGCATGATCTGGTAATTCCAATGCCCATTTGGTGGGGACCAAAAGGAGGATGTCTGGCTTAATTGCCAAGTACCAATGATAGGTCAAAACGCAGAACAATGCTAAAATATTACTCTACTATGTGTAAAAACTGGATTAATGCACGATCTTTAAAAGAATGGTTTTGTTGTGTGATTGAATAGGGCCTGGTTGTCTACATACAGTTGAAAATTACATCTTTTAAAAAAAATTGTGTTAACATCAGAGGGCAATACTTTTATCTAAAGTGGAGATAATAACTGGTTAACACAATTTTCTATAACGTGCCCACTAGGTGTTTATCACAATGAAGGTAATGTTCTATCTAATGCCTGGAATTGTGTCTGGGTCAGAATATGCAACCATAGTTTATATATATATACTCCAAAACAAAAATTAAAAGACTTACCTTTTGTTAAGTTTCAAAAAAGAGTTTATTCAAGAAAAAGAAAAAGAGAAAATACAATAAAAAAACAGATACACAATATGATATGAGAACATATAGTCATACATGAAGTCATGTTCACAGCATTATTTAAGAGGGGGAGGGGAGATAATTTAGACTGAAATAAAAAATGAAGTTGTCAACAGAGATTGTAGAGTCTACAAAGGTTTAGACAAATAAATCACGATTCACAGCGTCTCCTGGATCAACCTCCTCAATTCAGCATCTTCCCCACCCTGTGTTTAGGAGGGGAAGGAGAAGAGCTCGAGGAACTAGAGACCCAAGAGAAAGACTCCGCACCATGCTTCCTCATTCTGGTGTGCTTTGCCATCATCCGAGAGGAGTAGAACCACAGCAGGAAACATAACTGGATTACAGGAAAATATACCTGCTATGGGGTACTCACCCCACGCAAAAATACTCTTCCATCATCAAAACTCAGAAAGCAACCTGCCCACAGACCTGCCCAGGCATGACCACCACAACTTTCATGCCAGGACCCAACCCAATGGTCCTTCACAGTGAAAATCAGAAGCCAGGCACCACCAAAGCATACCCTGTCCAGCTCCAACATGCCAAATATGCGCACAACACTTCCAGCAGCTTTTCCTATATTGTCAGGGAAACAGGCACCTCTGGAGCACACCCAATCCAGCTCTGACATACCAAACACCACCAGCGTCTGCCAAGCGGGCCCGGCCCGCAGGCAGAAGCTACCGAGACCCAGAAGCACCCCAGCCTGCAAGGGCTGGGAGACCGTCAATGTCAAAAAATGGCTGCGCAGGAACACCACCGCTCCCGCCCAGCAGGAGCTGTGGAAAACGTGTAATATTTTACTTGGCATATGCGACAGCCATTTTGGCTGTTGGTGTCCATTTAAGTTTCCTTCGTAATTCTTTTGTCTTTTCACTCTGCTTGTGCTATCTATTTTAGTTGACTTCCTGACTCAGCATCAAGCAATGTATGTGCTGAGGGTTTGCAGCTGCCAGAGCACATGGTCTCAGATGTTAAGTGTCAACCATTTACTGCTGCCATAAGAACTCCTGCTCCCCCTCCCACTTTGCTGACCAAGTCGTTATTCATCTGCCCTTGTTTGCTGATAACTATTTCTAAAACGTGTTCTTCCTATTTCTGTTCAAATGCTTACAGTGCAGAAAACCTGTATAAAAGACCTGTGTTGTAGTCCCTCAATGCATGTTTTGGGAACTGCGCACACTCTTATGTAAATTGGCGTGGGCGGATAGGACCCCTCCCGTCGCATTTAAAACCCTCACGATGCCGTATTCCTCTGCAGGCCTGGGTGCTCCTGATTTGGAATTATATTCTAGGGCTGCGCAAGCTTCTCATGCACACCACTGGATTCACGGCCCAGTAGACCTACCTCATTTACAAATAGAGGAAGTTGTGGTGCTCCCCGACCCGTTGCCCCGTTTACTGACTCAGCCTCCTACGCGATGCTGCAGAGTTTTGGACTCGATGAATTGAACAACTCATGCTTGGCACACTTTGCTTAAACTACATTCTGGGTCCTATTTATATTTGCCATTGCTCCAGATGACATGGTGTCAGTGGCTCCCCTTGAGTTCGAAACGGGGGGCCCTTCGATCCCTCGCAACCTTGCACATACGTGAAATGGGTGGTTTGTTTGTCGAAGGGAGAGCCCAGACATGGGAGGAGGTGGTTGAAGGAATGGATCCCTCTACCGCACTCACACAATTCTATTTTTATAGACTACGACACTCTTTACGAGCTCTATTGGGAGATGACCTGCTGGAGTCCCCCAAACTTCCGGCACTAACCAAACTACTGAGTTCTAGGTCACCGGTGAAACTGGCCTCTCGCCTCTATGCCTCGGCGCAAACTGCTGCTCACATGGCCTACACCAAAGCTAGATTAGATTGGCAAGCAGAACTTGGCACACAAATTACGGATGAAATCTGGCATTATTGTTGTGAGATCACGCAAAAGATCTTGCTCAATGGTAGGCACAGATTAACTCATTTCAACTGTCTTAATAGAGTACACTATACACCGCTACGCTTGTTCAGATTTGGGCTCGAGAGACGGACAGATGCGACAGATGTAATATGGCAGGGTGGATTTCCTACATGTGGCCTGGCTTTGCCAAGCTGTAGAAACGTATTGGAGACATATATTCCAGGCCCGCACTGACATCATTGAATTACCGATTGCCCCTGACCCTCTATTGGCACTGTTGGGTTATACTAAGCCGCTCAAAAAGGAAATAAGAAACTTACTAGCCATGGGGCTTTTGTTAGCAAAGTAGAGAATAGCAATGCGATGGATGCGGGGTCCGAAACCTACTATTGCTGAGTGGGAGAGAGATATGTTGATTTGTAATACTCAATCTGCTGTTTATAATGAATTTCTCCCTCCTAGTTACAGGCCGAAGAGTTTTTGGGGCCTCTATACGGAGTACAATCTTGCAAGACAAGCTGCAGATAACGATTCTGATTGAGTGTACACTGTCAGGGGGCTTTTAGTAGTTGCAATGGGACCAGTTGCGCTGTTGGGGTGCATTATGAGTGCACTGAAGTTGATATGTGGCTTCTGTGGTTCACTGCAATGTCTGCTGCTGGGTGTGACTTATATTGCTTTCAGTTAAGACGTCTATTTGTCATGTTTTCTTATTGAAGCATGGAACTGTGAAGTATATTTGCACTTATTTGGGTTAAATTGGATGGCTATTCAGTTTAGGAATGTTTGATTCGCCTTTCCAATGTCTAGATGATGCTAAAATTTGTATTCAGTATTGAATTTAGTTTTTTCTGTTGCTGATTTGTCTTTACATGCCAAGACTTAATAAAAATATTTTTTTTTTAAAAGACCTGTGTTCTGTGACTTCAGTTTACTACCTCAGGCAGCACTTGAGAGTGCTGTGTGGATGTGGTCCCACTCATGAGTGATTAATAAACTTGTTATTTATTTCCAACTCCAGTGCTGATCTCTATTTTGTTGGTTTCTGAACCCGTGGACAAAAGGGTGACCTTGCACCGGTGTACCCCTAAAAAGGTACATTTCCACAGTTGGCGCTCAACGTGGTACCCCATTGGAGACGCGGCCGTCTGAAGGAGTGGTCTTGACGGAAGATCGGAATCTTACTGAGGAAGCGCACTGATCGAGGAGACCTTTGGCTTTGCAGGCCGACGTGACTCTTCCGGTTTTCCAGATTTGACCCTCCAGGTTGTGGCTGGTTTCAACTGGGGTTTTCTTTGGCGCAATTTTGAAATTACCATTAGGTCGACCGGAGATCCGCTGGTGGGAGCTGGAGTCTTCTGTTTGGTAAGGTCGCTAAAGCGACACTCTTGATTTGTTAAGCCTGGGCTTTTTGTTTGAATTTGTTATTCAATCTTTGCAAAGTTTGAAGGCAGGTAATGTGGAGATTGTTCTCCTTTTGAAATATTTTGAAGTAGTACTATTTTACACATATTGGTAAAGCATGCCTGTTCTCAGCACACTCCTTAGGTGGTGTTGCTGCTCTGGTGGAACCAAAGTAAAATTGAAAAAAAGTCAGCTGGCTCCCCCAGAGGGGACACCTAATAGAGATGTGTATGTCAAATATGGTATTTCTTCCATAATGTACGGTCCACTATGGAACAAATACACAAAGAAAGAATTCGATCTGCAATGGCCAGTGAGTGGGTCATTCGATTCTAAAAAGGTTCAATATGTAGAGCAGTGTTTATTTAAAAGAAAAAGTAGATAGGATATGTTTGATTGTGTCCATATGTGGGAGAAAGAAGTGCGATGAGAGCAGAAGCTATAGCAGAAAAAGTACAACGTAAAACGATATATCAAAAAGCTCTAGAATAAAAAAAAAGAAAAGAAGGAACAAATAGAAAAAGAAGGTAGGGAACGTCGATTAGAGGTAAATGGCCAGTACCCTATTAGGCGCCCTATTTATCCCATACTTAATAAATCTAAGGATGATTGCATCCTATTAGAACACCCCCCACCCACATAAAAATGTCCCACTCCAAGTGCCCCGATGAGGTTTCTGACAACAAGCATTTGTCTTCAGATGACAAAGAACAAGATAAACAAGATGGCCGACAAACTCGCTCTACTTTGACTAGAGCAGAAAAAGATAAATTAAAAACCACTGCTAGGGAGGAGGCTTGCCGGCCTCACGCTGCATCGCTCATTGTAACTATGGTTCAACAGTGGAAAAAAACAGAGCAATTTTATTTTGTAGAAAAATTTGTTTGGGAGGTAATATTTGATTATAGACAAATTTCTCAGGAATTAGAGCCAAAGGACATAAATACTGATTATAAACGATTAACAGAGGAGACTTTCCCTTTTTCAGCCTTATCTGATATGATTAGACGAGTGGTTAAAATACGAGATGCAACATTTTGTTTACGAAGGGAGCAGGAATTAGCTAGAAAACAGAAAGGTGTAGAAACAGTTCAATCCCCAGCACAAAAAGTAGATGCTCCGGTGGATGAGGTTGCACTAGTTAGTACTACAGTTACTATAAAACCTATGCGTGAAGCTGCAGCCCTCTATGTTCCTCCTAAGGGTCAGAGAACCAATGATGATAAAACTTCGGATGATGCAAAGGGATATTTTATATATAGTTGGGTTTATACTCCTTGGAGTAGAGCTGACGTGATGGCTCTTAAAGCTGCTTTACCCAATCCCCCGAAAAATGCTGCCGCCTTCTATGTGGAGGTGGAAGGAGCTATGACCTTGCCAGATATTGATATGTTCTTCGGGTTAATTTTGCCCTATGATATGTGGAGAACGATACGTAAAATAGATGAAAATGTAGCATATGGTGATACCTGGGAACATTTAGAACAAATAGATGCAGAAAGGGAGCCTGCGCAGAAACCTCCGAAGGAGATATTAGATCTTCCTTAAGCTATTGTGACTAAGATAAAGACTCTCATACCTCCTAAGAAAATAGATTGGACTACGTTAGCGTCCTGTAATGATTTTAGTGGTCAGTCATTGGCCGATGATACGTGTCAGCATTTGTTTGTAGATAAATGTGTCGCTAACATGTTACCGGAAATAGCTAGTCACTTAAAGGGCAGCGAGAGTTCTTGGACCACGTCTTCTCCAGTTTCCCTTTTGACTATGGCCCAATATTATGAGTGACAGGAACAGGAAGCGAAAGGCATGGAGGATAAGAAGGATAAAACCTTAAAGACAAAAGTTATGTTGGCTCAAGTATATGGTCCACCATTTAGGGGAGGTGGAAGAGGCAGACGTGCAATGTATACACCTGGGGTGCCCCCACTCCCTTGTGCAAATTTGTCCCCTGATCAGTGTGCTTATTTTAAAGAGACTGGGCAGTGGCGTTTTGAGTGTCCTCTTTTGCGAGGTTAGCAGTATCAGCGGGGAAGAGGAAGTTTGAGAGGACACCCAGGTAATTCAGGAAACAGGGGAGGTACAGAAGCTCGCCCCAGATTTGAGGCAGTTGAACAAGGACAAATTACTCTAATACTTTTGATAGACTAAATCAATATCTAATGTCTGATTATTCTGCTGATGTCCTTGCGGATTCCAATTATGCATAGGGATGCCTAGAATGGGGTAAGGAACCGGTTGAGGTGCCAGTAGATCAAATGGGTCCTTATATTGACGCAAACTTCTTGGGATTTACTGATCGGTTTCTGGTTGACACAGGGGCTACCCATAGAGCTCTGTCTAAAAAATTGGTTCCTAGGGCTCCCCTGTCCGGCACAATGATAACATCGATAGGATTCGATGGGACACCTACACCTAGCCCGCTTTCACACCCACTTGAATTTGGACTTGACAAATTCACTGCAACATGTTCATTTTTGCTTTCCCCTAACACGCCGGACAACATTGTGGGTATCGATATGCTTAAATATTTTCGTGCTACAAAACGTTCTCCGGATGATGTGCATGTTATTTTAAATAACAATTATCCAATGGTTGAGAGATCCTGTCTTATCAATGAGGATGCCGCTCTGGCGTCCTTGTCTAGTGTGAAGAAGGGACACTGTTATTGTAATCATTTCTTGCCTCCCATCATCACAAAGTCTCGCGAAAAAAATTGCAATATTGTAGACAGCAGGTTACCTATTTAGGTCACCTCCTGTCTAAGGAGGGACGTGCACTTACACCAGACTGCAATCAGACCATTTTAGATACTACCGTACCCTGTACTCAGAAGGATGTCCGTGTACTGATTGGCCTCACTTCTTTTTGTAGGCAGTTTTTCGCACATTATTAAACCTTTGTTGGCCCTTTTGACTAAAAACACTCTGATGCCCCTCCCATGGACTGCTGAGTGCCAGAGCGCCTTCCAACAGTTACGCCAAGCCCTTTGTTCTGCACCAGTATTAGGTACCCCAGACATGTTGATGAGTGACTATTTGTCCCAGTTAACTGACAGCTTGTCTTCTATTTATAAGCAGGTGTGGGAAGCTCTTCCTTCATGAGCCCTTCTGTGCTGACAGATCCTCGCGACATTTTGGTCACCGAGAGAGGACGAGCTGTGTCACCTGAAAGACCTGAGGAAGTCTTCCCGGACCACACGATCCCTGATACATCTAGATATCTGCTTCGATCCAGGAAGAAAGACATTTCATCGCAGAAATTTCCTTTAGCCGACCTAGAATTTGGATACACACTGCAAAAGAGCACCATAATTTTAATTTGCCGCAACATGAACAGGGATACCGGCAAAATCTGAGAAACAATTCATTTCTTCCAATGTTTCATCAGACACACCAGCTAAGCAATGCTACTAACTGTTGGGTTTGTGGCAAGATTTCTCCTCATCAGAAAATAAAAGGAATCCCGTTGTCACCGCAGCCATTCTCTCACAATGGCTCATGCCCAGCTTGGTTCAAACTTCTATATGCCTCTAATGAACAAAGTCTGTTACCCCAACGAAGATGGGGACCCATAAGCAAAAGTGACTGCTTTAGAAATGGAAGAATATAGTAAAGGAAGTGCAGCAACAAACTATGTGTATCCAAATTCTAGGTCGGCTAGAGGAAATGGACCCCTTGTTATCTCTGTTGCCATGATCACTGGCCCCCTTTGTGTACAAAGTACAGCCAATGTGCCAGTGGGCCACAGTAACTGTTGGAAAAGGGGAACTCGTTCAATCTTGGTGTTGGTGGGGTAGAGACACGAACGGGCGCCATCTTTAAGGTCTGCGCTCTAGTGGTCTACCACCGAAACACGTAAAAACGCGCCAACAGCGAGCGCGCAGCGGGCGCGCCAAAGGCGCGCACAAGGCAAGCCTGTCTGCGCCCACCCGCGCCAGGACGCTCTAGGATGCTGCTGGCAGCGAGGTAAGCGAGGTGAACTCTGATACAGGGCCGTAGTGTAGCTATGCCTCCTCTAAAATATTCCAGAGACCGACTGCTGGAACTTTGGACACCTAGGTGTAGTAAGAAATGCGACAGTAGGGCGTGTCGGGACTCTAGAATCTGTAAGCAATGCCACCCTTATCGTCAATGTCCATCCAGTCAGTCCCAGGGAATGGGGGTTCCTGGAAAAAGGATAGGACCAGCAGGGCGGCAAGGGATTAGGAATAGTAACCTGGGGGAGGGTGCGAAGCACAGCAGACAGACAGAAAATATATGTAGAGGATTTTACATCAATGCCAGATCTGTCTCCAAACATGCCCCGGAAATTTGGGACTTGCTGAATGATAGTAAACCAGACCTCTGTTTTTTTACAGAGACATGGTTCCACACAAACTCGGCCCCTGACCTAGCGATCGCCTTTCCCCCAGACTATAAAGTATTAAGGCTGGATAGAATAGGCAAACGAGGGGGAGGCTTAGCCATTGCATTTAGACCAGGGGTTATGGTAAGGTCGCTAGATTCCATCTCATCCCCCATATTGGAGCTGATGATTGTATCGATCGAACTGGCATACGATCACAAATTATTAGGAGCAGTTGTGTATCGCCCGCCGGGGGAGAATAAGAAGGATTTCTGCACGGCACTATTAGAAATGTTGGCTCCATATGCCCTGCAGAGGAAGGATTTCTCCCTTTTGGGTGACTTCAATTTTCATATGGACCTGGACTCTAATCCAGATACCATTGATCTCTTAACAGCCTTGGAATCTTTGGAGCTACGGCAGAGGGTGGTTGGCCCTACGCACGTGGCAGGGCGTACTCTAGATAATCTCTTTACCAATATATCTGATTTGGTGACAGAGTCTCCCGTAGTGATGGGTTGGTCGGACCATAGGGCTCTTAACTTTCCTTTCAGGGTACCGAAGGGCCTGCAAATAGTGCAAGGTCGCAGATTGGTACGCAGACATTGGAGGAAGGTTTCCCCTAAGAGCTTTAAAACAATTTTCTCTCCCCCCCCAGCCTAGTGAAGGCCAGGACATAAACTCTGTGCTAGATAAACTAGAGACTGAGGTCAGTAGAACCTTTGACATGATGGCCCCATGGAAAGCTGTCATAATCTATGACAAAAAGTGTCCAGCCCCATGGTACTCAGATACGTTAAAGATCGAAAAGGCGGCCTGTAGAAAAAAAGAAAGAAGGTGGAGGAAATCCAAAACCGATTTAGATAGAATGGCCTATAATATCGCTCACAGGAGATACCTTAATAACTGCAATGCGGCAAGAAGAGCTTTCCTGGCCACTCGTATAGAGGGGGCAAAGGGCTCCTCTAAAAAAATTGTTTAGGATAGTAAAAGAATTTACTGCACCCAGTGTAATCAATTCATCGTGCCCTTCCACCCAGGAGTTCTGTGATAAGCTAGCGAGCCACTTCAAGAACAAAATAGACACCATTTATGATTCCTTTGTGCCGCTGCCAGAGAACTGGGAGGAACTGCAGAATATTGTGAGTCCCCCGTCGGTGAGTCTGGCAGCATTCTCAGTGATCACGAGGGAACAGGTGCTACCACTTTTAAAAGGCCTAAAGTCAGGATCGCCGCTAGATATAGCTCCCCCTTATGTGCTGTCAGATCTAGCTTTAGAGCTTGTTGACCCTATGACAGACATCTGTAATGTCTCACTGACGACTGCCTCCGTCCCAACCAGCTGGAAGAAAGCCTTCATCAAACCTCTGCCAAAAAAAACATCATTGGACACTGCAGACCTGCAGAATTATAGACCCATCTCGCTCCTCCCAGGATGCTCCAAAATCATGGAGGCGCTGATAAATCGCCAACTGTCGGATCATCTGGCCCAGCATGGCCTGCTAGATCCCTCGCAGTCGGGCTTCCGTGCTGGTTATAGCACGGAGGCAGCGCTGGTGGAGGTAACAGATACCATCAGGCTTCTTCGGGACGAGGGGACCCCGGCTGTGCTGGTCCTACTTGATTTGTCAGCGGCATTTGACACCATCTCCCACAGAATTCTCTTGCACAGGCTACGGGAGATAGGTGTCAATGGAAGGGCCTGGGAGTGGATGCGAAGTTTTCTATCAGACAGGTGGCAGTGTGTGCAGGTAGACTCTTTTGTCTCTCAGTCTACAGTAGTGGAGAAGGGGGTACCGCAGGGTTCTATTTTGAGCCCCACTTTGTTTAACATCTACGTGGCCCCACTAGCCGCCATCATAGAATCCTGCGGCTTCCAAACCATCTCCTATGCGGATGACACTCAGGTGCTTATCCCCATAGAAAAGGATCACCCACTGTCGAGAGAAAGATTTAAGAGCTGCATGATGAAAATCTCCAATTGGATGAAAAGCAACTATCTCCAACTTAATCCCACCAAGACGGAGATTTTATTGTTCGGGAAGGCAGAGGTAGTATGGACGGATGAGTGGTGGCCAGAGGCACTGGGTCCCTCACCCATTCCAAAAAAATGGGTTAGAAATTTGGGTGTGATTATGGATCAGAATCTATCCATGGAACAGCATGTTAAAACCGTAACAGGTAACTGCTTTGGCATGATGCGCACTCTAAGGAAGATCTTTCCTTGGTTGCCCCTCTCTGCAAGAAGGGGCCTGATCCAGTCACTATTAGTGAGCAGACACGATTATGGGAATGCCCTTCTGGTAGAAGTCAGGGAAGATCTATTGTCAAGGCCACAGGTCGTACAAAATACGGCAGCGCATCTGGCTTTAAATAAACCCCCACGCACGCCTTCTGCCCCTTTATTGAGAGAACTCCATTGGTTACCAATTAGAAAGAGGGCTCTCTTTAAACTCCTTTGTCTGGCCTTTAAAGCACGGGTCGGTCATGGTCCGGCTTATCTCACTAAGAAACTAGTTTGGCACTCTTCGGCAAGGTGCCTAAGATCGAGTGGCCAAAAATTATTTCAAACGCCGAGAATCAGGACAAAAAAAATGGGGGGTCGTGCCTTCTCCTATCTCGCGCCCAAGTATTGGAACCAGATACCCTGGGATCTGCGCTCTTGTACAGATTTAAACATCTTCAGAAAACATCTAAAGACTTGGCTGTTTAGTTGATCTGCTGTGGTCATTTGGAGCCTGCCGCATCTGCGCCGAGAGATCCCCCTGGGGATGATTTGTGAGCAATATAAATGTAATAATAATAATAATAATAATAACTGTACTACAGTGTTGTAGATGTCTACGAGAGGCCGAAGCAGCTTCCTTGCATCACATCACACTTATTTTGTTTGTGGAACTAAGGCATACTACTTCCTACCTCCTGGCTGGTCTGGTACCTGTTACATAGCCTTCCTTCTACCACCTATGTTTTTAACTCCCCCAACCTACCATCAAGATTTGCAATTGTTCGATCACTTTCGTCTCTTTAGTCGACCAGACAGAGACCACATGGGAACAATGTAGACTGGAGCGTGCTGTATCATCAGTTCCAACTGTTGTGTCCTCACACCGGACAATTCACCTTCTGTATATGAGGTCATCTCCAAACTACACAAAATAGCTACTGACATACATCAAAACTCAGGAACTTGGGCTGAATGGTTCTGGAACATATTTTCTGTATGGGGCTTAAAAATATTATCGGTCTTGTTCATAATTATTGCAATTCTCTTCTCTTGTTGTTTATGTATCCAATGCGGGCCAATGCCTTGTTCCCTCTGTATTTCCACTTGTACTACTTGTCTACCATCTAAAACTAATGTCCAAAATGTAAATGCCCGTTTAGCACTAGACCCAGAGGTCAGCGATATGATGCATTAATATACATTATATTTATCGTACCCCTTTTAAAGCATAAGAAAATGTCTTAGCCTATGCCAAAAGGGCCGTCTGTGGAAAACGTGTAATACTTCACGTGGCATAAGCCACAGCCATTTTGGCTGTGGTGTCCATTTAAGTTTCCTTCATAATTCTTTCGTCTTTTCACTCTGCTTGTGCTATCTATTTTAGTTGACTTCCTGACTCAGCTAAAAGCAATGTACATGCTGAGGGTTTGTAGCTGCCAGAGCACCTGGTCTCAGATGTTAACTGTCAACCATTTACTGGTGTCATAGACACTCCTGCTCCCCCTCTCACTTTGGTGACCAAGTGGTTATTCATCTGCCCATGTTTGCTGATAGCTATTTCTAAAACGTGTTCTTCCTATTTGTGTTCACATTCTTACAGTGCAGAAAACCTGTATAAAAGACCAGTGTTCTGTTACTTCAGTGTACTACCTCCGGCAGCACTTGAGGGTGCTGTGTGGATGTGGTCCCATTCATGAGTGATTAATAAACTTGTTATTTATTTCCAACTCCAGTGCTGATCTCTATTTTGTTGGTCTCTGAACCAGTGAACACAAGGGTGACCCTGCACCAGTGTACCCCTAAAAAGGTACATTTCCACGGAGCATCCCAGCCCATATCCTGTTTTGGGAGGTGGTTGGGTAGGGGGACCCAGCAGCTCTTATGTTCTTCTTTCTGTCTAGGAGATACTAGATCTCCATTAGTTATGAATGGGATGAGGACCACAGGACCAGGAGAAATGAAGATTACCAGTAAGTAATAAGACAATTCACGACCTGCATTGGAGAATGAACATTCAACCTTAAGAAACAAATAGGCTTTGAAGACATCTATCGGAGCCGGAGAACAGTGAAGCAAAGTTTAAAGTTTGTTATTTGTAACTTCCTTTCATATATAAGCAAGAGTTGACTAGACCAGCAAAGGATTTGTGACTATACAAAGGCACTGATTACGAGTTTAGGTGTTCTTTATTGCACCTGACAAATGATGATACTACAGGTTAAGGTATTTATCATGTGCGATAAATAACACCTATAACGATTTTCAGGGAAAAAACATGCAGATTTTGGTGTTTAACACAACAAAATCTGCATAGTGTGTTAAATACAGTGCAATTTCCCCACCAAATTTCAGCCGGTTTAACCTGCCAAAATTTAATGACAGCTGAGGTTTTTAACGTATTTGGTAATTCTGACTTGTTCGTAAACAGGAGCTTATGCACAGGTAGGGATTTACTGGCCCACTCATAATCAGGGCAATACTGTTTTACTTTGGTAACTATGGTTACTTGTATGTTCCCAGGGTTTCTAAGAGTAACTCCTAATTTCAGCTTTGATTTCTGTAACTTTTATAGGTGTGTTATCGATTGATAGTGGTGTCCGATGAAGAGGTTCACTGAAATCAAAGTAACTATTAGCCAAGGAGCATACAATTATCTTTCTGTTTTTGTAAGGGTTGAATGGTACTATTTTACTCAGAGTAATGACCCAGATTGCAAGGGTGTCTGTGTGCAGGGGAGGGTTGTTCATGTGCAGGAAGGGGTGAACATTCCTGAAATACCATTTTGCAGAAGGCAGCACACATGGAAAAACCAAAAACGAGGAAAATTGAAGCATTTCTCCTTGTTTCTCCAACTTAATACCAGGATTTTTCTTGTCTTCAGCTCGGCCCTGCTACCTACTATCGCCGCCCTTGATGATAGGTGGCAGCATCCATTACAATGGATGTTGCGGTGGAACGCCCACCGCAATACCCACTGCACACCCCTTTCACGCTAAATTTAGCATGAAAGGTGCCTTATACTCAAGGCAGCTTTAAGCCACTTTACAGGGCTTAAAGCCACGTTAAGTGGGTTAACGCTGCCTTGCGAATAAGGCGCTGACCCTATCGCAACAGGGACGTCAGAAAAAGCGATGTTTTCGTGGCAATAGAGGATTGAGAATATGCCCCCAAGAGTCATCATCCTGGTCAGCTAGTTGTTCCCAAAAATGTTGAATACCATTGTTTAGTTAACTATCTACTAAATGGAATGAAAGATATTGTGGCAAATAGTTATTTTGGGAGTAAGCTCATCTCCCTGAGATTAGCACAAGAGGTTGTCAATAGGACAGGTGCACGGCGGCAGCGACGCAAGATGGCCGAAGAAGAGTTTCCCTCCGTAATGCCAAAGGTCTTTTTCCTTCAGTGGGAAGTTTATCCGGCACAGTGGGGGCTCATTAACTCACCATAAGGCGTTGGAAGTCCCATGAGCGGCAGAGTAGATTAATAGACCTCAAATTGGTCTGATTACCTTTTTATTAGCTGTTGCCTTGCAACTCCCAGTGGGCTCCATTTAACAGCCACCATTTTATGAGCTTTTCAGCTGGTTTTCTCCTCAGGTGTTTTCCTTACTTGCATGGCAATATTGGCTGGAAATCCATGGGATATTTTCCCAAAATGAAGAGTCTCTTTTTATATTTACTTTCCCATTATAATATTTTGTGAGCAAGCTATATGGGTAGCTTGACTATTATTAGTGTATACAGTGTGGCCCTGACAGACGCATACTGGTATTTTTGAATTGTTATCCTTGAAAGAGACTTTTTCGTGGAGAAGTGTGGCTCAATGGTTAGAGTGGCAGACCCTGAGGCAGAGTTCTGGCCCGGGAACAGAGTTCAATCCCCCTCCTCGGTGGGTCTTGGATTCAATTTCCTCTGACCTGATAATTCTTGCCTCGGTGCCTATTCTAATCATGGGTCCCACGCTGCAACTCTGGGCAATAGCTTGCTTAATCTCCACAACGGCCTCAGCAGCACTGGGATGCCTGGCATCACCATGGGGGTGCCCAGGAGTGGACATTTCACAGGGAAAGGCCAGGAAGGGTTCCACAGCGGTATGAGTAAAAGCGCCAGGATATCCCCGTTGGGGTGGCAGTGCGCTATACAAGTACATACACATTTACATTTACATTTCGTCTGTCATTCAAGTGGTCTGTTTTTACTGGTCCTCTTAACTGAAGTTACGCAGTCTCTAATCTGTGCCTCGTGGGTTTAGAAAGATTACATACACCATCTTGCTTGTCTCCTTCTGCTCAATTAAATATGGAAGTGGCACAGTCAACTAAATCTCAGTCGACCAGCAACTCCAATGCTAATAGTCGCAAAAAAGATCATGGAGGCAATGCTAATAAAAGGGCTAAAAAGGATCCTGCTTCTCCTAATAAATCATTTTGCCTTTGACTCGGGAAGACATCATGGATGAGTTAATAAATATAAAACCTTTTATGGTAGATACCAGTGCGGCACTTTAGAGGATTGAGGAGAAGTGGTCTCATCTCGATTCTAGACTTACAGAGGTTAAACAGAGGGTTAGCGATGCTCAAGATGTGACTGCCAAGCTTGATAATCTATCCAAACAAGAGACCCAACTAAAGAAACTAACAGAGGACCTGGAGAACCGAATCAGGCGCAATAATCTACGCATGTATGGCATACCGTAAGGTTCTGAAGGCTCCGACGTGATCAACTTCTTGAAGATCCACATACCGAAAATAGTTGGTCTACTAACTCTTTCAGATCTCAATATCCAAAGGGCAACCAGGATTGGTTCGCTTGGTGCTTCAACCTCACATAGACCACGAGAGATCATTGTCTATTTTCTTCAATACTCAGACCTAATGATGATACTCACAGCTGCTAAACAATGGAAACAAATGCTGTGGTCTGGTCAGAAGATTTTTTTCAGTCAGGGTGTCTCCAGAGCTACAGCTCACCCCCGGAAGGAATTTTTAGATCTTAGACCTATGTTGTGATACATGAATGCTCGCTAAGGCTTGATTCTGTCATGATTCCACGTCTAAACATGAATGAAAGAGAGACCTGTAAAGTCTAAACATGAATAAAAAAGAGACCTGTAAAAAAGCCTATGTGACAAAACTAACGTAGCGTCTGTAGACTTTATGTCTTTTATGATCCCATAAAAAACCCACCCCTATCCCGTGCATCCTGAACTCCACGGAATTTAATTCAGTGTGCTAAGTGTCATTATGTGCTTATTTGTTTCATTACGTATGTTGTATTAATGTATTTTGGTCTGAGTACTTGTTTGTTTATGATTACAGTAACATGATACATTGAAAATGTTGGCGAAACTATGGAGAGACTTGTTTCACTGTAATATTCCGGCAGCAGAATCTGATGTTCACTGTAATATTCTGGCAGCACTATCTGATGTTCAACTTTCGTAAAGAACAAAAGCCTCGCGTATTGCCACGCGCTGAACGTGCAATGAAGAATGAGCCTCAGTACTTTAAGACGTCGCCTCGCGTATGAACGCGAGCGACGTCAAGCATCTTATGGGTGCGGTTCGGGTGTGGCAGGTGTATAAAAGCCACACCCGAGCCTCTAGAAGGCGCTTAGCCTTCCAAGTGCGGTCACGTCAACATCACAGCGGCTTACCTGAATTCGTCCAGACTTCCAGGAACTTCGACGTGAGCTGGACCCACGATCTTCTGAAAAGAAACAGAGAAAGCTAAGTTACTTTTAAATTCTTTTATTCAACCAGGCGCCCTACGCAAGGCAGTAGTGACTGGCAACTTGAATAAGAAGAACAATTTTTGGACACACTTTTGACTTTCAAAAGGAACATTGCCAAAGGAACATTTGCATGCATGCCATGTTTGTAATTGCTAAAACGGAATATTTTGAAGAGTATTGTAGAGGCATATTGTCTATCTTTTGGTGCATATGTATTATTATTTAAGGAACCACAAATTGAGTGATAGAGTATGGAGACATAGAAGCAGAATAACACTAAGTAAGTGAACAAGACTAGAGTGTAGAGTAAACAGTATGAGAAATGAAACACCTTTTTGAATATTAGAATTAAAACACTAATACTCATTTTTTCTTCATAAGAATAGAAGAATACTTGACCAACCCCCTGCATTCTAATAAGTAGATTCATCTGGACTTCAATTCGGACAAGAACTCCATCACACTACGACAACAGGACGCTAGGACCATACCTGTAGATTCGCAGGTAGGATGTTTACACAATCCATTTCTCAGCCGTAACGTAGAGAGCGTAGAGTTAAGAGGTCTTCCATAGTACAAAGCGCTAACAATATTTCTTGTTGCCTTGCAGGTCGACAACAGGAATGCAGCAGCGTCCTAATCCGGCCCTCCTCCCTAAGTTTCTATTCTATGGCCATGGTTTTTAGATACAATTCTCTGGTTATACATTAGGGGTTCTGGGAGGTTGGCCGATTGCGTCTCTGCAAAACCTGCCAAGCACCTTACAGGTAAGAGAACAAGTATCCTGCAGGTAAGAGTGACTTGGTAACCTGACAGAAGGCTAAGCACACGGAAAAAGGTTTGCCCAGATGCTATGGATCAACCATCACCGATTTCCCTACAAGAAATAGCAGCCCTTTTAACAGACATTAAAAATGAGAACGCAGAGTTGCGGAAAGATATTTCGGCTTTGCAGGCTAACATAGGTACAACTAGAGCTCAAACTTGGAATTTCCCATCTGCTAACAAACCTATTTTAAAACCACCACGTTTTCAACCTCAGATGCAGAAATTACAGAGTAATGGCACTGATGCTTTACCTACACAAATTCAGGTAGTAACTCCGGTATCTGTTCCTTTAGCACCCCTGGAGAGATTCAATGGAGACTGCAATAAATTTACGATATTTTTGAATCAATGCCACCTTCATTTTATAGCCAAGCCTGGTGCATTCCCAGAGGATTCCTCTAACGTAGCTTTTATATTATCATATTTAGCTGGGGATGCGGCTTTATGGTCTGTGCCTATTGTAGAAAGAATTGACCCCATTTTATATGACCTTAGACGATTTAAAGAAACAATGAAAAAATTGTTTGCTAAGCACGTTTTCGTGCAATCAGCAGACCATGAATTACTACAACTAAAACAAGGATCCTCAGACCTTTTACATGACATTTCCGTATTCAATAGACTTGTAATAGAGGCAGAATGGCCAGAAGAAAAGCGTGTCTCTTAATTCTATAAAGGTCTTAAAAGATATGGTCACTCAGATTTTAGACCCTCCAACAGATTGCTGGGACTTCATAGACCTAGTAGTAAAATTGAATCATCGTCTCTCTGAAAGAAGGGGTGAGAAAGGGAGAACAGACCATAAGGCATTTCAATTTAAGGACAGAGTATTCACTAAAACTGAGACATTCAATAAAACTGATTTAGGAGTACCCATGCAGATAGGAACCCTTAGGGGACCACTCACCAAAGAAGAAAAAGATAAACGTAGAAAACTAAATCAATGTCTGTATTGCGGAAAAGCTGGGCATTTTGTGAAAGACTGTCCCACTAAACCTACAAAACCCAAAGCTAAGGTTTCTGATGTGACTGTTTCTCAATTATCGGAAAACTCGACTAACAACGAGGTCAGTTTTTCGAGTAAAAAATCCACTTTGGCCTCCACTACTCCGACCACACCATAATGTCATATTAGTATCCGAGTGATGTTACAATCACAAGTAGATAAAAACAGAGCTTGGTCAGTGGATGCATTAATAGATTCTGGAGCTACAGGGAATTTTATTGATGCTCAATTAATGAATGAGTTAGGTTTAAAAAAGGTACTTAAAGACACCCCAGAAAAGGTACGAGCTGTAGACGGAAAAGAACTAACCTCAGGTCCTATCAGACATCACACAGAGACTCTCATCATGACTTGTTCTACTAAACATAGTGAAAACATTGCATTTGACATTATAGATGCCCCGCAGTTTCGTTTGATATTAGGAACTCCTTGGTTGGTGTTACACAATCCTCATATTGACTGGATACAAAAAAAACATTTTATTTAAATCAGAGCCTTGTGTATCTAATTGTTTACAACATCAAGAGGTAGAACATTTAGTTCAAGGTTACGATTTCCCTATGGAATCAAATCATGTTTTACTGTTAGAAGGAGTTCCTCAAGAGTATGAAGATCTCTTAGATGTCTTTGACAAGAAAAAGGCGAACATGTTAACCCCACACAGAGACTTTGACTGTCGCATCGATTTAACTCCTGGTGCTACATTACCATTCAGTCGCATTTATGCACTAACTGAATCAGAGAATAACCATTTACGAAGCTATTTAGATGAATACCTTGCCAATGGTTTTATCAGGCACTCTAAATCACCGCTTTCATTGCCTCTTTTTTTCATTCCGAAGAAAGGAGGTGAATTGCGCACGTGTATTGACTATCGCGCATTAAATAATGTAACTATTAAAAACTGGTACCCCTTACCATTAATACCAACGTTACTGGATCAAATTAAAGACGCTACCATTTATACAAAACTGGATTTACGCGGAGCCTACCATCTGGTAAGAGTTTGTGATGGCGATGAATGGCCTTCCGTACCAAATTTGGTCTATATTAATATCAAGTCATGCCCTTTGGACTTTGCAACGCACCAGCTGTGTTCCAGTTTTTTATAAATGAAGTTTTGAGCGAATTTTTGTATATATGTTGTGTGGTATATATTGATGACATATTGATATATTTGAAAACCACAGAAAAACATGTAAAACAAGTAAGAGCCATTCTCCAACAGCTTTTAAACATGTTTCATGTCACCAAAGTTGAATTTCTGGGCTATAATTAGTCCATCTGGACTCGAAATGGACCCAAAGAAAATTCAAGCAATCTGTACCTGGCCCAGTCCATTGTCTGTGAAACAAATTCAAAGTTTTTTGGGCTTTGCAAATTTTTATAGACAGTTTATTCCTAATTTTTCTCAGCTCATTACTCCCATTACACGATTATTCCGAAAAAATACAAACTTTGAATGGAATGATTAAGCAGAGAAAGCCCTTCAAACCTTAAAGAGACAATTCACTTCAGCCCCTATTCTTATGCATCCAGATCCTTCTCAACCCTTCATAGTTGAGGCGGAGGCTTCTCAATGTGCAATAGGAGGCATTTTGTCTCAAAGGCATCAGAATACTGGACAAATGCACCCCATAGCATACTATTCTAGGAAACTTACCCCAGCAGAACAAAATTATGTGATCTCTGATAGAGAATTGTTAGCAATAAAAGCTGTATTTGGATAATGGCAACACTACTTGTTAGGTGCTCGTCATCCAATTACCATTTATACTGACCATAGAAATCTGCAAACATTAAGATCAGCCAAAGCTCTTTCAGCCCGTCATTTACGGTGGACTTTGTTTTTTAATGATTATAATTTTGTAATCACTTATAGACCTGGGAAAGAAAATAACAAAGTGGATGCTCTCTCACGTATTGGTATAACTGATGATATAAATGTAACATTAGAATCTTCTCAGCCGATTTTACCTTCACACTGTTTCCAAGTGGGAGTCATCGATTCAGAGGATATGACGGACATGCAAAAAGAAATAAAGACAAGACACAAATTAGACTGGCAAAAGGAATACCCTTTATTGCAATGGAGAGATAATTATCTCTATAACAATGAGCAAATCTTTGTACCAACATCTCAGATACAAAATCGAATCATGCAAGCCCATCATGATACGCTTTTGGCTGACGTGACTAAAATGTATCACTTGATTAAGAGACAATTTTGGTGGCCTTCCATGTTTAATGATATCAAACAATATGTGGAAACCTGTGTCACATGCATTCAAAACAAACCCACACATCATGCCCCAAGTGGTTTATTACAACCTTTGCCATTACCTCCACAACCATGGCACACAGTATCTCTAGATTTTATAGTGGAATTACCACGTACAGGGACTGGATTTACCACCATTTTGACTGTTATAGACCATTTTACTTGAACAGCTCATTTCATTCCTTTACGGAAACTACCTATTTCTTTTGAAATTACTCAGATTTTTACAAAAGAAATAATTAGATTACATGGAATTCCTTCAGTAGTGCTTTCTGATAGAGGCGACCAGTTCATTTCCCATTTTTGGCAACATTTAGGAAAAGCATTAAACATGGAAGTACGCTCCTCATCCAGTTACCATCCACAGACTGATGGCTTAACTGAACGCACAAATCAGACTATTGAACAGTATTTACGTTGCATGTTAGCCACCTGCGAAAAAGAATGGTCAGGCATATTATGGGCTATGGAATTCGCATATAATAACATGAACCATTATTCTACGGGCATGTTTCCTTTCTTTTATACTCATGGATTCCATCCTAAAGCAATTTTCGAACACAAGAACATTCCAGTAACAAATCCAACTGTAAACGAGTATATGAAGAACTTGGTTTCCGTTCAACAACAGGCACAATATCACTTAGCTCAAGCAAAAGAAGTTCAAAAACAAATTACTGATAGACATCGATCTATACCACCATCGTATGTAGCAGGGGATAAAGTTTGGTTATCACCCAAGAATTTACGTATAAAAGGTTGTAAGAAATTTTTTCCACGCTTCATAGGACCGATTGTTATCGAAAAAGTAATTAACCCAGTTTGTGTACGCTTGACACTTCCACTCTAGTACCATTTTCACCCTGTGTTTCATGTTTCATTGGTAAAACCTTTTCATTCTCACACACGAATCATTAAACCTCCTCCCGCCATTGATGTAGATGGCGTACCAGAATTTGAAGTAAAAGCAATCCTTGATTCAAAACGCAATCCAGGTAAATTACACTATCTGGTGGATTGGAAGGGGTATGGTCCTGAAGAATGATCATGGGAACCACTTGCTAATTTACAGAATGCTCCACGACTGCTTAGGGCCTTTCATTTGCGATATCCTGATAAGCCCAAGCTCGTACCACTGGTCTTAGGGGGGCTTTTGCGGGGGGTACTGTCATGATTCCACGTCTAAACATGAATGAAAGAGAGACCTGTAAAGTCTAAACATGAATAAAAAAGAGACCTGTAAAAAAGTCTATGTGACAAAACTAACATAGCGTCTGTAGACTTTATGTCTTTTATGATCCCATAAAAAACCCACCCCTATCCCGTGCATCCTGCGCTCCAAGGAATTTAATTCAGTGTGCTAAGTGTCATTATGTGCTTATTTGTTCAATTACGTATGTTGTATTAATGTATTTGGGTCTGAGTACTTGTTTGTTTATGATCACGGTAACATGATACATTGAAAATGTTGGCGAAACTATGGAGACACTTGTTTCACTGTAATATTCCGGCAGCAGAATCTGATGTTCGCTGTAATATTCTGGCAGCAGTATCTGATGTTCAACTTTCGTAAAGAACAAAAGCCTCGCGTATTGCCTCACGCTGAACGCGCAATGAAGAATGAGCCTCAGTACTTTAAGACGTCGCCTCGCGTATGAACGCGAGCGATGTCAAGCATCGTATGGGTGCGGTTCGGGTGTGGCAGGTGTATAAAAGCCACACCCGAGCCTCTAGAAATCGCTTAGCCTTCCGAGTGCGGTCACGTCAACATCACAGCGGCTTACCTGAATTCGTCCGTACTTCGGCGTAAACAGGACCCACGATCTTCTGAAAAGAAACAGAGAAAGCTAAATTACTTTTAAATTATTTTATTCAACCAGGCGCCCTACGCAAGACAGTAGTGACTGGCAACTTGAATAAGAAGAACAATTTTTGGACACACTTTTGACTTTCAAAAGGTACCTTGCCAAAGGAACATTTGCATGCATGCTATGTTTGTAATTGCTAAAACTGAATATTTTGATGAGTATTGTAGAGGCATATTTTTGTATCTTTTGGTGGATATGTATTATTATTTAAGGAACACCAAATTGAGTGATGGAGTATGCAGACGCAGAAGCAGAATTACACTAAGTAACAAGACTAGAGTGTAGAGTAAACAGTACGAGAAATGAAACACCTTTTTGAATATTAGAATTTAAACACTAATACTAATTTTTTCTTCATAAGAATAGAAGAATACTTGACCAACCCCCTGCATTCTAACAAGTAGACTCATCTGGACTTCACTTTAGACAAGAACTCCATCACACTACGACAACAGGATGCTAGGACCATACCTGTAGATTCGCAGGTAGGACATTTACACAATCCATTTCTCAGCCTTAATGTAGAGAGAGTAGAGTTAAGAGGTCTTCCATAGTACAAAGCGCTCAAAATATTTCTTGTTGCCTCGCAGGTCGACAACAGGAATTCAGCAGCGTCCGAATCCGGCCCTCCTCCCTAAGTTTCTATTCTATGGCCATAGTTTTTAGATACAATTCTCTGGTTATACATTAGAGGTTCTGGGAGGTTGGCCCATAGCGTCTCTGCAAAACCTGCCAAGCACCTTACAGGTAAGAGAACAAGTATCCTGCAGGTGAGAGTGACTTGGTAACCTGACAGATTCATCCTTGCTTTTTCAAGGTCACTTACAAGGACAGGACTGTTACTTTTGCAGACCCCACAGTGCTTAAGAAATTCATACATTCATACATACTCACAGGGGTGAAGTAATGGAACTTGGTAACTCTAAAACATTTTTTTCTCTTTTACAGGTCCCTGGCTCCCTCTTGTTTTGATGTCAGTGTCTTCGTTGAATAGCGTTTCCTAGTCCAATGTCTCTGTTATGTTCAGCTATGCTGTCCCCTTACTGTTGTGTAAGTTCCATTAGCACGATCTATTAAGAGGTGTCTGTTTCTTTTCTCTCAACGTTCCCCCCTCCAACATTAATGTCTTTTTGTGCTTCATTCTTATGACTAAAATCCTATGGCTTTCTGTCATTTTTCAAAACTATTAATTGGTCTTTGATCCAATTTCTATTGAACAAACGCAAACCTCAAATCTCTTTGGCCCGCCTTCAGCAATCCAAAGATACAGGTGGGGTTAACTTTCCCAACTTTAAATTATATCATTCGGCCTTCACGTTGAAACGTATCTGGACTTCCCTTTCGGAAACCCATGCAGATCCATCAACAGTTTGGGGGCAACTAGAACATGCACAATTCACACCTTTTTCTTTTGAAGAGATAGTCTGCATCACTCAACCCCCAACGGTGTTTCTTTCTTCAATACTTACTCATTCTACAGCTATTGTTAAACCTTTAATTATCTCTTCCAATTCCTGCTCCGAAAATATTTCACAAATGCCAGTTTGGCATGATAAACACATTAAATTAAACAATAGAGTTCTTTTGTGGAAAGAATGGATCTATAAGGGAATTATAGTCATAAGACATCTGCTCTCTAATGGTTCTCTGGCAACCAAGAAAAATACAATATATCCACTTATTATGCCTCTCATTTCCAGTGCCTTAAACCTCTTCTTCTCCTTTATATTTCACAACAATCTGAAATAGCTTAAAGCAAACAGCCTCCTTCTTCGCCGTTAGATTTTTCTGCCCAAATGAAGGCCTCTGGCCTATATAGATTCTTGATCCTTTCCTCTAAGACTGACACAAAATCAAAAACAGAGCTAATTTGGGAGACAGATCTCCAGCATGAGTTTTTGGCTCATACCTGGAAATTAGTGTGGGCCAAGATGCATACCTCTTCTTGTTCAGCAAGCACCACCCAAACATTATATTATTTCTATAACAAATCATATGTAACCCCTATGAGGTTACATACATTCAAACTTTCTAATAATGCTAAATGTTGATCTTGTGCTCATGATAATAGTGATCTCCTTCATATGTTTTTTGAAAGCCCTTAGGTCGATAAGCTTTGGCTACGCATATGGGATAAGCTTAATGAAGTTTTATCTACAAGCATTCCTTTTGATATCCTGCATGTTTTTCTGGGGGTTCTTCTCCCCTTTGGAGTTCACAACGTATGATCGGGAAACTCATTGACTTGACAACTGGCTTTGCAAATAATTACATCTAATTGGAAGGATACTACTAAAATCACCTATATCGGATGGTGGAATCTGTTATGTCATCACCATGGACTGGATCGAGCTCATGCTACTTCTCTTCCTTTAATGACCAAAAAAGATTTATTATGGTCACCCCTTACCTCATTCCTTTCCAGGCAATGGGCTCAATCCATGTCTAGGGTTATTAATTATGACCCCTCTTAAAGATTATAATGTTTATTACACATTTATTTTTATTATTGCATAGTTGTTAATTGTTCACTCTATAATTTAAATATTGCATTATATCTTCTTTTCTTCATTTTCTTCTTTCCCCTTTTTCTTCTCTCCCCTTCTTCATTCCCCTTTCTTTCTTTTCTGATTTCTTCTTTCTTTCCTTATAAAAATTATTAAAATGCAGTTGTTTTCAACATTATAGTTATCTATATCAATTCAAGTTCTTAGGCTCATAGTTTATTATTATATGTTATGTTTACTTCACATGATTTTTATACATTTTCTTCCTTCTATTTATTCGATTTGTGTATTAGTCCATATTATTATATTTTTCAATATTTGCTTGGATTGATTTAAGGATGTTTCTTTTCATCTGTTCTAAATGCTTTTTTTTAAAAGAAGTCAATAGGGTCATCTTCTCCTCTCGCAATCAAGCAACTGGGTCAGTGTACATCATTCAAATATACGTTTTCAGCTCCAAAACATATTTGCAGGACAAACTTTTCCTCACAGACATTCAAAATTGGAATCATTGAAAAGTTGCTAAAAGCATTGTCAAATGTACACATTAGATGTTAAAATGTTAAGATTAGACAATGAAATTGTTAATATTAAATAACTTCTGAAGCAACATGCACATCACACCTGAGCTGCAGAGTCAAATTGTATCCTAGTTATTTAAGTGACCCTACTCTTGCAATATCTCTGGAGTTAATGTGCCAAGTCACGAGTGCAGGGGTCATTTGTTTCATCCAGCAACATTATGCTGCTTTTAGCTGAATTATGGAGGCATACATATTCATATTATCCAGTTGTTTTGCAAGTCTTTTGGTTTTATTTTAATACTTGAAAATGTTTGAACAATTTTAGTGCATGATCTGGTAATTCCAACGCCTATTTGGTGGGGACCAAATGGAGGATGCCTGGCTTCTTTGCCAAGTACCAATGATAGGTCAAAACGCATAACAATGCTAAAATATTACTCTACTATGTGTAAAAGCAGGATTACTGCACGATCTTTAAAAGAATGATTTTGTTCTGTGATTGAATAGGGCCTGGTTGTCTACATACTGTTGAAAATGACACCTTTAAAAAAAAATGTGTTAAAATCAGAGGGCAGTACTTTTATCTAAAGTGGAGATAATAACTGGTTAACACAATTTTCTATAACTTGCCCACTAGGGGCCTTATTTATGAGAAGTGACGCATCGCTGCGTGAAAGCAGCGATGCGTCACTTCTCAGTGCGCCCTCCTTGTGACATGATGGATGCGTCATATTTACAGTATGACGCATCATGTCGCAAGGAGTTACAGGTGCGTCAGTATTTCCGACGTAGCTGTAGGCGCAAAAGTGACGCATTGCTGGAGTGTGTCACAAAAGTGACGCAACTCCAGCAATGTGTCCTTTCACATGGGGCAAGCCCCATGTGAAAGGGCCTGCGTCAGTCTTACGTCTGCTGTGAGGCAGGCGTAAGATATTGACGCATTTGCACCCTAGAAGTGGCGCAGTGAAATCTCGTAGATTTCACTGCGTCACTTCTACGATGCTTACTTACGTGGGAACACCCACCCTGCATACATTATACCTGACGCAGGTATAATGTAGCGCAGGGGTTTACAAAGTGAAGCATCTACCTAGATGCGTCACTTTGTAAATATGGTGCAACAAGCTTCAATTTTTACGCCGCTGGTGCGTCAAAAAAAGTGACGCACCGGCGACGCAAAACTGACGCAAGGACTCATAAATGAGCCCCCCAGTGTTTATCACAATGAAGGTAATGTTCAATCTAATGCCTGGAATTGTGTCTGGTTCAGAATAGGCAACCATAGTTTACCAATATATACTGCAAAACAAAAAGTAAAAGACCTACCTTATTTTTAAGTTTCAAAAAAAGAGTGTATTCAAGAAAAAGAAAAAAGAAAATACAATAAAAAAAACAGATACACAATGTGGAGTTCCCTAGTTGATAAGGGAAGAGGATTCCCTTCTTGATCCATGGGTCTAGGGTTAGGCTTTTTCCTTTCTATTTAATCTTGCTATTGGGCCAGGGGGATTCTAAGTTAGACCCTTTAATACTGTTTTCCAGTTCTTTGTCAACCTTAAGCAATGCTATCTTTGTGTTTTTAAAAATGGATTTGGAGGACTGTGGGTATAGTCTATTTGTTGTTAGCAGTGCGAGGGGGCTTAAGTTATTGCGGATTGCCCTCTCCACCTCTAGCCATGCCGGGGTGTATCCAGTAGGTGGAGTTATCCAGTATGAGCCTTGTTTCGCCAGGAAAGCCAGCTTGTATAGTCTGAAGTTAGCTAGGTTCACCCCTCCTAGTGTTTTATTTAGCCTTAGTTTCTTGATACTGATCCTTGCTTTTTCCCGCGACACTGGAATTTAGAGATGAGATTATCTGGTTTGCGGTGGAAGTCGGCAGTTAAAAGGAGCGGGAGCATGCTGATGAGGTAGTTGACCATTGGGGGGATCATCATTTTGATGGTCTCGATTCTGCCCCACCACGTAATGTATTTTGGTGACCAAGAATCCAAAAGCTTCTTTATTTTCCCTATTAATGTTTTCTCGTTCTGGTGTAGGGTGTCTATCATGTTACTACCAAATTTGATGCCTAGGTATTTTATGTAGCCTGTTTGCCACGCTAGTCCCGACCCTCCCAGGAACTCCCTCGTACAGTAGATGTTTAACGGTTTGAGTTCAGATTTCTCCCTGTTGAGTTTGTACCCCGAGAGGTCGGAATATCTAGTTATTGTGCCAATCAGGGCTTCAATTGATGTCTTTGACTGTTCCATTACTATGTCTTGTGCGTAAGCGGCTAGTTTTACTTGGGCGCCATTGATCTCTACCCCCTTGATGTTGACGTTTGATTTGATGTACCTGATAAGGGGTTCCAATGCTAGTAAAAAATAAGGATGTAGATAGTGGGCAACCCTGTCTAGTACCTTGCTGTAGCGTGAAGGGCTCAGACAGCGAGCCATTCAAGACAATGCAGCGGACCCCCAAGTGAAGTATAACCTAGCTGACATTGAATTCTACAACTTCTTAAAAATTAGAGCGGCAATCACAAAATCAAAATTATCTAACGCCGAACCCTCAATCTCCTTATTTGTGTCGAAAATTAACAAACTGGGACACCAGGTATCACAGATATATAAACTTCTCCGCCCAAAATCTTCCAAACTTAATGACAAAGCAATAGCCTACTGGGGTCAACTGCCACCAGAGACGCCAAAAGAGCAGGGATGGCCCTCACTATGGAGATCCGTCTCACGTAATAAGATCACCCCGGTTCTCTCCCAAACCAAATACTGGCTACTACATAAGGCATTTTGGACCCTGGCCCGGTTATTTACATTAGGCCTCCGAAGCGATGCAACATGTTGGAACTGCAATCAGGAGACGGGGCCCACCTTATCTTTCAATGTACATTTCTCAAAATGTTTTGGGACAACATCTTTACCTTCATAAGGGGGGTTTGTAAAAGTAATTTTGACAGAAATACATTCAATTTGCCCACGGCCTGCATAAGTACAAAATGGAGAAATGAATCTGACAGAGATCTTTTTGACCTCTTAATAACCTCTGAAGTAAAAATAGTTCTTGCCAACTGGAAAGACACAAGCAAGACGTCGTACAAGAGCTAGTTAAACTGGATCATTCATCTCAGAGGGGCAGACAACATAGCTTTACAAAGCTCCTCATGGAAACCGTCAACCAGGACACTATGGAACTCTTTAGACACGTTTCTAGACTCTTATGAACCCCCGTGAATAATAGAACTCAAGAAGGAACCAAACCCTGGGACTTTACTATCGTACCAGGACACTAGGGAACTTTTTAGAGTCTTTACTATCGTACCAGCTGTATAACTGCATTCAAGAGAAATGATTCATGGGTACACTCAATGTACACCATGTGATGTAAAATTGCCAATGACGAGCACCCTTATGCGTTCAAATGTATAGACATGCAAATATGATACTATAGCTCGCCTAACAGTGGATCCCCCCTCTCTTCTCTTTTCTTCTCTTCTCTTCTCTCCTCTTTTCCTTTCCTTTACCCTACCTTTGCCTGTCCTGTCTATCAGCCACCAATAGGCGCTGGGTTAGGCCCGTGATAACCATGAAGGGTACCACCCTCACGTGATACATGTACATGTAAAATTTCGCCTGGGATAACCTTGCATACACTGCTATACACTTTTGTATACCTTGCTAAAAAACCAATAAGGAATTTGAAATTAAAAAACAGATACACAATATGATATGAGTACATATAGTCATACATAAAGTCATGTTTACAGCGTTATTTAAGAGGGGTAGGGGGGATAAAGGAATGTATAAAGCTAAAAAAGGCTGGTCACGTATCAATATTGTCAACAATATACTTATATTAAACATGCATAAACAATAAAGAAAACAAAATCTGGAATGTCAAGGAAGTTTCAAGACTTCTTGCTCTGAAGTATCACATGCATGGGAAACTCTAGCTTGAAGATCAATACACTTCGTAACAGGGGACCATAACTGTAAGCGTTTTAGAGCAAGGGACACAGGGTATACATAAGCTGTGTCCAATCTATGGTTATGGAATACTGCATACCACCAAGCTTGTAAGTATAGACTAGAAAAGTATTTCCAATGTTTAGGAATTTGTTGAAAAGCTACTCCTAAAAGCTAATCCAAAATTGGTATATTCGAAGAGAAATTAGACCAATCATCAGATAGAGAGCCTAAAAAAATATTAGTAATGGAGTAGAGTATTGTAGAGCTAAAGATAAGGGTAATTTGATTCCAAACACGTTTCAGAGTTTATGAACATTAGGGCAGGTAAAACGGAAATGTTTTAAATCGGCATTTGTTAGGAAACAAGACCAGCAGGTCTTGCAGATATGCAGATATGTCAGCATTTATCTTATGAAGAATTGTGGGGGAAATAAGCAATCTATTGCACATAAAGAAAAGTGTCTGTTTAGAGTTAGCTGCTCTAGAGGATTTTCTTATCTTGAGCCAAATTTTGTTCCATAAATGAGTGGATCAATCTGCATCAAAATCATGTTCCCAGTTCAACTCCCCGTTGGTTTTGTCCCTAGTAACCTTTGATTTTTATAGGTCAGCATATATAGTAGAGGCTTTGGGGCATGTGCCAAGAAAAGTACGAGTGAGATTGTCAGTAATATGTGATGAAATAGGAGTGAGACTGGCTTGATCAATAGCAAGACACAACGCATTGTGCAGTAATTGGTAATTATTTTGAAATGAGAGAGGGAGACTGAATAGGGATTGAGCCTGCGAAAAAGACATGATAGTACCATTATGGACTAGCTGGTTAATCCATAGTAGACCTTTCTGCCTCCATGCTTTGCAGTAGATGGGCTTACCCTTTATCGTTATGATCTGTTATGCCATATGGTGGATTGTAGGAATGTTACCATGTCTATGGACTTATCCAATAATAGTGTATCCACTCGTGTATTTGTGTGCTTAACAATGGTAGTGAATAACTTTTGAGGTTTCCGAGTAAATGACAGATATTCTTGAAAGGAGAAAGGAATAAGGTATGAATGCTCAAGCATAACCCAAAGTGGAGAGTCTGGTAAGGGTCCCAGTAACCACTGAGAGGATTGACGTAATATAAAAGCTTTGTGGTAGTTAGGAAAGTAAGGAAAATTGACACCCCCCTCCAGTTTTGTACTTGTGAGTTTTGATAAGGACATACAGGCCCTCTTATGATTCCAAAGGAAGGAGGATGACAAGGAGTTAATTTTCTTTAAAAAGGTTTGAGGTATGGCAACTGGTATGTTAGAAAGAGTGAAAAGAGCTATCGGGGATAGCATCATCTGTAGAGTGTCTAATCTCCCCCACCAAGAAAGGTAGAGAGGGTGCCATTTGTCTATCAAGGCGGATATTTTTAAAGAGAATGTATCTAAATTAATGGAGATCAACGATTTAATTGATGCAGAGGAGTACATACCCAGATACTTTATATGTTGGGGGTTCCATTTAAAATTAGTTATTCTAAAATCATCTTTAAAGGTAAATTTAGTTAAGGGTAATATCTCACATTTGTCCCTTGTTTAACCTATATCCTGAAACAGAAGAGTAAGCTTTCACTTCTTGTAGGAATGTAGGAAGGGAGGAGTGTGGTTTCGAGAGAAATAATAAAATATCATCTGCATAAGCCATCAGTTTAATGTGCGTCTTTTCAGATGCAAACCCACAAATATTGGGATTCTAGATAAAAAAAGGTTCTAGAAGCTAGATTAAAAAGAAAAGGGGATATTGGACATCCCTGTTGAACACCTCTTCTCAAATTGAAGTATGAGGAAGTAAGGCCATTGACAAAAGTTGCCAGCCTAGGGTTTGAATATAGTTTTGGGCCAAAACCAAACCATCTAAGTGATGAAAAAAATAAAAGGCCAGTACACTTTAGCAAATGCCTTTTCCACATCTAATGCGATATCAGCCATGGATTCGGATGTATGAGAAGTTTTAGAAAGTATGTAAAAAAATAAGCGATTATGGTCTGCCAGGAATCGGCCTTTGACGAAACCAGATTGCTCATTACCCAAGAGATCAGGGAGAAGTGACTCCAATCGCAAGGCCAAAAACTTTGAAAAAAATGTATAATCAATATTCACTAAAGAAATTTGTCTATAAATTCTACAAAAACGTGGATCCTTGTCTTCTTTAGGTTTGAGACAAATCAGGGCTTCCAAAAAGGAACCAGAAGAAGTACCTGCTTGTGAAAAAGAGGTCAGAAGTGTATGTAAATCGGGGAGGAATAAATGAGAAAAATACATGAAAAACTCTACAGTAAAACCATCTGGTCCTGGGGCTTTATCTTTTTTAAGCATGTGTAATGCAGTGTGCAATTCCTTCGATGAAATATCAAGTTCCAATGAGTTAAAGTTCAAAAGAGCATCAAAAGACTTTTCAATAGAAGAGAGATAGTCCGAAATGGCATCATCTATAGGAGAGGACTCCAGTGTGTACAAGGATTCATAAATCTGTAAAATTCTTACAGAATCTCGAGATCTTTGTATTTGGATAGTTGTTGATCATCAAATATCAACTCAATATTGAATTTATGTTTTTTAACCTTAAGATAATTTGCCAGTGTTTTGCCAGATTTATTCTGACCACCATAACATTTTGCACTGGTTTTCAGTAGATATCGAGAACCATTCTCAGTAGACTCCTTCTTAAACTTATGTTTAGTAGCTATGAGTTCTGATAAACATTCTTTCAACTTGGTAGCATCGTAGGAATGTTCCAATCTCTTTATCTTTGCAAAAAGGTCTGTGGCATTTTTGTAGGCAGTATGTTGTTTCTTGGAAACGTAATTAATAATAAAATCACGGGCTGAGGCTTTAAAACATCTGGCACTTGGTTTGCTTAGTATATCTATTGAAATAAAGACGGGAGCATGATCAGTGTTGGAAAGTGGATTATTGGTAGGCGCAAATAGAGGTCTGCCACTGGCAATAAGGCCACTAACACAGTATAGAGCTCAGAATAGGTCTTAGAAATGTATTCCTATGCTCAACCCTTGGTAACGTGGCTGCAAGCAGGCAGGCTTAACTTCAAAGACAGGTATGTAAAGCATTTAAAAACACAAATTCAGTAAATAATTAAGACACAAAACAAAATAAAAATACAACACCAATTTATAAAAATAGGAAATATTTTTATCTTTTAAATGACACCAACACGAAAAAAAAATCCACTGTAGGGAACTAGAGATATGATTTTTTAAATATTTGTCACTTTTTAGTGCTTAGAAACCAACAGTGCCCCATTTAGTCATTTTGTTGCCTCTGACAGGGACACATTCACATTTAGCAATTGTTCTGGAGAGTCTCTCACCAGTCTTGTGAAGCCCCCCCCCCAGCAGGATGTTTTTTTAGAACTCCTTCCAAGAAGTTTTTCTTGCGGGTCCCAAAGTATCCAACACACAATCCAAGGTTCTGGAATCTCCAAGAGGGTCCTTGAAAGTGTGAGACTTCAATTCCCACAGTCCACTTGAACAAAACCCTTACAAATCCACTGGTAGTACTCCAGGCTGGGGATTCTTGTGGTGATGTTCCAGGTGAGCTCTGTTAACCTGTAGCTTGCAGGGAGTCCACTCTTTATTCCTTTTGAAGCAGGTTTGATCCACAGAGCTGTAGTTTCGAATAGTAGGAAATGCACATCAAACTCTTCAGCGCAGATTCTTGTGATTCTCTTAAGTTTCAAGCAGCAGATCTGAGAGCACCGCCCCTCTCAGATACCTATTCAGTGTTCTCTGGGGTCAAGCAGGAGGGCACTCCTGTCCAATGAGCTGCAGGGTTCCACCCAAGTGTCTGACCATTTCCTGCAGAGTGTAACAAAATGCTAACCCGGAAACCACTATTCTTGCAAAATTCAATATGTCAGAATTTTCAGCAACGAGAGAAGAGCTATCTTAACAAACCCCTAGGATGGCTAATCTCCACAGTTTCTCCCCCTTGCATCTGCTCATTCCTTCCTTAATCCTAGCATCTGGCTGGAGGTGGACAGGGGTCTTCCCCTTCGCTTGAAGTCCATGGTTTATGACTCCTCCCCCTGCTCTGGCATTCGTATGCCAAGCAACCTCTCCTCCCCAAGAGGATTCCTAACCCCAGGGGTCATTTATCACCTCTTCAAAGCAGCCAGGCTCACCCAGTTATGTCTGACCAATCAGGGCAGAGCAGTACTGGGTTGAATTTTGGCTTACAGACAAAAGAAGTCTTGCAATGTCTTGTCTGTACATTTTACAATGAATTCAACAATACCATATTGTTGGATTTATCATTACCATTCTACTGAGTCCTTTAATCCTAGTTTTATGGCTTTTCTTTCTCCAGTTATTAACTAATATCCTTTGCCAATGGTAACCTATGGCATGGGATTTGCAATGGGAAAATTGACTTGGGACATTTTTACAGCATCAGGGCTTATAAAAACATATTTTATAAGAATGTTACATATATCTACAGGACCCCCACCTCAGGAACACCCAGGGGAGACTTTAGGGGTTCTGAATATGTACAAATATTGCAGATCCTCCCTCCAAAATGCTCATAACACCAAAGTTGATTTTGGGCAGCACTTTATCACAATGTGGGGAGTGAAATGTGCAATTTCACTTTACCCAGGGTATATAAAACTCTTTTTATAAGGGTCCACCTCATAGATACCTGACCCCCCATCCCTGGGACACCTAGGGGAGACCCTGGCCATACCTAATATGCCCAGACTTTGTAGGTTTACCATTTTTAAGTGCCCCAAACACACAATTCGAGTTTGGGCACAATTTACTTTTTAAAAGCAGTCTTGTAGCCCAGAGCCAAGTTTGAAACTGACCTCGGGCTACAGCAGTGCACACATGCAAGTGCAGAAAGGGCTGCTGGCCTCTAAACTGACATGACCTATTATATACTAGGGACTGATAGGTAGTTTCAATCCCTCTGCCCTATTATGTACTAGGGCCCTATGGGATAGGTCATGCCAATCACAGGGATACCCCAACCTTTAGTGCCCCAAGTGTATGTAGGTGTTTTCACTGTATTCTAGTTGTTTTCAGCATAGCACTGGACCTGGGCCTGGTTAGGCAGAGCCCAGGGTCAGTTAAAGTCAGATACCACCAGTACCAGTCAGCAAAAGGTTGGGGGGTGCCCAGGGCACAGGATGACTTTTCCACAATCAGATATTAATAAAGAGCCAATTTCTGTAGATTGTATGGATTGAGAAATGTTGTGGAAAATAAAAATGTGATCAATGCATGACTGCGTCTGACGTGCCGGAGAGAAGTATGTACATTCTCTCAAGGTGGGATTGCATGATCTCCAGGCGTCTATCAATATTCTATGTTGAAAGGATTGCAAAAATGGTTTATGAGCCTTAGTTGATCTGAAGTAAGTCGGTTGATAAAAGGGGTCTATGATTTGATTGCAATCTCCCGCCAAAATGAGATTATTGTGAGGACATTGCAACAATTTCTTTGCAAGGTGAGACTAAAAAAGGGAATCACCTGCAGTTGGTGCATAAATATTGAATCAATAGAGTGAAACCTTGGCAATCAGCAAATCCATGAATAACCAGCAACCCACATTATCATTTTCTTGAGATACAAGTTTAACACAAAGAAATTTGTGACACAACGTGATAACACCGTTTCGTTTACTGTCACTCAGAGGGAAGAAAACTGTAACTATCCAATCTCTCTTCAATTTTAAGTATTAAGTCTCTGTAGGGTGTGACTCTTGAATCAATGCTATATCTGCTTTCAGTTTAGCTAAATGTGTTAAAACACGTTGTCTTTTGATCGGTGAATTTAATCCTTGTACATTACAAAAAGTAATATTCAATGACATTAACTAATTATTAAGAGAACAAATTGAAGTAAACCAGAAGGAATATCAACCTGATAAAATTTAAACCACAACATCATGTATAATAGAAAAAACATAGCGCTGAACATCATGGATGAAGAAGAAAAGAATGACATAGATAGAAAAATAGTGGAAGAACAATTAAGGGAGAAAGATAATGAGAAAAGGAAGTAAAGAGACAGCAAATGGTAAGAGACAAAAAAATAGGAGAAAAAAGAAAAACATCAGGGGAAAACCACATGGAAGACCGGTACATCCAGATCCCGCTAAGGGACACAAGGACGACTGGATTTGACAAGGTGAGAGACAATGACAAGTATGCAAAATGGAATACCTAAAAGGAGAAATAGATGCAAGCAAGTTATTGACTAATAATTTAACAAACACAACATAATAGGTACGTCAAAAACGGAAGTGACTTAAGAAAAATAAATAAGCACACAGCATATTTTAATATGCAGGCAGAAAATTTAAACACCAACACTACATCAAGAATCTGTTTTTAACCACAATGAGGAGTTGAAACGCCTTAAGCGTCCATAGTTTCTGTTTTGCCAGAGTTAAGAAAACTTTTAAGTTTAACTGGATCCACATAGGTAGTTGTCTTATTTCTGTAGGTGACATCAAAAAGACAAGAATGGAAAAGGCCAAAGCATGAAGATCCGGCCTCATATTTAGAAATTCTCTGTGTCTGTCCTGCGTTTTCTTGGCACAATCTTGTGAAAAGAATAAAGCATGCCCTAACCAAGAGATACGTGTTAGTGTTTTAGTAGCCAAGAGAACTTTAAGAAGATCCATATACTCCAGGAAATACAAAATGACTCCTGTTGGGTGGTTTAAACCAGATTCATTAATATGTTGACGACCCAATCTATGTGCGCGCTGAATGTTCAGATTGGTAACTTCAGGTAGGTTCAGCACCTTCCCTGTTTTCCGTTAGACCATAAATGCGTACGTTGTTCCTTCTATTTCTATTTTCTAAGACCTCAACCTGTTTCTGCAAGGAAGAGACTTGTGCCTGAATGGAAGTTACTTTGCTTTCAGTTACACAATATGAGGAAATGTTCCGTTCCACTGCGTGAAGCCCTTCATCCAATTGGGACCACCTCTCCATAAGAAATTGTGGTTTAGTATTTGTTTCCTTCCAAAAGGGCCTTAAGGCACGTATTTCATCAAGCGATAGATCCAACGAGGCAGGAGGTGGTGATTTTGTAGGAGAGGGTGGGTCTTTTTTGAGAAGCTTGGTGGTAGCCTTACCAGAGTTCGCCAGAATAATTGCTGCTGATGTCGTATTTAGGGAAGCACCATTCTCTGGCTGAGAGGCTGAAGAAGATTTAATTGCTGCAAATTTCAGAAAACTGTGGAGTTTTTGATGAATCTGCAGGCCGGAGACATGTTAGGAGAGCTAGGTCTTCTTATTCTTCCCATATGCTGTGCAAAATGAAGTTCATATAAAGGAAGACTCCTTCATAGGAACAATGAGATATGACAAAGCTTGTAATTAGGAAAGAAACCTATTTAAATGCGGTGAATGAATGACCAAAAATAAAGTCTTGGAGAGATGACTGGTTAACTTAGAACAATTTTCTTTTGCTATCGACGACAAAACTGAGACATATACTTTGAATTTCGAAACAACAACTCAGTCTCTCTCTCGTCTATGGATCGAACTCCTGGAGCGCCAGTAAAAAAAAAAAAAGAAAAGAAAAATCACCTCAAAACATGTTGCTGATTCCGGCATCATCCCCTGAGAAGGATACAGCGGGTATGTTGAAGCGCGTCTCCTCAGTGCTGCAGACTAGATAATCAGAGCGCCCACATTATAAAATGGACACCGTTTTTGAGGGCAGCAGAGTCAGCAAGAAAAACACCACTTCCTTGCTTTCGGCGAGCCTCACACTTCACCAGGTGGGCGTTGAGTGCTTCCTCATGTCCGACCTACGCGTTGGCACAGCAGTAGGTTGCGGAGACCGTGCAAAACGATTGTCAACTTGCGCCGACACACCGGAGATCACGGAGCACCGCCATCTTCCTTGGGCGCCAAGCCATACCCAATAGACCTATCTTTATTTTATTTACATTATGCTGGATTTCCTTAATGGCGATTCTAAAATAAAATAATCTAATTCAAGCACATTGTGGTCCTTGCTCATTTATAAAATGTTAGTATTCTAACAATGTTGCATTTGATGATACCGCGACCCATGAAATAAAAATAAAATATGCATAAGCTTACTCTTCATATTGTTTCTAATGCAATATAATACATTGATTCACTTAATAAAATGAAGGCGTTATCACATACAGGCATTTGGAAAATATATTTACTTAACAAAAAGATCCATCTCTTACGGGGAGAAAAGAAGGAAATTCAAACCTGGGTTATATGGGTGTAAATGTCCCACAATGGTTGGACATACACAAAGGTGTTTAAATACCCCTCACACACCAAGAATGACCAGTGGTGTCATGCTTCATCATAGGGGTCTTCCCGCCCCGCTGCGGGACGGGGCGTGCTACGACCTACGAATACGTGGGAGCACTGATAATAAAGTGCTATGTGTAGTGCAGTGGGAGGGTCTGGGATAGGTGTGAATGTGAGTTAAAAAGGACCTGGCCCCTAGGACAAAAAATGTTAATAAGTCGGGGGGGCTGGTACTAGTAAAAGGGTGGTGCGGAGACTTCCTACTCAATGTGTGGTGTTCTCCTAGTATGTTGTCGACATGTTTCGATGCTAGGCATCTTCTTCAGGACAGGGTTAAGATCCCTCCTATGTGCGCATATTGGTACTCATGATAAGTTTATCAATGTAAGAGAAAACATGCGTGAGTATACAGTACCTAATGGTATTCGTATTTATTTTTAAGTGTATGTGAGGTATTGCCTCATGGACCTTAGGGTTGATGGAAAAACAATAAGGAGCCTCAATGGTATCCTTTAGCAGCCAATCGCTACATGTGCATCCATCCCGATGTCCGGTCGTACTGTTGGAAAATATATCCTAGCCAGATTTGTGAAACTGATGGAGCACATAAATCCACAGTAAATGTGCACAGTAGGATATGTAGTGCTAAAATGTATTTAACCTTTTCTCAGCGATTTCTATGCATCATAATTACAATATCCAAATATAAGCAAATAAGCAAAATTGAGGATTTGGCTCTTACCGCTATGGAGCACTAGAGATTGTGGGCCTGAATAATTTAAAAAAAAACTAATTCATTTACCTACATAGGGCCAGATTTTTCATAGGATTGTGTTGTCCTTGCATCACGCAAGGAGACACAAGGGCAAAGCAATCTTTACTTCAGATTTACCAACCACACAAAGCCAGCTTGTGTTACTGGAGTAACGCAAGGCAGTTCAAGTCTCTGCCTTGTGTCACACTGCACTGGGAAAGCATGTCATGGGTGGAGAGTGGATGTCCCACACATCCACCCATGTATATTGGTGCATTCCCAGATTTACCAAGACAAGTAAGTCTGGCAATGGGTCAAAATTGTATGCCTTCCTGATAGATGTGCGATAAGGAGACATATTTTTATTTTTCCTCGTTCATTCCTCTTTCTAAGTGTACTGCATTCTGCAGCATATTTAGAAAGAGGAATACACCTCTAAAGGCTGTTTTTGTGCAAGAAAGTATCCCTTACTGCATTAAAACAGTCCTGCCTGCAAAGCAGGTCCCCTTGCACCATGAAGCAAGGGTGCCTCTATTGGCGCTAGGCAGCAGACAGTGCACTAGCCCAGCTAGAGAGCAGAAATGCACCATATGTTAGTAAATATGGAGCATTCCTGCTCTCTCCATTTGACACTATGTAGCAATTTGTCTCGCTGCATGACGGTGTGTCAAATATTGATACATCTGTCCCATACTCCTGCATACAAGTTTAGATGTACAATTTTGAGGAAATCGTAAACATTCTCAGAAGTATGCCTAGAAATCTGAATCCGGCAGAGTTTTTAATGCATTCTAATTGGGATGTCAAGTGACTTCTACTATTTCCTCCATTTGATGTTTTATTTAGGGAGTGACTGAAATTTTTGAATAATTCAGGTGATGTGCAAACAAACCTTTTGTTTCTTTTTCTCTGTAGGGATGTTTGGAGATGTTACATTCCCTTTCCCACCCTGGATGCGGAGTTGCTTTGGCCATGTGCTGGAGTAAATTTGCAATAATTTGCAGAGTAAGGAGCGTTCAAAGAGTAGTTTGTGAATAGCAACAATGTCATGTTTCTAAGTGTTCACAAACTCTCAAGGCAAACTGAACCACCACCCCTAATGTGGGTGTACTGCTATGTAATTGTATGTATTTATGGCTCACAACAATGCAGTAGAAACACCATTCATGCTAGACTAATCTCTCTTTTTACATGGCTGTTAGGTTAAAATGGAGACAATTTTAAGCTGTAAATATAGATTATAGAATAAATGACTATGCCACTCTGGTCCTATGTATATTCAAGTGAAAGTGTATCACATAGCTGATATACTATAAACAATACAGTCCACTGTAATGTTAGTTAAAGACCACCTGGAGCCGTATAACAGAACATGCCCCATAGTTGCAACGAGCATTTGTGCCCGCTTTGCGCGCCCCCGGGGCACACGTATTACAGAAGGGGCAGCAGACACTTGTGCTTGTCCTTTGTGATTGGTAAGTTATCATCAAACAAAAATATGAGTCTAATTTTCAAATACAATTATCTAAACAGAATACTTTAGCCAACTTTTTTAAATATTAATGTCCTCCCATTGCCTTTGCTGTCTACTTGACACTTTGGAGACATGGGTAACTTTTTGTGGGATGGCAGCCTTCAATATTTGTGTTTGTGAATCTAATTCATCCCAAAGTAGTACCAAGTTGGCGAACACCCATTAAAGTTTTATGACAACTTTGAAGTTTGCGCTGAAGTTTTAGAAGTTCTGCGTATGGTGGAAATCTGATTTCAACATTCCTTTTGGATTTGGTAGGTTGGAGGAGAGAGGAGAACAGGACAGGCTACCTTAGTGGATTTCTGGCTCTGTTTACATCAAATAATCACCTTTGCTTACTGGCTTTATCATGTGTTAATTACCTTTCTCGTGGCTCACTCTCATTGCTTTGAGTATGATTCAGTTTAACTTAATTTTCGTTTGACCATAGGTATCTTAACGCTGAGTTATGGGATAGTGTTTAACATGTTTCCCTGAAGTTAAATGAACCCTCTATGTATCTGGGCTGGATTGCAGTCAGTTTGTCACTGTCAAACAGTGCATATCCACCATTAACAGTGAAAAGACAATGATGGAGAGGAGTGGGCCCAGGTTATCAGTATATGAGAACAGAGTGATGAAAACGATGAGATCATTCTGAGAAAATGGAACAAGATGAGGTGGAAGATTACTTAAAATGTGTTAGTAACCAGTGGCCTTGGGACTTTTTCAAGAGAGAATATGAAATACTGAACTGGTATGAAGGGAATAAAGTGAAGTTCTGGTCATGGATGATGTGGTGCAAAATTAAAACAGCATTGTACTGTGGGATGTTCACTGCATTATATTAATGGGTGATTTTATTTGATAGGTATGAGTGTTACTGAAAATTGTGATAAGAATTAAACATTAAAAATAGAAAAGGAATAATAACAATGCAATCTACAATTCACAGTCTAGTAAAGGTAAGCTTTTACACACAATTAATCCCAGGTACACATGGGATCCCTACTGTGCAGTTGATTTTGGATTTGACCATAGTGGAGCTACACTGTACAGACACAAGTGATGGGGCTGTTTTCATTGAAAATAATTCTATAAGCCAAAAAGCTGATGCAGGGTCAAGGCCGGACAGGCCTTTCTTTCCACCAGTGGGCTGGAGACCTTGGAAGCCAGTTTTGAAAGCCCGGGGCTGCTCTTGGTGCTACTTTCCACATCTCCCTAGGTTAATTTCAGCTGGGGGGGGGCTTCAAGAGAGAGAAAAAGAGCGGGAGGAAGGGGAAGGTAGAGAGAAAGCCATCAGAGATGGAGAATTGAGAGAGGAGAGAAGGAGAGAGAGAGAAAGAGAATGTATGGTTGGAAAGTGTGCGATTGCACGAGAAGAAAAAGAGAGCATGGCTGAATTCAGCATTTTGAAAAGCTCCATTTGGTTCCACCAGTCCGGCACTGCTCAAGGTGTCATCATGGACCTCTGTCACTGTTTTAGTTGCCATCCACATCACAGGAAATAGTTCCTATTGGCTTTGAATGACTGTAACCGGAAAACCAAGTTTAAACACACAAGAATGACTAAAAATTGAGAAAACATTCAAAGAGAAAAAGCATTGACACTGTAAAATATTGGCCCATCAGCCCTGATTTGCAGTGCACTTCTTTTTAGGCGGGTGTGCAGATGTGAGAGGCAGTAGCTGAAGTGGACTAACCCATTCCTCCATGTTGTAGTAGGCAGAAGCAAAACGTAGATGTCAGTCAGTTGATCAGGTCAATGCATAAAGATAGCTGAGCAAAAGCCACTTTATGCATTTTTATTTGATGCATTTTTTTTTTAATAATGTGGTTAGTGATTAAGCGAATCTGCCCCTAGACAATTCTTAAAAAGGAAATCTTTTTTAGTGAAGAGCACCTAAGTGCTTCAATTGTCATACATGTAATTCTTGGCAGAGATATCCAAAATCTGGGTGAACCTCACCCCTTTCTTCTGACCTCTAGTTAATGTGCAATTCCATGCGACCAATGAAAATATGTTTTTAAAGTGCACATAATGACTGCAGATGGGAGACGTTTGCTGAGAAATTCAGAATGAGTCCAGCCTTTTTCATTGTTTTGGGGCAGAGGGTCTGTAATAGTACATATGCTGCCAGTCTATGGGAAGGTGAACAAGGAAGGACAACAGCTTATATTGAGGCCACGGCAAAACAGGAAAAACATTGTGCAAAGTATCAGTCACCACAATTCATGAATGCTCAATATTTGTTTCAGGAAATATATGTCTCTGACTGAGTTAAAATTCTGCTGCACGGTTTATTACTCAGACCTCAAAACAGGGACCATATACCTTTCATTACCCCAATTGGTTACCAGTGAAAAGCAGAGGTGTTTTTTAATCTATGGTCATTGTACCTAGAGCAGTGGACCAAGCCTCACAGGATTTTTTACCTAATAAATTAGTCTTTTATGCTGCAAACCGTGGTTTTCAGTGGGTTATTCAGCACTGGCCAGCATCTCCGAAAACTGTACACGCAAGTATGGGGACGGGCGGCCCCCAATCGCAGCCACAAATATCGTATTCTCCTGCCATCACTTCAGTCAGAATCCAATCTTTACCAATTCAGGAAACGCTTAATTTTTAAAATTTTAATTTGTTTATAGAGTCAGGCTTTGATGTGATATCTGTGAGTAGTTTGTCCAGCACCGTGATGCTTAGGAGATCGCGAGCGCTATAAATACTACCCCTAAACTATAGACAATGCGGCTGAGTTAAGGACAAAATTATGACAGCAATTATCTTAGGGATTGTTTTTAAGTTTATTTAATCTTTCCAACCTTTTACAACACCCAGGTATACATTAAGTGGCGAGCTGTTGTGACACATTAACATAAATAATTAGGATAGGCGATTCCAACATTAGAGTGAAGTCATCCACCTGTATACATTCAAATACGCACTAAACCGGGCTAAATACAAATAATGAGAAAGCAGAAAAAAACATTGCACTTGTTAGCAGGCTGGTCCAGAGCCACAGTCACCCACCTCAATAGGCTTTACGTACAAAGGTAAATCTACACGCTATTTTGTTTATGCGTAATCTACTCCTGCACCTAAGTATAAATCTAAACTTTTGACCTATTCTCCATTTCTGAGTATAAATTTGCATTTAAGTGTAGGCTACAGCTGAATTTATGAGTGTAGAATGTCTATGGGGACGCGCATTGTCTTACCTGGTGCTATAATTCTGAGGGTGCCTGACACTTGTCCTGCCGTGAGGGGATCGGCGCTCTGCAGCAGAACCCTGGTGTTGGCTCTTTGACGCGCTTCGCATTGCCGTGAGGGGAACGGCGGACAAAACTACATTTCCCAGCACTCCCTCACCCGGGCGCCTGCCAACTACATCGTCAGGCAGCGCCAGGGAGGGATAAAAGACAGAGAGGAGAACCGCAGCGCGGGACGCGCATTGTCTTACCTGGTGCTATAATTCTGAGGGTGCCTGACACTTGTCCTGCCGTGAGGGGAACGGCGCTCCGCAGCAGAACCCTGGTGTTGGCTCTTTGACGCGCTTCGCATTGCCGTGAGGGGAACGGTGGACAAAACTACATTTCCCAGCACTCCCTCACCCGGGCGACTGCCAACTACATCGTCAGGCAGCGCCGGGGAGGGATAAAAGACAGAGAGGAGAACCGCAGCGCGGGACGCGCATTGTCTTACCTGGTGCTATAATTCTGAGGGTGCCTGACACTTGTCCTGCCGTGAGGGGAACGGCGCTCCGCAGCAGAACCCTGGTGTTGGCTCTTTGACGCGCTTCGCATTGCCGTGAGGGGAACGACGGACAAAATTACATTTCCCAGCACTCCCTCACCCGGGCGCCTGCCAATTACATCGTCAGGCAGCGCCGGGGAGGGATAAAAGACAGAGAGGAGAACCGCAGCGCGGGCCGTGCCCGGGCAAAGCCCGGGCCAAGGGCGGGCCCGTCCTTGCCCGTCCCTGACCGATCCTGACTGGGCTGGGCCACCCCTCCAACGTTGCTACTGAGTTTCTGTGCACAAGGTAGAAGTGTGCTTCCAAGTTGGTCGGACAGTAGTTAAGTGCTTGTCTCGTACTTGCTATCGAGCCCTTCGGGCCATTACCCAGTATTAACACAGAGGTTTATTATTCAGCAAATTGTGTTATTGTGTTCCACCATATTATTGATATTGCCTTGAGTCTACATTCCCACTCGTACGTTTTTGTGCATGATGGCGGGCAAAGGGAATTGTACTGGTTGGGGCGGATCTGTGACTGGTACTCTTGACCACTTTATTACTGGAGCGGTTTCAGTTCTAGAACATGAATTAGCCATTACTGAGCGTCGTTTATCCTCAGAGCTAATTCAAGCCAGACGTTCATCTCTGGGTATTCTAGCACTTGCAAAATCCCCAATGATTTTAGCAGGGCAGGACACATGTGACCTAGAGCAGCGGGAGATTCCTGGGGTTAGTTCTACTACATCACTGGCCAGTGGTGACGTGACTGACGCTCTTGGTGAAACTGCCCATACAATAGGTAGTACTCCCAATATCCCCAAACTTGTTTCTACCTACCCCCAGACAAGGGCCAGCAGAAAAGTTAGAAAACCCCCTAATCTCAAGAGGAAAAGAGATGGGCTGACCCAGGGAGGGAGACAGGCGAAACATCCTAACGTTCCGAAAAACCTATTCACTGCGACGGGGGAGGTTTAGGCTGATGATTATCCATCTTTGGACGAGAACTCCACTAGACCCCCTGACCCGCCCCAAACCAGTTATCTGATTCCCCAGATTGAAAAAATGGTGCGTTCCTTATTATTGCCACTCCTAGAAAGAGTAAAAGTGGTCAACGAAAAGGTTGAGCGACTCGAACAAACTGTTTTAGACAACTTTTGCTCTCTGAAAAATGTCATCAAATTAGTTACCAAGGACAGAGACAACTCCTCCAGGGTAAATTCTACTCATCCTGTCCTGCCATCTTTACCTTTTGACCTTGATGTCTTGCCTAAGGTCAATTCTGAGGTTGTTCCCCCTAAGGCCCTGGCCATAGATAATCCCACTAACCAAGGTGTTGGCCATGAAAGGGACTACCCTACGAGTATTTCCAGTATTAATACTGTAAAAAAGAGCGTGAGTAAAGGAGTAAATATGGAGTCTGGGGACAAAACCAGCATACTCCCTAGGGCTCATATTCACCTTCCTCCAGATTCTACTCCTTACGTAGCTGTATTGACTGGTGTCCCCGAACTAAAAGAAGGTACATTGGAATCCTACCAACAACTCAAAAACACAGTTATATTCTGGCTAAATAGGAATAGACCAATCCCGAATTATTTGGACGGGAAGATTCTTTTTGCTAGAAGGGTTAGTTGGGTAGGTCCTAGACCCAAAGATGTCCCCGGGGACTCCATCATCATCAATTTTGAAGACAGACGTATAGTGCGTTTTATTTGTGACCGTTCATCGGTATGTGCCCAGTCCAAAATTGGGGTTCATGATTCAAGGCATTTTTATAATTTTAATACCAACATACCTGCAAGATCTAGTCCAGACCAGACAAACTGGGGAACCAATGATTTATGCTACTCTGTAGCTTTAGACTGACCGGCGTTTGGCAAGCCGTTTCCTATTATGTCTTCCAACTCAAGCAACCCTATAGGCGAGTCCAAGGGTGGAGGAAAGGCAGCCCACCTTCCTGCTAACAGGGTGTCTCAAGTAATAGATGCATTTTCCCCCAAATTGGTTGGCGAAATCCAAAGGGGTTCTGAACAGACCTATGCTAATCCACTTCATGCACCTGGCTATGGAAAGGCGAGGGGATCAATGGTCTCCTGGAATGTTGCAGGTTTGAAGTCAAAAATGGAATCCCCAGAATGGCTAGTTTTTGTAGGTGGCTTTGACGTTTGCCTCTTCCAGGAGACTTGGTCCTGCGAGCCCCAGTTTATGCAGGGATTCTTGAATTTTGGCATCCCTGCAATTCGGGGACCCAAGGGGCGTCCGATGGGAGGCTTGGCAACTTGGGTTCGTCAGGATGTTTTCCCAGGAGCTCACGTAGTCTCAACTAAGTCCGACGATATCCAACTAGTCAGATTACCACTGGGCCCCTTGGGTGATCTGGACATTTACAATTTGTATATGAGAGGACCTAATAGGTCGGGCTCACGGGTTTTGGCTCACTTGGCTTCCCTCATAGACCAGCACTCAGGTGAGAGGGGTGTGCTTGTCGCTGGAGATCTGAATGTCACCTTCGAACCACTCCTGGATCCCGATTTCGGGTGGGGCATTGATCCTGTGAAAGGCCAACTTTGGGGAGTACCTGAGCTTGACCTTAATCCTATAAAAAGGTGGTCTGAGACTATCATCCAGGTCAACGCTTTTTGCTATGAGTATGGTTTGAGGGCCCTGAATGGAAGGACGCCAGGTGATGAACTAGGGGCCAATACATTCGATAACGGTTGCCACTCCAGCAGGATTGACTACGTCCTATGTAGTCTGAAATTATGGCGATTTGTCCTAGATATGGTGGTTGAGGTTAGAGCCGAGAGTGACCATAACCCTATCTGTGTTACCCACCAATGGTGGACTAGCAACCGCCCAGTAGCTGAGGACATGGAACCAAGGCCGCCTGAAGTTGTTCCTACAAATGATATACGTAGACTCAAGTGGCGCGAGCTCAAGCTAAATAACCTGGCCACTGCTGACATAGACAAGAAATTAGCTGATACCATAGTGGAGCTCGAGGGTATGTTGACCTCTGAGTCACGCAGCGTAGTTACCACCGAACTTCATGACAAGCTGTTTGATGATATAGGCTCGTATTTTATGAAGCCTATGAGGAAAAAATAACTATGTGTAACTTTTCACAGTAAAATGGAGATCTCTGTTGTCATAGCAGAGATCTCCCTAAAGGTATATATAGGTATATATAGGGAAACTATTGTATATGAATATTTAAAAAAATATATTAATAAAGTTTCAATAAGACATAAACATGATAATAGTTTTATTATTAATAATATGAACCAATCAAATATGTTGACACAGCACATTAACACTTTAATTTAAATATATATTGAATAAATAATCAAATCTAAATCTATTTATATACATTATTTCTTAAAACAAATTTAAAAAGACACTCACAATAACATTTTTATTTAATGTGCATTACATTTAACAAAACGTTATCTGTTGAATTAATTTAAATTATTTTAAATTTTTAAACAAAAGTTAAAAGACTAATATAATGTTTGTTATTTAATAAATAAATTGATTACATATTTGTATCATATATATATATATATGTGTGTATATTATCTACTGGCGGTCGCCAGTAGATAGTTATAGTTAGGACCGTGTTTCCATAGGAAATCTCAAAATTCTATTTTGAATAACTTTGGCGCCGGTTGACGAATCTTCGCGAAATTTTCAAAACTAATGGGGCGCTCCGCTCAGCTCCTACCCTGAAAGTCTCGGGGGGATTCGTCAAGCGGGGGCCGAGAAAAAAGGGGGGTCCCAAAACGCGTTTTCCCCATGCATTTTCCCATAGGACCTTTAGTCGAAGGTACAGCCCGAACGGCTGAACAGAATTACTTGAAATTTGGCAGACAGGTAGTCCTCAGGTCAGGGAAGTGCCTTTTGCATATATGGAGTCAATCTGTTCAGTAATTCCAGAGAAAATTGCAGTAAAAAGCACATACATATCTATAGCCGCGCAACGTGCGCGAGCGTAATTCTGATTGGTTGTTACATGTCAGTCAACGTACGAATCGGTCGAAATCAGGAAGTGTCGGCCGCCATTTTGTTTGTTTTCAGTGCGAGAGTGGAAAAGGAAGGTGGCGAACATGAAAAGGGGGCAGGGTAGAGAGTTCCTGACCCCCTAGCCTTTGTCAGGGGGTCCCTGAAGGACCCCGAAGGCAGTAAAAAGCATTTAATTTTTTTTTTTTTAAATCGCGGGGGTGCGCTCACCGTGCGCGCATGGTAAAAACCATAAAAAAAATTTTTTTAAATTAATACGTAGTTTATTGAAAAATAAATAGATAAAAAAATAATAATACATACATAACTTAGCATTTAAAAAACCATACAAATTCACTGAAAAAACCATAGGTTTCACACACGTTATAGTTAGGAATTAGCATTTAAAAAACCTTGCAAATTCACTTAAAAAACCATAGGTTTCACACATGTTATAGTTAGGTGGATATTTCACTCGTAAAAAAACAATGAAATTCCCCCGTTATAGTCACTTCAGATAACTATAACTCGCGCGACCGCCACTCTATCATAAGGATGATGTCATCAGTGATGTCAAAAGTGATGCCACTGACCATGTCATGAGTGATGTAATATGTGATGTCATGAGCAGAGGATTGTGGGCGCGCGAGTTATAGTTATCTGAAGTAACTATAACGGGGGAATTTCATTGGTTTTTTACGAGTGAAATATCCACCTAACCATAACATGTATGAACCTATGGTTTTTTAAGTGAATATATATATGTGTGTGTATACATATATATGCACATGTATTTAGTATTAAAATTTTACATTTGATTATTAAATTATTATTTTATTAGTTTAAATGTAGTAAGAATCTATAAATAATAAAATAAATAACATAATTTATTTTAGATTATTTGCTATGGGTGCTTTGGGTGTTATTTTGTTATTATTAAGCCCCTGCCTCCATTAGATTTCAGGGAGTGTGTTGCATAGTGTATTGTTGTACTTGTGAGTGGCCCTGTGACTTACTCCAAGCTAGGCTGGAATACTATTACTACTGTTTTGTCAAGTGTAGTTTGTGAAAATCATGGGGCTTAATATTTTCTAGATTGATATTTGATGTATCTTGTCCCTCCTTAAACCTGTCCTTACTTTTGCCTAAACTGATCCCAGTTTTTAGGAGATATTCCCGAATTTCCCAACACCCTTAAATAGCATAAACATATATGTGTGGCCATCATCCCCTAGAAAACCTAGCAGAGTTGGAGAAGGAGATCTCCACCCATAGCTTTCTGAATGGCATTTTGTAGCACGTGGTACACAATCCAGTTCTTAAATTGGCCCCAAAGTGTCTATGTAAGCAGATATTGTCTACGAGGGGACCAAATGTTCCTGACATGACGAAAGGAGTGTGGAGTAGGTGTCTGATGAATCATTACAGCAGATGAGGTCATTGGTCTACTCCTCGACTTTTGTGAGTATGATACCCTTGCATGCTTTGCCATGTATCTCACAAGGTTATCAATGAACCGAGATAAAGTTTATGTTTTGTTCTTTTTTCGAATTTGACAAAACCCATCCACAATAACATTTACGCTATGACTGCATTCTAAGACACCATCAAGCACTACTTTAACCTAAACCTTTAAAATTGCTTATCTCGTGTTCTACTGAGTGGATTTGTGTTGTTTTGGTGTAAAATAATTTACTCTATTTTTCTAAATATGTATGGTGCTTTTCTTGTGTTGTGTTTTCACTTTATAACTGTTTAAGTGCTGCATAAATACTTTACACATCGCCTCTAAGTTAAGCCTGACTGTTCTGTGCTAAGCTACCAGAGGGTTAAGCACAGGTTAATTTGGGGTTTGCTTATGACTTCAGCCTGACAGAAATTGTGGTTTCTGCTTGCGTAGGGTTTCGTCCTCCTCTACCAGTAACCCAATTTCAAAATGGTATTATATTGGCCTCTTTCTAGAAATAAGGAACCATAGCCGTATCTAAAGATGTATTGAATACCAGTATTTAATGCAGGATTAATAACATATAAGGCCACATTTAACAGATGAGGCATCTTTCTAAGGCACAAAATGTCACATGGGACTCATTCAAGCTTTGAGAGCTCAACTGTAGGTATGGGGGCTCTTTAATTTCTTAACCTCATTCAATTCCAACTTTATTGTGTAGGAACATTACTATAGGAAGTACTGTGCTGGACAAAGTCAGAATTTCCGTCATACATGTATTGTAGTCATACATATACAAACATGGGGTGCAATCTGAATATGTAGTGCGGATGACGCAGTGCTCACATGGTCATTATATTTACAACAAATAATACACAAAGACACAGCACTATTCCCAATGGTTGTGTGCATTTCTAAGTTCAAGTAAACATAGGGAAGTTCCAATGCATTTGCAATCTCTCTTGTTCACTGTAGATGTCAACCAATTAGGGGAGTTTGTTGATGTTACGCCCCCAACATTTTTGAGGGGTCTCCTCAGGATGTCATCATACAGCTACTACTATTAGGTATCGGAAGGATACTGCCTACAATCTGTCGACCATTCATTAACTCCAAGAGTTAATGCACCTGTTGAACAGTTTTGTGAGTGAATATACGCATTCTGCATCGGTTGAGCGAGCAGGAAGTTGTAGTGAGGAGCAGGGAGGAGTCCAGGCTTAATAGCGTATATTTACTCACAAAATGGTTCGAGGGAGACAACCACGTGGTAATTGGTATTTCAATTTTTTTTTCTCAAAGAATGTGGAAAGATTATTGCAAAGGTCTTTGGACTGGGGGATCTTCACATCCCAGGCTCAGGAGGAAAACAAGATTTCTCAATTTGAAATATTTCACGTGGTGTGTTTGTTGTTGCTGCATTGATTTTCTGAATGCAGAAGTCAGCTTGAGCAGCTTTAATTGCTTTGCGATTATTTTTTTGTGGTGTTTTGCAATTCTCTTTAGACACACAATTGATGGACGGAATGCAGAACAAATCAAAACATTCACCCCAAGTCAAGAGATCTGGGTTAAATCCATCATTCTTTTGCTCACCATGCCACCCCAGTTTAGACCTGGCCATATGCAAATCAGTCTTGACCCTGTGCCTCATGGGAACAGTCTAGCCCATACTGCCAAGCCAGGTTTTCCCTGCACCGAAAACAAGCATCCTAGGACCGGTTTCAGGGTTTCACCCCTCTTCAGACAGGATAGCTTGAGTCCAGTGGCACAGTGAGCCCAGGACCCACGTCTCCGCATACCTGGCGCACTTAGGGCGAGAAAGCAAAAGACACACAATGAATGGACGGAATGCAGAACAAATCAAAACATTCACCCCCAGTCAAGAGATCTGGGTTAAATCCATCATTCTTTTGCTCACCATGCCACCCCAGTTTAGATCTGGCCATATGCAAATCAGTATGGACCCTGTGCCTCATGGGAACAGTCCAGCCCGAACTGCCAAGCCAGGTCCTCCCTGGACCGTGCTCACTATGCCACTGGAATCAAGGTATCCTGGCTGAAGAGGGGTGAAACCCCAAAACCGGTCCTAGGATGCTTGTTTCCAGTTCAGGGAGGACCTGGCTTGGCAGTTCGGGCTGGACTGTTCCCATGAGGCACAGGTCAAGACTGATTTGCATATGGCTGGGTTCAAACTGGAATGGCATGGTGAGCAAAAAAACGATGGATTTAGGCCCAGATCTCTGTACTGGGGTGAATGTGTGACATTGTTCTGCATTCTGTCCATCAACTGTTGTTTTTGCATTTGCAATTCTCTTTGTCCTCCGAGTCATAGTCCCTTCTCTATTTTCTCTCTAGGTGTGTACAGTGCATTTTTGGGTCCTCATGGAGCTAATGAAAACCAGGGAGTTAAGAGAGACAGCCTCGTGGAGTGAGATGTTTTAAAGGGGCTAAATGGTCAATTGTCAGTCATTATTTGTTCCATGTACTCCTCCATAGAGCACCTCTGTGAGGGCCTGGAATCACCCAAAAGGTTGGTGAGGTCTTGTTTTTTTATCTTGTTCCATAGCCGTGATGTGTTTGCCACTGCCATTCCTGTGACACTGGCTTTAGGAATAGTTTAACTAAAGGGAATAAGCAATTGATCTGACCTAACCAGTGGTGAGAAGATCAGTGGTGTGCGCTACTGCGTAAGTGGAAAAATAACCCAAGTTGTTCAAACTTTAAGGCAGAGACAATATCCAATAAAGCTTGGGCTAGGATGTTAGTGTCTTCAGTGCATAAATTGAAATGTCCTAATACAGAAACCTTAGAGTCTTTCACATAGATAGGTTCTACAACACCACCAGGGGAGTTGAAAAACTTAGCAGGGAGATAAATAAGGGTCCCAGAGAAGGAGTAATTTGAGGATGTTTTAATACTAAACCACATCCTTTTAGCTCCTACTAGAATACTGAGTTGGAAAATAGCGCCCTGGTAAGAGTCGCAAAAAATAGTCACCAAACCCCGCCTTTTCACTCTAAACTGTTTTGATTCATAATGCAGTATCCAGGGGGTATATCTAACAAAATATCTTGATTAGAACATTCACTAATCAATGTTTGTATTAGACACACACAATACAGCTTAGTATCATTAAAAAATTTAAATATTGAGAGCGTGTTTGGACAGCGAACAAACATTAATGAATTGAGACAGCGTCTCTAGTGCGCATGTAAGCTGATAATAGGTGTGGTTTCCGTAACCCCAAGGGTTTTTACTGGCATTATTATTATTATTATTATTTTAGACTTGTAAAGCATCAAGCTGCCCTAGGGCTTCCCAGCGCTAAGAGGCAGGTTTGCAGACCGTGTCTGGAGGAGGATTAGAAGTGCTGTAAAAACAGCCATGTTTTTATTGATTTCTGGAATGCTGGTTCCTTGTCCAGGCTCCAACATTCCCTCGGTAGACAATTCCAGAGTTTGGGAGCAAAGTGAGAGAAGGATCTCCCCTACCTCACTATCTTGATGAATGTTGGTTTGAGAAGTCTTTCTCTGCTCTATCTCAGGTTTCTATTTGGGACATATGGGGATACCAGATTTCTGATTTTCCTGCGGCCCTTACTGTGTAGAGCTCTGTGTAATATAATCAATGTCTTAAACTTGATTCTGGCCTCCACCGGGAGCCAATGTTGCCCTTTAAGATGCTTTTTGGCAGATTCCCGAGCTGGGGCCTTGCACAGTAATCTGGCTGCCGCATTCTGGACCACCTGGAGTCTATTGGTCACATATTTTGGCATGGGTTCTACAGCTAGCAATGACTAACGGGAAATGTAATATGCTGGTCTGGCAAGAATCTGAATGGAGATCCTTACATTACACTTATCATGCAACATAGCTCCATCAGATCCTGGGTAGAATATGACAGTCTGGCAGAAGATTTTCATGGTTTGTGCTCGAGGCAGAATGTATGTGGATGGGTACAGTTGGGCTTGCCTGTGTTGTCCCTTTGGCTTGATTATCTTAAGATTTTTGGGAGTTCTGAGCATATGTATTTTGGGATCTCCTGTATGGAACAAAATAGAATGGTATTACCCATTTTCTGATAATCCATGCCCACCGTGTTGCCAAATAGTTCTATATAAATGTCTTGCTGAGGACCCTAAAAACCCTTTAGATAACACTGGGTAGAGAGACATAGTCAGGGTTAGAGGTAAGCAGTGGGAGAGAGGTTAAATGAGAGAGAGAGAAGTAGAATAGACCAAGGGTATATTGAGAGAAAGTTCACTTTCACAGGGGTCCCCTTGGAATGTGGAGGCCCTGGGCAATTGCCCAGATTCATCATGCCTTAGAACATCTCTGCCCTTGGGCTCACCCGCGGCCCTAATGGTAATCTCTATTGAAGTGCTAATTCTAATCCTTCCTGGGAGACCCTTAATAAGCCTGTGCCCCCCATGCAATTAATGTTGCAGCATGTGTCAGGCACAGGTGCAGTTTTCTACTGCTTCACAAGTCAAATGCACACTTAATTCATTTGTTTCAAATGTTTTTACCCCTGGTGGTATAGTTGTTAATGAGTTAGTGTCTTTCGCTCATCCAGTGAGGATTCGACAGCTTCGCCATCCTCCCACAGGTGGGGGTCCGCCGTAATTGAAGTCAGTCTTAAAGGCTACCAAGGAGGCCAGGCACGGCCCACCTCTCTGTGCAGGTGACCAGGTAAGTGGTGAGAGGAGGCTATAGCGCTTGTGTGCAGGTGTGCACCTGGCTGTTGTGGCCTATTCAGCTAAGGAAACAGAGCTAGCCCCAACTGGGCTATTCAGTAGCCATGGAAGCATGTAAAGGCCCCAACAGTCACCACAGCAGTTGCAGACCCAATTAGGCTGATGAAATCACTAAGGCAGCTTCAGGTACTATCAGGCTGACACAGATTGATGCATCACCCTAAATGGCAAGGGTATGCAAAGACATTGGTCCCGTGCTCACTGTACCACTGGAACCATGCTCCAATAGACTGACTAGTCCCAGTCATGGTGAAACTGGTCTTGAAATGTCTGTGTTCTAGTCCATGGGGGACCAGGCCTAGCAGTTTGTGCTGGACTATGCTTATTGGAGCAGGGTCAAGACTGATTGCATACGGTTGGGTCCAAAATGAGGTGGGATGGTGGGCAAAAGAATGATTATGTATTATAAAAACCTTGTTTATACCGAGCCATGACTGAGAAGTACAACTCTGAGCCTAAAGGTATTGCTGATTTCTTTTAGTGGAAGTTAGCTCGCCTCACCACTTTGAATCGTTTCGTTACCAGCCGCCACTCTGTAGCCGATGGAGTCCTCCAGGCATAATGTAGGTCCCAGACGGCTGTGCCTGGCATAGAATTACCATCAACAGAATCTGAGTACGACTCAGAGTGCAGACGGTTGTGCACTGAGGCCAGTCCACTCCACAGTAAAGCCAGCTGGCCCGACACAGCGACAGGCAAGAAGTTAAAGTTCCCAAGAAGTGCTGTTCAATTTCTAAAGAATCTCTGTAACCTGCCGAAAGGTAATCCACGTCAGCGTGCAACCTATCTTTACATTTCACGTTTAACTTCATTTTCCAATCCCGAAGGTTATTTCCTTTTGCCAAATGTGCCGTTTCTGTACTTTGTTTTAAAGTCACAAACAGTTTGTTCTGTGAACCTTGTGGTTCCTTGATGTTTTACCGAGTTCAGGTTGATGGTTGGTGTTAATCATGATAGGGCATCAGTGTGCTCTCCAGGCAGTACAGGTTTCTCAGCTTGCCGACCAACGCATCATAATGGTAGACTACCCGCTTGTCTCATGAAGAGCGTACAAAACGATGAAATATTATCACACGTGTGGTAATTGTAACTACTATTCTTTATGGAGGTGTGGGAAGGAGATACACAGCTGTTGAAAAATTAAGAGCTCCAAAGGAAAAGAAAACGTGCTTATCAGTGAGGGAAGAGTGGATCATGTGTGTGTTAGCGAGAGCATGGTTGAGGGCAACACAGGGAGATACTTGCAGAAAGACAGAGCATAAAGACAGTGATAGACATGCAACCTGTGCAGATGGACAATTTGAGAGAGAGAGAGACAGAGAGAGAGAGAGAGAGAGAGAGAGAGAGAGAGAGAGAGAGAGAGAATGAAATTGGCTCAAAGAGTGCGAAACTGTAAGGGACAGAGTAATAGAACATGACAGATTGAAGCACTTTGAAGGCCGCTTCCCTTCGACTGACATTAGTAATGTTTAAATCACAGGCCTGGCTTGTTTTAGGGGTATATTATTTATTGTGTTATAAGTCTGGATACAATATTAGAACAATCACAGGCATGCAAACACTAGACATTTCTCTGATTTACTTACGAGGAACTGTCACTCCTACAGCAGTAGATTGTCCCTTATTCACGCACTAAAACCATAGAAATGTGACACATAAGAAATCCCAAAATTTGTCATCTATGTCACTCTCCTGAGGCTTGCCTGACGCTACGGCAAGTTTGACAGCGCTTGGAGCCGAAGAGTCAGCTGACTGTAGTGACTCTGAGTACTTATGATAAGTTATTAGCTGGCAGCTGAGATCATCCGGGCAGGGGCCTCTCACACCCTGTTTGGTACAGTCCGGTCCTACAGCGCCCTTCCATTGAGAAGGGGTTGGAGCCCAAGTCTGGCATGTGACATATGCCATGACATATGTCACAGCGTGTCACATTTGTTGGATATGCTGTTTCAGGAATAACTGTGTTAGAACCCCCAGAAGTGGTAGTGGGTTATTTTAAAGACGTATCTTTTATCTGGGTTGACTTAAGAAAAAAATATTTAAAAAGTACAAAAGCATTGATTACATATTATTTGGAGGGTCTTGAACCCTTGCCCTAACACATGATTATGCTTTGTACTTACCATTACACCACTTAGTACAACCCCGAGGCAAAAATTTTTATGAGACTGTGCACAACACAGAAGTCCGTCTTCTATTTCCATGTCGTTTTGCTTTCACATGCCACAAATCTACACTTGATTTTCGTTATTTATAAACAAATAGCCCTTCTTTTCTTTCACTCTCAGACTTGCCCCATGCATTTCTTTTTTTTTACACAGCCATTCCCAAAGTCTCATTTCACAAATTAAGGTATTTCTTTCATTGCAAACCTTGCCCCCCTTCCTCATGCCACAGCATGTCACAAATGTCTGACATGCACCGACTTGACTAAAGTGGCCACAAATCTCACAGACACTACTAGGGGTGATTTACAATAGGGCATCTTTCATTTGGGTAAAATAGAAAATAATGAAAAAGAATATAAAAATCGAATTTCCCAGCTGGAGTTTGAACCCTTCTCAAAAAGCACTCATGTTCCCTGTGAGCTACCACTGTACTATCTATTGGATTGTGAGGTTTACTTGGCCCAAAGCCATTTTATCAGGGAAGGAGAATGCCCACCTCTCTTTTCTGTCTCTGCCATTTTGTTTTTACATGCCACAAATTCTATGTCATGACCTGGAGGCTCTGTTTATGATTCTCATTTCTTTACGACATTACAGATGTTTTCCTGTACCTCCCATGTCACATGCTCTAATTATACATGAGCTACCCATATAACTTTGCTGCTTCACAGCCAGAGAAGTGCAGTTTAATTCTTTATGCTTGTACTGACGTAATTATAGATATCTCATATCTCTATTGCTTAGAATGTTTCTTTTCTATATGCTTGTAATGCCATAGTTATAGGTATTTCCTACCTCTATTTGCTGTTAATGTCATGCTTTCTATGGGTTGCGGTTCTATGAGGGCAGGAGTGGTAAGTTGACCGATCACCTACTTCATGCACTACAGCACTGGGATTCAGCCTTCATTTTCTGAACACTTACGGCTGTCGGACTCCGACGCTGCTTGCTGCCTCAGTGGAGCGGGGAACGGACAGCGCACATCTCGCTAATGTGCACAGTCCTCTTTTACTTACAAACAAGGACCACACAACGCGCATGTGCAGAAATTGAATGCGATGCTCAGGGATATTGATCAGAGTGTTTTCTGACTTTTTCTACACATAACGTGACTTGGCTCTGTATGTGGTGGCAGGGGTGAATGCTCTCCCTACGCCCTGTCTCACAAGTATGTGCTGGGTTGTATACATTTGCATAGGCTTTGCCTCGAGTGGGTTATTTGGTCCAGCATCTCCCTCCACATTTAAATTAAGGCATAATCCTTGGCCTTGTAGGGTTAGTTTCACTCCCCTCTTACTTTCTCAACTCTCAGTAAATTGAGTGTGCATGCAGAGAGAATGGCTGGTCGAGTTGCACTTGTGAAGATGATTGTCCTGCCAAGGTTTTTGTATCTGTTTCACAACATTGCAATCCCACTCCACAACACTTTTTACGCACTTTGCATTCTTATCTCATCAGATTGGTCGGGGAGGAAGACCTAGAGTTAGCTGGGACACCATGTCCTTACCATATGAGAGAGGTGGTTATGGGGTCCCCAATCTTCAGATCTACTATTTGATTGCTCAGTGCAGTTTCATACACTCCTGATATCACCCGGACACGCAGATCCACTACACTAGACCTCAGCCTGACCTGGTGCTCCCGGCGCCCCTATGTACGGTGCTGTCGCGGGGCTTTGCCAGGGATCCCCGGGATATCCAAACAGTTTGCACCACTAGCTGGGCCTGGCATAAGTTGACAAAAGTGGAGGTGGTGCTCTATACTCATTGGAGATCCCTGACAATACTAACTCCTGGATCCCCATTACGGAACAAAAACTGGCACAGCGTACTCACTACATATTCAATAAATAAGATTGGGGATCTGTTCCCAGGGGGCTATGTTTTTTCTAGCACAGAGGGTGGGAGGTTCAGTGAGGCAACATTCATGGACCCATTTGTATTTAGCCAGATATGGAGGGCGCTCGGAGCTAAGATTCCGGAGTACCTGTTGAAGCCCGAGTTCTTCCCTCCGCTTACTCTCTTAATCACAAGTTCCGGGGAAGAACACCTAACCTCGAGGCTATACAAAGCATGTATGTCATTAGTCCCTAGCAGGTAGGCCAAGTTACGGGAGGCATGGGAGCGGGACCTTGGACACCCAATTTAAGACTCTTACTGGTCCTTTTGTTGTGCACAAACAATAGAGGTCTCCTTAAACAGCAGACATAAGCTTATACACTTCAAATATTTGTGGAGGGTCTTTATGACCCCAGTGAAGGTTCACTCCATTGATCCCAATCGACCACACACTTTTGTCCTAAGTGTGGTGGCCCGCAAGCCGATTTTGCCCGCCTGACTTGGAACTGCGCTAAGATTGGGGACTTCTGGAGATTCATTTTCAGATTAATAACACAAATGACCCACCTTGAGATGGTCCGTACACCTGAGGTCGCCTTGTTGGGCTATGTGGGGGGACTCCCAACGAAGTTGTGCAAATTCACAGCCATTGCCCTTTAGCTCGCAAAGTAGGAAATGGCTCTCAAATGGGGAAGTAGGGCATCCCCCACAGTGAAAGATTGGCTCAATAGCCTCACATTCTGTAATACTAATTGTGACCTTCATGCTACGACCCAACCTTCGGCATCCAGGCAAAATGACATTTGGGAGCCTCTTAAAAATTACTTACTGGAGATTAGTGCCGCCCCTATTTCACAACAGTCTGCTGGGATAGTCCCCACTGGGGTGGGGTAATTCATATTTCACCCAACTGCTCAATTGTTGTGTTTATTATGTCAAGAAAAGTACAGGCCGGACAGTGAGTTGGTCAGATCTTGATACCACAATTTATGATATATATGCTACCCTGAGACATTGGTGCATTGCACACTTGAGTACACTTGTTTTGCAAATGATACTTGTCTTTATTCTTACTCGATTTCTATGATCACAGTGAATGACCATGCAATGTTGTAAGCAATATTAAAATGATAAAGTTATTTTTAAAAAGCTGTCACTTTGTAAATCATCCCCTAGCAGAGTCTGTGAGATTTGTGGCCTTTTTAATCAAGCCAGTGCATGTCAGACATTTGTGACATGCTGTGGCATGTGGAAGGGGGCAAGGTTTGCAATCAAAGAAATCCCTTAATTTGTGAAATGAGACTTTGGGAATGGTTGTGTAAAAAAAAGAATTGCATGGGGCAAGTCTGAGGGTGAAAGAAAAGAAGGGCTATTTATTTATAAAGCATGAACATTAAGAGTGGATTTGTAGAATGTAAAAGCAAAACAGTATGGAAACAGAAGAAGGACCAGCACTCTCTGTCTATGACAAAAAGCTTTGCACTCCATGATATCAGAATACAACAGATGGTACAGGGACTAGTATCAGGGACTTGCTTGAATTTTGACAAGGGTTCAAACCCCCACCCGGGAAAATTCATTTTTATATTGTTTTTCTTTCTTTATTTATTTTAGCAGAAAAGATAGTACTTTGGAAATCACCAACTGGCATTATCTGCAGTTAATCATGAAAGAGCACGACAGAAATCTATGACATGCTGTGGCACGTCACATAAGCTGTGGCATATGCCACATGACAGAGTGACAAGTGTCACATGCCAGGAATGGGCACCAATCCTTACTGCTTCCATTTCTGTTGCTGAGCAGTTTTAAGACCTTCTTAGAGTTTCTCCTTGCTCAAATGGGTGTAATTTTCTGATATTTATGGGTTTCCCTTGTCTTCATTGCTTGACTTTGCTCACAAGAAAGTGTCACTCATTTGTTGACTGTCACTCATAATTACACTGAGATTATGAAAACGTTACACATAAGCAATCTGAAACCTTGTTAACTATGAGCTAGCTGGCAACTTGGAATTTATGCAAATGTTTGGGAAGCCGTTCATGTCAAAATTACAGATCCCCATATAAGGCACCTCCTGAAATGCATAGAGTGCTCCAAAATAAATTTCACACACACCAGGATGAATGTAAATTGTGTCAAAACAAATATGAAACCTGGCAGAGTGAATGTGCTACTTAGTGATTAATATGAATAACACACACTCAGAATTGAATAAGAGATATAATGAAATATATATCAGTCAAACTAAAATGAATATGGCCCTCACTGTAAATAATATAGCTATCACTGAAGCGAATGCAGTAAGCATCAAGAAGAATTGGACATTTCTTGAATTGACGTACATATGCCAAGATGAATATGACGTACATTGAAATGTATATTACAGATTGAAATGGATATAAGTTACTGAAATGAATATGTTATATTATGAAAATAATATTATGCACATTGAAAATAATATAACATACACTGAGATGAACATTACACATGTTGCAATGAATATGAATTGCTTTGAAATTAATGTTACTCAGATTGCAATGAATATGAGAGATACAGAAATTAATAGGAGATGATTTAAAATAAATATGGCTTGTGTTGTAATTAATATAAGCCCTATTGAATCGAAATTGGTAAGCCTTAAAATGAGTATGACCAAAGCTGAAATTCTCATGACATCCATCAAAATTAATATGGCATGCCTTGAAAATAATATGATATGTATTCAAATGAATGTAATATATATTAAAAAGGGTCAGTTGCATCTTAAAATGAACATGACAAATGTTAATATGAATATGACATCCATTGAAATAAATATAACATTGATTGAAAGAAATAGGACACATTACAATGAATATGGCATGTGTTGATATAAATATACGCTTTATTAAAACAAATTTGACATGATTTAAAATGAATATGAGTAATGTTGCAATTAACATGACATTTATCACAATGAATATGGCTTGCACTGAAAAAAAGTATGATTCACATTAAATTGAATATGATATGTGTTGAAATGGATATGACTCATGTTAACATTAAAAAAAGAAGTATTCATATGAATGTGACATCCAGTGAAAGGAATATGTCACATGCTAAGATGAATGTGACATGTGTTGAAATGAATATGAGTCTCATTTGAATAAATGAAACTTGCTTGAAAATGAATATGACCAATGCTGAAATAAACTGGCCTCTGGCAAAATAAATATGACATGCTTTGAAATGTTTATGATAAGCATTGAAATGAATATCACATATTTTGAAATGGATATGACTCATGTTAAAATTAATATGACACGTTGTATTATTAATATTACATCCACTGAAATGAATATGACATGAGTTAAAAGGAATATAACACATATTAAAATGAATATAATATATGTTGAAATGAATATAAACTTTATTGAAACGAATTTGACATGTTTTAAAATGAATATAAGTAAAGTTAAAATAAACATGACATTTATCAAAATGAATACGGCTTGCATTGAAAATAATATGATACGCATTGACACGATCATAATATGTGCTGAAATGGTTATAATTCATGTTAAAATTAATCTAAGATGTGTTAATATGAATGAAACATCAATTGAAAGGAATATGACACATGCTAAGATGAATATGACACGCTCTGAAATGAATATGAGCCCCTTTGAAATTAATTCAGCATGCCTTAAAATGAATATGACCCATGCTGAAATTATAATGACACTTGCAAAATGAATATGGTATGCTTTAAAATGAATATGATATACATCAAAATTAATATTGCCTCTATTGAAATGAATATGGCCTATGTTGAAATGGATATGACACATGTTAAAATTATTATTGCAGATACTCCGGAGCTCTGCATCGTCAATGAGATCTCCAGGAGTTTACTGAGGGGCCCCGCTGGACAAAGCCACCGTCATTGACAGCAAACATTGCCTGCTGACGAAACCCGCATGACATTGAGAGAAAAAGAACCAAAAAAGTGACTACGTCCAAAGGTAAAGTTTTGACCGGCCCAAACCCCCAAGTGCATCTGATCCGCTCTTCATCATGGTGGGCCTGAATTTTGACTTGGTCCTGGTCTGGTGCATCCACATAGCTGCAATTGGCACTTTTAACTTTTTGGCGCTAGAAAGCACAGTTTTACATTTAATCTTTGAAAATGTATGTCTCCAGTTCCCTACATTGGATCTTTGTCATTTTGGTGTCATTTTAATCATAAAAATATTTCCTATTTTAATAAATTGGTGTTGGACTTTTATTGTCTGTAGTGTCTTTCTTATTTAGTGTATTGGTGCTTTACACACCTGTCTCTTAAGATAACTTTGCCTGCTCGTAGCCAGCTATCAAGGGTTGAGCAGGAGAATAACTTATCAAGACCTTGACTGGGCCTTATATTGTTATTGTGGTGTAGATACCTACTTTCACCTACTACCAAACCACCATCCAACAATCGCACACCCCAATCCATTGGTGGCCTTGCTCGGCAGGCCCCAAGCTGCAGCCAAGGAGGGAGAGAGTCTGTGGCATGCACACAATTGGCATGGGAGAAAATCTGTAGAAGGCTGGGTTGCCCAATACTCTATTCCACTGAACAATCCTTGCATCACTTCACTTTAATACTGCTGACTAAAGACAAAGTTGTCCTATAGAGGTTGACTAAATGGGGGATCCACTGACTAAGTAAGCTATTCCATACCATCCAATTTTTAGGTTTCCCAAAAGCTGATTTGCCCCTGATGGGCACAATCACCTACTTTTGCTTTCGTGCATTGAGTGGAGAGCACTATCATCTGTTTCCTGAGGAGCTGCTGAATCCAAGATACTAACCATGTTCTTAAATCAGGCGTGCAATGTCTGTAGGGCTAAAAGGGCTTTAGGTCCCTTCTTTCGTGTGTCTCAGCCCGGGCTGCTGCAGCTCCAGCTGCTGGGGCAGATAAGTGCTAGAAGTACTGGCTTTAGGTGATTCCACTTATTTCTGTACTGGTTGGGACATCAAAATACTGGTGCTGCCGGTAGGCATCCTGTCAGCTGGCAACCCGAATCAGGAGACTGAAAGTTTGTTGCAGGATCAGCACTTCATTTATTTACTCCACTCTCAATCCCTGATTGATGCCATAATAGCAATAGTTTAGCTTATATCTGAAACCCTACGGCAGCCATCAATTCAAAGGTGAGTTACTCTAGGTGCCTGGGATTACATCCTGCATTCAGACAACTCACTCCTCATTCTCACCCTTCACTTTTACGATCACCCTGCACTCACAGCAGTCCCACAGCACTCACACTGCTCACCAGGCACTCAAACTCCTTCACCCTCCTCCTACCCTGCACTCACACTTGCACACCGCTCACCTTGCACGTACATGACACTCCACTCACTTGTAACTTTCACTGCTCACCCTACACTCACAGTGATCACACTGCACTCATGCTGTTACCCTGCACTCATACCATTCACCCTGCTCCTAACCTGCACTCATACTTGCACACCGCTCACCCTGCACGCATATAACACTCCACTCACCTGTAACTTTCACTGCTCACCCTACACTCATAGCAATCACACTACACTCACGATGTTACCCTGCACTCATACTGTTCATCCTTCTCTTACCCTTCAATCACACAAGCACACTGCTCACCCTGCACTCACAGCGACCACACTGCACTCATTCTCCTTGCTTTGAACTCAAGCCGTCCTCCCTCACCTTACCCTGCGGTCACATGAGCACACTGCTCACCCTGCACTCACAGTGAATACACTGCACTCATGCTACTCACCAATTACTCACGCTTTTCAGCCTGCACTTACACGATCACACTACTCACCTTGCACTCATTTGATGCTTCACTCACCTGTCACTCTCATGGCTCACTCTGCAATCTTACTCAAACAAGCACATCAATCACTATGCATTAATTCCTCTCACTCTGTTCTTTCACCTGCACCTAAACTCATCTGTCACATCACTCACCCTGCAGTCACTCCTCTCACCCTCTTCTCACACTGTCACATCGCTCACTGTGCACTGATAGGTACTCCTTTCATTCACGCAGCTCACCATTCACTCACATGGGCACAGCCCTCACCCTACACTCACACCATGCAAATAAGCACAGCACTCACTCTGCACTCACACCACTCACCTGCACTTCCTCTTCTCATCCTGCACTCACACAGACAAACCTCTCAGCCTGCATTCCATATAGGCAATCTGTTCATCCTACCTGCACACACCACTCACTCTGCAGTAACTCCTCTCACCATGCACTCACCCGTCACTCTCACAGACCACCCTTCATTTTCACCGCTCACCCTGAACCACACACAGGTACACCACTCACCCTGCATTTAAACTGCTCATACCACCCTGCATTCACTCCTCTCACTCTGCACGCACTCCTCTCACCCGACACTCACATGGGCCCTCCTCTAACATTGCATTTAGCTCACCCAACCCTCACATTGGCACATTTCTTACCCTACACTCGCACCACTCACGCTGCACTCCTTCATACTATTCACCATCACCAAGCACTTAAATGAGCATACCTCTTATTCTGCACATATGAAAATGACACAACTCTCAAGAATATAAACATATTTCTATAAAGGCACCCACAGAATACCTGCTCTTTCCAAAGTAGTAAATGCCTACTAAATTCCATCTGCAACAACGGGGCTGGTGCAAGAGGGGAGAGCGGACTGAGAATGTGGGATGGCACAAGGTTTGGCACACAATCCTCAATCCAGCACCATATCCAAAGCCTCAGCCCTACAATGGGAGGCTTTGAGGTGTGATTAAGGATTGTGAGACATCTTCAGCCATTCCTAGTTTTCCATTCACCACAATGCTTCATTCTGGGACATGTGGTGTTTCTTTACATTGTAAGTTGGGTCTCAAAAACCCAAAATGCAAAGTGTTACATGATAAAATCCATGGTTGCTGAAGAATTCAAGCATTTTATTAGATCAGTTGGATGCTGTGATATTACATGTTGTATGTAGATTAGTTATTTTCCAATACTGTAACTGTTTGATCCACACGTGAAACCAAATATAAGTCCTGTACAGCTATTTTAAGGAAGTGCACTTTTCATTCACATCAAACTTGTACCAAAAATTGACAAGGCAATATATTATCATTTTTGGATAGCGTGTAGAGAATATGTTTTTATTAAGCTTCACTTAAAGGAAAGGCAGGTATAGCAGAAGCAGCCGAGCAAGCTAATCTAACACAATAAAAGCAGATTGACTAATGGAAGTGTGAGTGGCAGTGTGTCTGTGTGTGAGTGTGACAGAGTACATATGTAGGAGAGAGTGCAAGACATATAATGAGAATGTGTGTGTGAGAGAGTCTGTGAGTGTATATGTCTTATGTGTGCACGTGTGCTTCTGGAGATTATTCTTGCCTTATTGACAAGGGCACTAACAGCATATGGATGGGATGTGTTACCTATGGCAAACTGCAGGCCCTGATATGCTTCTATTAAGACACCATCATTGGCTGAGGGGACTTGAACTGTCTAACTGAGAAAGCCAATTGCCCAGTCATACACAGCGGCTGGGACACAGAAAACACGCCACCACACCTGGCTGAAGACCTTGACATGATGCATGTGATTCTTAGCATATGGGGTACCCCTGACATGACATGAAATTCTGTCACTGTCATATTGAAAGTACTCCTTGGCATAAGGGGTTCACCCATGAAATAATGATGACCTTGGTATAGTGAAAGTAATTTCTGATTTAAGACATTTGAAAAAAATGTGATCTGCTATGAGGAAAGGCCAGGTTTCCCTGGTGCACCATGAAAGTACTGGAATATTTCATGAATGCCCTATAAGGGTCTGTGGTGTTTTAGCAAATTTTATCCCAAACCTTTCAAAAACATTCTCAGACCAGAAATCTACTCTCCCTTAAATCATCTACAAGAAATCTGTTAACTTGTTTTTGCTTGCTGGAATTTGGGGGAAGTATCACACCTCACCAGTAACATAGATCTTTTCCCTCATATAATGGCTAAGAGGTTAGCTCTGACCCCATTTCTGGAAATGCTTGTCCTGCCCAATTGCTGGGGTCAGGACTGGTGTTAGGGCGAAGGGACTAATGCAGCTGCACCTGGAGTTGACTCTGGTGGGGGCGCTGAATTTTTTGTCTAGTGGCTGTTTTGACTCACTGCAAAGTAGCGCAGAGGGTTAATGTGCCTGTTGCAAAGAATGTGTACCATGCAGATCACACAACTGAGTGTGAGTGAACTGTGAGTTACACTATACAAAAATGAAATGTACATCAGAGAAAGGCTAATGAAAGATGTAGTGCAGTATTGGAGAGTGGTAGTGAGGGAATACTTTGAGAAGGATGTTATAGGAGCGGAGATCACCAAAAAAGCCTGTGGTAACTGGTGCCACCAGTTCTCGAGCTGGCCCTGGCTGGGAGTCTTAGCTCCCCCACAGTTTGGGTCTAGTTGCGCCCCTGTCTTAAATGCACAGACGGCTAGACAACTGGTAACCAAGCTCTACTCCTCCATACAGGCCGAGCTCTCAACACTAAGGCCTAGTACCAAGGTGCTGTGGGATGTGGACCTGGCAGATCTAATTACGGATAAGGAGTGGCCTTAATGTTGTAGCAAAATTGAGGAGCTATCTCCGTCGGCATATTTACACCGGACATACCATACTCTCCTCAAACTGATTACTCACAAATTACAGGCCACTCCAGGTGTGTAAGGTGTAACGCACTATAAGTGGGCTTCCTGCACCTGAACTGAGCATGCCCACTGCTTGCTAGCTACTGGGGCAAAGTATTTCATGTTCTAGGAGCTATACTAAGGTCACGCCGTGTGACGGTTCACATTGATGGCACTACTGTTGGCAAAGAGGCGTGTGTCATGTATGATGGGTAGGGATCACATACCTACTTTGAGGACCTGGTCGCATGATATGATATACTACAATGACCAACTGGAACTCTACTCTTCCACTATTCTCCATTGTGTCCAACCCAACAACATGTGGGGCCCATTGCAAGCTTACTTCTTAACTCATGAAATCAATGTCATCGAAAGCCATTAAAGATGTGGCCCAACATGCAGAATGGGGGAGGGATGGATGTGTGATGGGAATGTACATACACATTGATTCCTGGACAAAAGCTCTAAATGTAATAGTACCCGAAGCGCCATCTTGGCCCCATTACAGCTTTGATTAATGCCACTGTGCTTTGGAGGTGCCATCCTTATGTGTGAAAAAGATGTTCTGGGAAAAGAAGGATCCTGCTGGACTGTTAATGTATTAAATGACATGCTGTCCCATGTGTTAAGGTGCTGTCATTTACTACAGGAAAGTGTACTGTTTTGCATACAGTTGATATAACACAAAAGCTAATTTAAAAAAATGAATTAAAACATTTTCGTTACAAATGGTTTGAATATGTCAAATCTTGAAATTTATATAACTAACAATGAAGCAAATAATACTGTTGTCAAAATTAATATGGGCATCACTGAAATAGGATATGAATCACATTGAGTTGCATAGAGTACTGAATGAACTGGATAAGGACGTGAATGAATTGGATATGGTGAGCTGTGTGTATAACATGTACTGAAAAGCACATGACACTGACAGCCAATCACAGTGGACTTCAATGCAAGTTGCAGAGCTCACTTTGCACACTGAACAGGGTGCTGAGCAAGAGGAGGGGTTTGGACAGGAGCATATTGAAAAAAATGTGCAGAAACAGTAGCAAAAAGTCCAGTCACACCCTTCTCTCCTGTGCTGTTTGGATCACAGAGCAGTCAATCTCCTAGAGAGGAAACACCTACCAATGATGGCCCTGTATGTGGTCCTGCCCCCACCCTTGCACTCCTTCCCATAATCTTTTGCAGGTCTTCTCTGTGCACGCAGCACGTGTTTCCTTTCGTAGGCCTCGCTAATTGTGCAGAGGCTTTTGCTCGAAATTGGCACTGGCACTGATCAACTGCGTGCCAGTGCCCAACAGCCTCTCCAGTCAACAAACCCAGCCCCTCCCAGACTTCTGAGCCCTGCAGCCCCGGTGCACCGTCACAGCAGCAAGGACAGAAATTCGGACTACAAGCAATGGGTATGTAGACACAGAGCAGAGGCGCAACTAGAGCCAAATTTGGGGGGGGGTGCTAAGAAAATTTTTCGAGGGGGGCTGAAACTTTAAGCAATAGGCATAGTGGAGCTGATTTCCGGGGGAGGGGGGAGCTGAATCTTTAAGCAATAGGCAGAGTGGAGCTGCTGGGGCTCTTGGAAGGGCTGAAACAACAGCGAAGCCTCATTAACATGCAAATGGTCTTTTAAAGACCTGTGAAGTTCTCGGGTGCGGCTGTGTGTGTGCCGGGAAGCTGCCTCATCCCCGGCTGCCACACACACGGGGGGGGCTGAAGCCCTTTGACTCCAATGGGTGTTGTGCGCATGCTGACAGGTGTAAAAACAAATGGCAAATTCAGCTGTAAACTAACGCTTACGACTGAATTTCGATTAGGGACCTCTTCCAGTGTTTTTAGTCGTAAGGGATGAGAACATTCCCTTTGTGATGAAGGACACCCTTCGTTAGCCTTTTCTGGCATGTGCGTCGGATAGCATAGATATCATTATCATTAAAGTACCTGAAAGAAAAATATATTTTGAAAGTGTGCAGACGGAGACATGCTTGGAGGAGGAAGTGACGAATGAATGATGGAGCTCTGGCATACGTGGCGTCCTGCAGGTCTGTACTCGGATGCCACCACAGCACAGCATGCTTTTCTCAGCGCTTGGAAAAAAAAGTCGGCGACTTCTTTTTGGCCTATATTGAGGTGCATTGGCAGCGCTATGTTTGTGGTCCCAGTAGTGAAATAGCAGCAGGCGTCGGGGTGCATTGTCAGACCTATGCTATATGTTGGTTTCAGATAGGCAAAAGCAGGGGCTGCTGCAGGCCTAGACCCAGGAGCCCTGGCAGATGCAGAGCAGTGTGTGAGTTATCAGCACTGGAATAGCAAGGGCTGCTGCAGCCCTGTAGTGGGGGTGCACTGACACAGCTGTGCATGAGAACTCAGTGCTGGAACAGCAGTTGATGATGCAAGCCTGCAGTGGGGTGCTTTAGCAGAATTTGGGGTGACAGACGTCCCAGATTTGCAGTCACTCCCAGTTGGAGAGGGCACATTAATTACAATGTAGTACAAGTTCACGATCTCACCAGCCCTCTCCTCTGGGACCTACAGCCAATTCTTTAAAGAGCTGTGTGTGCTCCTCGCCCCATTCACACAGCAGGATTTAAAGAGGGGTGAATCTGGGTCTCAGGAGCCCATCTGCCAAGGTCAAGCCTGGCCCTGGCACGCATCACCCTATTGGAAAGGGTGCATTTCATTGGATGGGTGTCAGAGGTTTGCACAATTCAATATATCCACTTTTTAAAAAATTCCCAATTGAGGAATGCAAATCATTCCTATCACAGGCCCAATGGCGCCTCCCCGCAACCTTCTGCTCCCCATCATAAGATATCATTCCTTTTTTGTCATTTCCTTTCTGATACTTGTAGTATACCTTTGTCATTCCAAACACAGGACTAGAGCTCCCAGAATGCAAAAAAAAAACTGGGATGCATGTGTGCTGTTAGACAACTTGAAATTTCAGTTCTCTTCTTATGGCTAGCCAAAACCTTTTTTTAATGGGAAAAAGTTTGCAGCCCCTAAAATGCAGGCCTTTTTTGTCTATCTTATGTATGTAATATTGCTTATGGGGCTTCCAGAGGGTGAAGTGTAATCTTTCATTTTCGGTGCCAACAGTAGTCCTACTCTAAATTGGTGACTCTACACTCATTTACAATTATATATACCACTCCTCATCCGAACTTGTTATACAGACTCAGGCAGGCAACTAGAGCCAAATTTCGGTGAGCCCAATGGGTGTTGCGCGCCTGAATGTGATTTTTATGATTTCAGTAATCTACAGCAAACAGATAACAACACTGACACAAGGCAGGTTCTATGCCAATCCCGGGAGCCTGGAATTATAAAAATGTAAGCCCCGGTTTATTTTCTCCCTGCTCAATAATCCAGTGCTTCTTATCATTCTCTTTCAAATGCTCTTTCCTCCTTACTCGCTCTATTCTCTTCTTCGTTGTTTTCTCTCTCTTTTTCACCCCAATTTTCTGCCTCGGTTCTTTTCAGTGCACGGCTGTTCCTTTCATGCCTTTCCCTCCTGCTTTCAGTTTGTCCTTCCTGCCTCTCTGACGCATTCACTTCCCGCACTTCTCCTTTGTCTTCCCATCTCTTCTATCTTTGTCTCTGGTTTATATTCCATCTCCCCACCTCTCCTCCTCTTCTCTTCCCTCCTCTTTGCCCCCCTCCCCCACTTCAGCTCTCAAGCTCTCACCGCCCCCTCTATTTCCGCTCGGGAACCTTTTACTCATTCTCCTCGCATCTCTATTCTCCTTTCCCACCGCTCTCTACATCTTGTACTCTTTCTCCCTTCTTCTCCCATCTCTTCTGCTCCTCTTTTCCCCATCTTAACCTCGTTCTGCCCCCCTCAAGGCCTCTCCCTTCCCTCCCCTCTTTAGCCTTGGCCTCCTTTCGCACACCTAATTCTTCTATCCCATCTCTCTTTTGCCACCCTCTCCATCTCACACCTACCATTTCTTTCTGACCTTTCCCTTTCTAGCTCCTTCACTCTTCCTTCACATCTCACACTTCTCACCCCTTCTTGTCTCTTCACCATTCCTCTTCCTCCAATCTCTCTTCCTCTCACCTCTACATCATCCAGCCCTCCCCCGTTCGCGCCCCCTCACTCTTTGTCCCTTTCCCTCTCCATCGCTTCCAATCCTCATCCTCACGTCTCATTCGCAGCTCCCCCTCTCCACGCTGCACATCTTTCCGTCCCTCGCAGTTTGTTCTTCATTCAAATGCCCGCAGTTGCCGCTGGTCACATCAGCCCCCCTCCCCCCACACCTCCTTCGCCTGCTCCCCCACAGGATGCGCAGGCTGGACGAAATCTCGCTTTTCCGGCATCTACCAGAGATTCACCATGGGTGGGAGGGGGGCGGGGGTTACTTTTATGAGTGAAGCCGCGCCCTGTTCCCCACGAGGGTGATGTGCAGGAATACACATGTGGGGCCAACATTCCAGCAGGTTGGGCGAGATCTGCTAAAAAGAGACCTCCCCCCAGCGCCTGAAACATTAGACATTGTTGTAACGTGTATCTGCTGATGCCTGCAAAGGCCTAACAAATATGCCACACATATTGACATTGCAGACAGCTGTCCTGTCAGCACAGACACCTAAAAGGGGCCTCCTTCCAAGTGCTGCCTAACCGTCCAAATTTCGCAGGCAGTTTTGTAACAAGCATTTGCAATGCAATAGGTCTCGCTTTTACGTGAGTTTGAGCTATTGACATTGCAAATGACAATGCCTTTTATTTTTGTTTTCGTTTTTAAAACATAAATAAAAGGCATTGTCATTTACAATCCCAATAGCTTAAACTCACGTAAATGCGAGACCTATTTGCATTGCAAATGCTTGTTTAAAAGGCAAGTAAGGCAGCATTTTGTGGATGTGCGTCTGCGAGATTGCTGCCTGCAGATCCCCTTTCTGGTCTGGTCCTGTCATGATACTTGGTGCATTCCTGCTGTCACCGTTTACCAGTCAGGCTACGGCCAGGTTTATAAACAGACTAGGTCAATCCAACAGGCAGTGACTATGCTTTACATTTATTATTTGCTGTTCTATATAACGAGAACTCAGTCCAAGGGCTTCTGGGCGCTTTACATGAGCACCAAACTACTCAACGAGGTCAAATTCATATGTGTAGGCTCGAGGAGAATACGCAGTTTGCCCAGAATCACACAATGTGGAGCCGACGCAGGGTCTTGAACCTGTTTACTCCGTTCCAAACTTGAGCGCTTTGCATGAGCACTAGTTACGTTTCACACAGACACATTCATTTTTGGTAGGCACGGGGAGATTCAGTGATTTGCCCAGAATGACAGGATGTTGAGCGTGTCTGCCGAGACCCGAACCCAATTCCCCAGGTTTGAGGTCGACCCGCTCTAGCTGTTAGGCCACATCCTCTCCACTTCGCAAGCTGTTATGTTTAGCACAGTTATTGGGAGGTGTTTGCGGGTGTTAAGAGTCCAAACTTTGCATGGTAGAGCGGGCCTCTACATATGGATCTTTGTGCCTAAGACTGCAGTTTTAACCCGTCAACGGGATTTCGTTCCAGTGAAATCATTTACACACACATGCACACTTACTGCTAACACATCAACTACACACGTTACCACTACACACACATTTGCATTCACATCACACTCCCGAAGGTGTAAATATGCACAATATATATACAAACACATCGCACACATATACACATGCCACACGCGCATATATATGAAGTGCTATGCTTAGCGCTGCTTTAAGAAAGGCGCCCATCCAGGCACTGCATGCAGAGCCAGGCGTGGCGGGTATTTGTAGGAACCTAGTTTCAGGTAGGTTCAGTAGCACTTATTGGCCCGATGGCCGTTTGATACCTGTGCAAGCAGGCTGTGTCTGGGCAGAGGCTGGTGGGAGGGAAGGGGTTGGGGCAGCTGGTCGGGAGGGGGATGAAATGATGGGGGTGGAGGGCAGGTGAGTAGAGATATTTGAAATAGTATGCAGTAAGTCAAGGGGAGATGAGAGAGAGCACGGTGTGTAGGGGCACATAGATGCAAGGGGGAGTACAGAAAAAGTCGCATACATGGCGGTGAGGTGGGTGACAAACTTTGGAAAGCCGAGAATGTCCTCTTGAGCAGCGCTACGAAGACACTAGCGGGGTTTAAACGAGGGTAGGAGAGGGGCTGCGCCTGCGGGTCTGAGCCAGACTGCTTGGGTTCTTCCAGACCCCTTTTATAAGGCTTTGGTAAATCTCTTCAGACTTCCATGCCGTTATCCAAGCACTCATTCGTCAGCATCATGCCAGTATATGGTATTTGAGCTACGAGGTGACATGCTCTTTATACTGTGCAATTGGGCGCCCATTCTCCTATTATAATAGTATTAACCACTGTTGTATCTAGCTACACAAACTGCATTTCCAGCCAAGCTTAAATAATGGGTAGTACACAACTCAGCATGTTACCAGTTTAGCACCAGCGGAAGTAACACAAGCACCTGAAGCCCCTGCGGTGTGTGTGTGTGTGCGCGCACGTGTGTGGTGGGGGGCGGCCTTTCAGCCCAAAGCCTATGACTATCTCTGAGCTGTGGAAGCCTAAAGGGGCCGGCTCTGAGAGTGCACTGAAGCTTACTAACCACACCTCAGTGCTTTGATTTAATTGCACATACAAATAGGACAGGCGCGTCGATTATATTTTGTTTAATTATTCTGAAAGTGAAACTTCAAAAATACAAACTCGTGGCTGCAGAGAGCTGACTTTGTAAATTGCTTCCTATATTGTCGTCGTCAGAGGCGCAACTAGAGCCAAATTTCGGGGGGGGGGCTAAGCAAACATTTCGGGGGGGGGGCTGAATCTTTAAACAGTAGGCAGAGTGGCGCTGATTTCGGGGGTGGGGGGGCTGAATCTAGGCAGAGTGGAGCTGCAGGGGCTCATAGAAGGGGCGAAACAACAGCAAGGCCTCATTAACATGCAAATGGTCTTTCTGTACCCGGGAAGATGTCTCATCCCGGGCTGCCACACACGACGGGGGGGTGGCTGAAGCCCTTTGAGTCCTGTAATGATGGTAGTAACCCCTTTGAAGCAGGACACAATGCAGGGAAGTATGAACCAAGTATACTTTTATTTAAGCTCAACACACGCAGGAGCGCCAGGCAACACATCCTACTCGGTGCCGCGGCTCCGCGATCTCTCACTCGCGCTAATCGCGCATGCGCATTACCCCTTAGCGCGTTCTGCTCTCGCGCGCTGCATAGCCACGCAGCGTGGGAGAACTAGAACGCACACTACATATCTCCCTCCTTTTCCATGACCCTGATATAGGCAGTCCTCACAGTCTCTAGGGTATGCACCCTCCATCTAGTTCATAGTCTTTGAAGCGGCTAGGCCTCACAATCCCTCTGCCAGCTCGGGTACGTCTTACCGGGGTGCCGGGGTTTCCAGGATCATTGCTTACAGCTGGACTCTCCTCCATGCCTCGGGGATCGCCTCGTCCCGCTCTGTCCGGGCTGTGGCCTTCCTCCGTCGGTAGCTCTTCCACTTCCGTCGTCCCCTGGTCTCCCTGCTCCCCTTCGTACTCTCTCTCTGGTATGCCTCTTCCTTCCGGGAGTTTTCTTCCTTCAATGTCCTTAGTGTAGGTCTCATGGGCTAACTTCTCGTTCTCTTCCTCTGGCCATGTTAAGATCTTGTTGCATTTCGCCATGCGGTCGTGGGACCACACGTTCCCATCGCTGAGTAGGGCGGCTCTCTCATAAACCTCCTCCACTTGTAGAGGTGGACTGTACTTGCTGTCTCCCTTCTTCCTTCGAACCGCTAACTTGACTCTCACCCACTCCCCTTTCTCCAGGGTGGTGTGTTTTACCTTCCGTCTCTGGTTGTAGTACTCTGTGTACACTCTCTGGGCCTTCTCCAGGTTGTGTTGTACTACCGCCGGGGACCATTTGCTTGTTATTGTCTTTTCTCACCACATGACGTTGTCCTTGGTGAAAGGGTGTCTCCCCCTTAGTATTTGGAAGGGGCTGTATCCCGTCCCCGTGGGGGTGATGCGGTAGGCCCACACCGTTTTCTGTATCTCTTTCTCCCAGTCTTTCCCCATCATGATGGCTGCTTGGATAGAGCCCATTAGCACTCTGTTGAAGCGTTCTACCTGTCCATTGCTCGACGGGTGGTACACCGTCGTGTGCAGCAATTTTATCCCATTTCGCTCCACGTATTTGTTCCATTTTTCCGATCTAAATTGGGGTCCATTGTCACTCAATAGCGTTCTGGAGATGCCTTCCCTTAGAAAAACCGAGGTGAGAAATTTTATCACAGTCTCTGCTTCCATTTCTTCCTGTATGTGTATCTCCGGCCATTTGGAATACTTGTCAACCAGGACACAGAGGTATTGGGGCGTTCCGTGGATGTCCAGCACCGGTCCCAGGATGTCCACCGCCACTTCTTCCCATGGCCCACTTGGTAAGGGGAATTTCCCTAGCGCCGGCCGTAATGGCACCAGCGTCTTGTCTGCTCCTTGGCATTGGCTGCACTCTCTCACTTGCCTTTCCACCTGAGCGTCCATTCCTGGCCACCAGTACATGTGCTTCGCCCTCGCCTTAGATTTTACTATTCCTAAGTTCCCTTCGTGTAGCATTGCGAGTAATCGGGGGACCACAGCTACTGGAGGAACCACTTTGTCTCTCCTGTACAGGAATGTTCCTTCGTTCCCCACCGATAACTCTTCTCGTACTTCGTAATATTTTCGGAGTGCCTCTCCTAGCCGTTTCTTCTCTGGCCATCCCTTTATTATGTGTTCTTTGACCTTGCAAATTTCCTCATCTTCTCCATACGCCTGTATCCAGTCTTGTTTGCTTATCACCTTTTCTGGATCCTCCATTATTGCCACCATCTCGTCTTCTTCGGGCGTCGTGTACGGGGCACCTTCCATGGCTGCTGCTCGGCTAAGATAGTCTGCCACCTTGTTCCTCGTCCCCGGAATATATTCCACGTCATATCTGTACTCTAGCAGTTTGAGCGTCATTTTCGCTATGCGGGGTGTGGCGCCTGCATGCTCGCTTGAGGTGAGCACCTTGACCAAAGGCTTGTGGTCCGTCTTCAGCAAGAATCTTGTGCCCCATAAGAATTGGCGATATTTTCCCATCGCCCACACCACAGCTAGCATCTCTTTCTCAATCACACTGTATTTCTGCTCAGTGGGCGATAGTGTCCTGGACGCGAAGCTGAGTGTTTCCACCTGTCCATCACTTCTTTCCTGCATGAGTACTGCCCCTAGTCCTTTTTCGCTGGCATCTGTCGTCAGAATCGACCGGCCGAGTGGATCATACCCTTGCAAGGGCACCGCTTGACTGATGTCTTTCTTCAGGGCCTCAAATTCCTTTTGTGTGTCCTCCGTCCATTGGTAGGTCATTTTGTCCCTCGTTAGTTGTCGTAGGTGATGGGTCTTGGTGGCGAAGTGTGGTACGAATTTGCTGTAATACTCTGCCATCCCTAAGAAGGACCTTACTTCCTCTTTGTTGTTGGGTGCCGTCGCCTTGCATATCGCCTCCACATTTGCTCTTTTGGGGGTGATGCCGTGTCCTCCTATCTCGTGCCCAAGGTAGGTGACTGATGTCATTCCCAGCCTGCACTTTTCCCATTCCGCCGTCAGGCCCTTGTCTTCTAGTACTCTGAGTACCTTCTCTAGTCTCTCATCGTGGTCTCTTCTATCTGTTCCCATCACAAGTATATCGTCCTGAAAATACTGGACGCCCTCGATGTCCTGAAACAGCCGGTGCATCAGCTTTTGGAACACTGCCGCTGCGGAGGCGAGGCCAAATGGCATTCTCAGGAATTGGTAGCACCCGAAGGGTGTGATAAACGATGTCAACTTCCGGCTTGACGGGTGTAGGTCTATCTGGTGATAGGCGGACGTTAGGTCGATGATGGAGAACCACTTTACCCCTTTGGTCTTGGCTAGCATTTCTTCGATGCGAGGTAATGGGAATTTCTCTACTATGAGACGCTTGTTTAGTTCCCGAAGGTCCACACACAGACGGACTTTCCCGTTAGGTTTCATCGCCACTACCAGGGAGGCGAGCCATTCCGCACTGTCGATCGGCTCTATTATCCCCTCCTTTTCCAATCTGTGTAGCTCCGTCTGCACCGCATCTTTCACCGCTAATGGTATGTTTCTGACTTTGTGGGACACCGGACTGGAGTTTTCTTTCAGTACTATCTTGTGTGTAAATTTCTCCAGTTTCCTCACCTTTCCTCCGAACACTTTCGGGAATTTATGCTTCATCGCTTCCAGTACCGGCCAGCTCCCTGGCGCTGTCATGAGGACTTGTGTATCACCTCCCGGGTCTAGTTTGATCCCTAGATCCCCTTGGTCCATCCATCGCAGTACGGAGGGGCCTTTCTCCGCTATGTACAGTTTGCACTCGGCTTGTCTTCCCCGGAATTCAAAGGTCAGTTTCCGGTACCCCACCATGGGTATTGGTTCCCCTGTATACGATACCGGCCGAATGTCTGGTGGTTCCAACCTTGTTCCCAAAGTGGGTTCAAACTGCTCCTTCCATACCGCTTTCTGGATGATGGTGTACGGGGATCCCGAGTCTATTACTATTTGGATGTTCACCCCTCCAATCTTCATGTCACATTGGGGTTTGCGGGTCCTCTTCCCGTCTATCCCCAGCACCTGATCCTCAATGCACAGGACCTCCACGTCTTCCTCCTGCTCTTCTTCCTCTTCCCATTGCTCTTGTTCCACATACTTCACCACGGGTCTCTTCGTCTTCCTTCGGCAGACTTTCTCATAGTGACCCATTATGCCGCAGAACATACACTTCGCACGGAACGCTGGGCATCTCTTGTCCTGAGCTGTGTGTGCAGGGCTGCCGCATCTGTAGCAAGCTCCATTGTTGTCTCTTGTCGGCTTCCACGTTTGTCCCGTCTTCCCTTTCCACTTCGGGGGTCCTCTGCTCTCCTGAGCTGGTTGTTTGCTTCTTCCCTGTGCTTCTGCTTCATCCACTTTGTTCACCATGACCTTGGGGACCACCTCTCGTTTTGCCGCCTCCGCGCACCGTTTAGTCAACTCCGCTCTCTTCACCATCGCAATCACTTCTTTTAGTGGCGCCTCACTATTCGCCCACAGTTTGTCTTGTATGCTTTTGTTCGTAGTATGCATGACGATTTGGTCCTTGATGAACTCATCGTGCAGAGCTCCGTATTTGCATGTCACTGCCAGTTTCTTCAAGGCCGCCACGTATTCATCGATGGTTTCTCCCGGCTCTTGTTTCCTCTGTTGGAAGTTGTACCTATCTATCGAGACACTCACCGCTGGGCGGTAGTGGGCATCAAGGTCCTCCATGGCGTGTTTAAATACGTCATCGTCCGCGTTTTGCCTGAGTTGCGGCACTAGAATCTGGTAGACCCTTATGCCTTCCGGGCCTAAATTGTGCAGGAGTATTCTTTTCTTCCTCGCGCTGGGGAACTCTTCTCCGTTCTCATCTTTGAGGGCCGCTAGGTAGTTCTTAAAATATTCCCGCCAATCCTCCCACTTCATTTGGGGTTCTCCTGGTCTTGGCAGAAATGGTATTAGCGCCGTCAGTGAAGATCCTTGGGTTTTTATCTCTCCTCTCCTTCCTGGCGCCGCTCCTGAGCCTCTTGGACTATCTGGCGTGTCTCCTCTCTCCGGTTGCACCTGCTCCTGCTGTCGCTCCTCTTCCGACCCCCCCGTCGCTGCGTGCTGCTGCCTCCGCCAGGTTCACTGTGACTAGGCCTCTCGCGTGCTTCTTGCGGTTGCGCGCCGTCTATCGGCCCCTGCACGTGGCCTGTACCTTCTATCTGCTGCCTCTGCCACGCTCCTTGTGTGTTTTCCTCTGGGATAGTTCTTCTTCCTGTCTTCCCTCTTGGCTGGCCAATGCTGCTCCTGCCTGCTCTCCTGGTTCTTGGGTCTGGATCCTTCTGCTGTCTCTGATAGCAGAATCCCACTCTCGTCGCCACTGTAATGATGGTAGTAACCTCTTTGAAGCAGGACACAATGCAGGGAAGTATGAACCAAGTATACTTTTATTTAAGCTCAACACACGCAGGAGCGCCGGGCAACACACCCTACTCGGTGCCGCGGCTCCACGATCTCTCACTCGCGCTAATCGCGAATGCACATTACCCCTTAGCGCGTTCTGCTCTCGCGCGCTGCGTAGCCACGCAGCGTGCGAGAACTAGAACGCACACTACAAGTCCAATGGGTGTTGCGCGCCTGGTCGTCGTTGTGTTGAAGCGAGCTCTGGGGGGCACCCGCTAAAGCCATCTGTAGCCAAACCTCAGAAGTCCCTCGAACTTCGTGAACCGCCCACCATTACTTGATAATAGGTCAAATGAACACTTCGGAGGCTGGACGGCCTCCCCCAGAAAGGGGCAGATACAATGTCTTGTAAGAATAAAATTGAATCCGTTTGAAAGGGCAGACACCAGATCACCCTAATCCCTGCTAGCTGCCTTGGCTTCCTTTTATTTCAAGAAAGCAGCCCTCTAGAAATCTTCTTCCTAATACAGCGACCTGAAATTCAATCTCTTTTTTTTCCGGAAAAAAAAGAAAATTGAAGTTTCATGCCCGAGGTAGCCGAGCTGAGAGTCCTCTGTGTTTTTTTTCTTGTTCGGTAAACAAAACCTTGAATGGAGGCAGGGCGTTTAGCACACAATTAACTCCCCCTGAGCCCCGCACACAATCGTGTTGTCTTGAAGTTTCCCCAGCAGACACCAGATAGCCCCTGGATAGCCACCAAATGGCTGCCTGCTAGATGTCGTCGCTGATTGCATGTTTGCAGACCTTGCCTCTGTGTTTATGGTCTTGTATTTTTCAGCTGGGACATTAACTAACCTAAAAGACGAAGGCCACATTTCTAATACAAGATTGTGCAACCAACCACGCTGTGGAAGTCCAAGGTTTGGTGGAATTTATGACATTTTCTGAACCGATGCCTGGCATTTCTCTTCATTTGTTCGCTCAATTTTTTTAATGCGAGGAACATTATGTTTCTCCAGAAATTGAGGCAAGGGGAAACACAAGATGGTGATTTTAATGAATGTGCACGCATATGTTATAGATGTTGGTTTTCTTCCTTGTTTAAAGTAGACACAACGAAAGTTGATAATACAAAAAAAGACAAACCCGGCTTCTAAAGCGAGCGCCTGCCGCGCGAAAGAGAAAGCAAATTTGTGACGCGGCGGAGCGTGGCGCGCGCGCGCTTGGGGGCGGGGGAGCGCATTCCAGGCGGGGGAGCGGACCCTTTGAAGTGATCCCAAAAGGTGGATTGCATGGCGGCACGATGCGCGTGATTGTGCGCGTGCTAGCCATGCAATCCGCTTTTTGAGAGCACTTTCCAGCCCGCTCTCTATAGTCTCGGTTTGCGATCGCTTACGCGATAGCAAGGCGAGACCTAAAAATCGCGGCATTTTTACAAAACTGCAGATTTCGCGATTTTTTTGCAAATCGCGAAATCCTGGAGGTTCTGAACAATGAAAAGTAATAGCGGTACTATTTACCAACCAATGACATTCATTTTATAGAATCTAGAAGGATGAAAGGCTGAGTGAGCCCTGCTGGGATTCTAAAGGGTGGCCCAAAGACTTTAGTGGCATTTCTACAGGTGCGTACACTAGCCCAGCACTGATGATAGCCCTTGGCGCTAGGTGACAACTCTCTGCACTTCTAGCCAGGGTGGAATATTCCAGAGTTCAAAACTTTATCAAGCCTCCCAAAAAGTTTACACTGCCCCACTACCAGAAACAATAAAGGCGCATATATATATGTCTCGCGCACCAGCTATCTACCAAGCGCCTTCTGCATCATGGGCTCTCCCCTTCTGCCATATCTCTTGTGTGCTCTGTACCACACCACCTTCGGCCCTCCCTGTCCTTTCATGTCATGCTTCCTCACCCTTCTACGGTCTTTGACACCCTCCTCCGTACCCCTTGACATGCTCCCTACCCCCTACCATGCTTCTTCCGTGTTATGCTTCCTCTTTTCTGCCAAGCGCTCCCTCAATAATATCCTCTTGCCTCCCTCCCTAAAATGTTTTTCCTGCCTCATTCTCCTTCACTCCCTTTACCTCGGACCTCAGTGCGTGCCTCACCCCGCTCCAGCTTCTTGCCAAGCTCCAGTTGCCCTCCCACCCCATAACCCACCAGGATCATGATTCCCCCGCCAGACCCCACCGCTGTACTTCATCCATTCCTGATCCAGCCTCATCAGGTTTCTTCTATAAGGACAATGTTCCACCCTCCTTCATGCCCTCCTTGTTCATTCCCCCCTCATTCTCCTTTACCGTATCTCCACTCACTCCTCTCTCCACCATACTTTCTCCTTCATTCATTTCCATGCTGTCACCATTCCTCCCCCTATCACCGCTCTCAGCCTTTCTTCCTCACAAGTCCCCTTGTGCCCCTTCTCTGGCAATTCCTGTCACCTCGCCGTCCCTGAGTGCTTAATTTTTGCCGGTGCTTAGCACCGGCATTTATTTTTCAGGGCCGGGTCTACACTCTACACAAAATATTGATAATTGGTTGAACTGCACGATGCTTACTAAGTTCTGATATGGGTCCCAGTCTCCCCGGGGAAGAGCTCATATCTCATGTGACTGCGTGTGTTTAAAATATTTCAAATTGGAGGCCGCTGCTTGCCCAGTTGGCCGCCTTATTGTGAGCCATACAGTACTGCCAGAAGCTGCCTGAGCCCCTGCCTCGGCGTAATTTAGGTCACACCCCATTTTGAAATTGTTCAATCAATGGTGAAGGGTTGCAAGTTCGCCCCTGCTTGGCGAATCGTCAAATGAGTACCCGGAGTGGCCCAATGAGCAGTGTTTTTGCTCACGGCCCGCCCAGCATACTGTGCAGCCGCAGGCCTATTCAGCCGACGACAGAAGTAATCATCGTGTCGAGCAGCAGGCCTCCTTCGTAGATCACTTAAAACTAAAAAGAATGTCCCAGTAAGTAATTAATTTAACTTTGTAACATGATGGTAGTGGTAGTGTATACGTAACAGAGCAGTTAGAGAGTCTGTTTTTAGACAAACTGTGGCATTTACAGTTTATCACTCTGATAGTCATTCTTTAAAGCTAGGTTTTATTTTATCCTGTTGTTTGCTTGCACTGTATAAATGAAAATCAATATGACACTTCTAAGCTGCACTGTTTTCTATCGAGATAGCACATGTGCTGGAGTCGGCATTTGTGCATCTGTGCAGAGCCATGATTATGTGAAATACATTTGCAATCTAGGATATTTCACCATTCATGTTTGAACTGCTCTTGTGGAAAAGGGCAAGAGAAGCTCTGATGACAGAGACACCATGGCTCGGAGACAGATAGCTTGTGATTCCACTTTTGAGCGTATGTGGGACATTCTGTGATTGGGAATGTATCCTACTTTGTGAATGTATTTTGATGTCAATAACTCATATTAAACCTTTAATAAACATATCCATCCATTGTTTGGATTAAATAATGTAATAAACTGTAACTGGTCAGTGAAATACCAAACAAATACTAAAAATTGGATAGTTTGCTCTTTCTGACCACACCTCTGACTCCGTCCACTGGCCCAATCCTTGGGTTATTCCCGCCCTCTGATTCTCTGCCTACAGTTCCCCTACTTTTTTTTCCCCACTTCGACCACAGGTTGAGTTCAATTATGTTCTCTCTTCAGTTCTATTCAGTGGGTGCTGCTTTTATTCAGGGACCTGTGCCCCGGGTTTGCTTGCATGCCATTTGCAAGACTCTAGCCACCACAAGCCATACACCCATCATAAAATAAGCCTTTCTTTCGCAACATTTTGCAGATGTCAGCCTGCGGCCCTACAAGGATATTTGATTTATTAATGCTTCTTTATTGGAGGGTCCGGTGCCTCCGGATGGGGTGTAACACATGAAAAACTTGACAGATGGCTTTTGCAACAGATATTCTCCATTACAGCCTGCTGGGAACTATGAAAGCGGACAAACAGCAAGTCCCAAATGTCTTGAACCCCATGCTTCCTCTGGAGGAGCAGTGTTCTGTTAATATGACAATGTTAATTTTTCACTTTGTTGAAAATACCCAATCGTGCTTCGCAGCCACACATTCAGAGTAAATTGTGCATGCCCCTATTTCTTTTTTCTGCAGCGTTTGTATGTATATTAGGCAATAATTTAGTGATTATTTTTCCTCAGCATTAAAATAGCATAAGCCCCCCCGAGTGCAGAGCTCCAGGGGACCCCCTCAGCAAAGTGGTAGGTGTTGGAGAGGGGGCCCCCTCCCTGTACTTTGCAGGGGGGCCCCCTCTTGTTTCGTTACGCCACTGTAGGAACCTCGACTCGTGGCATTGAAATATTTGTTGACCGGGAGCCAGGAGGTCTTCCCTTCCTCTTGTGGGAGGAAGCATCAAACCACGGAGCCCTCTCAGGGAACAAACCCTGCTTTTCGCCAGTTTTTATCAAAATATGCATTTGGTGGCAGTCCACCTTGGGCGGAGGTGTGAATCGGTTTCTTTTCAATTTTTTAACGTGAGACTACTGGGGTGAAACAGGTCGATGAGAAAGAAAGCCCTGGGTGCCATCTGTGTTTGAATAAACGCCGATTATTCCTAAAGGGAGAGTATTTCGGTACCTGGAACTAGAGAATGCAAGACAACGTACATTTTGAAATAACATAACACGTATACTTGGGTCAAAAGCTGTGTTTTCTTTATGCACTATTACCTGAACCACGATTATATATTTCGAAGTCACTGTATCGTACTCTGGATATACATATTTCAAAACAAACGGGCACCCGGGCTTGACAAAGAACTTTTATTCCCTGAGGCAAGCAAATATTACCTCCTGAAACTCAGCACAAAGGCCAAGAGCGTGGTTTCTGTGCTGTGTGGGGGATGGGGTCGAAGAAACAAAGATGATTCAGCACTAAGAGAAATACTATTTTACAAAGAAATATTAACACTTGGGCAGTGAATGCTGGTGAACGTTTGTCTTTACCCCCTCTGATTTCATGCTCTGTTACTTGGGAAAATGTGTGTATTATATGTAAAGATGACCCCCAGGGAAGTGACCATTTCTTATCACCTTTAATACCTACCTGTGTTGGGGAAATTATGTAATAATTGCGACCCACTCAGCTCATGATACGTCCTTAAGACAAAGGCATCTACAACTTCAATATTAATTAGTGACACATTTATTAAAAAACTTAAATTGCCATTTACAAATGTGAATCTTTAACTGCATGTGTGCGCAACACATATACATCCTATATGCTACTCAGTAAAATTAATGGGGTTTGGAAATAAGGTTAAGGAACTTGTACAATTGCAATGCATTTTAAATGTGTAAGGATCTATTAAGTTTCCAGCTCAAACTCCAATGTTATGTTTTGAAGGAGGGCCAAAAGCCCAGTAAGTACTGGATCCACGTGTGACTCTGCCCGGTAGCGTGATGACGTGGGCGTTGGTCCCTAACATAAGCAATGCCATTTGGAAATTCAAGAAACAATGGTAGGAATAAGCTGTTGCACCCGGGTGGCCAAGCTCATATCAATCCCTCTACTGTACAGTGTATGGGACTGAGAAGTCCCTATTTAGCTCTCTGATTGATTAGAACAACCCAGGGCTGTTTGGGAGTGCGAAACTCCTTGTTATTGCCATCTCTATGCCGGCCAAACTGAAAAGCTCTTCACTTGCCCCTGAGCTAATCTAAGAGGACTGGACCTAGGCTGGATTCTAACACGGGCGGATGACACTGAAAACGAAAGAGCCCCAGCGGTTCAATAAATCGTATACATCATGGGTCTTCTCAATGCACAGAAATTCCAAACTCGGACTATAAATTATCCGCTGGAGCCCGCACCTCCCTTATGTCATTGGGTAAATAACCCCAGGGTACCCCAAACTCAGCGCAGGCCGGGCGCTCCCCTGCGGGTGAAAAAACAACAATTGATGGACAGAATGCAGAACAATGTCATACATTCACCCCAGTACAGAGATCTGGGCCTAAATCCATCGTTTTTTTGCTCACCATGACTTTCCAGTTTGAACCCAGCCGTATGCATATCAGTCTTGACCCTGTGCCCCATGGGAACAGTCCAGCCCGAACGGCCAAGCCAGGTCGTCCCTGGACTGGAAACAAGCATCCTAGGACTGGTTTTGGGCTTTCAGCCCTCGTCAGCCAGGATAGCTTGATTCCAGTGGCATGGAGAGCACGGGACTCACGTCTGAGCATACCCGTCCCACTCAGGGTGACAAATGCAAAAACAACAATTGATGGACAGAATGCAGAACAATGTCATACATTCACCCCAGGACAGAGATCTGGGCCTAAATCCATCTTTTTTTTGCTCACCATGCCTTTCCAGTTTGAACCCAGCCATATGCATATCAGTCTTGACCCTGTGCCCCATGGGAACAGTCCAGCCCGAACTGCCACGCCAGGTGCCCAGGGATGCTTAGGTTTGGCAGCAGAACCGACTTTAATGCGTGTAGCAGGTCACCGGCGTCGTTAGGTAGCCCACCCTGTGGGTGTTGGGATCAAGACCGTCACAAGTCGGTATTACTTGCTCCCATAACTGATGACGCATGTACACCTCATGGCTGTATGTGATATGGGCTACCAAGCGGTGTGGGCCGGGTCTGAGCACCGGCAGTTACTTTCAGGGGGCCTCGAAACGGGTCTCTATGGGGCTCTCTTTTCTGGCCTCGCAAAGGTAGTCCGGTTTCTTTTTTTTTTAAATTGGAGTGTAGTGAGAGCTTGCACGTCGCTCACTACTGAGAAGTGGAGACGTCATGCCAGGTGAGCCATTTTCTCTCAGGATTTCCCTTCCCTTCTCTTTTTTCAGCGCATTAGCAACATCATTGTGGGGTGCTTAGGAGAGAGACGACCAGGCGCGCAACGCCCATTGCCCCGGGCTGAGACAGCTTCCCGGGCACACACACATCCGCACGGGAGTACTTCACAGGTCTTTAAAAGGCCATTTGCTTGTAAATGAGGCTCTGTTGTTTTTCACCCCTTTTTAGAGCCCCTGCATCCCCACTCTGCCTATTGCTGAGAGAATTAGCCTCCCCCGAAATTTGGCTCTAGTTGCGCCTCTGGAGACAACCACAGGCAGCCGACCCTGCTCTGACCTTTCACAGTGTCTTGTTTTAGTGCTATGAAAACACACGCTTTGCCTGGCTCATTTAGTTCTCACACCCCTCTTTAATATGAAGATAGTAGTGTTGGAATTACCTTTATATTCCTATACTGTGCTTCACATGGAAATATAGAAGGGCAGGTTCTCACCACCCCAAATTAGCTGTTTGGTATGCTCTCTAAAATGTAAGAACTACAGGTATTCAGTATCTGTCAGTTACGGCCAATTTAAATCAGTGTTCCTATATAGCAATGGATAAAAGTTTATGTTTCTGAATTAGTGTCTTACACTGAAAAGCTGGTTTACATTTCTTTCGCTGGATCAACCTTTGTTTAAAACAAAACCAGAGAAGGGGGTGTACTATGGTCCACAAAGAGCAACTGAAAGCTTTCTTGTTCTTTATCAGAAACATCTGCCTGTCAATGGTTATCACCAGCCTTTTCGGCCCATTAAGAGGCTGGGTGGATGAGTATAATACGTGGTGTTTAGGATCGGGGGAGGAGGGTGCACGGAAAGAAGGACGGATAGGTGAATTAAGGACGAGTGGATGGATGGCCAGATGGATGAATGGATAGCTAGATGGATGGAAGGATGAATGAATGCATGGACCAGTACTTAGGATAGTAGGGTGGGCTAATAGATGCTTAGGATAAGTTCTGGGACAGATGTATGAATGGATGTATGGGCGTATGGATGGCACAGTGCTTAGGATAGGCGGGTGGGCTGATAGATGCTTAGGATAGGTCCAGGGACACATGTATGTATGTATGGATGGATGGCTGGATGGATGGATGAATTAATGAATGGATTGCTGGCTCGATGAATGGATGGATGGAAGGATGAATGGACCAGTACTTAGGATAGGCGGGTGGGCTGATAGATGCTTAGGACAGTTGCAGGAACAGATGTATGTATGTATGTAGGTAGGAATGTATGGATGGATTCAAAGATGTTTGGATGGCACAGTGCTTTGGATGGATGTATGCAGGGCTTTAAGTGGACCGGGTCTGAGCACCGGCAGTTATTTTCAGGGGGCCTCGAAACAGGTCTCTATCGGGCTCTATGTTCGAGCCTCGCAAAGGTAGTCCTTTTTCTTTTTTTTTATTGGACTGCAGCTAGAGCATGCTCATTTTGTGGAGACCTCATGCTAGGTGAGCCACATTGTAGGAGGAAGGTAAATCCTTTAAAGAGAGTGTTTTCCGAAGGTAGGATAATTGGAGGGGATTTTCTTAAGCACACAGTGCTAGTTATCTTGATTGAGACCACACCCTACTTGGATAGGCCACACTCCTTTAAGAGGTTTGCCCCGCCCCTTTTAGAGCACCCCCAGTTTTTTCCCCACTTAAAGCCCTGGGTATGGGGCTATAGACGCGTTGGTCCCCCTTTAGAAGGGGTCAGTAATTAAATATATAGACAAAAAAGAGAGACAGATAGACAGACAGACAGACAGACAGACAGACAGACAGACAGATAGACAGACAGACAGACAGACAGACAGACAGACAGACAGACAGACAGACAGACAGACAGACAGACAGACAGACAGACAGACAGATAGATAGATAGATAGATAGATAGATAGATAGATAGATAGATAGATAGATAGATAGATAGATAGATAGATAGATAGATAGATAGATAGATAGATAGATAGATAGATAGATAGATAGATAGATAACTGACTTGTGAGGAGTCTGTAGAATGCTGCCCTGGGCCGCTCTCTGGATTCCTCACACTTCCAGTGTTCCTATGCGGAGCTGTTCATAACATCACATTGCTGATAGCCCGTTGGTGTGAGAACTCAAATGACGTTAATGGGATAATAATTGTGAAACGAATATTTTAGTTGTAAAGGAACCGCACATTCCTCTAAATAAATGATAATCAAAATACTAAACCTGAAGAAAGAAACAGTTTTTAGATGGGTTACACATCTTGTAAAGTTTGCTTGGCTGAAAGTAAGTAAGTTTTGGTCCAGACGCAGGGACAGGTCGTTGTCTGTGCTGAGGGGTGATGGTGATTTGCTATATCTGTGGTATGGTTTTTAGTGTTTATTAGTCGTAGCATACCTACGTATGAAATGGTACCTGCCATACTAGCCAAAGGGCAGCCCCTTACCCGAAGCTACAGCAGAAAGCAGCGTTTCTCCTGCAAAGCTCGGTGTCAGTTTTCCTTAATTCTGGAACAATAACACTTCATGTAAAGTGCTGAGAGATCGCTCAGTTTGTGGTGGGGAACTGGGGATGGTATGAACGTTCACCATTATCATTCTGTGGTTTGCACAGCTGGCCGGTGTGAGGCACATCTGTGCTGGCGGTGCACCACCACTTGTCCGGGCCTTAGACGCCCACCTTTGAAGCGGCGGCATGCCTGAGTCCCCACCAGGCAGGGGGGGTTCAGAAATGCATCGACGCTCCAAGCTGAGGGCGGACCCTCTATTCATCGTGTGGGGGTGCTGTCCGTGGAGACAGGGCCTGTCAGCGCCTAGAAGAGAAAGCGCATGTGCATGTTAGAAATGAGGTGTCGGTGAGATTCATGAGGGGGCCAGGACGGAGGAAGGGCAGGGATGGAGGATTGAGAGGACAGGGCGGTCGGTCTTCTGCACCCACACGGCGGGAGTGGCCTGCTGCTAAAATAATTCACACTTGATATTGCTTATTCGGTGCTGGTGCGGGTGGGTTGCGTCCTTGGTACTATTTTGGTGGATGTTTTTTCCCTGTGTTGCCTTCATAGTGTTTTCATGTGGTCTTTGCCGCCTTGGTGCTGCCCTGGGTGGGTTGCTTAGTTGGTGCTGCCCTGGGTGTGTTGCTTCCTTGGTTCTGCCCTGGGTGGGGTTGCATTAATGGTGTTGCTGTGGGTGGGTTGCATCCTTGGTGCTACCCTGGGTGTGTTGCTTCCTTGGTTCTGCCATGGGTGGGTTGCTTCCTTGGTGCTACCCTGGGTGGGTTGCATCCTTGGTTCTGCCCTGGGTGGGTTGCTTCCTTGGTTCTGCCCTGGGTGGGTTGCTTCTTTGGTTCTTTCCTGGGTGGTTGTCGGCCTTGGTTCTGCCCTGAGTGGGTTGCTTCCTTGGTGCTGCCCTGGGTGGGTTGCTTCCTTGGTGCTCCCCATGGTGGGTTGCTTCCTTGGTTCTGCCATGGGTGGGTTGCTTCCTTGGTTCTGCCCTGGGTGGGGTTGTATTATTGGTGTTGCTGTGGGTGGGTTGCATCCTTGGTGCTACCCTGGGTGTGTTGCTTCCTTGGTTCTGCTATGGGTGGGTTGCTTCCTTGGTGCTACCCTGGGTGGGTTGCATCCTTGGTTCTGCCCTGGGTGGGTTGCTTCCTTGGTTCTGCCCTGGGTGGGTTGCTTCTTTGGTTCTTTCCTGGGTGGTTGTCGGCCTTGGTTCTGCCCTGAGTGGGTTGCTTCCTTGGTGCTCCCCATGGTGGGTTGCTTCCTTGGTTCTGCCATGGGTGGGTTGCTTCCTTGGTTCTGCCCTGAGTGGATTGTGGCCTTCGTTCTGCCCTGGGTGGGTTGCTTCCATGGTCCTGCCCTGGGTGGGTTGCTTTAATGCTTCTGCCCTGGGTGGGTTGCTTCCTTGGTTGTGCCATGGGTGGGTTGCTTCCTTGGTTCTGCCCTGGGTGAGTTGCAGTGCTTAATTTGAGCCGGTGTTTTCCGATGCTCCGCACCAGTACTAAGTTGTCAGCCCTGCTGCTTGTGACAGCCTGCCACAAGGTGGCGCTGTCTAGCTAATTTAGAGATAACCATAACAACAGTTAATTATTAATGCTATATTCATTCAAAATGACCACTACCTGCCACCCAAGCCATTCTTCTAGCTTTTGGGCATCAAATAGTCCGAATTGTCACACTTGTAGGAGTGTGACTGTTAGTAGTTTTGTTGTTACTATCATTTGCAGCATAGCAGGACAATGTGTGGTGGAAGCTGCGGTCCCCTCCTGACGAGAGCCCTGGCACTTCTTATTTTACAAATGAAGCACTGTGTAGATGGGATACAGTCCTTGCACAGGGGCTGCAGTGCTAAGTGTGTGTGTGGGGTTGGGGGGGTCCCCTAACAAATAAATTCCAGCTCTGACTTTAATAACTGTCTTTCTGGTCAGACAATTTGTTTATATCCAATGATCTGTCCTTAGGCCACGCAGGCCTGCCCGCCCGGTCAGCCGCAGGCAGAGGAGCGATGCTGGCTCCTCTTTTTATCCTCCACGCACGACCCCCCTTTCCGCATCAGGCCCTGAGGGCTACAGAGGCGATGCTGCGGGGGGCAGCAAGCAGCGCAGTTGGCCCAATCGCTAGGGGTAGACCCGCAACTGGAGGTTGGTCTCAGCTGCCATGCGTTGAGCCAGCGCAGATTTACCCGGGTGGCGTGGCTCCCTGCTCTCCGCGATGTGCGCGAGTGGGCCAGCCATTGGTGCGCCAGCTTCCTTGCCGGAGTCCCTGGGTTCTTGCTTGCGAGTGCACATGATCACTGATCGTGATCCCAGTGGCGGCAGGGTCACGGTTCCTCCAACCGCAAGGGACACAGTTTGGCGGATCAGCTGTTTGCCAGGGGCCTCGCGGTGCAGTCCTGTGGGGTGGCCAGTTGGAGGGCCGCGGGCCTGCTGCCTAAGAGCCCTTACCCCTGTCGCTCGGGGAGGGTCGGTTGCGTAGTCCTCCCCGGGTGGCCTGCTGTGCTCCTCGTTCGGGAGGGCAACACTGGGGGGCTGTGCACCACCGCTCAGGACTCGACGGTGAGTCGCTGGGGTGGCTCCATGTGCAGATCCCCTCCCCACCTCTGCCTTCTCCACCCCAGGAGGCCCCATCGTTCAACTAAGGGGCAATGCAGCCTCGACCTTTCGTGGGGGTGGAGCGGTACCACATGCGGCAGGGTGTGTGGTGCGCAAGTGTCCGAAACCCTTGGGTGAGTTATTGGGACATGGCGGGGAGCTATTGGTGGGCCTTTGAACTCTTGTGTAGTCTGCACGGGGACTCGGTGAGTTGTGAGCATTGGGACATGGCGGGGAGGGGCCAGCCGGGCCGCATTGCTGAGATGAGTGCTGCCTCCCGGCCAGAGAAGTGGCCACAGTGCGTGCTCCCTGCCTTCCCCACGCAGGGCGTACATCGTGAGCCCCTGTCACCCCCTCCTCCCTCGCGGTGAGTTACGGTATTGTGCTAGTGCCTTGCGGTGTTCACGGCATCCCTGGACACGTGGTGAAGTGAGGCCGGCTTCCATGGGCACATCTAGAGGGAGGCCCCGATTCCAGCCTGTCACTGTGGTGTCCAGGGGCTGCATAGCTGCCAAAATTTCAGATTGCTCTGTGTGACATTTTCATAATTTACGTGTTATTAGGAGTGACATTTCAATGACTATGAGTGAGACTTTCTCGCGAGGAAAATACAGCAATGAAGATGAGGGAAACATATAAATATCGGGAATGACACCGATTTGAGCAACAAGAAACTCTAAGAAGATCTTCAAACTGCAGGGCATTAGAGTGACACTGTGGACTCCAGGGCCTGTCTGTCCCACCTGGGACCTAGCCCAAACAGGATGTGAGCCCCCAACAACATTCTCTTCTCAGCCTCCTGGTAGTGTCACTGGGCGGACCGGCTGAAAAACAATAAAAATTAATTCCTGCCTTAGCTAGCCTTTGCCCACTAGGCCCCTGGATTCTTCCAGTCATACACTAACTTCAAAACCTTACTTGAGAACTCACACAATTTGTCCAGGCCACACAGAAATGAAAGAAACTGCCATTCAGCAAGAACCTCTTGGCCCTCAATCTGTGTAGAAGTACTTGTTTGCTGCTGAGAAGTGCCAGTACTCACCCATTAAAAGCATTGTAGCAGTGATGAGAAGTGCCAGTGCAATCTCTTCCAAATGAAAGAATGAAAGAAGTGCAGGTATACTTAGTACCAGCTATGCCTGTCTATATAAAGCGATGCTCTCAATTGAATCCAGACTAGTGGGAGAGTTAAAGGGGGATCCTACTGTTGATAGTAGGTCTGTAGGCACTGCTTTTCACTGCCGTGGGAAATTTTTGTTATTCCGCAAAACCCTTGAATTTGAGCATCCTAGACCGGTAATTCCAGGGGCTGTTGTAGGCAGGGGTGGGACAGATAACAGGTATTATTTCAGGCCAATCGTAATAAAGGGCAGAATGTTTTGTGGCCTATTTAGGCTGCCATGGGTCCTACTACAAGCGAAGAAAATGCTGTCCCCATGAGCATTTATAGTCTCCAACCCGGTCACAGGGAGAGATGCTGCAGAGAGGACACGGCTGACAGACACTTTAATTTCTTTTGACATTCATTGACTTAGGATACAGACCCACCAGCAACCCCGTATCTACTCCCGTCCTACTCCAGCCATTCCCCACTATCCTTCAAAATCCTGCTTGCCATTATAGATTATGCTTAATCCTGGGATATCCTTTCAAAAAGTTTCTTGTTTACAAAACCCAGTGTGCTGAGAACTCGTAATGCTGAAAAGTAGAGTCCGCCCGCCCCCTCCACCCTCTCATTTTACATGCATACACCATTGCTAGTACAGAGCGCTCATGTTTCTCAGGTCCACATATGAGGCGCTCATCTAGTCCCGGTCTTGGTTCTGCATTCTGGAATCGTGGTTCCGATTTTATAGAGGATAAAGCAGGGCTACAGATCTGGTGATGAAAAATCCTGGTCTCTGTGAGTTTCTCGCAAAACTTGAGAGCTCTGGAACTGGCACTTCTGTTGTCTTTTTTATCAGACAAGCCTTCAGCGGAAAGGTCAATAACTAAGGGAAGGAAGTCTCAGCGCCCCTTTAAGCAGGCTAGTCAAGTGTCATTCATGTCACAAATATTTTGTCCGTTTTTTGCACTATATAATGATTAGATGGCTCACTGTTTCTCTCTGGCCATCACATATCCACATCGAAAGTTAAATCTGTTTAAGTTTTTGTACAAAATCTAAACCTAAATGCTTCTTTTATTAAAATAAGCACGATAACCTTTAGGTTCCTTTTACACTAACATAAGTATTGCTGTGAAATATAGATCTAAATCACGTTATACAAGCTGCATTACACTCGTACACATGTATTGTTTAAACTGAGAGATTAAGTGATTTGCTTAGAGTTACAGGATGTTGAGCTGACGCCGAGACTCGAACCCGGGTCCCCCAGCTTTGAAACAACGGCTGTAGCTGTAATGCCATATCCTCTCTCCTTTGCTTAAAATATTAAGGAAGTGTTGTCTATATGCAAATATAAGTAATTGTTCTCAAACGCAATTATGAAGGAAAAAAGAGTTTTAGTGAAATAAAATATTTGCCTAAGATCACAGAGTGTAAGCGTTGAATCCGCGGTTTATCCAGGTTTTCTGGATTTACTTTATGCAAATCAGCCAGTAAATCGAAATCTATTTGTCGTTTGTTATTTCAAAGCTTTGTGTTTACCTCAGTGCATTTTTAGCATTTTTTATGTAGCGCAAACTTAGAGCTCTATTCATTAGTACCAGTTACATTGCACACTTTTTATAGGCAAAGGGATGATTAAGTGATTTACCCAAAATCATAGCATTTTGAACAGATGCAGAGGGTTGACCATTGCTCCCCAGTTTCAAATTCAGGACCCTGTGGGACCCCCACCATATCCGGGAGGTCAGGATATTCCTACCCTGCCTCCTTTTCATTATTTTTTACTTTTTTGTGGGACCCGGCTTCAAGCCTGCCCCAAGATGGCCGCCAACATTTCCTGGTTGAAGGGTTGGTAGCCAATCAAATTTTAGTAGGCTCTGCGAGTCCACTGCATGGACTTGGGTCCCCAGATATCTATATTTTTTTTAACTTAAATTTCTCTGGAACTATTGAACGGATTTAGACCAAATCAGAAAAAGCACACTTTCTGCACCAACATCTAGCTTTTTGCTAAATTTGGTGTAATTCCGTTCGGCGTTTTGGACTGTAGTCGTGTTCATAAAATGAAAAATCCCCACCGACAGAACATTGGGAGAATGCATTTTGGACCCCTGTTTTTCTCGGCCCCCGCTTGACAGATCACCACGAAACTTTCAACATGCCAGCTGAACCAAATTGTGAATTTGTCTAAACATTTTGCGAAAATTTGTCAAGGTGCGACAAAGTTATTGGTAAAACAAAATACGCTTTTCCTATAGAAAGTTTAGTCCTAACTATAACTACCTACTGGCTATCGCCAGTAGATTATATATATGTATATGTGTGTGTGTGTATTATATGTGCAAAATTAGAATTCTGGGTAATTCCAAAGTTTAGCTGGATTTCAGCCCCTATATAGTGTACCTGACAATACCAGCGACACTGAATCTGATCACCTCAAATGTCAGTTTTTCTATCAATTTTTTTAGGCATAGGTTTAGCACAGTACCACACACGCCAAGCTAGAAAGTGACAAAGTCTGTTGCCATTTTTACAGCAAAGTCTTTAAGCATAGGATTAGCTTTTGCCATCTGAGATCCAAAATCTTTTACCACTCCAGGTACAGTACTACAGATTTGGATTGGTAAAATACTTCCCAAGCCAACCTGGAATTAATAAAAGCAAACCCTAAAAACGTGTTTAGCTCTTACTATGAGCTTCTCAGAAAGGTATAGCTTTCTCCAGATTCAAGGGAACAGCCAGTATAAGGCAAAAAAATAGCCTTTCAGGCTTACAGTGCCAGATAATTTAGGCCAAAAAAGGAAGCAAGGAACTCTGGGTAGTTCCCAAGCAACCCCACTCCAGGCTTCTATGAAATAGATGCTAACTTGATATGTTACTTTGTCATTATGTAAGCTCATTCTAAATGTGTGTATATTACATATTAGATCAAATGCCAACCGTCAAACAACACATTGACAAAGCCAATGCTTGCTTTCTGCCAGGGCCAAACTAATGAAAAAAGCTGATGACAGTTAAAGAACATGGTGGAGAGGGTAAATAGCCTTTATTTTTTAACCATGACACTTATTCTACAGCCAATTGAAAAGCCAGTAGTTACAAATCTTCACATTGTAATTCCTCTTTCTTATTTTTCAAACCAAGTGATTGTCTACTACCTACATTTTCAGTAATATGCAGCGCACCTAAGTCACAATAATATAAAAGAAAAAAATAAATGGAAGCAACTGCTTACTTAGACTTTTTTCAAATAACATCAAAAGTTGTTCGACAATTCAAAATGTGCAGTACAGCACAGTTCTCCACAGAGTATTGTTAGCAGACATCAGAGGTTCAATATTTATTTCCGTTTTTTTCACAGCCATTCTGAATTGCTTTGCTAGGAAACAAGATGTGAACAAAGTGGATTCCTTAAAGGTGTCCCTACCGTATTTTTTGACAGATGGAGGGCTGCATTTTCATTCTTGTATTAAATGTATACATTTCAACTACACATGGAATTCTGAAGATTGCAGTGTTTATTTTATGAAGGGTGAAGTTTAACTGCATCTTTCTAAGTCCCACGCCTCTCAATGGTGAATCAAGGAGGGCAATACCATTTGTTTTACCACATTACATGTTCAAACCTCGAAATATTTGTACTTATCTCTTGCTCAAATTTTGCCAGGTTATTATACTTGTCAAAAATCTTGCAGGGAAAATCCTTTTGGGTGGGGTAATTTCCATACCTTATCTAGCTTGTTATTTGTCAGATGATATGAGTTTTTTACAGTGTTATTACATACTGATATGTTCTTTTTTCCAGATCTCACTAAAAAGATGGCTGCAGAGTCAAAGGTAGTGTGTGACCTTGTTGATAGCCTTTTAGCTCAGCCATCAATTTTGGAGGCAATAAGCCAAACTCTAGATGTACCAAGGAATCCTCAGACCCATGTTAGGTCCAATCAAACCTTTTCAGGAAGTAGTAATGCCAATACTAACAGTCTAAGCATATCTAGATCAAACTACAATACACGATACAGAAACAGAGGACAAGAGGTGGACGAAGAAGTAAGACACGTTTTTTCGAGAGGAAGGTGTTCTTCAAACCCAATGGAATCTGCTAAGTCAGCCCAAGAACAGTCAGAAACACGTGTGCAAAGTTCTGTGACGCAATCGCCAATATTTCACTTTACACGCAACTTTGGAAGACAGAATGGTGAAAGGATGCAACAGGCAAAATATACTCGGAGGTTAGATTACATATGAAATACTATTTCATTGCCTTCATTGTCTCCCAAATATTTTGTTCAAATAAATTTCACTATGAGTTTCACTTTACATTGGGTGTGTGGCCTAGAAACCACCGGGGTGGTGGATGGTCTCCTTCCTCAGACCCAGAATCTCTCACTTGCCAAATGTAGAGTTTCTTGTTGTGTCAGTGATAATTTACCAAATGAGCTTACTTGAGAGAAGCACATATGGCAAAAATGCAATGGGGTGCTATGCAATAGTTACCGTACAGCATTTTTTTGTTTTATTTGAAAGAAACACTTGAATTTGTGGATTCGTATTAATTTTTTTAAAATATATATACTCATATGTACACACACACACACACATATAGTGTATATATATATATATATATATATTATATATATATCAGTGTATATATCTATCTATATATCTATATTCACTGAAAAAACCATAGGTTTCACACACGTTACAGTTAGGAATTAGCATTTAAAAAACCTTGCAAATTCACTGAAAAAACCATAGGTTTCACACATGTTATAGTTAGCGGAAATTTTACTGATAAAAAACCAATGAAATTCCCCCGTTATAGTTAGTGCAGGCAACTATAACTCACGCGACCGCAATCCTCTGCTGATGCTAATACTGTATTTAGACACTTATTTGCCCATGTCTTCTTCCATACATTTTTAGCTATACATATATTACAAATATTTTTTTTTCATAAAGACACATATGTCATCAGCAGAAGATTGCGGTCGCGTGAGTTATAGTTGCCTGCACTAACTATAACGGGGGAATTTCATTGGTTTTTTATCAGTAAAATTTCCGCTAACTATAACATGTGTGAAACCTATGGTTTTTTCAGTGAATTTGCAAGGTTTTTTAAATGCTAATTCCTAACTATAACGTGTGCGAAACCTATGGTTTTTTCAGTGAATTTGTACGGTTTTTTAAATGCTAAGTTACTTTACGCCATTCGTGGCGTGCGCGCCCACTTAACGCAGTTCGTTCCGTGCGCGCACTTTACGCAGTTAGTGCCGTGCACGCACGGTGGGCACGCGGTGCGCTACGCGCATCGCGTGCCCACGTTACGCTAGATGGGCCATGTACGCACGATGCGCTTCGCGCACCGTGCGCACATGGAGGACATATGATGCACTTCGTTTTGAAAGGTAATATTTTAATTTTTCGTATATGTTATAAGCCATGCACAAATGGTGCCCTTCGGGCACCATTTGCACACGGGGTGGAGAGAGTGTGGATAATTTTTTTTTTTTATTATTTTTTGTTTTAATATTTTAGTTTAACTCATCTTTAATAAGCCATGCACAATTGGTGCACTTCGGGCACCAATTGCACACGGGGTGGGGAGAGTGTGGATAATTTTTTTTTTTTTTAATTTTTTACCGTACGCGTACGGTAAGCGTAATCGGCGAAATTAGCGAAAAAATAAAAATTCCGTTTTTGGCCTTGGGGGATCTTTGGGGACTCCCTCAACATTGCTATGTGTGTGGGAGCTGTCTAAACAGCCCCTTTATATGTTTTTGGGCTTAATATTTTAAACATCACTCTCAGTGCGAGAGAGAAAATGGCGGCCGCCGCTTCCTGGTTTCGGCCGATTCGAATGTTTACTAAGATCTAAGAGCCAATCAGAATCGCGCTCGCGCACGCCACCGTACGCGTACGGTAAGCGTACCGTAAGCGCACCGTAAGCTGGCTCAGATATATATATTGATTTAAAGGCTATTTTCTCAGAATCTACTGAACAGATTTACACCAAACCTACAAAAGGCACTTCCTTGACCGGAGGACTACCTCTCTGCCAAATTTCTAGTAATTCTGTTCAGCCGTTCGGGCTGTAGCCCTGTCTAAAGGTCCTATGGAAAAATGCATGGGAAAAATGCGTTTTGGGACCCCCCTTTTATCTCAGCCCCCGCTTGACGAATCCCCCCGAGACTTTCAGGGAAGGAGCGGAGCGTAGCGCCCCACCTATTTTGAACAATTCGCGAGGATTCGTCGACCGGCGCCAAAGTTATTCAAAATAGAATGTTGCGGATTTCCTATGGAAACGTGGTCCTAACTATAACTACCTACTGGCGACCGCCAGTAGGTAATATATATCTATATCTATATTCACTGAAAAAACCATAGGTTTCACACACGTTATAGTTAGGAATTAGCATTTAAAAAACCTTGCAAATTCACTGAAAAAACCATAGGTTTCACACATGTTATAGTTAGCTGGACATTTCACTCGTACAAAACCAATGAAAATTCCCCCGTTATAGTTAGTTCAGCTAACTATAACAAGCGTGCCCGCAATCCACTGCTGATGACGTCACATATTACATCACTCATGACATGGTCAGTGACATCACTGATGACATCACTGATGACATCTCAAATGACATCACTCATGACATCACTCATGACATCATCTGTGTGATAGAGTAGCACATCTTCTCACACAATAATATAACCTTTAAAACACCGACAAAAAATGTAAGAGTTCCATTCTCAAAACCATACATACTGCAATACCAATAACTACATACCCAATTATTAACTCTTAGGTCAACATACACCTCCACACACTCACCTGTACAGTCACTCATACTTACAGTCACTTCAAACAAAAGTGTCATATGAATTTATACACACACATAACTAGACACTCACACACTACAAATCATCCATAGAGGTACTCTCACACTTACTCAATCTTGCAAATAATCACACTCCCATTTACTCATCTAGGCAGTGAAACACACTCAATTTCACTTACACATAAAAATAGTATCACATTCTTACGCTCTTATACAATCATTGATGCAAGCACACACTCATCCATACAGCCACTCTCACAATCACACACTCTCACATATACCCACTTATATACTCTTACACGCATATGTACTGCCTTTCACATATGTAGTTAGTCACACATGTACCATTAAGATATACATGCAATCCCTAACACACCCATACATACACTCACCCAACCATACAGTTCAACACAGATGCACTCTTAAAACCATGCACCCATAGAATCACCCACTCACACATCTATATCCAGAGTCACACACACCCTACCCACACAAACACTTATGAACCCATACAGATACTCACACAAGCAATCAATAACTCATATAGACACTCATATAGCTGTTCTCAAAACCATGCAGCCACTTGTACACCAACATACAGACACATACATACATTTACACTCACTAGTCTGCAGTAAGATACATTTAATGACTAACTTAAAGAATCATGTTATGCACCACTGAAAATCATCCATTTACACACTTGTACACCCACACATTCTTAAACAGGCCTTTCCCTATATATATTAAACATATTCAAATTTGTATTAAACACATACTCACTAGATGATGTCATCAGTGATGTCATCAGTGATGTCATTTGAGATGTCATCAGTGATGTCATCAGTGATGTCACTGACCATGTCATGAGTGATGTAATATGTGACGTCATCAGCAGTGGATTGCGGGCGCGCGAGTTATAGTTAGCTGAACTAACTATAACGGGGGAATTTCATTGGTTTTGTACGAGTGAAATGTCCAGCTAACTATAACATGTGTGAAACCTATGGTTTTTTCAGTGAATTTGCAAGGTTTTTTAAATGCTAATTCCTAACTATAACGTGTGTGAAACCTATGGTTTTTTCAGTGAATTTGCAAGGTTTTTTAAATGCTAAGTTATGTATTTTTTATTTATATTTTTAAAATATTTTTTTTTACAAAAATTTCCTATGTATTCATTTATATATTATCTTTATCCTTTAATATTTTTTGGCTCATTTTTTTAAAAACTTTTCAATTAGAATAAAGTTGAACAGCATAGTTAATATTTTCAATTAAGTTATGTCCTTTTTTTTTATATATAAATTCTTAGGGTGCGCGCTCAGAGCGCGCACCTAGTACGTTTGCATAAGTTTTTATGAATTCCGTTTTACGTTATTTACGTACGCATACATATTTTTTTTTTCGCGCTCGGAGCGCGTACGCATGCATACTGCGTACGTACGCATGCGTGCGTGCGTCGTACGTGCTCCATGCGGTACACTTCCGTATACGCGTAGAGTACGCGCGCTGTCGTTCCCGTATACGCATGTGCTACGTATGCGTGTTACGTACGCGCATACCACATATGCGCATGCGCTCGTACGCGTTCGCGCATGGGTAATTGCCCGGTGCACGCTCCGAGCTTGCTCCGTGCTCGCACCTCGGGTTATGTTCTTAATAAAACAACACTTCTAATTGGTTTTCATTACTTTCAGTTTCTGATTGTTTCAACACCACACCCAATCCCCTCATTGCAAGTCATGTGATCAACAATAATCACTTTTGATTGGTTTGAAGTACTTTCAGTTCCAGATTCTTCCAACACCACTCCCACTTTCTTCATTATTAGTTCTGATTCCCTTGGAGAAGGAGCTAATCTGTTGTTGAGAGACAATGGCTGAGCAGCAACCATCTTCAGAGAGTGAACAGGACACTCTTGAGAGACAGAGGAACAGGAAGCAGAAAGACAGCTTTATATGGCAGTTTTTTACTTTCCCTGAGGGACAAAAAAAAGTGAATGCACCGAAAGTTACTTGTGTATTGTGTCAAAAAGTCTTAGCACGTGGGAATGCTAACAAGAAGTATTCTTTTAGCATACACACAATGATGAGGCATGTTGAGGCAATGCATCCAGTGACTTTTCGTCGAGCTTCTGGAGAAAACCCTCCACCTGCTCAGCCGACGACATCTGCAGCAGCTCAGCTGAGCACATCTTCGGCAGCTCAGGCAAGCACTTCTACTGCGATGGTGCCTTCACCTTTTTCTACACCTCTTGTTGGTCCACCTTGTTTGGCGAGGTTGTCTACACGGTGCACTGATTGCGGTAGTCTTATTTCTGTGGGGGAGACCAGTCTTGATCTCCTTCAGCGAAAATTTGATGCGCATCATTGCTCTAGGCCATAGATGTTTTTTCTTTTTTTCGTTTTTCTCTTCCTGTTTCCCTACATTAACTCAAGGGCTCTTTTCAGAGCCACCTAAAAACTAAACCCCAAAAAATTTTGGGGGGATTTTTTTCCTTATTTTTTTTTTTTTGGGTGTGCGCACGCTGCGCGCACTCGAGGAGGTTTTTTTTAAAAAAAATTTTTTTTAAATTTTAATGAACAAAGAGAGGTGAAGAAAAGGAATCATGAAAAGGAAGGATTAGGAAATTCAAATATTTTTAACTTATCCTATTTTTAAAATAACTTATTTTGATAAAAAACATTTTTACTAATTTGTAAGGAAACACAATTTCATTTTTTTATTTTTCTTTCAAGTTCTGAAAAAAAAGAAAAAAGTATTAATATTCAATCATACATTTTATAAAGCCGCACATGTTTTTACATATTTTAGAAAGCAATTTTTTGCCCTTTTTTGCTGTTTTCAGAATTTTTTAATTTTCACTTAAAATAGTGAAAATAATTGTATTCATCATTTAACAGCGGGCAAAAAAAAAACAATCTGCAAAGAGTGTGTTTCTGGAGACTGTGTATTCTCTGGTGCAAGAGAAATGAAAAAAGAGACTTCCAAAATGGCATGAAGACTGCTGGGATGTATATAACAGTGCATGTGTGGTAAGGGTTAATTTGAGTTTTGAAAACAGACTGCCCATTTCTTGGGTCTGCAATTCTTACAAAACAACAACTTCACAAATTAAATCTCAGACAACAATTCCCATATGCACACAGACTCATGCTGTGATTTTACGCACAAAACACAGGCTGCCCCTTTCCAGGGACTGCAATTCTTACAGAACTAATGCTAATTTCAAATGTGTTGCCATTTTCCTCTCATTTCTTTCAAAGTGATTTCTGCTAAATCCTAACCATCACAGTTAAAAAGAAGCTGTCCTTTTCTTTCAACTGCAAGTCTTACTTTTCAACAGCAACACAAATTAAATCTCTGTCAACAATTCTTATCTGCACACAGACTCATGGTTTGATGGTAGGCACAAAAAAGTATTCCTCATTGTTACCAGTACACATTAACTTATGATGAAAACATACTCCATAATATTTAAGTAGTTAAAGACAGTTAAATATCTCCCAAACCTCAAAATGTAAAACATAACTTTTAAAGAAGATTCACAATTCTAATATTTATATCAAAAACCACCACATACATCCCCTCTCAAACTCATAACTCACCTTTAAAATTAGTTAGTTGTGAAAGAAATGTGCCACTCAAACAGCAGACTATCAGAGTCAGAATATCAGAGCTCTACACCTCTCTCTTCTCTCCAGAACCAGTAAATGGCAATGTTTCCCTCTCTTTTTTCACACATATACATGTTAATTTAAAATCTCAGTGCTTCCCACTTTTTTTCAAATGAAATCACACATTTCTATTGGTTGAAAACTTCAACCCCTTTCCAAATGTACCCTTCCCCCAACTTGACTTCTGCCTGCTACCATAGCAACAGCTCATGGAACACTGCTGTGAGGAGAGAGGTCAGAAGTTCAGCACACAATGTTTCAAATCCAAAGAGCAGGAGTGGTTCACCTGTCCAACCTAACAGCAAATCCAAACTAATCTTCTGTGGGAACACAATTTTCTGAACCAATACAAAACATGCTTCTAAAAAAATACACATACAGCCTACTTTTTACTGTAAAAAGATTTGAATCAGCCAATGTGTTCTTTTTATGTTAAAAAAATATCTATGCCTCCATTTTACAACTGTCTTTCATTTCATATTGCCTTTCTACTGAAAGACACCTCCTGAGTGCATCCAGATCTCCTTGGAAGATGTTCACAGTGTGGATTGTAGGTCACAGCTATGTCTTCTGGAGTGAAAAGTATGCAGAAAAAAAAGGTATGGTGAGAGACCTTGCTTTGCCAAATGTAGACATTAAATGGATTGGTCAGAGAGGGTTAAAGTGGCACCAATTAATGCCTTTGGTGAAAACCTTTCTACATCTCCCACAGCCTAACCTTATTATTGTGCACTCTGGTGGTAATGACCTAGGCACTTTAACTGGGGTAGGTCTGGAAATGCTTATTAAGGACACCTTTGTGCAATTGATGGCGCTTTTTCCACAAACTGCCTTTGTATATTCTAATATATGCCAAAGGCAAAAGTGGAACTGGTCCAACCAATTTTGTCCACAGATTGACAAAGCAAGGAAGCACGTCAACAAATCTATTTCTGCTTTCCTCAGAGACTATGGTATGGGTTCTATATACCACAACAACTTGCGTTACAACATGCAAGACATTTATAGAGGAGATGGTGTACACTTCACTGATGAAGGCAACAGAGTCTTCCTCTTGAACTTAAGACTCTGCATCGGTACTTACTTGTAGGTACCAAAAAACACACAATGAACACAAGGGCTCTTTTTAGAGCCACCTTATATCTAAACACTTAAATGCGATTTTTTATTCTTTTTTTTTATAAGTTTTTTTTCGGGTGCGCGCTGGGTGCACGCACTCGGAGATATTTAAAAAAAATATATAAATCTTTTTTTTTGCCCTACAAGGTCCTACTGTGACCCCCTGACAATGCCTAGTGGGTCAATATCTCCCCACTCTGCCCCCTTTACACGTTCTCCCCCTTTGTTTCTCACCCCCTCTAAATGCGACAGACAAAATGGCGGCCGCCACTTCCTGATTTCCACTGATTCGAATGTTTACTTACTTTTAACAACCAATCAGAAGTGCGCTCGTGCACTGCCGAGTGCGCGCACCCAGCGCGCACGCTGCGCGCGTACAGATATATATATTGATTTAAATGCTTTTTTCTCTAGAAATACTGAACAGATTTACACCAAACCTGCAAAAGGCACTTCATGGACCTTTTAGCTACCTCTCTGCCAAATTTCACATAATTATGTTAAGCCGTTCAGGCTGTAGCTGCGACTAAAGTCCCTATGGAAAAATCCATGGGGAAAACGTGTTTTGGGACCCCCCCTTTTTCTCAGCCCCCGCTTGACGAATCACCCCAAGACTTCCAGGGTAGGAGCTGAGCGGAGCGCCCCATTAGTTTTGAAAATTTCGCGAGGATTCGCCAACCGGCGCCAAAGTTATTCAAAATAGATTTTTGCGATTTCCTATGGAAACTCGGTCCTAACTATAACTATCTACTGGCGACCGCCAGTAGATAATATATATATATATATATATTCACTGAAAAAAACATAGGTTTCAGGGGTGTTATAGTTAGCTGGACTTTTCACTTGTGCAAAACCATTGAAATTCCCCCGTTACAGTTAGTTCAGCTAACTATAACTCGCGCGCCCGCAATGCACTGCTGATGACGTCACATATTACATCACTCATGACATGGTCAGTGACATCACTCATGACATCACTGATGACATCTCAAATGACATCACTGATGACATCACTGATGACATCATCCAGTGAATGTGTGTTTTCCTGAAAATTAAATATGTTTTATATATGTATATCTCAAGGTCGATGGAAGAATAAATGGGTATATAAGTGTCTAAATGGATGATTTGTTTTTGAAAAATTGATTGTGTAACTGACTGATTAAGTGTATCATAGTGAATACATGGCTTAGTGAGTAATGTTTAAATATGTAAATATCTGTATCAGTCTCTCACTTTGTGTATAAGTGGCTGCATGGGTTGGTGAGTAGCTACATGGGTGTCTATATAGGTTATTAGTTGGTTTTTTGATTATCAGTCTGAGTGTCTGCATGGTTTGGTGGGGGGTATTACGTAGTGCATAGGTGCATGAATGAGTGACTCACTGTTTGTATGTGTTGAAGACAGCATGTGTGCAGGACTGTATGGGTGGATGAGTGTGTGTATGGGTGTGTTAGTGAGTAAATGACTGTCTCAATAGTGTCTTTATGAGTAACTACATATGTTTTAAACAAGTATATGTGACTATTGGTGTATATAAGTGAGTATATGTGAGAGTGAGAGATTGAAAGAGTTCCTGTATGAATAAGTATGTGTTTCTATAAGTGATTGTTTAAAAGACTAAGTATGTGTAAGTTTCCGTAGAAGTAAGTGTGGTGGTGTGTGTATAACTGTATATGCAAGTAAACGTATGTTTGATTCTTTATTAGCATGATTGACTATGTGTGTGAGTAACTCTATGGATGAGTGGCATTGTGTAACAGGATGTATAGGTGTATGAGTACATATGATGAGTGAGTACATGTATGAGTGACTGTATAGGACTGTTGGTGAATGAGTGGATGTGAATGTGGATCTTAGAATTACTGAAGAGGTTGTTGAAAATGTTAGTCTCTATTTTTGAATGTGTGTATCAAAGGTTATATTAGGGTGAGAGGAGGTCTGTCACTCTATCACAAGGATGATGTCATCAGTGATGTCATTTGAGATGTCATCAGTGATGTCATGAGTGATGTCACTGACCATGTCATGAGTGATGTAATATGTGACGTCATCAGCAGTGCATTGCGGGCGCGCGAGTTATAGTTAGCTGAACTAACTATAACAGGGGAATTTCAATGGTTTTGCACAAGTGAAAAGTCCAGCTAACTATAACACCCCTGAAACCTATGGTTTTTTCAGTGAATTTCTGAGGTTTTTTAAATGCTAATTCCTAACTATAACGTACCTGAAACCTATGGTTTTTTCTGTGAATTTCAAAGGTTTTTTAAATGCTAATTTCTAACTATGCCTACAGAGATAGGACATGTGAAGAAAGAAGAAAAAATGGACAGAAAGAAAAAAAAGAAGTGCAGAAAGAAGCAACAGAAGTCCTCAAAGACGAAGAAAAGTGCAGGAAGAAGGATAACATGCAGAAAGAACAAAAAGAAGAGCAGAAAAAAGCCTTGTTGAAAAATCATCCTGTACCCTCAACTTTTTCAGACGGATACTGGTGGTAACTGAGTCTGACTAACCAGTCCTAGAGCCAGTGCTATGTTAAAAGACACTTAGAATACAGTGAAAACACCTACATACACTAGGGAACATTATGCGTTGGGGTCCCCCTGTGATTAGTATGACCTCCTCTGTAAGCCCCTAGTATATAATACGGCAGGGGGATTAAAACTACCTCCTAAAACAGGCCACAGGGCGTTTTTGCACACGTTAACTCAGGCCCCGTCCCTTCCCTTCACCACTGTGTAAACACGCCCTGTGTCCGTTTTTAGTTGGGAGATTAAGTTCATTTGAATCCTGAGGGTCCCTAGGGTCCAACTAGCCCACTAGGTACCTCCAGTAAGTGCCACAGAGCTGCATTGCAGAGAGGTGTAAAAAGTGGCACGGCCTGGACCACCTCTCTGCAATGCAGCTCAGTGGCGCTTACTGGAAGCACTTGGTGGGCTAGTTAGCCCCCAGGTGCCCTCAGTATTGAAGGGAAATTATATCCCCAATTTAAAACGTGCCATAGTGCGTGTTTGCACACGTCACCTCAGGCCCCGTCCCCTTCTTCACCACTGTGTAAACACGCCCTGTGGCTGTTCTAAGTTGAGAGATTAAGTCCCCTTGAATCCTAAGGGTCCCTAGGGTCAAACTAGACCACTAGGTACCTCCAGTAAGCGCCACAGAGCTGCGTTGCAGAGAGGTGTAAAAAGGGGCTTGGCCTCAGAACACCTGTCTGCAGCGCAGCTCCCTGGCGCATACTGGAGATGCCCGTTGGGCTAGTTGGCCCTCAGGGACCCTCAGTATTAAAGAGGAATTAATTCCCCAACTTACAACTCGACAGGGGACGCGTTTGCAGAGTGCTGCAAGGAGGGGGCGTGGCCTCCGGCACGATGCCAGTCTTTTATTTATTTACATTTTTTAAGAAGGGGGGCTGTGTGGTTCCCCTTCTTATTCTAATTTATTGGCCCTGATGACCCCATCCCCCAGGGCCTGTCTCCTAATTATATTTTTTTGACCCCAATCCCCATGGCCGGCCACTGTTTTTTATTATTTTTAAAAAATATATATTTATAGACACACCTAGGACATGCTGGACAAACCGTACGTACCTATCACCATGACGATTTGCGTGATATTCATTAAAAGGCGACTATGCATACAATGAATCCACGTGGAATGTATTTACACCACTAGTGAAGCTCTGACATGTCTGATGCCCTACCGTGCCTAATCCCGGTAGACACCCTTGTCGTTTATTTATACAAACATGGGTAGCTATTGATGGGCACATTTAATACACATGCACACCAAGCCATTCAAAGGGGATTCGACAAAAATTCGACCAAAACTATGCAAGAAACCCCCCTCACGGTTAATAAAACACACATCCACTGCCAGATGTGTAATACTTTTTATTTTACTCTCTGGAAAGGGGACGAACATCTTTTGAGAGTCACAGCACGCTCCTGGCAGAGCCCAATGCTGTGTTACACCCACCATTGCCTGCTGAGTGCCACACACCTCTGTGTTGTATTCCACTAGCTAGTGCATATGCTTTGACACTCTCTAGCCCATGCGCACTGTAACACCACCCCGTGAATATGTCATGCCACACTTGTCTTCGCACGGTTTATATTGCCCCATCTAACGTGCCTTCCTCGATGCCTATGTTATAACGCACAGTGCTATGCCATACATATTACAATCTGGGATCCATATCTTTGTCACAGTGCATATGCAACGTTACACTCCCCAGCACATATTTTATATTACAACTTTAGAGACTAGTTTGGTTACACAACACTGCCCTGTGCATATTACACTCCAAGGCGCATATCGCATAGCACGCGCTAGAGTCTGTGCTATCTCGCGCTCTCCAATGAATCTGTCATTGCGCACAATGTATTGCATATTATATTTCACGCCCGGTTCATCTTATATCACACTTTTTGGTGCATAGTTTATACCATACACTATATCTAGTTTTCATTTTCAATCGTGCTCTCAGGACTATGTTCTATATAACACTGTGTTCACCTACCCTTTTCACGGGCATTACATTTTGCGATAGGGGGTGGAGGGTCAGGGGGTGTTTCTGCCAAGTGAGCCCGGAGTCACAGTCACAAACGTCCTTTTCTTCGTGAATAAAAGTGAGATTATGCTGCATACTTGTTCATATTTTAAGTAGTTTGCACAGACACACGTTTTAAAAACAATAAAGTTCCTAATACCCGCCTTCTCTGAACAGTTAGCTTGCTGCCCCAGTCCCCTCCTCCCTATCCTCTGTTGTGTGAATCCATGGACTAGCCTCCTCCCTCCTACCATGCATGGTCTGATGTGCTGCCACTGTCCTCAATTTAGTATGATGTACCAGTCCACTCCTCCTGCCCTCCATTGCCCAATTCTATGCCCCATCATTGACCTCCTGCTTAAACTCTGTGCTTAGCTTGCTGCCCCTATTCTCCTTCCCCCTGCCCTCCGATGTCTTTGTGCATGCCCCTGTTCCATCCTTTTTGCCCACCATGTTCCATGGACCTGCCACTCCTATCTACTCTGAGTGTTCTGTTGAGCTGCCACTCCCCTCCCACCTGCCTAGCATTGTCAGATGACTGTAACCTGTCCCTGCCACCTCCACCCTGCCTGTCCACATGCCATGCCCCTATCCTCTTCCTCCTGTCCTACATGGTCCATTGTACTGCCACACCCTTCTGCCCTCCCTGGTCTGTTGTGCTGCAACTGCTCCTCCTGCCTGCCCCGTGCGGTCTGTTGTGAGGCCCCTTCCCCTGAACTTTCTTGTCTGTGCACAGGTCCTGACCCTCCCTTCTATCCTCCATCGTCCTTTGTGCATGCCCCTGCACCCTCCTTCTTGCCCATCATAGCCATTGTGCTGCCCCTAACCCTCCCACTTGCCATGCATGGTCTTCTGTGCTGCCATGGCCCCTCCCACCTTCCCTGTGTAGTCAGTTAGCTGCCCCTGACCCCCTCCCACCTTCCCTCCATGGTCTGTGTGTATGCCATCACAGTCTCACTGTTGCTCTTCATGGTGTGTCTTGCTTCTAGTGCCCATCCTGCCTGACCTCCATAGCTATCTTGCTGCTCCTGCCCTGCCCCCTTGCCCCCAGCCCTCTGTTTACATGTGCAGACCCCTACTCCCTCCCTCCTGGCTTGTCTGTTCCATTGTAATGCCCCTGATCCGTCCCTCCTGCCCTTTATGGTCTGTTATGCTGCAGCTTTCTCTCCTGGCTGTCCATTATGGTCTGCTAGCTACCATTGCCTCTTGCCCCTCTGTTCTCTGTTGTCCATGTGCATGGTCCTGTCCCCTCCCTCTTGCTTTCTATGGATTGTTGTGCTGCACTCCCGTCCTGCATGCCGTGTGTGGTGTATTGTGCTGCTGCAAACCCTGATGCCTGCCCTGCAGGGTCAGTTTGGTGCACCTCTCCATGTCCCTCCTGTCCTCTGTTATCCAAGTCCATGTCCCTATCCCATTTCCTTCCATGATCCAATGTACCATACTTGCGAACATTTTGAACTTGGTAAGAGGGAGATTTTGAAAAAAAACTGGGGTATTGATTTTCCCCTTTGAGTTACATTGAAAAAGAGGAGATTGTAGACAGGAGACAGATCAAATAAAGCCCATTTGAGCTTAAAAACATTGGACGTTTCCTGGCTGAATCGGGTCTATTGGCATGTATGGTTGTACTACCATTGCCTCTTCCTTCTGCCCACAATGGTCTATTACATTGCCACAGCCTCTCTTGCAAGTCCTGTATTGTTGGTTTGTTGGCCCTGCCCCCCTTTCCACTGCCCTCCATAGTCTGTTGTGCTGCCACGGCCCTTCCTGTCTGCTCAGTGTGGTTAAATTGTTGCCTTTGCACCCTCCTACCTGCCTTCAATTTTCAGAGTCCGTGCCCCTGGCCTCTGCCTCTCAACAGTATCCTAATGAACAACTAGATTGCTAACACTCTATATTTATTACAAAAGTGTGGAACGCCTGACGTCATCTTGATGTAATCAAAACTGTAATACCTAGGGCATTTCCTTTAGAAATTACATATATGAGAGGGTCTTATTGGCATCAAAATTATGGTTAGTGCTCTAAAAGACTAAAATAAGGACATATTTTCTGAGTTTTCAAATAGCGATAAAGCACTTTTAAATTATTTGTTATCTTTATGTTTTTTTATCCAGTTGACCACTTGATTAAATGTTGCACTTGGGGGAGAGGATGTGGTGTTACTTCCAGGACTGCAGACGTTTGCAACTGGGGAACCAGGTTGGAGTTTCTGCTTCAGCTCGACATTCTGTGATTCTGGTCAAATCACTTAGTCTCCCCATGTCTACAACCAAAATGAATTTGTTCTTGTGTGATGTAACCAATGCTCATGTAAAGCACTCCAATACCTGACAAGTCTGCACTATATAACACTGCAAAAACACAAAATAATAAGTGTTTTACACACTTCTGTCATTGGGCTATATTTGGGCTACATCTGGGTGATTTTGGGCTACATGTGGGCTCTTTTGTCTCTGGTGGCCATCTTGGGAGACTTATTTGTTATGAAGTTTCCTAATTTCCTCATTTACTGCAGTCTCCTCAGTAGGAAATACTTTCAGTTTTTTACTTTGATTCCATCAAGAAGGCATCCAGATGTGTCACACATTTGCCATAAATTCAGAATGTTAGCACTCTTTGTGCTCATTAGATCACTGTAGTAAAGCTACTGCTCACCAGGAAAAACTGCTGCCGGTATTGAAAGTGCATGTTTCAGTCTGCATGTCAGAATTTTTTAATGAAATAAAAGAGGATTTCAGAAGTCAAAATGTGCCCTAGTTTTAAATTAAATGTTTTAAGAGTTACCACTTTAATCCAAGCAAGATGGCTTCACGTTGATCATAAGTAGGACTGTTAGCGCTCTAGTTGTTCTTTGGAACACTCTGGGAAGCTGCAGTAGAACACAAAGGAATCAACTGACAGTCTCTGCCCTTGTTGGATGTACATGTTTTACTGAGAATGTCAGACTTCATTCTCACATGACTGAGAAAGATAATGTGAATTTACAGAAAATAAGCTCTCAGTTTAGCTTATAGATCACCTTCCAAACCTCTGTGGGAAAAGCATGAGAAAATATTTTTCTCTCAATCATGATATCCCAGCAGAAGGCTTTTTCACATGGTGAAATCACCTGAGAACATACCACAATTCCTAAAATGAGTATGGTACCATCAACAAATGATTTATAATGTAACTAAAGTCTTAAAACCTTCTATTAACTGCAATGCTTTTTAATGAGGTGCTATCATGTATATTGGTCCCAAGATGGCTGCCAACACTTCTTGGATGAAGTGCTGACAGCCAATCAGATCTCAGGATGAGATGTGTGGTTAGGCTCCGCCCACAAATATATATGATTTTACTTTTGATTTTCTCAGGAACTACTGAACAGATTGACACCAGACCTGCAAAAGGCACTTCCCTGACCTGAGGACTACCTCTCTGCCAAATGTCAAGTAATTCTGTTCAGCCGTTCGGGCTGTACCTTGGACTAAAGGTCCCTATGGAAAATTGCATGGGGAAAACGCGTTTTGGGACCCCCCTTTTTTCTCAGCCCCTGTGTTGGACTTGGCCCTTCTGGCAGGTTCACCCCTGAACTTTTTGCTTTTTATTGGTGACTTGGTGTGGTGATTTGTTTGGTTTCTGCGCACTTTCCCTGTGTCCCAGGGTAAAGTGCGTGCGTGCTCTGAGTGCATGTGGTGAGATAGGCCTGCCCTCCCATAGGAATGCATGGGGAATGTATGTGTCCCTAGTAGTTCCTGATGCGTGGGGTGTGCAGGCCCGAGTTTGGTATGTGCGGACTCGTGGGAGTGAATGCTGCGCAATGATGTGTGCGGCGTGTATGTACCTAGTGTGGAAGTGCCACTTCTAGAAGTGGGCACTTCTGTGTGCAGTGTGTCTGTCGCGTGATTGGCTGGTCATGTCATGTGACGGGCTAGGGATTCCCCAGTGTCAGGATGAGTCACCCAGTGGTGAATGGGGAGATCAGCAGCTAGATGGGTGGGAGGAGTCCACCTGGGTCCTGAATAGGACAGGGTTTTCCACACACAATGCTGGCCCCGCCCCCTGTGGTGCGACTGACGACCCTAGCCCTTCCAGTGAATAGAGTGAGGGGCTGAGCACATCAAGGGTGCTCCCCAACCAGCAGCGACTGGTTTTCCCCCTCACCCTGAACCAAGAACAAAGACTTTTGCTGTATAAAAATGGGGCTGTGTCCCCACAGAAACTGTTCTCTGCCAGGATCTTACCTGAGGGGGGGCTGCTGCTGCTGCTGCTGGACCAGAGGACCGCCACTTGGACTACCTCCCTGCCTGGAGGCCCAGTGAGCTGGCTCTGGGTCCAGCCTTGCCCCCCACCCCTGCCCTGCTGCATGCAGGGAAGAACTTTGCTTGGATCCCTCATAGCGCTGGGAGCGCTGGATGTGTTCCCCTAAGTGCCTGCAAGCGCTTTCCTGCTCCCCAAAGCGCCTGGGAGCGCTTTCATTTGCCTTATAGCGCTAGGAGCGCTTTATGTGGGCCCCTAAGCGCCTGGGAGCGCTTTCACTGGCGTCGTAGCGCTAGGAGCGCTTTATTCTGGAGGCCGGTGCCCACCCGGCATTGTGGTGCGTTAGCGGGTGCCCACCCCGCTTATTTGATAATTTACGTTGCGGGTGCCCACCCCGTTCATTTCCCTTACGTCGCGGGTGCCCACCCCGCGACGCGAAACTATTGCCGGAATCACCGCCGCGGCCCGAGCAGCGCATAGGATTCCCTCCGGGCCGCTGCCCAGCGCGACCCGGAAGGCAAGGACTCCGTGGGCGGGACTTCCGGATTGAGGGAAGCCCCGCGAGTAAGGAAACGCCGCCGGAGACGTCCAAGCAGCGTCGCGGCTGCCTGATCAGAGTGCTGCCGGTCCCGTGACAGACGACGGAGCCCGGAGGTGAGTGGGGGCCGCAGGAGGGCGATCCTTGTCTGTGAGCCCCGGGAGGCTCCAAGTGCCCTGCATACTCACTCTCGAGCCCCGAACGGGCTCCAACGACGGGGGCATTTGGTTCCAGAGCCGTGAAGGCTCCGGGGGCATTTTTTGTGAAAGAGTCCCCCGTGTGGGACTCCAACATACAGGGGCAGTCTTCTTAGTTTCTGAGCGCGAGGCGCTCCAACGACGGGGCCAGCATTTAAGCGCGAGTGCGCTCTCCCGCTTCTCAGGGGCACATTGTTTGAGAGCCCACGAGGCTCCCACGTTATTCGGGGGCATTTCATTGGTGATTCTGAGTCCCAGAGGTGACTCCAACGTCTGGGGGCATCACTTCTCGAGTCCCTGCGCAGGACTCTAACGTTGTGGGGCAGCCTTTCGCTTTTCTGAGTCCAGAGGGACTCCAACAGGGGGCATTCTTTTTGGCAGAGCCCAGGGGGGCTCCAAGGCATGCCATATTTGTTCTAATGGCCCAGAGGTGCCCAGGCCCCAGTCCCTACAGCTGCCCAGCACTTAGTGGGCAGCTGCCACGTTTAGGTGGTGCCTTGTGCGCCTGGCTTGCGCAGCCTGCATAGTCGCTCCCTGATATCGCTGTATATTGGGTATTTCTGCGCCCAGAGAGGCCAGTTGGCCTGCGGACAGTTATCTTGTGTTGTGCCCTCCCCTAGGGCGCTTGGTGATTTTCATACATGTACTTTTTGCGCCTGCGCAATGCCTTCATGATATTTTCTGTCATGTGCTTTGCTTTACACCTCTGAATGTTATGCACCATGTGTTTATGTGTTTAGACCCCTACAGGTATTGTGATACTTAGGTGGTTGTTTTTCCCCTAGTACAGGTGGTACTAGTGAGGTCCTAGTTCCCTGCGTGATATTCCTAAAGGTGGTTAGGGTTGCGTAGGTGGTACTTTCTGTTACCAGTAGTTACTGGTTGGGTGTTATATATGTTATTGTGTGCTATGTTCTAAAATATTATTCCTACGTTCTAAGTGCTATTTCTACAAAGTGCTAATTCCTGACAGTGGTCCATGTGGCCCTGTCCCCTGTATATATAATCCCTTGTAAATTCTGCCCGTGCCTGTTGGCACATTGTAAAGTGTGTGTTTTTATCTAATGTGTTGTGTATAATACAAAGGTTATTTTTATATAATACCTTGTGTGGAGTTTCCTTTGTGGTGGGCCTTGGGTGTTGTTGCTGGGTGCGCGCGCAAACGCTTTACACATCGCCTCAGGGATAAGCCTGTCTGCTCGTGCCAAGCTACCAAGGGGGTGAGCAGGGGTTATCTTTGGCGTGTAACTCCCCAGCCCTGACTAGAGTGGTGGTTTCTGTCTGGCTTTGGCGCAAGCCTCAGCCAACCAGAAATCCCATTTCTAACATTGGTGATCAGCGGTGGGATTTGGACTTGCGTTTGCGCTGTACCGCAGCGGCAACTGGCCGCACTACAAAACTCTGCATTAGATAAATCACATGGTATAGGGATTATTGTTTTAAATTTGTTTTTAATTGTCATTTCTTTGGAAATGTGTTTTTGTGCACTGTGAGTTAGGTGTCCCTAGCTCGGGAGGGTAGATCATTCCCCTTAGTGCATTGTGTTTCTGGATTCACCAGAGGGTGGGATCCAGTGGTGGCAGCGTAATAGTGTCCTGTACATTTGTCCCCCGCCCTGCGCCCAGAGTTGGTACCTGTGTCACGTGGTGGTCAGGTTGAGGAATCAGGGGTGGTAGAAACTGCCTTACCAGTCCGAGGGGAGGGTTGTGTGTGGATGAATGGTGTGTGGCACTAGGCAAGTGAGTGTGAGTTCTCTGGGTTAGAGAGCTTGCTGAATCTTTTTGTGAATTGTGTACTCCTGTTAAGCTCAGACCCCTAGGTTCCCTGTGTGATCTTTTCTCTAGAACGTCTGCCAGAATGGAGCCTGCTTTTGATCTCAGTGATCTAGTTTATTACAATATGCAGGAGTTGGAAAGGTTCTGTAGAGAGAGAAACATAGGGGTGAGCGAGTCAGACACTGTGTACGAATTGAGGAACTACATGATTGGATGGCAAGCAGATGAATGGGAACGTGAGCGCAGTGAGGAAGAAAGGGCCCGGGCCTCACACCTGGAGGGTGGTGGGTCTGTGGGGAGCCCTGAAGATTTAGAAGAAGATGACAGTACCTGGACTCCAGTAGAGAGTGAGGACCCCGTAGGTAGGGAGTCCCTTGCTGGGTCCAGTGTAGGAGATAGCGCCTCATCCCTTTCCCTGTCCCCTGAGCATAGTGGTAGTTTTCTGGATTCCCCAGTGAGGGTGGAGTCCAGTGGGGGCAGCAATATAAAGTGCAGTATAGAGAGTCCCAGTCCCCCGAGTGTGGTACCTTGTTCCCGAGAGGAGGAATGTAGGTTGAAGTTCAGGGGCAGTAAGAAGCTGTCTCACCAGTCTTGGGAGGAGGCTGTGGAGGAATGTCATGATGCCCTGGTGGACTGGTTGGTGTTTAACCCGGAGCAGGATTTGGATGGAGTACTAAATATGATTATCAAGGAGCAGATGCTCAGTAGTTGTTCTCCAGGGTTGCGCCAACACCTGTTGAGGTATAACTCTTTTTGTCCATTTGAACTTGCAGAGGAAGCAGACCGCTGGGAAAGGGCCAGAGGTTCTCTAGTGTCATTAGTGAGTGATTCCAACAATAGTGGGTCAGAGATCCTCCAGCCCAGCGTGGTGGAGGAGGCTCAGTGTAGCCCAGCTAGGTCCCAGGATAGCGAGGAGGGTGTAGGGGCTCGCTGCCTGGCTCAGTGGAGCAGGAGTGAGGGGGTGACCGAGGGTCCCAAGACGCCCGAAACCCTGCCTCAGGACTTGGATGGTTTCATGAGGGAACACCAAGTTGGGGACCTAGGCTGTCCTGTTAGTCCACTTGAGGAAGATCTCTTAGTGAGTGGAGGACCTGGGGCACCTGTAACCAGGGTTCCTGTGGTTCTGGAGTCTGGCGGTACCGCTCCGGTAGGGAGGGTACAGGAGGCCAGCGTGAGTGATTGGGGGATGAGTTCCCCAGTGGAAGAGCCGGTGGGTCAGGGACTTCCCAGTTGGGCTAGGATCCCGTGTAGTGACCAGGGTGGCACCACTTCTGTTCTGGGGGATCTCCGCGCACTGTCAGGTGGACAGGGGACGGGAGATCAGCGCCAGACAGACAGTCGCTCGACATATGTGTCATTTGATAGCCTCAGGGGGATGGAGTGGAGATCCCCAGAAGTCCTGGAGTGCCAGGCAATTATTCCACCAAAGGTTCTAGGCCGGAGGTTGGAAGGCCAGGTTCGGGATCAGCCTGACCTGAAGGGTGGGTCGTCTGTAATCAGCGTCCCGACCAGTTCTTCTTCCAGAGGTACCGCCCCAGTTGGTAGGGAGCAGGGCTCTGGAAGGGGGTGCAGAGGGTGGGAGAGCCCACCTCTGCCCCCGGTACAACCTGAGGGGTTAAACCCTGGGTTGGAATGGCGTTCTAGGTGTACCCCTCGCCAGAGGAGGAGGAACCCTAGGAGAAGAGGTAGGGGGAGGAGAGCCTTCCCTGAGACTCCTGGTCCGCCTGAGGGTGTAGACCCTAGGCTGGAGAACCAGTGGCAGTGTAGTCCCGTCTTTCAGAGAGGAAGAGTGGAGAATGGCCGCTATGTGCCAGGGGTTACTACCCCCCACTCTGTGATTAGGCAAAGACCGGTGGCACCTGGGTGGCCTAGGGCCTGGTCTTGGCCGCGGACAGCTTGGGAGTACCAGTGGGGTAGCCCAGTTGGTCCAGACAGTGGTGTTAGAAAGAGTTCCATGGGTTCACCGTGGCATAGAACCGGAGGGTGTCCCTGCAGTTGCGGGCCCGCGTCCGTGTTCTATCGCCCCAAGCAGGGAAGTCCATCACGGTGGTGATTGGGCTGCCCTGCGTTTTGGCTGGAAGGGGGTTGTGTTGGACTTGGCCCTTCTGGCAGGTTCACCCCTGAACTTTTTGCTTTTTATTGGTGACTTGGTGTGGTGATTTGTTTGGTTTCTGCGCACTTTCCCTGTGTCCCAGGGTAAAGTGCGTGCGTGCTCTGAGTGCATGTGGTGAGATAGGCCTGCCCTCCCATAGGAATGCATGGGGAATGTATGTGTCCCTAGTAGTTCCTGATGCGTGGGGTGTGCAGGCCCGAGTTTGGTATGTGCGGACTCGTGGGAGTGAATGCTGCGCAATGATGTGTGCGGCGTGTATGTACCTAGTGTGGAAGTGCCACTTCTAGAAGTGGGCACTTCTGTGTGCAGTGTGTCTGTCGCGTGATTGGCTGGTCATGTCATGTGACGGGCTAGGGATTCCCCAGTGTCAGGATGAGTCACCCAGTGGTGAATGGGGAGATCAGCAGCTAGATGGGTGGGAGGAGTCCACCTGGGTCCTGAATAGGACAGGGTTTTCCACACACAATGCTGGCCCCGCCCCCTGTGGTGCGACTGACGACCCTAGCCCTTCCAGTGAATAGAGTGAGGGGCTGAGCACATCAAGGGTGCTCCCCAACCAGCTGCGACTGGTTTTCCCCCTCACCCTGAACCAAGAACAAAGACTTTTGCTGTATAAAAATGGGGCTGTGTCCCCACAGAAACTGTTCTCTGCCAGGATCTTACCTGAGGGGGGGCTGCTGCTGCTGCTGCTGGACCAGAGGACCGCCACTTGGACTACCTCCCTGCCTGGAGGCCCAGTGAGCTGGCTCTGGGTCCAGCCTTGCCCCCCACCCCTGCCCTGCTGCATGCAGGGAAGAACTTTGCTTGGATCCCTCATAGCGCTGGGAGCGCTGGATGTGTTCCCCTAAGTGCCTGCAAGCGCTTTCCTGCTCCCCAAAGCGCCTGGGAGCGCTTTCATTTGCCTTATAGCGCTAGGAGCGCTTTATGTGGGCCCCTAAGCGCCTGGGAGCGCTTTCACTGGCGTCGTAGCGCTAGGAGCGCTTTATTCTGGAGGCCGGTGCCCACCCGGCATTGTGGTGCGTTAGCGGGTGCCCACCCCGCTTATTTGATAATTTACGTTGCGGGTGCCCACCCCGTTCATTTCCCTTACGTCGCGGGTGCCCACCCCGCGACGCGAAACTATTGCCGGAATCACCGCCGCGGCCCGAGCAGCGCATAGGTTTCCCTCCGGGCCGCTGCCCAGCGCGACCCGGAAGGCAAGGACTCCGTGGGCGGGACTTCCGGATTGAGGGAAGCCCCGCGAGTAAGGAAACGCCGCCGGAGACATCCAAGCAGCGTCGCGGCTGCCTGATCAGAGTGCTGCCGGTCCCGTGACAGACGACGGAGCCCGGAGGTGAGTGGGGGCCGCAGGAGGGCGATCCTTGTCTGTGAGCCCCGCGAGGCTCCAAGTGCCCTGCATACTCACTCTCGAGCCCCGAACGGGCTCCAACGACGGGGGCATTTGGTTCCAGAGCCGTGAAGGCTCCGGGGGCATTTTTTGTGAAAGAGTCCCCCGTGTGGGACTCCAACATACAGGGGCAGTCTTCTTAGTTTCTGAGCGCGAGGCGCTCCAACGACGGGGCCAGCATTTAAGCGCGAGTGCGCTCTCCCGCTTCTCAGGGGCACATTGTTTGAGAGCCCACGAGGCTCCCACGTTATTCGGGGGCATTTCATTGGTGATTCTGAGTCCCAGAGGTGACTCCAACGTCTGGGGGCATCACTTCTCGAGTCCCTGCGCAGGACTCTAACGTTGTGGGGCAGCCTTTCGCTTTTCTGAGTCCAGAGGGACTCCAACAGGGGGCATTCTTTTTGGCAGAGCCCAGGGGGGCTCCAAGGCATGCCATATTTGTTCTAAGGGCCCAGATGGTGCCCAGGCCCCAGTCCCTACAGCTGCCCAGCACTTAGTGGGCAGCTGCCACGTTTAGGTGGTGCCTTGTGCGCCTGGCTTGCGCAGCCTGCATAGTCGCTCCCTGATATCGCTGTATATTGGGTATTTCTGCGCCCAGAGAGGCCAGTTGGCCTGCGGACAGTTATCTTGTGTTGTGCCCTCCCCTAGGGCGCTTGGTGATTTTCATACATGTACTTTTTGCGCCTGCGCAATGCCTTCATGATATTTTCTGTCATGTGCTTTGCTTTACACCTCTGAATGTTATGCACCATGTGTTTATGTGTTTAGACCCCTACAGGTATTGTGATACTTAGGTGGTTGTTTTTCCCCTAGTACAGGTGGTACTAGTGAGGTCCTAGTTCCCTGCGTGATATTCCTAAAGGTGGTTAGGGTTGCGTAGGTGGTACTTTCTGTTACCAGTAGTTACTGGTTGGGTGTTATATATGTTATTGTGTGCTATGTTCTAAAATATTATTCCTACGTTCTAAGTGCTATTTCTACAAAGTGCTAATTCCTGACAGTGGTCCATGTGGCCCTGTCCCCTGTATATATAATCCCTTGTAAATTCTGCCCGTGCCTGTTGGCACATTGTAAAGTGTGTGTTTTTATCTAATGTGTTGTGTATAATACAAAGGTTATTTTTATATAATACCTTGTGTGGAGTTTCCTTTGTGGTGGGCCTTGGGTGTTGTTGCTGGGTGCGCACGCAAACGCTTTACACATCGCCTCAGGGATAAGCCTGTCTGCTCGTGCCAAGCTACCAAGGGGGTGAGCAGGGGTTATCTTTGGCGTGTAACTCCCCAGCCCTGACTAGAGTGGTGGTTTCTGTCTGGCTTTGGCGCAAGCCTCAGCCAACCAGAAATCCCATTTCTAACACCCTGCTTGACGAATCCCCCCGAGACTTTCAGGGTAGGAGCGTAGCGGAGCGCCCCACCTATTTTGAAAATTTCGCGAGGATTCGTCAACCGGCGCCAAAGTTATTCCAAATAGAATGTTGCGGATTTCCTATGGAAACACGGTCCTAACTATAACTATCTACTGGCGACCGCCAGTAGATAATATATTTAGATATTTAGATATATATATATATATATACAGGAACTTCGTCACACCATTCAAGCTTGCAGAAAGGACGAAGCTGACCCAGTCGAATCAGTGCATATATATATAATCAAAAAGTGTGTCGTGCACCGCCATGACGCGTTTCGGCCTCAGAAAGGCCTTGATCACATGACCAAGATATATATCCAAGCCCAGTTCTCCACTTCGGTAGGAGCCCCCGTCCCTACAGGGTGGCCTCGTTTGAACAGGCAAGGAGTCTCCTGTCCTTTAAAACCACAACACAGGAAGAGATAACCTTTCCAAGGAAATGCTGCCTCTGTGTACTTCAATAAAGCTGCTGTTTTACGGACTTGAAGCCTCGATATCTCTTCCGGTGTTGTGATATTTAGATATATATGTCTATATATATATCCTCACAGATTTCTCTGATTTGAGGCCGCACTCCACATCAGGTTAGTCACAGACCATTTATTTTAAAAACACACAGTTTTTCATCCTGGTTATTGAGTCCTTGACCTTACGTACGTTTCGAAGCATTTGCACTTCTCGTCAGAGGCCCGTAGCAGAGAATCATTTTCCTGCAGCTACCTCTCCATTCCGCATGTCTTCATTCTTCAACTGTCCTCCGGTGTGCCTGTATTGATCTTCTCCATGCATGCAGGGAGGTGTAGTTAACTTATGCACTTTTTCGCCCTTTGGTGGGTTGATTTCTGCTGCTAGTTCTAGGACACATTGTTTTACAGCCCTCCGGTGAGCCCCAGCACACACCCATGCATGTTTAAAACTACAGTCCTGATGTTCCCATCCAGAGATGATTCTTTACCTCCCTCGCGGGCCCTTCTTTGGTCTTTGAGCGGTGCGTCCATGCATGGCGAAGATCTATATATATATATATATTCACTGAAAAAACCATAGGTTTCACACATGTTATAGTTAGCTGGACATTTTACTCATAAAAAACCAATGAAATTCCCCTGTTATAGTTAGTGCAGGCAACTATAACTCACGCGACCGCAATCCTCTGCTAAAGCAAAAACAGTTGTAATAAAAAATGCAATCATTGTCATAGAAAAGTATATAAAATGAAGCAAAGAAAATGGATTAAAAGTACAAAAACTCCTCTAATAAAAAAGTATACAAAATAGCCATAAGACAAGCAATAAAATGGAACCATCAGGAATGCTGTCAGGGAGGTTTGGGAACTTCTTCTGTACACGGAGTATGTAATGGTAAGGATCTAGCAGATGCATTTAAGAAATCTGTAATGGGAAGCCATAATAAATCACGCTTAATGGCAAGTGTAATGGGATAAACATAGGCTCTGTCTAGTCTGTGGTGATAACAAACTCCATACCACCAAGCCTGAAAGGAAACATTTGAAGTATCCTTCCAAGATTTAGTGATTTTCTGAAACGCTACAGCAATAAGTAAATCAATAATAGACGTATTAGTGGAGGAAGAGGACCATATGTCTGAGAGACTGCCTAAGAAGATATTTGAAAATGTAAGAGGGAAAGAAGTGGAAAAAATCTTATTGATCTGAGTCCACACATCAGTCCAAAATGTATTAATCCTTGGACAAGTAAATGGCATATGCTTAAGATCTGCCCGTGATGCTGAACAAGACCAGCAAGAAGAGGGAATGGAAGGATCAATTGTATGCAATTTGGCAGGAGTAATCAAAAGTCTATTATATATAAAAAATAACGTTTGAGTTGTATTTGCTGCTCTAGAGGATTTCCTTATCTTGGTCCAGATTTTCTGCCACAATAAGACAGAAAATGTGTCTTCTACATCTGACTCCCAATCTGTTTCTGTTTTAGATTTATCTCGAGTACTAGAGGTATCTCTTAATTTTGTATATATCTGAGAAGCGGAGGAAGAAGCAAGTAAACAAGGAAGAGAAAGAGGAGAAGAGTTGGTGCGAGTGATTGAAACAGAAAGAGCATCATAACTGTTTTGTAAAACTGCGCTCAATAAATTATATTGGGATTCAAATGACATAGGCAAAGAAAAGCGAGATTGAAGGGTAGAGAAAGAAATACAAGTGCCTTCATCAAACAATTGATGTGTCCAATTAATACCAAGGGTATTCCAATCCTTCCAAAAAAGCATCCTATTACGAAGTTTAATAAGAGGGTTATACCACAAGGGGGATTGTAAGAAACGCGAGCGGTCATCTAACCTCCCAGGAAAAAAGGAGAAAAAGTTTTCCGAGAATTTTTAAGAATAGGGAGAGAAAATTTATTAGGAATATGGGACAATGACTCAAATTCTTCAAAAGTGAAAGGGTGAAAATAAGATGATTCAATCTCAACCCACAAAGGTTTTGAGATGGTATCAGATATCTGTTCAGATAGCAAGGGAACAGAATGTTTAAGGAAAAAAGAGGAATGATAAGAAGCAAAGTCCGGAAAATTAACTCCACCCAACTGCTTAGGACATTTAAGTTTTGCAAAAGACATCCTAGCCTTCTTATGTTGCCATAAGAATTTAGACAACGTAGAGTATATATTCTTATAACAAGATTTAGGGATATTAACTGGGAGATTAGAAAGATAAAACAAAATAATGGGAACCAACATCATTTTAATAGCATCCAGCCTACCCCACCAGGATAAAAACAAGGGATGCCAACGAGTTGTAGAATCTTGGATCGTTGTTTGTAGATTTTTAATATTAAGTGTTACAGTATCTTTAATAGAGGAAGTGAACCACAAACCCAAGTATTTAATCTTAACCGGACTCCAATGAAAAGAAGAGGCCAAAAAGTCAGCGTGAAAACAAAATTTATTCAGAGAGAGAATTTCACATTTATCAACGTTAAGTTTGTAGCCTGAGACTTTCGCAAAATCAGATACTTCCGATAAAAAGGATGGAATAGAGGATTGTGGATTAGAAATGAATAAAAGGATATCGTCTGCATAGGCAGAAAGTTTCAGATACTTGTCCCCATACGGAAAACCAGTGATATTCCTATTTATTCGAATTTTTATCAAGAAAGGCTCTAAAGCCAAAATAAAAAGAAGAGGAGAGAGAGGACATCCTTGTCGAACACCTCTGAAGAGAGGAAATGAAGAGGAAACAAGACCATTAGCTAAAATAAAAGATCTAGGAAAGGAATACAGTAAATAAATGTAAGCAAGAAATTTCTGGCCAAAACCAAACCAAACAAGGACTGCGAACATAAATTGCCAATTAACCCTATCAAATGCTTTTTCATCATCTAACGCAACAGCAGCTAAAGAATGTTGATAGGAATGGGACTTACTCAGTACATTAAAAAAGAGACGGGTGTTGTCAGAAAGATGACGACCTTTAATGAAACCACACTGTTCTTTACCAATTATGGTAGGTAAAATTTTGTCAAGACGAAGCGCAAGAATTTTTGCAAAAATCTTATAATCCAGATTGATTAGAGAGATGGGCCTATAATTTTTACAGAAAGTATGATCTTTATTATCCTTAGGGAGGAGGCAAATTAAGGCCTCTTGAAAGGACCCTTCAGATTTTTTGGATGATATAAAAAATAAAAATAGGTAATGGAGTTTGGGAACAAGCAAATTAGCAAAATGTAAATAGAATTCTATCGTAAAGCCATCTGGCCCAGGAGCCTTGCCTTTCTTAAGTTACCGAATGGACTCTCGGATATCCTTAGGGTCTATATCTGCTTCTAATGATGTGAAATCAACGTCTGGAAAGGAAGGAGAAGGAATGGAGGATAAATAATGATCAATATCCGTTAACAAAGGAGGAGACTCCGGAGTATAGAGAGTTTGATAAAAATTAGAGAACTCTGCCAGAATATCTTCATCCTTATGAAGAGTGAGATTAGATGAGGAGACAATAGAGTCAATTTTTGTGCGTTCTCTCTTAACTTTAAGATACTTAGCAAGAAGATTGCCTGCCTTATTGTGCGCACTATAATATTTGGCACTGGATTTAAGTAGGATTAGATTTGCAGATTCCATGGAGAGCTTATTAAAAGAGAGTTTGGCCATGAGAAGTTTATCTAAAATAGACTGAGATTTAGTTAAATAATAACAATGTTCCAATTGATTAATTTGCGTATTAAATAATTGTAAGGAGTGGGATGCAATACGCCTTTAATGGGAAACAAATGAAATAATGAAATCTCTAGAAGCAGCTTTAAAAGTGTCCCATAATACCTGAGGGGATATCAGAGGAGACTCATTTTCAGTAAAAAATAGGGATGAAAATTCAAGGAAGGCTGGGGTAAATTTGGGATCTAATAGGAGAGAATTATTAAACCTCCATCTCCTAGTACCTTTTACGGGGGGAAGTAAGTTGAGGCGCAAGGAAACTGGAGCATGATCAGAAATTAAAATAGAGCCTATGTCAGAATGGGTAATGTGTTGGACCAAGGGTTTAGAAACAAAAATGTAGTCAATCCGGGACTGTGAAGAATGAGCTGGTGAGTAATATGTGTATTCTCGAAGTGTAGGATGGCAGAGTCTCCAAGAATCAACAAGAGAGCGTTGGGATATGGTAGAAGTGAATTGAGTGTGCATGGAAGAGGGAGAGAAACGTGAATGGGACCGTCGATCTAAAAGAGGGTCCAGAACCATATTGCAATCTCCGCCTAAAATGAGATAGTCATCAGAGGGTTGCATCAACAAGGCTAATATCTGGGGCCAAAATAATTTATCTTGTGTAGAAGGAGCATACAAATTAAAAACAGTTAAAGGGATTTTATCAATCAACAAAGATACCATGACCCACCTACCCTCAGAATCAGTGGCTTGATTTATAACTTTGATATTTAACCGCTTATGACAGAGAATTGCAACACCATTACGTTTCCCCGAACCAGGAGATGCAAATACATGACCTACCCAATTACGGCGTAATTTGGTAATTTCAACTTCTTTTATATGAATTTCTTGTAATAACAAAATATCTCCCTTCAAGCCTGCTAAATGAGACAAAACTCGTTGCCGCTTAATGGGAGAACCCAAACCTCTAACATTCCAAGTAAATATATTTAGCGACATCTAAAAATATAACTCATAACAAAAAACTTTATGCAAGAGACAATTAAATAGATGGATATCCAAAAGATCATCATAGAAAAATTGAAGAAAAATAACAACATTATCACAAGAGGAGCATTGATAAGTTATGGCAAAGAAGTATGAAATAGGAGAGTAAATGGAAATAGAGAGATTGTAAGCAGGAAGAAATAAAGTGAAAAATGTGAGAGTTAAAAATAAGAGAAGAAAAAAATACCAGAGACAAACCTGAAAGTGAGAAGAGAAGAGAACTAGCAACATAGGAGGAGAAAAAGAAGTAACAGAGAGGCCTAGAACAGAAAACAGAAAAACAACAGCAGCAGTATGTGTAATATAACAGTAAGAAAAGAAGAAAAAAGAAAGAGAAATAGAAAAGAATGAGAAAGAGTGAGTAAGAGGAGAAACAGTACAAAAGAACGCTAATATTTGAGGGGAAAACCAAAGAATAAAAAGACATGATAATAAAAACCAATATAATAAGTCATAAAGACATACCACAAATAAACATTGAGGATGGGGGGGGTGAAGCCACATAGGAAAAGGCAGCATACCAAGACGGACAACTCCAGGACTGACGAGAGCACGAGGGATAACGACCTCCAGGGAGAACGAAGGAGGAAGGAGGAAGGGATTGAATAATGCATCTACAAGAAAATGGAAAAGAAAACATGTTAACCAACAAAGTCACAGACTAAACAAAGAGGAAATGCAAAAAAGGTGGACTTGAGGCAAAAAATCACAACAATGCTAATACAAATAGAAAAATCACGATCTGGACATGTCCATGGATTCATCTGTACAAGTATTCAAAAAATGTTGGAGAAGTGCAGGATCGTCATAGTTAGTAGTTTTGTTTTGATAGGTCACCTTGAACAGGCACGGATGAAATAAACCATAACGAGCATTTAACGCACGAAGTGCAGGCCTCATATCCAAAAATTTCTTCCGGCGATCCGCTGTGGCTTTAGAGTAGTCTTGAGCAAAAAACAAGGTAGAGCCATTCCAAAGAATCTTTCCTTTCTGCTTGGCAGCCTGAAGGACCTTGAGCAAGTCGGTATATTCCAATAAATATAAAATGACACCCCTAGGCTTCACATGAGAGGAAGCAGTAGAAGGACCCGGACTATGACCCAAGCGGTGAGCTCGCTGGATGTTGAGAGGGAAACCGAGGAAAACCGAGAAGCTTTGGTAGGAAAGAGCGAAAAAATAGCAAGGGGTCAGGATTCTCAAGGCCCTCCAAAAGGCCATAAATGCGTAGGTTATTACGCCTATTTCGGTTCTCCAAATTCTCCACCTGTTGCGTCAGATGCGAGATTTCCCTTCGCATATCAGGAATATGATCTGTGATAGCTTGAATAGATCCGACATGAATCTCAAGATCATCCACCCTCTTCTCCGTGTTTGACCAGTTATCTTCAAGATGTTGGAGACGAACATTAGTCTCTGTCATATAAGGTTTAAGAGAGCGTATCTCTTCCAACAAGAGCTCCATTGAGATTGTAGGTGAAGTAGTAGGAGGAGAAGGAGGAGTTACCTTTGTTCTCTTACCAGATGTTGAAGGCGAGGCAGAAGGAATTTCGTTATTAAGGAATACCTACCCATTCATTCCTATGGGCTAGGAGGCCCATAGGACTGAATAAGAAGATTTTCACTATTAGCGATTCTATATTACCGAATCTCTAATAGCGGGAGCTATTTCAAGGGTGCCAGGGTGTCGAAAGGACACCCTGTTGCACCCCTGAAATGTGCAGGTGTGCACATGTGGCGCACATACATGCCCTAAGGGCATGGATGTGTGCCACATAGCACATTTTAAAAAGCAAAAAAGTGCTTTTTCAAAGGAAATCGCTACTTACCACCAACTTGAAGTTGGTGGTAATTAGCGATTCCTTAAGGCTGAAGTGCACTATTTTTAGTGCTACGTACATTGCATTTAAGGAATCGATATTTCCGATTCCTTAAATGCAAGAGCAAAATAAGGAATCGCTATTATGCGATTCCTTATTTTGCAAGTAGGTTTCAACTCACCTACATTGCACTCAGCCAAATACCAGTCGGTAACGCAGAAATTCTGCGAATTTATGCGTTACCGCTCAGTATTTGGCCACCTACATCTGGCCCTATGTTGTTACCTAAAATAAAAAGGAGGAACATTACTTAATATTTAGATAGGAATATACAACTTTACTTTATAACATAATTCAATATGATCCACTTTGTTTTAATTAGGGCATTAAACAGTATAGTTCAATATTTAACTTTATTCATAGAGCTATGTATCACCAGCCTATGCAGTTCTCTCTTACTCTATATGGAGTGACTGCCAACAAATGTGAACAATTGATTGCCTAGACAGAGTTTGTGAGTGAGTTAATGTCCGTATGTGTGTATAAGATGCAGAGGCGAATTTATTTTTATTTATTTATTTGAAGAGTTTTATATAGCGCGAACGTGACCATTGGGTATCAGAGCGCTTCACAATTACATGAGGTAGGTTAACGATACAATTTGAATAGCAGGACAATTTACCATGATATGAGGTAGATTAGGTATGCAGCTATACAGTATTAGCAAATAAATATACAGTGACAAAATTAGGTTACCGTGTGATGTCAGGAATCACATATATATAGTTATTTCCCTAATATGTTTTACTTCAATTTTCCAATTAAAGTTATTGGAGCTGCTTATTGCACAAGGTGTACTGGGACTTCCAATACAAATGTTCCGAAGTGTCTTTTTCCGAGCATTCTACATCTGTGAGTCTCGAGTAGTATAGAATCGTAAATGGTTATCCCCAGTATGGATGTATGTCGTTACAACGCACACTTTTACAACGCATGCACTTACAAAGCATTTTTTACAACGCAAAATCCACTACAACGCATTCCATTACAACGCAGGACACTACAACGCATTTTTAAAATCTACCTTTACAACGCATTCCATTACAACGCATACTACCTTTACAACGCATACCATTACAACGCATAATATTACATTGGATTTAAGGTAAGTATTGGATAGTATAGGGGTAAAAATTACTATTCTTACTCCAGGGGGTGCAACAGTAGGGTAAGTGTTGGATAGTATAGGGGTAAAAATTACTATTCTAACTTCAGGGGGTGCAACAGTAGGGCAAGTGTTGGATAGTATAGGGGTAAAAATTACTATTTCTAACTCCAGGGGGTGCAACAGTAGGGCAAGTGTTGGATAGTATAGGGGTAAAAATTACTATTCTAACTCCAGGGGGTGCAACAGTAGGGTAAGTGTTGGATAGTATAGGGGTAAAAATTACTATTCTAACTCCAGGGGGTGCAACAGTAGGGCAAGTGTTGGATAGTATAGGGGTAAAAATTACTATTCTAACTCCAGGGGGTGCAACAGTAGGGTAAGTGTTGGGTAGTATAGGGGTAAAAATTACTATTCTAACTCCAGGGGGTGCAACAGTAGGGCAAGTGTTGGATAGTATAGGGGTAAAAATTACTATTTCTAACTCCAGGGGGTGCAACAGTAGGGCAAGTGTTGGATAGTATAGGGGTAAAAATTACTATTCTAACTCCAGGGGGTGCAACAGTAGGGCAAGTGTTGGATAGTATAGGGGTAAAAATTACTATTCTAACTCCAGGGGGTGCAACAGTAGGGCAAGTGTTGGATAGTATAGGGGTAAAAATTACTATTCTAACTCCAGGGGGTGCAACAGTAGGGTAAGTGTTGGATAGTATAGGGGTAAAAATTACTATTCTAACTCCAGGGGGTGCAACAGTAGGGCAAGTGTTGGATAGTATAGGGGTAAAAATTACTATTCTAACTCCAGGGGGTGCAACAGTAGGGCAAGTGTTGGATAGTATAGGGGTAAAAATTACTATTCTGACTCCAGGGGGTGCAACAGTAGGGTAAGTGTTGGATAGTGTAGGGGTTTTAATGTAATATTATGCGTTGTAATAGTATGCGTTGTAAAGGTAGTATGCGTTGTAATGGAATGAGTTGTAAAGGTAGTTTTTAAAAATGCGTTGTAGTGTCCTGCGTTGTAATGGAATGCGTTGTAGTGGAGTTTGCGTTGTAAAAAATGCGTTGTAAGTGTAGTGCGTTGTAAAAGTTGAGTTGTAAAGGTTGTATACCCCCCAGTATACCAGGTGAATTATCTTTACATATTCCGAACGACTGTTATGAGAACATCTATATCACGGTGCTAGTGATGAGCTGTCTTGTTTACGAAAGGAACTTACTCATTAGGAAGATCTTCGCTTCCCTCTTGAATGTTGCTGTGTTAAGGAATTTTCCTAATGTTTGGAGGTAGTGAGTTCCAAATTCTGGGGGCTGCTCCGGAGAAAGCTCTGTCATACGTTTTCTTCATCCGTAACATGGGTGGTCTCAGCAACAGCTCATTAGCACTTCTGGCAGGTCTGTTTCCCCCTGATAGTTCAATTTTCTTGGCCAAATATCTTGGTGTTTTGGAGTGGAGTGCTTTGTGTGTAATACATGCCATTTTAAGTTGAATTCTGGCTTCGTAAGGTAACCAGTTTAATGCTTTCAGGTGTGGGGAAATGTGGTCGAATTTCTCATATATAAGTCTTGCGGCCGCATTGAGACATGCTTTTAGTGGTGCTGTGGAAGTTTTAGATAGACCTGCTAGGGATGTACATCCATATTCAATCCTTGAAATTACTAAAGATTGGACTTCCAATTTGAGGTCTGCCATAGAAATGAATGGTTTCACTTTTCTAATGTAGTTCAAGTGAAATCGGGCACTTTTTGCCATTGCTTTGATGTGGGCTTTCATGTCTAAGTTCTTGTCCAGTGTGATTCCTAGCAATTTCGCTGATTCGACCAGAGTAGGGGTGCAGTTTAGTGCTGTGATCAGTTCTGTCCATTCTTTCACTTCTGTCTGGTTCTTTGGTGGTGACATTAATAGGAATTCAGTTTTTTGTGCATTTAGCTTCAGATGATTGCTAGTTAACCAGCGTAAAGATACTTTTAAGGCCTCATTCATTAACTTGATGTCTTCCAGCGACGTGATCTTGATGTATATCTGCGTGTCGTCCGCGTACATGTGGTAGGATATCCTTGCATCTCTCAGAATTTCTGTAAGGGGTTCGACATACAGGTTGAAGAGTGATGGAGATAGTGTGGATCCTTGAGGGACTCCAATTGAATTTGGGCATGTTGGGGATAGTGTCTGGTTGACCAGGAATCTTTGCGTTCTGTTCTGAAGGAAGGATTCAAACCATTTCAGCACATTTCCTGACAATCCCATCCTGTCATGAAGCCTGGCTAGTAGTTTTTCATGATTTACAGTGTTAAAAGCTGGCGACAGGTCAAGAAGGATTAGTAGGCATGTTCTATTGTGATCTAGGGCCTGTAGCGCATCATCCACAATATGTAGGATCACTGTTTCCATGCTGTGGCCTGTTCTGAATCCCGACTGGCAGTCGTCCAGCAGCTTGTAATTTGCGATGTGATGGCTTAGTTGATTTTGCACACATTTCTCAATTAATTTGGCAAGTAAAGGAATATTGGTTACTGGGCGTAAGTTATTAGGTTCTCCCTGATCCGGTGTGTTTTTTTTGATGATGGGGACGACTTGACCTGTTTTTAGGTATTCTGGAAGGATCCCTTGAGATAGAGAGGCATTTATTATTTTTGTCCATATTGGGATGACTATATGGCTGATTGTTTTTAGGCATTTAGAGGAGAGTGGGTCATTATAGTGGTTATTAGGTTTGATATCCAAGCGCGTTTTGGCGATGGTATTCTGGTCATATAGTTTGAAGGTATCCCATTGTGCCTTGTTTTTTGTCCATTCATTTTTGATTGTCGTGGTAGCATTATTCAGTGTGGGTGGTTGGTTGAGAAGGTTGTCGGATGCCATCCTGAGCTCTCTTTCAAGCGTGTTGGCCTTTTCGGTGAAGAATGTTGAGAATTCTTGACAACTCAGTTGAGTTTTAGTAGTTTCATGGGTCGAGTTTGACAACTTATTGGACTGTTGCTTTAAGATCTCGAATAATTTCCGTGGTCTGTTTTTGGTGTTGTCCAGTTCGGATCTAATAAATTCCTTTTTAGAGTTGAGTGTCTTTTTGTTGTACTTGTTTCTGATTTTTCTGAGAGATTTCAACGTGGGGGATGATGAGTGCTGTCTCCATTTTCTTTCAGCAAATCTTAGTTTTCGGCTATCTTCATTTAATGTTCCATTAAACCATGGATTTTTATCTTTCTCTGTGTCTCTTTTCAGTTTTAGTGGCATGGTGGGGTTGACTATGTCCGTTGTTGAGGTAGTGTAGCGATCCGTTAGATCATTCACATTCTGCAGTTTGTTAGGCGGAACTAGGTCCTTCTCACATCTTTCTATTAGTAGATCAATATTAGTGTCTCTGGTGTCCCGAATCCACTTCTTGATTTTGATAGGCTGCGTGTTCTTGTTCTTTTTAAAGGTGGGTATTAGGAAGGTTCTGGCATGGGGATCTGACCAGTCGCATGGAATAATTGAGCGTATTGAAGTATCCTTGTTTTGCGATATTATCCAGTCTAACGTTGCTCCTTTTGAGTGTGTTGGATGTGTGCAGGCTTGGGTAAGGTTTAGCTCAGTTAAAAAGTCTTTAAATGCGTTGACCTGTTTGTCATTATTATAAAATCGCCTAGGAATATGTTCTTAGAGTGAGTGTTAGAGTTAGCCGTGATGACCTCCATTAGCTGGTCTATGAAAGTAGCATTATTTCCTGGTGGGTGGTAAAGCGCATGCATGTTGCATCTTTGATTGTCTGCCGATCTTATGTTGAGACCTAGGTATTCACAGGATTCGAGTGGGTCAGAATGAATTTGGCTGACCTCTATATCCGATCGATGGATGCAGGCTATACCACCTCCTGTACTTTTTAGCCTATCTAATCTAACAATGTTATACTGTGGGGGCACCAGGAGATCCATGAGTGGAGAAGAGTATTCCAAAAGCCAGGTTTCGGTTAGGATAGTTAGGTCAATTTCCTTGCTAACTATGAGGGCAGCGATGTCTGAAGCATGTTTTACTGCGGACCGACAATTGAGCAGTAGGCATATCAGAGGTTTCCCTGAGCTACTAGGGTTAAGGTCTTGCGAGTTGGTGGTTAGCTGGACTTGTTGTAAGTTGTTAGGATTGGGTTTCCTTTCCTTATGTCTGGATGTTCTATTAGAATCGATTGGGACTGTCCTAATTTCCTCCACTCTACTCTGGTCTGTAGGCTCATACGTCCGGAGTAAGGATAAGGTTTCATCTTCAGATAAGTAACTAAGATTTCTGTCAGGTCTATTATGCCTATTTGACAATGGCATGGCCGTCTCACTGCTCTTTCCTTAAGACTTATGCACTGATTTATGGATGTGCTCGACTTTGGAGTGAGTGCTTACTGTGATTTCAAGTATCTTTTCCATCGCTTGCAGTGTGCTTAGAATGTCTTGTGACATATTGCTTATTTGTGTTTGAAGTTCTTCGATTTCACTCTGAATCAGGGGTGAAATATTGGGCGTACGCATCCGCTTATTTCGTGATTCGTGGTTTGCGTCCCAAAGTTTTAGATCTGTTATTGTGCCCGACTTCCTATTCTTTTTGTCATTAGTTCGGTTGTCTGGACTTCCTCAACGTGCGGTGTGAGATGTGTTCTCTGTGTCTTGTGATCTTAATACCATGTTCTTGGGGTATAATTTTCGTAGTCCTCAATGTCATTTGTGTTGTAGTAGAGAGGGATATGGAAGGGGTGATATCTTCCCTGTCATTTGTTTCTAGATTCCCGTAGACTGGCCTACTCGTAGAAGGTGTCCCATCATGTGGGGGCGGTGTTAGTTCTTCCCTCTGTAACGTCGTCGGATCGGAATTGGTATATCTTGTGGATATTTCTGTTGTTTCTTTATCTTTTCCATCCAATGCACCTCCTGTCACATTAGTGTCTTTTTGTGGCATTGTATTTTGGGGTTCCTGAAGGTCTCTGGGTAGTATGATGCCTTTGTTGGCATTGCATAGGGTGGCTACTTGTGAGGTCTGGTGTTGTTGAGAACTTGATTTCTCTACACGTTCTTTTAAGGTTAAGAACATGTTGTCGAATTGTTCCAATTCGTTGTTGGCTGCATAGGTTCGCTCTAAGACTAGGTGACGGTGTAATCATAAGTCTTTTGCCATGTGGGATATTACTCATATATTTTATGTTGAGCATCTCTGTGACGACATTGCGCCATTTAGCCGTTTTTCTGGTAAAAAAGATCAGGTCATTTACAATAGTGCCATTGTCTAGATTAAAGGAGGGGTCAGATATCAGCGTGTCCGGGTTTGTCCTTAATAGCTTGTGTTTGAATTTTTTGGCTGCATTGTTAGATAAGATGGTTGGATACTTTATTGCATGTGCGTTTATGCCCACTGGTTCTAAATTGGTAACGGCCATGTTTGCTAGTTGTGTAAGGTACTTTAGTGGTGATCTCCCTTAGCTGTCACTATCTATTCCGGCTGTATACATAATTGGCTTGTCTAGGTAGCTTTGATTAATTCTTTTGACTTTGGTTTAGAGTGTTTTGCCAAAGTATTGTTCAAAAAAATTTCCCATACCATTCCTCCTTTCCCTTCAATGGTGTTATAAAAGAGACCGAGGCAATCCAATATAGCCGATGTCTTAGTTACCAAGCTCATCTGAGGGCTGGATGCCCTTATCTGTTTCTACTTCCTAGTCCTCTTTCACTTGCCCTTTCCTTGATCCTTCCATTTTGTAGATCAGCTTCTCAGCATGGAGCCATCCCCAAACTCGAGAGTGCCCAGGGCATCCAGGCAGCGAGGCAACAAAACACCAAGGTGAAATGTACAGTTAAAATGGTGCAAGTGTCTGATTTCTGTTTGCTTTACAATATTTTCATCCTTTTAACTCAGTTTTTACAAATTTGCTCGTCAGCTGCGGCCGCCATTTTAAGGTCAGGCAAGCCGTGCCCTGACTTCCCAGCTCATGGAGTTAGGGATGAAAGAAACACAACTGTGCATCGACACAAGGATGGTTATTTAGTAAAATACAGAAATCTACAAATGGGTTAGGTTGGTAGCCTGTGTGGCAAGAGCTTTGGAATAGTGGGTGATGACCAGAGAAGTATTCTTACCATCTTGTGTTGATTCTGAAGTTGCTCTTACAGGGAGGTCAGAAAAGAATATTGAGAAATACATGTGCCTGTGTTCATGCCTAATGTCTTGTCAGTGGGTCAGATTCTACTTGGAATGCAGGTGTGCTGGCTTTACTTTAAGGAAAGGATGGCATCTGTTTCAGAATAGTCTGGTTATTATTGCCTTCCTCAATTACATTTGACAATGTTTCATATATTGTGTGTGAAGAAAAGAAGGGGTCTCATTTTTTCAAGCCTCCATTAAGTACAAGATGGTCAGCAAATGGTAAGTGCCTTCAGCTGAGAGTTCTATTACACATGTAATGTCAGAATTTATATTTGAAAAATATGGAGTTGTGCTACGGATGATCTTGTAGGCAGTTTAAATCACCTTATAGGAGTAGGATTTGTGTATTGAAAGATGCCAGTGAACACTGGAAATGCTTGTGTGATGCTGTCCTGAAGGAGTAGTTCTTGCCTGGCTACTACACACTGGCTATTTGTAAATTGTTTGATTACTAGCATTTCTTGGATATCTTCATCAAGATTCATTTGATGTGCCATTGATGTTTTTGTAGGATAAAGGCATAGATGAAAAAATGGAGATGGTGATGTGGCTGGAAAGTGAAGAACCTTTCAGCAATAATTCTGCTGAAACAGAATACCTGAGTAGTTCAGATCCATTGAAAGTCGACAACATTACAACAAATCCAATTTCTGCTAACACGACAGAAGAACATACGATTCAGATATCGCCCTCTCCCACTGTCATTAGCGAAGGATTTGATGACCATTATCGGTACTGCTTTTCTCAACCCAGATACTCAATTTGAGATTTGCTTTATTTTTAAATATTGTCATATAATTTCGAAAGTATTTGGCTTTCATAAAAAAAGTTATTCTCTTGCAAGTTTTTTCATGACCAGCCCAGTAATGCAGGACCATGAAGAACTGTTTTCCCTGCTATTTCCCGTGATGTAAGGCTATTGGATCATGAAGTTAATGTACAATGCATCTGAAGTGGTCAAATACTTTAAAGAAAACAAAATCAGTATATCAAGGCAGGTAATGGTATGTACAGCAGTCACTTAAATTATGCAGGAATACAACAATGTAAAATGTACAATCCCAAGCAGTAGTTGTGCGGCATAATGTAGTGCGGTGACCATGGCATCTTGCATGCAGACAGAATTACAAAATTCTTCATTTAAAAGATGTAAAATCAAATGTCTAGGTGCCTATTAGTCAATATGGAGTACCACAGGTATGTACTTCTGAACTATAACACCCTTGGTGTGTGGCATGGCGCTAGTAGTTTGTTCTTGTTTTACATATTGTATGGATCTTAACTATATGCTACCACTAACCCATGTTCTGTCTATTAAAATGCATTGATGGTAAAATTGTAATCTGCACTACTATACTAAATAAATGTGTAGGGCAAAGACAAGACTGGCAATTTCTACAAGTCTAAAGTAATTGGCTTGCACAATTAAGCATAATTAATCATTAAACATACTCAGGTTGGTTACATGATCATACCTTGTGGGCACAAATTAGATAATGAGTTCTCTAGTGATGATTGTTGCTTAATTTGGTAAAACGTTAGTAATCCAAACCTAGGAACATGTACATGTAGTCACAAACAAACCAATTCACAGAGTCGGGCCGTTTGCGTCCTCCAAAATGCTTTTATAGAATGGCAATTTGGGTTCTGTTATTCTGTATTAGGAAGGGGCATGAGGAGGGCATCCCTTCCTAATACGAAATTGAAATGATATGTACAAATGTTTTGCGACTGAAATACGGTGGCAAAAACATTAGCACTGGCCTGCTACAAAAATGAAACTTCCAAGTTTCATTTATTTCTTTTTTAAACTCACCATGTTTTCCTTCAAGGAAAATGGGCTGCGTTTAGGCACAAACAATAGTTTCTTTATTTAAATGCAATCACAGACATGGTTGTCTGCTGACCCCAGCAGGCCACCATTCCTGTGATGGCAACGATTCCTAATGGGCTGCAAATTGCGACCTACCTCAACCCACTACAAACCAGTGATTAAACTCAAAAGACGTCCATTTAGGAATAGCGATTTCCTAATTGTGATTCACAGCGAATCGCAATTATGAAATGGCTATTTCTAACTTTCATACATGTAGCCCTGTAAGTCATGTATAAGGTTGCCTTGTAACAGGAAGCTATAGGATGATACATTGTTTTTTTTTTTAACATAGTAATAGTTGACAATATTCTTACTGTTTTAGATGTTACACTGAACTGTTGGTTGATAATGTGCACATCCCTGACGATGAAGAGTTTGATACCTCAAATATCAATATTGCTGAACAAAATGAGGCACACGAAAGGTAATTTTATAAGGTTTAATTCCGAATATATACGTTTAATTTTGAACTGATACATTTGATAGCTTAGCTTTATTTCCTGTATTTCAGTGAGAGCGATGACATAACTTTGAAGGATCTACTATCAAACCTTGCTTTACAAATTGACTCTGAAAAGACATCCAAGTTCAACATAAATCGGCGAAATATTTGGGATGGAGCACGTCGTGGCTTCCTTCGCAAAACCTATAAAGCAATCAACCGCATATCTGTTATGTTTACTGATTCCTCTGGTAACTCTGAAGGAGCTGTTGATTTTGATGGTCCAACACGGGAATTTTTGCGATTGTTAATGCATCATTTACAACACAGCAAACTCTTTGAGGGACCCGAAAACAGGAAGACACTCAGTTGTGATGCCCAAGGTACCGTACATTTATTATGTTCCAACCTTCCTAAACTGCTCAAATTATAGAGGAGGGAATTAATAATTATTTGAACTGTAAATAATGTTTATATTATATTACTTACTGACTTCTTCAAAGTTTGGTTGAGACCACTGATCAGGCATTCTCAAAGAATTTTAACTAAAAGTGGAACAGTGAGGGGAATACTACACTATACTATTCATTTATGCAGCAAGAGCAGACTGGTTTCAATTTCACCCACTGAATATATCCCTTGCAGCCTGTAAAACAACCTTGCTAGCATGTACTCCATTATATATTTTATGTTTGCTTTGCATTAAATGAGGGGCTAAGGTTTTCCTGCTGTAGTTACTGTTATCAATTTAGAGAAAATTCCCCTGACAAGTACTTCAAATAATGGCTGACTTTAGAGATTCTGCATTAGGTAATCTTAGTTGATGCTCTGGTGCAGCAGTGTGTATGAAATAATCACCCAAACTGTACAGATGCATCCTGCTTAGGCCCGAATATCAAAGGCAATAACCCACTGCGTGGGTTAGTTTGATACATGAGACTTCAGACACTGGTTGGGTTATAACGGTAGGAGTTCTTGTTGTACGTAGAAATTAAAGTCTTCCAGTCCATTGTAGATGCAGATCTTTAAAAAAAAAATTCTTAAGATAGACTCTTTCCTCTGTGGAAATATGGATTTTTATGATCAGTTATGTCCCCTATCTTGGACCCCAACGGTTTCATGTATAAATCACAAGTACATGTATGTTCCCTCCAGTTCCAGTTATGAAGACGCAAACACATGTGCGTCCACCGCCAACATGTCCTCTTTCAGATCCGCCATGAATGGGCCGGATATTCCATTCCTAAGTACGAAAGGCCACCGGCTTTATATGGTTCACTTATGCCATTTTACAGTCCAGGCAAGTAGGCCCTGATTCTGCCATCAAGCCTTTTCCTGCCTTCTGCCTCTGAAAGCTCCAGTCTGAGCTCGCATCTGTATCCATGAACTTTGTCCTACTCTCTGCGCAGCTAACGGTGTCTGACATCAGCCTGTTGCCTGCCAAAAACTGTATTTCACCTTCGAAATTATCTGCTCCGCTCCCTACCCAATGCATTCCTGTCTAGTAGTTTAAGTAAACATTCTTCCAGCTACCGAGCGAAAGGCCCGGCTTCTCTGTCTTTATGCAAGTAATTCATAGCCCTGTTCTATGGAAGATTTCTGCCCCCGCATCTAGTGTAGACACTTAGACGCTTGTACACGCACTAATAGTCAGTATAGTCAGTATAGAATAAGATTCTACTCTAAGAGACCTCTCTTTTGGATAACACAGTTCTTTAAACATAGGATGTTAGATATGATTTGGGATTAGGTTGACTTGACTCTCCAGACTTCTGACGCCACATGTAGAGCTAAATGTCAAGTCCCCTTTACCCCCTAGTTGCACGTCAATCACACGTCATGCTGCTGCGCGCGCATTTCTGCCAAGTATTTCTGCTGACATTGCGAAATTCTTTCATGGAACCACCCTATTATGACATCATACTTGATGACGTTCTTTAGTTACACCCAGTTACACCCACTTTTGCTACGCATGTATGTTTTATCTTTACTATCAATTGTTACGCCTCCTCCATTTGTTTCACTGTAATGCCTATTGTATAAAAATGATTACCTGTCAATAAAGTAACGTCTTCACTTCCTGAACCTTCGTGGTGATGGAATATGGAGCTCATCAATTAAAATTGATTTTGGTATAAAGCCCGTTCCGAACCTCTAATACCACGGATTCTGCCTCTTATTTTACTGAGCTATTGTTATAGATTTTCCGCATCAAATTAAGTTCCGGTAATTAAATTATTTACCACATAAATGGCGCCCGAACAGGGACACTTTCTCATCTCACGCGCCGGCGGTGCGTTGCAGGCCCGGTCTCCTGTCACAGCTGGACGGACAACAACGCGTACCCACAGGATTTCCTGTATCTCCCTCCTGCCGAGCGGGGGTAACTGAGGCTGCGATCAACACCCAGACGAGGCGGTGAGAAGTGCGAAGTATCCCGACCAGAGCCTAGCTGAGAGAGCAAGATCCGAGGTATACAGAGGCCCACCAGTTTCCGAAGTTTCCGAAGTTCCGAGTCGAGTCCAGTCCGGTTCAAGTTCAGTTCAGTTCCGAGGCCTTCCGTTCCGAGCTACCCGGTGAGTACCATTATCGGGGAGGCGTTCTGACGTGCACATAGGTTGTGCCGGTCAAGACGGGTTTGGGTACACAAATCCGGTCTGCACTGTTTCAGCAGTGTATCTGTACTGTTTAGCAGTATATCAAGTATGTCTAGTATATAATTCAGATTTACCTAGTTAGTATCGAGTATTATGCTTAGTGACTAGTTTCCCTAAATGACCATCATTGTTTATTCATTAAATGTTAAATGTTAAAATGTTTTAAATATGTTCTGTATATTGTGGTGTGAATGACTGTTCATTATTGTGTTTTATGGTATTAAACGTGTTCAAAATTAGGTATCAGATCAGTTCTCAATATGCCGCTCTTTTCGAAATTAAGACAGATCAAAACTAGAAAAGGGGTACTCGAAGAAGCTGTTCCCATTCCTCCTAGGGACACTCCAGGGTACTTCATGTATCATAAACATGGCCTAGACGCCATATTATTTCTTGATCTATGGGTAGATTACACCAAGGAATTACCAGAAAGTCAGAGATGGCCCGCAGCGGGGACCTGGGATGCAGATTGCATCGTGAAAGTAGAAGAAGAATTATTGAAAAAGAAAGCTAGACAGTCACAGAAAGATGCCATTGAATTATGGCGTAAAGAATCATATAGACGCACAGAAAAAGCGCTCAGACAGGAAGAGAAAAGTAAGGAGAATTCAAATAAAGTTCGAGAAAGTGTATTAATTGAAGAAGGTACTCGAGTAAAGTCAGAACAAACAGACAGACAAAGAAATGCCCTTGTGAATGGTATGTATCCTCTTCTGGCCGAAGGATTACCTAAGGCTACTCCGGAAATACCAAAAGACTTGCCACCCCCATTGTTTCCGATAAAAGTACATCCCAAAGGGCATCCCAGATCCGCAGAAGATGTTTTTCTTTCCTCTTATTTAGACGACGCAGCTCCCGAGTATGCTAATGCTGCGCCACATAGACCGTCTGCCGAGGGGGTTCAACGCCAAGACCCTCCTCCGTCTGTACCTCTGCAACAGCAAACCCCGACACAAGTTCCGGCAAGCACATCTGTTTCTACATCTGCATCCACACCTATGGTTGCTATATCCCGTTCAACGAATCCTTTCACATCCAGCACCCCAGGTGGTGCTACCGGAGGTGCATCAAGCATTTTTTCTACGCCACCCAGAACAAATAAACTTTCCTTTCAAGAATTAGCCCACCAACGTACACCCAAACTAGTAACTCCCAACACGCTCAAGGAACTTCTAATAGATTGTAGATATGACCCTGTGCCCGGAAAAGGGGACGAGATGATGCTGGCATCATTACGTATCCGACGAGCTGCAATATACTTAGGGAAGCTACCAGGAATGACTGCACATTTAGAAAATATATATCATTTTGTTCAGTCAGGGCGAGACCCTGAGAGTATTAATAGAGCCATGGAGTACCAAAAAGTGGAAATCCAGGGGGAACTGTTACGTTTCCTCATAAACTGTGTGATCAGAAATCAAGATCAACCAGGGGTAAGTCCGGAAGAAATGCAAATTCTTACCACTTGGGGTAAAAATATATCAGAGGGGAGACACGATAAACGATCATGTATAGTAGCTATGAGCCGAAAGATCCGCAAAGAAATAGAACGAATACACGAAGAAAGATTAGCAGTAGACGAACCTGAACAAACCGAGGACGAGGAAGAATTAGAACTGCCCACAGGACAGTTAGAAACCATGGCCTATGTAGGTAGAGGAAGATCTTGCAATAATACTAGATGCTTTACTGATCCGATATGTCCGATACGTCCAGATAATAACAGAAAATTCCAAACTCCTATAATAAATATAAGGTCCCCCGAACATTCATTCCAAGCCGCTGACAAATTACTCCGAGAACGAAGGAGTTATCATATACTCGATTCTATGGACGAACAAGAATTAGCCAGGTCAGCCGTACACTGGGTTGATAGTCCTGGAAAATATGGTGATGATACACTAGCGCATACGTTTTTGAACCTCGCCCCAGATGAACAGCGTTTAGCTGGTATCTATATGATTCAACAACTCCTTATATTATATAAAAGCCAACACTCCGATCCTGGCCCCTTACCAGATATATTGACTGAATTACTCACGAATAAATGGAGAGGTTCCGGTACTAAGTTAATTAGAGAAATACTAGAATCTAGAAGGCAGTACATTCTTTTTGTATGTCCTGAACATGTCTCACTGCCCATCAAGGAAAGAACGACGTATTACATGGATAGACAAAATCCCTTACGAGAAGTGCACCCGATAAAGGGTGATGACAATGAGTTTAAACGTGTGTTTGTATACATACCCATATCCAAAATAGAACTATTAGAAATGAAGAAAGTGGTACCCAGTCATGACAAAGACCCAGCGGGTTTCCACCGTGAAATTAAAGATATGTTACTCATGGGAGAATATACCTACCCCGACATTATGACAATATTGAAGGTATTAATGCCTGCGGGCATTTACGAAAAACTCAAGGAAAAGGATTGAGAGGTGGGAGACCAGAAGATAGATTGGACAGCATTAGAAAACGAAGAAAAAGCTCGAGGTCCAGGTTCAGGGCTCGGGGACAAGACCAAAGCACTACCAGGTTTACTAGTACAGGTATTGCCACGATTATTAACTACGAAAAAGGAAGACTGGGGTGCAATCTCAGCCTGTAAACAAAAATTAGATGAAGACACTAGTGATTTCTATTTCCGATTTGAGAAATGTTTTGGTATAAATAGTGGAATAAAAGCAAGTAGCGAGTCGTATCCACATCTGTTTGTGACAAAGTTAGTTGAAAATGCCTTGCCCCAAGTTAAGAATAGAATATTGAAGTTCGAGAGTACCTGGCAAGGTAACACTCCATCACAAATGTTACAAATGCTACAGTACCATCACAATAGAATTAGAGAAGAACAAGAACATGAACATAGACGCATGAAAGACACGAAAATGAAAATGCTAGTTTCCCAGACAGTGCCAGCCGACGGTCATAAGAAGGGTATAACACAGTCCAGTGTTTCAACAGGTCCTGTAAAAGGGACGTGCAACTATTGTAAACAGCCAGGTCATTATGTACACGATTGTCCAGTTTTAAAACATAATATTGCCATAGGTAACGCAAAAGAAAGACCACGACCAATTAGACAGGATCAGAACCAACAAGGAGCCCCGCAGCATGCACAATCCATGCCAGCTCCGCAACAGTCTATGCCAGCTCCACCACCGCAGCCTATTGCTGCCACACAAACAACGACCCGACAGATGTATCAGACCGCACAGTATGACTATCCTGATTATCAACGATACTCATGAAACAGCCTAGAGAGGGAAGTTGGCTTACCCCTTATTGAGGTCCCTGTAGATCAAGAAGGACCTTATGTACACAGTGAACTGTTAGGTCAAGATAGAAAATTCTTACTTGATACAGGGGCAAGTCGAACAACAATAAAACGTAGTGAAGTTCCAGGGGCACCCCTCTCAGGCACACAGAATATTTCCCTTGGCTTTTCAGGAAAACCCATCATTAACGAAGTAACACAACCTCTTCCACTTACGATCGGTCCCTTGACACGAACTACAGATTTATTGCTTACTAAATCATGTCCAGAAAACTTGTTAGGTATAAAAACTTTGAAAGCTCTAGGAGCTATAATATGTTGTTCTCCGGAAGGAGTAAGATTGTTTTTACGTGATTTCAAAGGGCACTACGTGTCCCGAGACATGGATCACCGATTACAGACTTTACCGACACATTTATGGGCACAAGGCCCTACAGATGTTGGTTGCATGAACATTACACCATATCGAGTCACACTAAAGGCAGGAGTGGTACTTCCACGAATGCGACAATACAAGTTACCCCCAGATGCTGTAGTGGCTTTACTACAAATCATTGACGAGCTTATTACCCAAGGAGTGGTTGTGGAAACTGACTCCAATGTATGTAATTCACCGATAATTCCGATTCTTAAACGAACCGATCCAACAGCCCCGCCAGTATATCGATTGGTTATTGATCTGCGCGAATTAAATAAATGCATAGTACCACAATACCCCGTAGTCCCAGACATTTCTTCATTACTGACAGCCATTGATTCCGAAGCAACATTCTTTACTGTAATTGATCTTAAGAATGCCTTTTTCAGCGTCCCAATAGATCCGGAAAGCCAATACTTGTTCGGATTTAGTTTAAATGGACGTAGCTTCAAATTCACACGCGCACCTCAAGGATTCACTGAAAGCCCCAGCATCTATAGCCAAGCACTGAAACGAGAACTCGACAGTATCCACATGCCAGTCAACACTGCCCTGCTTCAATATGTCGATGATCTGCTGATCACCGCTAGAAGCGAACTTGAATGTGAAAAAGCCTCACTGACGGTTTTACAATTTTTGGCCGAAAAGGGGCACAAGGTGTCCCCTTCTAAGCTGCAATTCTGTGTCCAGCGAGTTGTTTACCTTGGTCACTCGCTGTCCAAGGAGGGAAGGCAGCTTACACCAGATCGCATCCAGCTAATTGCTAATATGCCAGTACCCAAGACACAAAAGGAGGTGCGGGCTTTCATAGGCCTCACTTCATATTGTAGGCAGTGGATCCCTCAGTATGCATTTCTAGCAAAACCACTCATTCAATTGACAACACAGGAGGCAGCCACATCGACTGTTCTCCCTTGGACTCAGGAACATACACAAGCTTTTGAAAGCCTAAAGAAAGCCTTATGCCAAGCACCTGTTTTAGCAACACCATGTTACAATAAACAGTTTACACTCTTCGTTACAGAACGCGAAGGTACTGCCTTGTCAGTACTCACACAGGAACAAGCAGGATCACACAAACCATGTGCTTATTTTTCTAGTACATTAGATCCCGTAGCTCAGGCTTTGCCTGCGTGCCTGAAATCAGTGGCAGCAACGGCTTTAGCAATCAGACAAAGCGATGCCATAGTATTAGGACATCCATTGACAGTACAAGTACCACATGCAGTAGAGGTTCTCTTGAACCGCACACAAACACAACACTTGACTATAGCACGACTTACTGGTTACGAATTAACATTGTTTCAGCCACATATAGAAATCAGACGTTGTAGTACATTGAATCCTGCCACACTGTTACCTATAAATGGAACAGACCCACTTGCACATGATTGTATTGAAGTTATCACTATCATGACGAAACCCAGACAAGATTTAACAGACGTCCCATTGTTAGACCCAGACCTGACATTGTATGTAGATGGTTCATGTATGAGAACAGGTACAGGAGAGCTAGTGGCCGCTTATGCAGTCACAACAGACACTGAAATCATTGAAACAAATTGCATAAATACCTTGTCAGCTCAAGCCGCAGAGCTCATCGCTCTGACACAAGCCTGTATTCAAGCCACAAATAAAAAAAAAGTCAACATATACACTGATTCACGTTATGCATTCGGAGTTGTACATGACTTCGGCGTGCTGTGGCGAGAGAGAGGTTATTTAACTTCTCACGGGGCCCACATTCAGCACGGACCCCTTATTCATGCCTTATTAGATGCAATACATCTACCCACTGCAATATCAATTATGAAATGTAAAGCTCATACGAAAGTTACTGATATCATTTCTCAAGGCAATGATCTAGCTGACAAAACAGCTAAACAGACTGCTCAAACTCAAACATCCGACATGACAAAGACAATAGTCCTGACGCCAACATATTGCATGACGGTTAAGGATCCCGCTCTTGACGTAATTGACAGACAGACACATGCTACACCAGATGAAATAAAGAAATGGACTGAATTAGGAGGGATCCAAACGGATCAAGGATGGATGACAAAGGAAAAATCTGTGTGGTTCCTTCCTGATTCAATGGTCCAAGTCGTTATTAACACTGTACATAGTCCAGCGCATCTAGGAGAAAAAGCTATGATAGACAGCATTCAACACATTTGGTTCAACAAACATTTACGAGCAGCAGCTAAACAAAAAGTTCGTACCTGTATGATCTGTTGTCAGTTTAACCCAGGTAAAAGCATTCCCGTAGAGCAGGGTGGATTTCAGCCTCCTGATCACCCTTTTGAAGTCCTCCAGATGGATTATATCCAGATGGAACGATGTCGAGGATTCAAATATGTTCTCGTAGTTGTCTGTGCTCTTTCTCGTTGGACAGAGGCATACCCGGTTTCAGATTACACTGCCCCGACTACTGCCAAACAGTTAGTTCGAGAATTCTTCCCACGGTACGGTTTACCACGTGTTGTCTACTCAGATAACGGCCAGCCGTTCTCATCCGAACTAATGAAACACGTTTCACTTTTGTTAGGCTATCAGTGGAAATTTCACTGTGTCCGACACCCCGAGGCAGCAGGTCTCGTGGAAAGACATAATCAGACCCTGAAAATTAGATTGTCCAAAATATGCAGAGAGAAAGGTGTCGACTGGGTAGTAGCCTTACCCGTTGCACTCTTTTACATGAGAATGGTAGCACACTCTCGAACAGGGCTATCCCCGTATGAGGTGATCTTCGGTAGACCACCAAATATGTGGGGGACGCCTATACCACGCAAAATAACTGATATTGACTGTAATATGCTGACAGATTACTTGGCTTCCTTGATGTCTGCACTACAATCTTGTCGTTCACAGGTAGCTGCAGCCTTTCCCGACAACACCGAGGTGAAACCCCATGACGTAATTCCAGGGGATTTAGTTCTAGTGAGGAACTTTGATCGGAAGTCTCAACTGGATCCTAGGTGGAAGTCGCCTCAACTCGTATTGTTAACGACGAGGACAGCCGTGAAGATCGAAGGTCGAAAAGGCTGGATACATTCAAGTCATATCAAGAAATTTCATGGACTACCGTCAGACGTAAACGACACACCTTGCGTGTCTTCGCCGATTGACTCAAAACTTCCTTTGGTTGAACTGAATAGCCATGAACAATACAAACTAAAACTTAGGTCTAACCAGTCAGGTAATTTGATTGTTTAAGTCCTCTCCAAGGTGAATCGGTCGAATTTGTCTCTGACATGTATCCCTTAGACCTGTATAGAGAAAGAAACAGAAGGATAAAGTTGAAACGACATGCGTACTGTAAATCACTGCGTAGTCATTGCACAGTGACGTTATTAATTTTGTTTTTCTTAAGTCTTTTAATAATTACTGCAAGTATATTGTTGCACATATATTATCCTATTTCTAGACATGTTTATAATGTTACTGCTGAACATTCTTTTAGTGAATTACCTCCGCATGAATTGTCCTATAGATTTGCGCTGCGCAATAACACTTTTATTAGTATGTTACATCATTCCCATCAGGTTAGCAATGCTACAAATTGTTGGATATGTGGTCGACTCCCTCCCTATCAGAACTATAAAGGAATTCTACCTCTCTTTCCATACCCATTCACACACAATGGATCCTGTGGAGCATGGTTTAGTTTAATTAATTCCCTAGATTCGAATTCTGCAGTTTATCAAGACAACTGGGTATGGGGAAATCTGAACTTAGGTTTACTCAAAGTCTGTCACCCTAACAAGGAGGGACTTCCCAAAAGAACAGGAACTGATCTAGAAAATGAAGTATATGGATTAGGTAATTTTACACTTAATCTCATGATCCTGAATGTCGAATCCGAAGCTACACCAATTTTGCCCGCCATGTCAGTATTTCCAGTTAAAGGTGAATTATGTGTAAGAAAGAATGGTTCCATACATATGGGCCATAGTAGATGCACCACTGTAATAGAATTTAGTGATCAAGGCAAGTCTACATTTAGAGCTTCCCACCATTCCTACTTCATATGTGGTCAGACGGCATATATACGTTTGCCACTAGATTGGGATGGTACCTGCTATATCGGATTCCTTTTGCCACCTGTTTTCCTAGCTCCTCCTGATTATCATAGAAATACTCATTTAGTACACAATAGAGAAAGGAGAGATCTCCCAATAGTCGATTACACTGAGACAGCATGGGAAAAATACACAGATTTCAATAAAGGTCTCTTTCCCTATATAGGTACAGTTACCAATAGTAAGTTGATACGTAGATTAACCAGAACCCTTGAAGCAGTAGTGAACGAAACTATTTCCGCCTTAGGCAATTTAACAGAAGAGCAGTCTGCTATGCGGATTGTTGTGCTTCAAAATCGTCTTGTCCTTGACGTCATCCTGGCCGATAGGGGCGGAGCTTGTAGGGTCATCGGATCAAGTTGTTGCATTTTCATACCAGAAAATTCGCCATCTGTATATAAAGCCATAACTCGCCTTCATAAGATTGTAAGCCAGATACACCAGAATCCAGGCACCTGGACTTGGTCCGGTTGGTTTTGGAGTGTATTATCTACCTTTGGATGGAAGGTCCTATCCTTCCTAGGTATTGGCTTCCTCATATTATTCAGTTGCTGTCTATGCCTACAATGTGGACCAGCGATCTGTGGTCTGTGTGCCACATCGTGTATTCCACCACCAAGATTTCATTCATCCCAGAAGAAAAAAGAAGAACAAATGATGCTATATGAACAGATCAACGGATTGATGAAGATTGATATCTCTTGACGGGCAAGTAGGGGACAAGGAGGGAATGTGGAAATATGGATTTTTATGATCAGTTATGTCCCCTATCTTGGACCCCAACGGTTTCATGTATAAATCACAAGTACATGTATGTTCCCTCCAGTTCCAGTTATGAAGACGCAAACACATGTGCGTCCACCGCCAACATGTCCTCTTTCAGATCCGCCATGAATGGGCCGGATATTCCATTCCTAAGTACGAAAGGCCACCGGCTTTATATGGTTCACTTATGCCATTTTACAGTCCAGGCAAGTAGGCCCTGATTCTGCCATCAAGCCTTTTCCTGCCTTCTGCCTCTGAAAGCTCCAGTCTGAGCTCGCATCTGTATCCATGAACTTTGTCCTACTCTCTGCGCAGCTAACGGTGTCTGACATCAGCCTGTTGCCTGCCAAAAACTGTATTTCACCTTCGAAATTATCTGCTCCGCTCCCTACCCAATGCATTCCTGTCTAGTAGTTTAAGTAAACATTCTTCCAGCTACCGAGCGAAAGGCCCGGCTTCTCTGTCTTTATGCAAGTAATTCATAGCCCTGTTCTATGGAAGATTTCTGCCCCCGCATCTAGTGTAGACACTTAGACGCTTGTACACGCACTAATAGTCAGTATAGTCAGTATAGAATAAGATTCTACTCTAAGAGACCTCTCTTTTGGATAACACAGTTCTTTAAACATAGGATGTTACATATGATTTGGGATTAGGTTGACTTGACTCTCCAGACTTCTGTCGCCACATGTAGAGCTAAATGTCAAGTCCCCTTTACCCCCTAGTTGCACGTCAATCACACGTCATGCTGCTGCGCGCGCATTTCTGCCAAGTATTTCTGCTGACATTGCGAAATTCTTTCATGGAACCACCCTATTATGACATCATACTTGATGACGTTCTTTAGTTACACCCAGTTACACCCACTTTTGCTACGCATGTATGTTTTATCTTTACTATCAATTGTTACGCCTCCTCCATTTGTTTCACTGTAATGCCTATTGTATAAAAATGATTACCTGTCAATAAAGTAACGTCTTCACTTCCTGAACCTTCGTGGTGATGGAATATGGAGCTCATCAATTTAAATTGATTTTGGAATAAAGCCCGTTCCGAACCTCTAATACCACGGATTCTGCCTCTTATTTTACTGAGCTATTGTTATAGATTTTCCGCATCAAATTAAGTTCCGGTAATTAAATTATTTACCACACCTCCACTGGAGCCCATCAAGACATCTTGAGTGTTGAGAAAGCAGATCTTTTTGGGTACGGCAACTTACTTATGGTAAAGTTCGGAATATGCTGCAGCTTAAAGAAAGAAACATCTGGAAGGTCCAAAAATGGTATGTAATGTTCTATTCCTGGTTAAACACACTGTTGTAAATCTCTTTGGGCAGGAATGAGTTGTACCTTTTAATCAGGTACTACATATAAAAGCACGAGGTGGAGACATTTATTTTGGGTTATTAAGACATGTCCCCAACAATCATCCTCCAAGGAATATAACTTTGCCAGCTTTCATCCCTTATTGGAAGTTGTGCCTGGTGATGTTGGGTTCCTTGGTGAGGGAGAGCATGGGTTGGGTGTCATCAGCGTAGGAGACGATGTTGAACCCATGGTTTCGGATGATGCGTGCGAGGGGGGCCATGTAGACTTTGAAGATGGTGGGGCTGAGGCAGGATCCTTGGGGTACTCCGCATCTGGTCTCGGTCGGTTCTGAAAGGAAAGAAAGAAGTCTTATTCTCTGTGTTCTGCCCATGAGGAATGAGCGTATCCAGTCTAAGGCCTTTCCTTGGTTGCCGGCGTCGTGGAGTCTGGTAGTTAGTGTGCATTGGGAGACAGTGTTGAACGCTGCGGATAGGTCCAGGCGGATGAGGGCTGCAGTTTGGTCTTGGTCAAGGAGTGCGCGGATGTCATCTGTTGCGGTGTAGAGGGTGGTCTTGGTGCTGTGGTTGCTGCGGAATCCGGTTTGGGAGATGTCTAGGATGTTGGTGGCTTGAATGAAGTATGTTAGCTCGGTGTTGATGGCCTTTTCGATGACCTTGGCTGCGAAAGGGAGCACCAAGATGGGCCTGAAGTTCTTCCGGTCCGTTGGGTCTGCGGAGGATTTCATTAGGAGGGGGTTGACTTAGGTGCGCTTCCATTTGTCGGTGAATGTGACAGTCACGATGGAGCAGTTGATGGTTCAACGTAGCTCGGATGCTATGGCTGTGGCAGCCCTGTGTAAGATGTGTGGCATGCAGGGGTCTGAAGGTGCTCCGGAGTGGATGTTCTTCATGGTGTTCTCTGTCGTGAGTGGGGTCCAAGTAAGTAGGATCTGTTGGGTGGCATTGCTGGGGGTTGGGGTTGAGGCGGTGCAGAGGTCTTGGTCGTCCAAGTTGTAATAGAGCGTCTTGATCTTGAGGTGAAAGAAGGAGCTGAGTCTGTTGCAGAGGTCTTGGGAGTGGCGGGCGTCTGTTGTTTCGCTGTTGGGTTTGGCAAATTCCTGTATGATGGAGAAGAGGTCCTTGGAGTTGTGGGTGTTGGAGAGGATTCTGTCTTGGAGGAAATTCTTCTTTGTGGATTTAATGAGTTGGTGGTATGCCGTGGTGGCTGTTTTGTAGGGGGTGTGTTTTTCCAGAGTTTTGCTGTTTCTCCATGTCTTTTCCAGTCGTCGGTAGGCGTGCTTAGATTCTTGGAGTGCTGCGGTGAACCACTTTGCTTTCTTGTTGTGTCATCTTGTAGTCTTCTGGAGGGGAGCGAGTGTGTTTGTTCAGTTGGCGATCCATTGGTGGAGGTTGCTTGCCACAGTGTTGGCATCTGTCATAGTTAGGGATGGAGTGCAGGTGAAAGCGGAGGTGATGTGTTCTTCTGAGACTTTGCTCCAGATTCTGCATGGGAGGCGATGCTTGTGCTTGTGTGTTGTGGGTTTTCTAAAGGAGAAGTGGATGCAATGGTGGTCAGCCCAGAGCAGTTCCGTGATGTGACAGAGGAAGATACTATTTCCTCCTGCGAAGACAGGGTCAAGTTTGTGTACTGCTGTGTGAGTGGGGGCAGAGACAAGTTGCTTCAGTCCTATGTTGCTGAGGTTCTCTAGGTGGGCGGTGGTGTTGGGGTCGTGGTGGTTATCCAGGTGGAAGTTTAGTTCTCTAAGTAGTTTGTAGTCTGTGGAGGCGAGTGCATGGAATGTGATTAGGTCAGCAATGACATTGGTGAATGGAGCCAGGCAGTCTGTAGGCGAGGGTTCCATGGAGCGTTATTCTGGGGTTGGTCTGGAAGTGGATGTGTTCCATGGGGGCGAGGCGTCGTCCAAGTCAGTGGTTGTCATGCGGAGGGAGCTTTTGTGGATGCTGGCGAGTGGGGCGGGTGGAGCGGTCTTTCTTCAGGATCTTGCATTTGATCATTTTTGGATGTAAAAAAAACCTCAACCTTCGATAAATTTTGGCATGCGAAACCTGTCAAAAGATAATGGTAGAGAAAAACAGGGTATTTACTGTATCATGCAGATTTTGGTGCTTTAATCACCAAGATCTGCATGCTATTCGCCACAAACTAACAATAAGTGTTATTTTTCACAACCAATATTTAATGTACCCTGTGTTAAAATTATTTATCAGGTGCGTAAAGTAACGGGTAAACTCATAATCAGGCCATCTGTCTAAATATCTTAGTCTGTCTTAAATATATTGTGGTCCTGATTTATAAAGGTACTGTTAAGAGTGCGGAGTCTTGTACTCGGGCCGAATTTCCGCACTGTGAACTGTGTAGATTCTGCACCGAGTATGGAGACTGTGTCCCAAGTACAGTGATTAAGCCCCGAGTGCGAAGGATTGTCCACATATGCCGAGACTCTGCATACTTGACTTTACTGCACGTAAGTACCTTTGTGAATGGTGCCGTGGATTATTGGATAATATGTGTTCTAGATTTTATGCAATAAATTTAGTTTGAGATGTATAATAAATGTTTTATAGATAAGCAGAACACTTTATGTTTAATTTCTTTTTTCTTGTTTAAGGTATGCGAAATGATGACTATTACCTTGCTGGCCAAGCCCTGGCTGTTTCCCTAGTTCACGGGGGGCCTGCTCCAAATTTTGTGTCTCCTGTTTTGTATCGATGTTTAGTTTCTGATGCAAAAAATGTGAATTGCAGTTTGGTAGATGTGGTAGATCCAGATACACGAGACATGTTGCAAGAGGTAAGCAATAGATACTAAACATTTGTGCTGAGGGATCTTTATCAAATTTTCTTATTTTGTTTTCACGTATTTGAGGGTCTATTAGGCAAAAACATGCAAATCATTTGGGTCTAATTTTGTGGTTAATAGTTATTTATGTATCTTGGATTTATGTCTAATTGCCACATGTGCTATAAATGAATATGAAAAGAAATGACACTCGTCTATTTGATATGGAATTGGGTCAATCCTGAATGTCTATTACCGGGCCTCCACACCTTTTTAAAGTTTCCAGAGCAACCTCTACGTATTTGCTACTCTCTCAACTGCCATGCACAAATCCACATTCTTGCATCAGTGATTAATCAAGAACGTCATACTGTTAACCAAATTTTGATCTATATTTCTTAGTGATACTACCAAATCAAAAGTATGTGATATGTTCTTGATATGTCAGAGTCTTCATATTACAAGAAGACAAAGTTTCAGGCACATAACTACAGTCATACCAACTACCACTTGTAGTTGCCCCATGAGACTCCCCTGGAATTGCTACAGTTTTTCAACAATGACTAATAACATAATAGATGGGGCCTTCCTGACCATGTTTCTGCAAACAATGTGATATAGGAGAGGACCTAAATATCTGTATTCTGGATTAATATACTCAGTGCCAAAAACTTTCAGGTACATTAGGCCATTTTGCTAGTCATCTTTGTCTAATTCTCTCCCACTCTTTTACAGTTGGTGTTCCATTCAGGGAGAGAGTGTAGCTAGTGTAAAACTACAGTGGCGTTAACTACAGCAGCAGTTGATACTGTTTTAGTCGATTGACTGTTAAACTTTTATAAACATTAAACTTACTGAACAAATATGTTTATTTAGCAGATGGCCAAGGCAAATTATTCTGCATCATCATGGTTTAATTACAGTTTTTTTTGTTACAGTTAAAATGTTTTTTGGTTCTATTTAATCAAAATATCATAATCTTATTTTTTCCATAGATAGAGGATGCTTCGTGTCTTGAAACTCTTCAAGGATTGCTTCAAAAACACAGCACAGTTCTAAGCGTAGCAGGTTGCTTGCGTCCATTAAAATCTCTGAATGACAAAAAAGAACTATTGGAAGATATCATCAATTGGTACATTGTGGGGAGGACTGTTCCTTCACTAGTTAGGTACAGTGCTATTTATGTGCATATGCATTATAAAACAATATCATTTTGACTTTGCAGTACATGTATGTCCATTTTTAAAAAGTAATTACTGTAAATCACTGTGCACCCTAATGGCATCATACATATTCACACTGTGTGAAATGTCCCAATGACAGAATGTGAAATCAAGCACATCATGGTGCTCAAATATATTTTAAATTTAGTTTGTTTCAGTTTTTTATTGGCATTTTACAATACAACTTGTGCTGTCCTTCCTCCAGGTGGCATAAATAGAAGGCTAACAAAAATTACAGGAATCCCAACATTCCCATAGGTTCAGCCCATGCAACACAAATCAAAATAGAGAAAACAAACAGGAAGAAATAAAAAGCTAAAGGCCTTCCCACCTCCCCAACTTCCCCAAATAGAAATTGCACTAAAATTAAGCAACAACTACCTTCCCTTCATAGTCACAATGGGCATCAGCATAAACAGCAGAACATCAGAGGAATTGGACTTCTCATATTCACGTCTTGGCAGCCCAAAAGGAGTTCTAAAAATGTAACAGATTCATGGCTTGCATGTGCGTGGGATAGAAAAGTAATGGCAGCCCAGTGAATAAAAACTTGATCAGCAGGCCACACATTTCCTCAACATTTTTGAATGTATCCACCAGGACATTGAACAGTCTCACAGGTGTGCGAATAGTCTGAGATGTCACATTGACACTGGTGGAGGGTCCACCTCATTCCGATCCACCGCCAGTGTTGTTTTATCTGTCCCCAAATAATTCCACATATTCAATTGATCAGCAATTGTTTGATATTTTAACAAGTTACAGCATAGTCCCAACAAAGCAGAACCTGGTCTATCCAAGTATCACTTTAAATTCTGTAATGATTTTGAGAAAGGGGGGCCAGATCGCAGCACGATTTCGCCAAACAGTCACGGAGAGCTCCCCCAAGCCTCAACTCACTCTCCAGTCATGCAGTGGGCCCCAGGCCAGAGAGAGGCGTGCAATACCAGCCACAGCCCAACTGGCACGAACATGCAGGACAGGCTGTGATCAATACCGCTGGTCACGTTTAAGGATCCTCACCACTTCAGTTGCACGGGGCCACGGCTCAAGGCAGGGCCCCCACCTCACTCCGCTCTCTCCACGGCCGCGGTGATGGAGGCCACAGCCGGCGCCTCCAACGATATTGCCCAGTTGCTCCCACATGCCTCTCCGGACTCCAGGCCACCTCAGTCAACGGATCTCCAGTGGCGCACACGTGGCCCCGCAAGGGTCGCGGCGAGCAGTAGCCACAGTTCGGGGTCTCCCGCCGGTCTTAGTAGGTGAGTCTCCTATGTTCCTCAGCCCTCCAGTTGCACCGAGGGTCTCCGCCTCCGAAAGTGCTCCCAGCCGGGTGGCTGCACGGTGGCTCACACGGTCCGTTGCTGCAGTTATCGTTGCCAAGTCACCGCGGCCTCGTCCGGACCGCAACTGGCATCAATCGGCAGCTTTGCCCCTCCGGAGACTTAACTGTGGCAATTCCGCTGCAGTTTGGGGAGTAATGAGCGGATATTTAATCGGGTGTAGAGCTCGGTCTGCGGAGCAGACAGATTAGGCGGCCATCTTAGTGCTCGGCTTGGCCACGCCCCTCGGCCTTGTGCATTTTAAGCTCCTTAATTGCCTTATTAGGTGGCAAGCGGTTCTATATTCGAATACAGGTGTGTTAACTCTCCACTGATTAGCTATCCCTTGTCGGTCCAACAATCTCAAGGAGTTCAGTGTACAAAACAGACTCCAGTCTGCGCTTGTGTTTAAGGGGAAGCCCTTGCTCAAGCACCAGAAGCAGATGTCTTCATTAAATTGTGAACGTTCTGTTTACAGGGGGCATCAGGCAGGCACGAATTTGTAGATTTAATTCAGGGCAATAACTGTGCCATGCTGTCTTGCCTCATCACAACATCTTTGCTCAGCCAATTCGGATCACTGCTGATCCCAGCAATGCTAAATATCTGTCCCCTCAATCCACGAAGCGTCTCTACTGAGCAACAGGCTCTCCCCTGCATACTGCCTCAGAGAGCCCTCTGCATTAGTCAGCCACAGGGCGCCATCTTACCAGGGTCGGACATAGGCAGCCTACAGCTGAGGTATTTTCACCTTGTCCCCCCTTCCAGCAGTAGACAGGGTGACTAACTATCACTTGTCAGCAGAACAAAGGCCAGGTATTAAGGTGCTGTCCATGCTCTGGCTGCATTATAATGTTGCTTAGTAAGGCACTCACTCTGTGGCGGCCGCCATTTTTAATGCGATATGGTGTGTCCTGCTCTGGTTCTTCACTATCAGTGTGTCATCGTTGCTCGATCCAGATACATTCATGAACCCTTTGCTTTTGCCAATCCTTGATGTAGTCAGTTCAGACGCTGGTAGTCTTAGTCGCTTCCCAAAAACATACAGATGAGTTTAGGCCCACAGAGCCTCATGTTCATTTGGCTAAAATGCCAAACCTCATCCCTTCGAATTTTCTTTGATTTAATTTCAGTTATATGGTTAAAATACTATAAAATCTGTGTTGATTTTTTTCAATGCTTCTCTACTAACCAAAAGTAAGATGTACATTTTTTATGGTCACAAACTGTCTGAGTGACTGTCTTCAATATCTTAAAACAGTCTGTAAAAGTTCCTAAAATGGTTTTGGGACTCCATCCAAATTAGATATTTTGAGTGTATTGTAGGTGTCACTTCAAAAATACGGAATCAATATGAGATGATTCAACATTTGATGACTAAAATCATGTTTAAAGTATTGAGACATTATTGGCTCTGAAATTGAGGTAGCATTGCATTCACAAAAGGGAATACTCCATTACCTTTGTGAAGGTTAAAAAAAAGGTTTGCTCTAGAGTAGGCTGTGGGCTGAAGATCCACTGCTAAATCTCGAAGAGACTTTGGAAGAACTAACCCTTTTTATAACTTACCTGTTGCTTTAGTGAAAATGGGCTACTATTTTTTTAAAGTTTATTTTAGTTAAAGGTGATCAGAGACATGGTTTGACAGCTACATATTGTAATAAGTTGCAGTTTTCAATTTAACTCCTTAATAGTCATGATGTAGGTCGAATTAAGACCCACTCCAAAGTAGAATTTTAAAAATCAACATATAGGTCGGAAATCATAAATGTAATGGTCACAAATTGTGACTAGTGTTTTGTTGCCAATGACTTGTGCATTTGCCCTAATAAGTGTTTATTGAGGCCATTCTCTAATGTTCAAAAACAGAATTTGCTATCGGTATCGCAGTGCTTGTTTGCCTCAAACATTTGCTTAGCAAACTCTGTAAGGTGTTCTATCAATTTAACAAGTTTTTTTTTATCCAAATGCAAAAAGATCAATAATTAGATGTTGTCTAGGTAATTTGATGCATACCTAAGAATAGTAAATTTGCGCTTGCCTGTATAAGGTTACCTTGACTATATTTTAGTTTTCATCATTCTATATCATATTTTTACAGTTTGTTGAAAAAAATATTTGGCAATGCAACACTTTCTACTCCTCATAAAGTAGATGGTTTATGGAGTACAGATTCACCCAGAATTAAGAGTCAAAATCTATTCTTTGACATCTACTGACACCTCTAGCCCCCTACCTTCCAGTGAACTCCCACGGTTGATGTGAGCGTGAAGCCTGCAGACATCAACAGCTACAAATCACCTTGCCCAGGTGGTCTTTTCATCTAATGCATAAAATAACAATTTATTATGCAGGGTTGGCTAGGCCTTACTAAAAGTCCAAGCACAGTCTCTAAGGTCCCATTCACACACTCCACCGGGTCAACAGTTTGAAGTCAAAAATTGGCAGCCAAAAAGCTCCAAAAATGAGCAGTTTGCCCTCTAATAATGTACTTGCTGGGTTTGGTTATGTTTTCTTAAGAAAAGCTGCAAGTCGTGTGCTACCTTGCTGCTAGGAATTCATCACGAGACCACAGGAGAAACAGAATTTGCCTTTGTCAGTGTTTTCAAACAGCTAGCTTCAGATTTTTGTTTTTGGACAGAACTTTTTTCGAACAGCATGAACATAGGGCACTGAAGGACCTTTAGATGCGTCATAGACATATATTAATTTTATAATAACTTTTACATTATAGTTTGACCAATAGTCTGATTATTTATGGTTAGGTATTCTTTATTCTTTATTGCAGATTAAAGGAGGGGTTAAAAACTCTGGGAGTACTTCAGGCCATGGAAATTCATAAACAACTTTTTGAAGAGCCATTCATTTGGATGGAACACGAAATCACCACTGATATCATTAATGGCATGTTTAACATTAAATTCAGTTCATTAGGCAGTAACCATCGGTTACAGGAAGAACACATCATTGCTTACTGGAGAGATTACCTCCAAGATTGTGAAGGCAAGTGAAATTGTTTCATTATGTTATAGCTCAACTATTGATGAGACACATGTATTGAAACTATCATTTAAACCAGCATATTATGACAAACATGGTGTCAAAGACTTCCGAAAGATACTGTAGAGAAAGAGAGTTAAGGAGGGACATACTAACCCGTTTTATTTGCACAGAGTAAAATCTATAATAAGAACAAAAGGACAATGCATCCAAAATTGTGAAGTCTATGCCTGCTTTATTTCAATCTTTATTTTGCACGATATGTATATTATTAATGTTGTTCAAGCTTTATTGTAGTGTCCTGGGAGTAAAATGGTAGCTACCCCATTAGAATGATGCTTCATGTACTGCATCAAGGAAAAGTAATACAAATCTATATAGAGCATGATTGGGTCTGCTGTGTGGGTCTCTAACAGAGTAAAGCCTTTGCACAGTGGAGATTGCAGCTACCTCCAGCCCCAAGCCTTTAAGATAAGGTTATTGGCTTACCGGCATTGTTTGTATAAACAGTGGTGTGTGTGTGTGTGAAGACTCAGAGAGAGTGTCAGATGCAGGTCTATAAGCATGGAATACCTATGCTTACTCCATGTTGAACAATGGGAAGACGTCTATTAAAGGGAGAGTAAGGTGAGCAGGATTGTGGAAATGGTAAAATAGTCTGACACCAGATCTTGAAGTGTTATCTGTTGTTAACAACAGATAATCTCGAATTGATGAGTTTTTGGTGAAATGAAGCACAGCAAATCATCATTGGTTTTATTATTCACATGTCAACCATTACTGAAGTATTCATTTAGCAGATGAAATGAAAAACAATCACAATCTTTGCTGTAATCACAATTTAACTAGTTTGACTCATATATATATTTTTTCTTTTAGAGCTTGCATGTGAAGCCAAATTAAAGGACATTCTGTGTTTTGTGACTGGCGCTAACACAGTTCCACCACTTGGCTTTAATCCTCAACCATCAATAGAGTTTCTACATGCATGCGATGGCCAAGTTGAAATGTCTAGGTTTCCAGAGGCATACACCTGTGGAAATGTGTTGCGCCTCCCCCTTTCAATATCGTATGAAGAATTTAAAACAAACATGGACTTTGGGATACTGAATTCTCCAGGATTTGGACGAGCCTAATGATCATATTGAAATGAGGGGTATAATGTATATATATGACAAAGTAGTTATGGATACAAAGTATTGATCATGCTGTTGTCGCGGAAGGTGTGAGTCTTGTGGCAGCTTATGAAATGCAAGGGCATTAGGCTTCTGTAAAATCACCTGATAGCCACAGGGCAGGTCTCTGTGCCTTGAGAATAGCACATTTCTTTTGTCAATGTTTGTTGTTGCAATGATGAATAAAGTTTTTTTCTAAACGATCTTTACCAATAAATCTACATTGGTTGTCAATAAATAGAAGTTCTTCAGATTGACGGAGTTCTTGGTTTCATGTTTTTAGTGTGTCTTGTGTCAGACCCTGTTTCGGTGGCCACTGGGCAAGCAGTGGCAACTGGGCCTGAGGCCTGTGGTAATGTACCTCTGATGTAAAGGGGTACAGTGAACCTTTGGCTGTGCAAAATGGGCTATGTACAATCTCTATAACACTTTACTCTCATGTAGCAATGGCAAGCAGTTGCAGGCTTCTCAGTGAGGTAGTGTGAGGGTATGTAAACTCAGAAGTCATCTATTGGTCTGCAAAGCAGCAACTGATCGTCTAACCCATACCTTTACTTTGCTTATGAAAAATGCTTAACTTAATGCTTCACAGAACAGGCTATAGCTACAATTACTTTACTGAGCTACTGTGCCTTGTGTCCTAGTCCTCCTCTCCAAGGGGTTCCCATCCTTTTGGGTTCAAGCTCTCTGCTGACAGTAACAAGGGTCAGGGGTTGATTATCATTTTGAGTGGTCTCAAGTAGACCCGTTTGACAGTTCCCACCGGGGGAAATTGGTTCATCCCACAACGAGGGGTCAGATGCAAAAAGAACAGTTGTTGGACAGAATACAGAACAATGTAATACATTCACCCCAGTGCAGAGCGCTGGGCCTAACTCCCATCATTATTTTGCTCACCATGCCATTCCAGTTTGGACCCAGCCATATGCAAATCAGTCTTGACCCTGCACCCAATGGGAACAATCCAGCTCGAACTGCCAGGTCAGGTCCTCCACGGACTGGAAACAAGCATCATAGGACCGGTTTCGGGCTTTCAACCCTCATCAGCCAGGATAGGTTGACTCCAGTGGCATGGAGAGCACGGGACCCATGTAACCCCGAAACCTGTCCTAGGATGCTTGTTTCCGGTCCAGGGAGGACCTGGCTTGGCAGTTCGGGCAGGACTGTTCCCATGAGGCACAGGGTCATGACTGATTTGCATATGGCCAGGTCTAAACTGGGTTGCATGGTGAGCAAAAGAATGATGGATTTAACCCAGATCTCCTGACTGGGGGTGAATGTTGTGATTTGTTCTGCATTCCGTCCATCAATTGTGTGTCTTTTGCACCACGAGTGGTCAGCAGGGACCTACTGCACTGTGTTGTGCACCCCCAAATTGCAGGGCACATCCACCAAGATTCACATAACTGTAAGGGAAACATGGTTCCTACACTACCTTCAGAGAATAGGAAAAAAGACAGGCGTATCTCACACTTCCCTGCAATGAATTATGCTCATCTTGATCCTGACTTTTATGAGTCAGAGAGTCCTTCCAGAGAAGCTCTTATCTGAAAGGAGTCTTTGTAGATGTGTGGAGCCTCAACCTGAAAGCAGTCAACATCACAACTAATGGTGTTTTTAAATAATAGAATAGGCAATATGGACAATCTGCACATAAAAACCTTGTGTATCAGAATATGGCAAACATAATAATAATTCTAGAACTCATACTATCAAATAAAAGAACATTAGAAAAACCGAAAACATATTTTTTAGTGCACTTCTATAATATTGGTAATGAATTAGCTTAAACCATACCTACAGCCTATATTGAAAATATTAGCAGCTTTACAGTTATTATATTGGTGTGTGAGTAGTGTTGTCCCTAATTATTTTACGCCAATTCATATCATGCCACTGAATACATTTGAAGCTTGCAGTTGGACACTAGCATTTCCCACAAGCAATTAGTCCTCTTGTCTTCCTCTCCCAAATTTGTCGATCTGTTTACAACTTTCTCATCAATACTTCTCTGTGGAAATGTTTGTGTAAGTTGTTGTTAAGTCTGACGTATCTGTATCACAGAACAAACAATGCCTCCGTTAGAAGCATGTATGAACGGTAAGCAAATGTATGGAAAAATGCCTCTAAAGTTGCTCTTTCATGGTTTGAATGACCTTGTAATGCTGCTTCTAACACATTGCTCTTTGAACAGCTGAATGGAAGTTTCATATGCTGCGTTGCTGTTATTTTTGTTGGTGTAAGTAAAACCTAACTGCTTTAAAAATAATATAACCATCTTGCACACTCTGTTAAGTATTATCACCATTCAAAGCATTCGTTTTCTAGACCCTAAGCCTAGCAGGTACACACTCTACCGGGTAACATGCATGCGTCATCTGAGAAAGAAAGCCCTGCCGCACATGTCAGTTCCCATGACATGTTGCTCCCTCTTCCGAGAGCTGACATGCTGACAGGGGTTCCAACATTTTGGCTGAGGACACAGCAGGTAGCAGCCGAGGCCTCCGCCGCTGTACTTGGAGGAGTACAGACTCCAGTGAAGACACAGCCCTTCGGCTTTCTATGAACCCGCTTCTGGACTTGAATGATCGATCCCCCGATCAGGCTGTCTCATCAAGAGAACCTTTTTTGCAGCAATGGGAGGGTCCTACACTCGAACCTGCACACCCTTCACCAGCTGACAGTTTTCAAACTTCCTCACAAAGTATGTGATGTTATTCTGACAGCCAGGAGTACCTCCACCAAGTGGGTATACGCCAGCAAGCGAGGATAAATTTGTTGCATGGTGTTTATCTACGAACATTAGTCCTCTAACTGCTCCCCATTCTCAGTTTCTCCTGTATGGACAATCTTCTTTGTTCAAGGCACCTTTTGTGGCTAGGATCCTCAAAGGTTTGCAACATACATTTCCTCCCAGGCCATTCAGCATGCTTTATTGTGTGCACACTTTGAGCCTTTGCATAATTGATCCGGCCACTGATTAACCATCAAGACTGCTTTTTTAGTGCACGTTACATCGCACAGAATGGTCAGCAAATTGCAGCCACTCTATGTAAACCCTCCCTACACCATCTTCTATCCGGACAATCTCGTACGCCGGACACCTGCCTCCTTACTCCGGAAGGTTGTAACTCCTTTCCATGTAGGCAAGTGCATCACATTGCCTAACTTTTTTTCTCTACCTCACACTTCAAAGGAGGAGGAGAGACTCCATTGTCTGGACCCAAAAAGAGTTGTTGATTCTAACTTGATCACACAAAAGAGTTCCGGGTGTACGATGTGGCTAAGACAGGAAATGCTGTGAAGAAATGGACCATCTCAAGACGGATACTGCTCAGCATAAATACCTGATATGTATTGGGCAAGAAGCAACCTCCTGAGGGCTTGCTTGCTCATCCACCACAGCCAAGGCTACGACCATTGCATTAGCGTAAGGAGTCCCTGTCCTGGTTATCTGTTAGGCAGCAACATGGGCATCTCTGCAGATGTCTACCAAACACTACTGCCTGAACAGTTTGGTCCGTTATGATGGGCACTTGGTCCACTCAGTCTTGTAGGACTTCCTGGTTTAAACCAGCTTCGGATACCCATCTCCTAGGAGGCTTAGCTTGGGTTTTGTATTCTAAGATAAGGAATAAGCAGCTAGAAGTCTCTTATCAGATGACCTTTCTGGTCATTCCATCCTCCATGCTCGCAGAACTGATCACAGTGTAAGGCTCACCATTCTAAGGGCCTTAGAATTTCAGCTCAGTTGTCAGTCTTCATCATGGCTGCGTGCTTGACATGGAAAGTCACAAAAGGAACTAACATCAGCGCTTCAGGGTGGCATTTATTTAGGCACCACGCATTGCATTTCCAGCATAGACACCACAACACAGAGACGGACGAGGCCATCTCAAGCGAACTGCTTGAAAACTTCTGGATCTAGTCTGACTCCTGGGGAATATTCTATGGTTAGGAATCTGCAGCTAGATAGAGTCTCTACTAGATAAAGCATTACCGAATGTAAGAAACTTCTTGTGAGAAACAGACTGAAATGGTAAGAGGGACCAGGTAGGCAATGGCACAAGTAGATGGGTGTGGCAGGAGAGAGATAGATAGGGAGGTAAGATCTCACTGGGACCAAGTGATGAAAATTGCATTATTGTGCAAAAGGAAGGTAGGAAGCATGAATGTGTCTAGGACTCCAGTCACAAAAACACAGCAAAGTAAGAACAAAGCATGAAGGAAATAGGGCAGAAAATGGCGCAAGCAAAGAATAAAGAAAGGAAAGGAAAAAGAGACTGCATGGGATACTCCAAGTATGTACAGTGGAGTGGAAGAAAGAAGTTACAAAATATTAAGAGTAGGCTTGGAAGAGAAGTCTACTATAGTTCATACCCTGTTGAGGTGGGATGAGGTGAGAACACCAGGATGGAGTACACTCTGGAAGTTAAAGGACTAAATTCAGGAAATGGATCCAGGTTGGAATGGGATCTAAGGAGAAATGGTACATGGAAGTGTGCAAGAAGGTGGGGAAATAGACAAATAAAAGGGGTCAAGGCTCTGTAGGGAAAAGGACTGAATGGATGATGGAGCCCAAGCATACAGATACTACATGTTAAATTGAATGCTGGAGGCTAAAGGAACAGGATACTCCCATAGGCACCCCTCGAAACTGTCTGCAAACCCTATTAAATACATTTGCGTAGGCTAAGCTGTAGGCTGTGTGCCCTTGCAAGTAGATTGCAAACAGAAATGTCATGGGACCCAACACGGATGTAGGTAGTAGGGTGCACCTTGCAAAAAGCATCACACCCCAAAATCTAGGGAGAAATTTTTTAAGTACATGAACGCAGTGCAGCAAGGCAAGTTTCTGTGGTGCATTACATGAATGGGATAGAGCTCACAACAGCCATATTTAAAATATATGGCACTCTCTTCTGGTGCTAGCACACTTGTTGCTGCTTAGCAACAATGCAGGCACCCTTGCTTCATGCTAAAAGTACCTGCATTACAGTCAGCACTGTTATGTTCAGGATCCTACAGAAAAACACATCAAAGAAGCATTTTTCTTTTTGTATTTCTGAAAATGTGGGAAGAATTTGGTCTCAGTTCTGTTTCTATTGTCATTGAAGCACGAGACAAAGACATCTTCCTTTATCCTCTTTTGGCCTAATCACCTGTGGAAGAAAAGTCTAGCCCTGTTTAAGATGCCAGCATCAGTAAAAACCATGCTCTTATGACCATACAAGAATTACAGTGCCCCATATTCAGGACAACAGTTTTACAATGACTGTCAGAGCCAGCCTATGTAGTGATGGGGACTACCATGTGAAGAATGATGAACCCAACCATGCTAGCTACAGACTCACTGCATATGTACTATAGGCTTTGTGAGAAATATGTTCGGTTTGAAAGTACTTATGATTGATTGTGACTGTGCTGATGTCTAAATACAAAAGTAAAATATTCAGAACTATGAATAATAAAGTAGTATTTTCTGTCCCTATCCGACCTGATGCACAAAACATTAACCCAACAGAGAGCAGGAAAGATTTACCAACTATTGAAAAACAGGAGCCTTCACAGGCCTGAAAAGTGAGTGGGATGTCGTCAGATTAATGAGTTTTATTTTTATTTTATAAAGCTTTATATAGCGCGGACAAGATCCTGAAGGATATCAGAGCGCTTTACAAAAGGATGGAAGGAAGGACATAAATGCATTAACGACATCAAGTAAGAATACAAAAAACAGGAATAATCACATAATTACGAGACAATGAGTCAAGGAGAGTAATACAATAAACAGGTATATAGCGGGCTACTAAGGGGGGCACACTGCGGTAAAGAAGAGCAGCATCAAATGATGGTACAATGGTTGTAGGATCAATGACTTAGAGCAGGTGAACATTGCCCAATTTAGGTAAGAGTTAATTCATTCGGAATCTTTGAGCTTCCACTTTGAAAGCTGTCATTGTGGATATTCTGCGTACTACCAGAGGAAGAGAGTTCCGTATCTTTGGGGCAGTGCTGGAGAAGGCTTGGTGACAAGTTTTTTTTGTTGCTATGGATGAGTGGTTTCAAGAGGAAAGTGTTAGCGCTTCTTGAGGCTCTACCACCACAGGATAATTAAAGTTTTTGCGCTAGGTACCTGGGAGTTTTGAAATGCAAGGCTTTGTGCGTCTGAACGGCAATCTTTAACTGAATTCAAGCTGCGTAGGGCAACCATTTAAGGGATTTTAGGACTGGGGATATGTGCTCATTTTGTTTGCTACCTGTAACCAGTCTAGCCGCAGCATTCAGTGATGCCCTTAGTGGAGCCAGGGTGTATTTGGGAAGACCCCAGAGCGTAGCGCTGTTGTAGTCTAGCCCCGGCAAGACAAGCGCTTGGACCACCTGCTTGAAATCAGACTGTGGAAGGAATGGTTTGATATTTTTAAGTGTCCTCATCAAGTGATTAGCTCCCTTACACACATTGCTGATGTGATTTGTCATATTCAAGTGCTTGACCAGGGTGATTCCAAGAGATTTGGCTGAGTCTATGATGAGAGGGATGCAGTTAAAAGCAGTGAGGTGAATCAGCCAAAGGTCTGGCTTGGAGATGTGGTTCGGAGGAGAGATGAGAAGGTATTCAATTTTGGAGGTGTTGAGCAGGTGATGATTCTCAGTTAGACGTTAGGGTAGTGTTGAGTGAGATGATGTTGTCCGGGGATGAGAGTGTCAGATAAAGTTGCGTATCGTCCGCATACATATGGAAGAGAATGTTTGTGGAATTTAGTGAATTAGCTAGTGGTTCCAAGAAAAGGTTGAAGAGGATAGGAGAAAGGGCTTTTCCTTGGAGGTCTCCCATGAGTACTAGAGAAGGCTGGGAGAGTGAGTGGTTTGCCTTGACTCTTTGTGATCTGTGGTGGAGGAAGGACGAGAACCATTGTAGCACCCGACCCGTGAAACCCATCCTGTTCTTCAGAATGGATAGGAGGTTGTCATGATTAACCATTTCGAATGCGGAGGAAAGGTAACGGAGGATTAGGAGTCAGGAATCATTTTAGTCAAGCATTTTTAAAATGTCATCCATAACATGAGTGAGAGCCGATTCCGTATCCTGCCCCTTTCGAAAACCGGATTGATAACGGTCTAGGAGTTGGAAGTTATCTATGTGAGCACAAATTTGGGATTGTGCGCATTTTACTAGGATGTTGGCTAGGGTTGGGATGTTGGAGATAGGGCGGAGGTTATTGCGGTCAGCTTTATCTGCGTTCGTTTTTTTTAGTATAGGTGATACCTGAGCTGATTTTAGGCAGTTTGGGATTGTGCCTTGTTATAAAAAAGCATTTACAATCCTTGTCCAGCTGAGGATGAGTGCATTCTTGATTTCTTTGAAGATGGCCGGGGGTAACGGGTCACTGAAGTGGTTAGATGGGTTGATATTCTGAAGAATCTTGTTGATGTCTTTTTCACTGAATGGGGTAATGGTGCCCCATGTCGAATTGTTCTTAGTGTTCAGGCTGATAGGTTTGCTGATTTGCCCTTTTCTTAGAGGTCAAGGCATGGTGCGTACCCAGAGGATGACCGGAGAGCCTTCTTGGAGGTGAGTTCAGTGGTGATGGGTCTTGATTTCTCAGTGAAGAAAGCAGCAGGTTTGTCGCATGAGGGTGGACTGCTTCCAGAGTCAATGGTTTGGACCTTCCACTGATTGCTGTTTGACCAATACTAAAAGTTTCTTGGGGCGGTAGCAGTTTGATCAAGTTGGTGTCTGAAGTAATCAGCTTTAGCGCTCTTGATTTGTTTGTTATAGAAGCTCCTAACATCTCTAAGGAGTTTTAGTTGGTAGGGAGGATTTGGATTTACAGGACCGTTCAACAGTCCTGAGGTTGCGGCGTTCCGTGTTTAGATTATCATGTTACCACGGTTTGGATATTTTTGTTGAGGCATTTTTTTGTTTGGGTGGTGCAATGTCAGCCATGATGTTGGAGATGGTCGAGTTGTAGGAGTCGGTGAGTCACTGAACCTCAACCAAGTCAGCTTGAGAGGAGAGGGCAGCTTTACAGTAGGCTGCTAGTTCATCTGAGTTTATTGATCTGAGGTCCCTTTTCCAAATCTTTGATTTCGTTGGTTGACACTTCCTCTCCGACACCTATCTGTTAATATACAAGAGGATGCAGTGGTAGTTAGACCAGTCACAAGGGGTAATGGTCTCCAAAGTGATGGTCTGTCCTTTCAAGATAATGAGGTCTAGAGTGTCTCCTTTGTTATGAGTAGCTTGATCACAGTGCTGAATCAGTTCTTGATCAGTTAAGAATGATTTAAGGCACATTACCGCATGTGCATTGGGGTTAGACCGGTGAAGGTTGAAATCACCAAGGAAGATTTGGGACACGGCTGAGTCGACATTGCCAGAGATGTTTTCCATTAGTTGGTCGAAGAAGGGAGATTGTCTCCCGGGGGGTGATAAAAATGGTGAAGTTTGCAATCCGGCAGGTTAGTACTTGAGAGCTGAGACAGAGGTATTCACAGGAGGAAGGCGAAGAGGACTCCATGTGAGAAATCGAGAGTGTGTTCCTATGAATACAAGCTAGGCCACCACCCAGCTTCCGAGCTCTGTGTAGCCTAATTATGTCATGAGTAGGAGGTACTAGGCAGACCCCCCAGGATATTGCGGCATGGATTAGCAAATTTAGCGGCACAAATATGAAAATTTAGCAGCATTTTTGCGGCACTTTATTTTACTCATAATCATTCGTTTTCAGCTCTAAAACAATGGAAACTATTTTAGCAGAGTATTCCACTGATGTGATGTCATTTCCTGTGATGTCCCTTCCACTACCCCTAGCATTTTAGTGAATTGACGCCCATGCTCTAGTTGGTCATGTTACACCCTCACCTTCCATGTCCAATGTGCCTGTATTTAAAAAGATCTTGATGCGTTGAGACAACCCATACTTTCATATATTAAAGCAACTTTTGAATTTGAAAGGTTTATTAAAAAGGGATTTCTATTTTAGCTTTTACGTACATTGTTAGCAAGAAATAAATATACTTGAAAGAAAATGATATTAGTTGCCTTTTCCTGACAATGTCAGACATACTCTCAAATATATTTTAAAGGGTGCTTTTTAAATGTAAAATACAATTTAAAAAAAACTATAAATAACATATTTTGTAATTGTATTTATATAGCGCTTACTACCCCTAATGAGGCGTTTAAGGAGCCTTTAATAGAGGTAAGCTCTTTTCTGCTGCGTCATTTTGTATACCTTCATGAGGGGTATTCAGGCCTACAAAATGACGAACAGCCATGTCAAAAGCTTTTATTTTCAAGTCTTTAGTCCGTGTCACAGGTTCAGGGGATGCTGTGGCGAATAACTAAAACCATTAGTAAAGTCAATAGATGCCAAATGTGAGAATTATTGCCTTAGCCAATGCTTTTTGGACGTGCCTGCCATGAACGTTTGTGACTGAGGCTCTTACTCTTCATACAAGTTGAAAAAGGCTCAATTACAGTTTTGACTCTAAAATAAAATATATTTATGTGCAGATTAAAAAAAGTTCTGTAAGCTGGTAAAAGCTAGAACCAGTCCGAAGAATTATGGGGTTTGGATGCATAATACATTGTAATCAAACAAGCAAAGCCAGCATTTCAATTTTTAACTATCCTTTTATTTTTATTTTTACCCAACTTTACAGCAGGTTTCTTTGCTAAGTTTTGAACTGGTGCATGTGATGCGGCAAATATTGACCTCATATTATGTGCTATATGTAAAAACTATTAAACAAACGGGTTTCTCAAGATTTACTTGACACGTTTTGCATAAAAGCTTTCATTAGACGAAAGTAAAGAAAACTCCGTTTAGTATTTTCTCGCCTACCTAGGAAGTATAGTTGAAGACTGTGCCTGCAGCACATGAAACCCAAAAGATGTTTGGGGTTGCAACTGGTTAGTATCCTGCTCCTTGTATAAACTACACAAATAATACAGAATTAATTTGTTCCATGTTTGCCAAGGTTCAACACACAATGTAATATGCCACAAAGCAAAACTTTGCTCAACCCTCTAATTACGCAGGCAGCAAATATGGTATGAGTTGTATTCCACTACTGTGCACCTTATTGCCGTAGAGGTGTTGGAATTATCCTTTTGATGGACTTCTTGGCATTGGAAGCCTCTCGGTTGAATTTAGTGTAATCTTGGTAAAGTCTTTTGTGTTAAAAACATTAATGGAAATAGTTCATGTCTCGCTGATGCACCCTCTTGTATGAATGAATGAAACATTTAATTGTATGAGTAACTCAGTTGCAGGGACGGGTATAGATTTTTGCTGAATCACCAGATGAGTGAGGAACACCTCTGCTTCCACATGCGGATTATGAACTCAACGCTTTGCCTTAAAATCTGAGTAACATTACCTTCTTCAGGACTAGGTAAATGTGTGTTTCTGGTGAAGGTAACTTTTAGTATCTAATGCATTTTCACTTTAAATACGAGACTTTGCTAAAAGTGCACATTAATTGCGGCATTTTTATAAAAGTGCCGATTTCGCGGGCACTTTTGAAAAAATCGCAGTATTTTTATCAATGTGCCAATTTCGCGGGCACTTTTGTAAAAATCACGGCATTTTTACAAAAGTGCCGATTTCGCGGCAAACCGCGAAATCGCAAAATCGCGAAATCCTGGAGGGTCTGACTAGGAGGTCTAAGATAGGAGTGGAGGCGGGATTTAGCCACGTTGTACATTTTTACATCAGTGCCGCTCCAGCACGTTGGATATACCAATTAGATTAGCCCCGCTAGGGACGAGAAGTTTGAAATAATTTCCAAGTTCAAACGTTTTTGAATTTCTGAGGATTTTCAATCTGACTCTGGGAACTGCCAATCAAATACTTTTTGCCATTGGTCCCTTTAAACTTTGGAGCAAAGTTCCCGAACGTCTTGTGATGCCTGAACCACCACAGGAGGACACTTATAAGGTGTAGTAGTTTTAGACTCTAAGAGGCAGATTTACCAACGAGTTGCATTGCCTTTGCGACACAACTACTAAGTCAGATTTATGAAGCAACGCAAGGCCACCTTGCGTAGCCCAGCGTGGCTTGATAAATCTAGAGTAACGAAACACAGTGCAAATTGCTGTGTTGCATTACTCTGTCCAAAGGAGGTATTTCATGGGTGTAGCCTAGGTGTTCCCACGTATTCTACCATGCATTTTGGCACATTCCCAGATATAACATTACTGTCAGATCTGGGAATGGGTAAAAATGCTAAGCCTCCCAGGTGAAGCATAAGGAGGAGAAATGTCTCTATTTCTCCTCTTTTGTTCCACTTTCTATGTGTGCTGCAGCACACATAGAAAGTGGAACAAAAGAGCACAAAGAGAAAAATGCTTCAGGGGATTTTTTTAATACAGGAAGGTGTCCTGTAAAAAACACTCCTGTCTGCAAGGCAGCACATGGTGCGCCAGTGCAAGTAAAGGTCAGGAATGCGCGGGTTCGTGTTGAATACGGTACAATCGTGACCTTTCTCTTTCACGCAGCATAGTGCAGCAAGGTGGCTTGCTGCACTGCACTGCATAAAATAATGATAAATCTGCCCCTCAGGGTGTCTGTCAGAGGGAAATAGCAAAGTTCAGTCCAGGTCCAGTTGCCACTGGTCAACTGCCATTCTTCACAGGAACATTCTTTTCAGGTTTTTGTTGGTTCCTGGACCCGCATAGGAGATCAGCCTCTTGATCTTTGGAGACCTTTCAGTCCTTGGATTTCAAGAAGGAGGGGGTCCAAACTCTTCAGGTCCTTCTAACAGGTCACAGAAGCCAAGTGCAGCAGCTTCAGACTTTTAGCAAGTCTGCCATTTTTCTGAAAAAGAAAAGGATGGATGAGGGTCCAGACTTCTTTGGTTCACCAGCTTGTGGGGGAATTGGTACACACTATGACACTCCCAGTTCCCCTATGACCAATGGAGTAAAGTTTCCCAAGCAGTAAAAAAAATTACTAGCACCAACACTTTCAAGCTTAAAACAGTTTCCACTTGCTGTCCAGCTCAGGGTTACCACAATTTATTATTTTAAATAATGAGACCAACAAAGGCCATGTTTAATAACAATATATTTTTTGCTCCACTAATTGTAAGTCCACAGTGTGGAATGCAACCACTGACATCACAAATACTTAAAGTGTTGTACAAAAAATGTCATTTTTACATTAGTAAATAAATTGCTATATACCTTGCATAGAAACAAGGAAAGTATTTTTTTTAAGAAAACAAAACATTGGAGCATATCGGAGAGCAAAACGAACTACTTAGAATTTAAGCATTGTCTACATTGTTAATTACATTTGCAATGAAATTACATGTGCTTATAAAAATGTCTACTGCATGATTAGAATGATTGGTGTCTGGGTCCATTGAATTCTCTAGTGCCACCCTGTCTTCTTCTCTTAAAATTATAACATTTTCCGGGACCTGTACAGAATCGTTTACTTCAGCAGTAAAAGTGTACCCATAGTTATCAACACCATAATCATCTCCTACACAAAAGGTGTCTAACATGGAGGTGGCACAGAGCATACCACGAGTCCATAACTGTAAAGGAGTTAAGTGCCCTTCTGTACGCAAATGGTGATTATTCCATTGGTCCACAAACTCAGCAACTGCTTTATTTAGTCTTTTTAGGTAAATAAAGTGCAGTGCAAAAAGATGGACTTCATTTTGAATATCTAATATTCCATTTTGTTCCATCCAAAAGAACAAATCCTTGAAGTAACGAACAACAACTCTGTTTAACTCTCCCCACAATCGCTCAATACGTTGATTGTGAACACTTCGACCACAAATAAAACTGCCTCTGTTTAATCCTCTTCTACATATCATGTAACGTGCAACATTAACATTTTCAACACCCATGTCGCCTCTAACCCTCAATGGCAGTCCAAATCTGGATATTCCATCTCTGAAAAGGTTAAGAACTGTGCCTGCTCGATTGTTGGTGCAACATTTCACATATATAATTGCTCTACTGAAGCCATCGATGCAGCCATGGAAGACAAACCTCCACCGTATCAGCTTGTGATTACTGTCAATATGCCTGATGAATAAAAAAATAAACAAACTTTATAATGGTGAAAAAATATTTCATACATTAGCGTAAATCGAAAAACAACACTATGACCTTCATTATGAATTGAACGGATTTAGGTGCATATCTAAGGATTGGATCTCCTCTTGTGGCCACTATCCCCATACCAAAGTCAATGATTATGTGTTTTAGTGCCCATAAAGAATTACTGGAAACACTGATTGCTGATTATTAACATTACATGAGTAAAGGTGAAATCAAATCAAACCTTCTCCTTTTATTTAATTAACTTCTCCAATAGGAAGAAATAATTTTGAAGACAGGGAAGGCTCAGAGGTGAAAAAGAAGTTTACGGAAAAGAGGGGGATGAATCCATTCAACAACAAAATACATATTTATAGGTAGCTTCAGTCACAAGTAGAGAGATACAAATGAAACATTTTAAATAACTCACTTTATTTTACCAAACTTACTCCCCAACCAATTTTAACGGTAGAGAACATTACCATTAAACTAGATTCACCCATATCCTCCTGGCTCAAGGAAGCCAGGAACGTATTCCCCCTAAAACAGAAAACAAAACCAATTCACCGCCATGAACCATCAACATGGTACACAGAGGAACTAACAAAAGCTGAACTTGAGCAATGCCAGTTATAGCAAACATTTCTGAAAACCTCTACTCCGGAGAATAAGGCCATTTTCATGGTGCGACTAAAAGTCTACAAGAAATCAATTTGGGGGGCTAAATATGCCTATTTATTAAATAAAATCCTAAATTCTGGCAACAAGACTGAAGAAATACTTGATACTGTCAGCAAACTTTCTAACCCTGATCGCTCAAGTGTGACTACTTGGGCTTTTTTTTCATTGACCAAATACGGTTGATTATAAACAGTATTCCTCCCAGCCTCCTAAGTAGCACTACTGGCTCGGAAGATGTGAATTTTATAACACTCCATATAACACAAGTTTTACCGGCCATCTCTAAAGCTGATATGTGGAAATTGATGACTAAGGTCAAATCTGGCTCTCCAAAAGACACCTGTCCCCCACGGATCCTGGTAGTGTTAGACATATCTGCGGCCTTTGACACAGTAGCGCGCACGACATCTTAATCAAATATGTCACGGTCGCACGTGTGAAGTAGTCGGCATTAAACTGGATAAAGTCCTTCCATTCTGGATGTTCAAAATCAGCACATCTCACTCCTTTTTCCTCATCAGAGGTAGAACTTAACTGAGGAGTATTCCAGGGGTCCTCTTTGTCCCCCCATCTTTTCAACCTCGGTATCCGCCCCCTAGTCCGCACCCTACAGGAACAGATGGTGAACATATACAAGTACGCTGATGATATGCAGTTGCTTTTCAACATCGATGACACAACAGAATCTGCATAATGTTTCTGAAGCACCATGTGATACATTTGTGACTGAATGAGTTGTAATGAGTTAAAGTTGAATTCAGATAAGACTGAAATTGCGACGCCTGAAAACAAAATGCATAGCTGAAATCCTTCCATTTGACCAGTGAAGAAAAAAACGGTCAAGAGCCTTGGGGTCATGATAGATGAAAATCTATCTATGAAGCCTCAGGTAAGTGCAGTAACTTTATCTTATCACTCAAGGCTATTACTCAGATTATAATCGCCTTGGTCATGTCCCCATCAACTATGCAAACTCACTCTAGCTGGGACTTCCTAAGGGACAGAGACAGAAGCTGCAGCTGGTTCCAAACCAGGCTCGTATGGCTCCACACTAAACCTCTGATGGCAAAATTACACTGGCCAAAGGTCCTTAATTAAAACTGGGTGCATTATTTTTAAATCGCATAATGGTGAATATCCTACCTTTGTGAACTCCAGAATCCAGGACTATACCCCCAAACGTAACCTTAGATCAGCTCATCAAAATCTGCTTGTGGTTCCCAAGTACAGCAAAAAGAGACTGAGTGCCTAAGGTTTGCTGTGACTGCTCCACACATGTGGAATTCTCTTCCCTGACTCATTAGAGTCACAACTTCCCATGGAAGCTTTACGACCTCGCTAAAAATATGGCTCTTTAGACAGGCTTATGGATAAGTTCCAAGTTCCTTGCCTCTTTTGCCCCAACGCCATGAAACCTTTTTGGTGTACGTGCACATTAGAAATACTTGGCAACATATCATACAACTCATTCCTTTTTGCTCCGCACCAACTCATGTGAAAATTTGACAATCAGCTTCCCAATAGTCAAACAAGTCTGCATCAAGAGCAAAAACCAAATGGTGGTTGACTGCTTTCTCCACCTCCCACTATCTTTCACCTTTTTATGTACCAAAACGTATGTCATGGGTCAATTAAACAAACAGACGATCTGAACGAAAAATTGCAGGGACACAAACTGCTCTATCTGGAATAGAAGAGCATTACAAAATTAGCCAACAACATAAATGAACCCAACATTACTTGTTTAACAGCACATTATAATGAAACCATGATTGACATGGCAGATGAAATTGTTTCACTTAAAAAAAAGACAAAATAATCCCTCTTCTTTGTACTAATTTGCAAATAATTATATGAAGAAAGGAAAATTCTTAGCACAACAGACAGAATATGAAGGAGATACACTTCCACTTTAAACGGGAAAAGGTAAGACAAAAATGGAAGGTATAGTATAATCACATATTGGAGACCAACACCTTCTTTATTAATAAGGGATCTATATTGTAAAAAATTAAAGCAAGAAGCTTTTGGAAATTGTTAAAAACAATAGAAAACCCCAACTGTTGTTACATGCCATCAAAAAATCATGTTGCAGGGATTCTGCTCATGCACAGAACTATGCGCAGGAAACCAGGACCTCAGTGAATTGCGGTGTACCAAAAACTCACCTGAGTACCCAGAACACTATCCGGTCAGTGTCTCATTCGCTCTTCGTATCATCTCGAAGCTACCAATGATTAGACAACCCAGAACATGCGACTTAGAGTACTCTCAGGAATGGTGGGAATTAGAAATACCTGTTCGGTATTATTCTCATATCAGTCCACAACAAGAGTATTCTGAGACACAGTAAAGTGTAAAATGTTTATTTTATGAACTACGTGTCCCAAGATGCAGTACTTTGGCTAACAATAGCAGACAAATTCTTATAAATAAAATCCATCAGCATTGTTACAATACCATAGAAAATAAAGGGAGAAATCATATTGCAAATGATAGTGGAATACAAACACTCTCCCTTCATTAGTAAGCTAGTATTATTAGACTAATAGAAGGTCTCTAGGTTTGAATGGGGAACCCCATACCGTAAATAACAGCTTAGGTGCATCACATCACAGGATCAGCTTTGCTCTGTGTCTGGAAAAAGTCTTCTCCAGAATGTGCGTCTCATGCATGCAAACTGCAATATTAAAGGCGCTCGAGTTTCAGATATTTGCAGCTGTGTGCGTGTTATGGCTAGAGCGTGGGCCGATCAACCTGAATTCAAAAGCATACATTGTTTGTTAGCCCCGACTGGTTCCGCACACAATGTTCAAACCAAGGTCGCGGTGCACGTCTAGCGATGTGAACAACAGACCTTTCTCATGTGAAGAAAAAGCAAGCAAGCAGTTTTCATATAATAACATCTATCTACAGTGTCGTGTGCAAGAGCAGCAAAAGTGGCAAGATGGCATTTTAATGTCTAAGACGCTTATGCTATCATAGCAATGTGTATATCTCTAGTTCCGCCTGCACTACAATACAAGAGACAGTGTGAAAAAGTATCTACCTTCTTCCAGTACAAAATAAGAGAAGTAGAACTCTCATAGTTGATACTCCTGAGAAACTCCCATTCCTACTAGTCTGTGAGTCCGCACAGATTTGATCTTTGTTTTATAAGATAAACCAGGCAGTATTAACAAAGACTGTTGCTAATCTAAGACCCTCCTGTCACTTCTGCCACTACATGCCAGCGAGGCGAATAAAGCATATAATCCATTCAAGACATAACGATCTTTGCCAATTACTCCCGGAGGCAGCGCATGGTGCCAGGACAATTTGAAAATCCGCTAAGTCATTCTTGTGCTCAGAAAACAGTGATCCGATTAAGAGAATCAAGATAATTTCTGACCATTTTTCAAATTACCTTTCCTAGATAAGTTTTGGAAAGCTACATCATGAAATAATCAATGCTTTTTAGCAATGAAACACAAACCAGCTCATCTATGATCTTCAATCAACATTCCTTGCAGGCTGTAACTCAACAACTGGTATGGTACAAATAGTAGATGATGCTGTCAAAATCCTACTCTAATGATGTTTACTCATTCTTCCCAGTTTATCATAGTCAGAGTTACTTAATATAGTAAATCATGCCATCCTTTTGAAAACATTTGAACAGTGGTTGGGAATCTGTGCCCCAACCCTAAGAAAAACTGATCCCTGAAAATAAAACTAGCAAACTTCCTGTCAAAAACGTAGGGCCTGATTACGAGTTTGGCGGTCCATAGACTGCTGGGCTGGTGGTGGCAGTCTGAGGGCGGCAGTCCATCCGCCGTATTACGAGTTGACAGTGTTGCCTGTGCTGGGAGCTTAGTTGAACCGTCGGCACTGCCAGCACAAGGTAAACTTCCGGCACGATGGTCACGGAAAGGCAGCACCCATTGGGGAGTCAAGCGGTGCAAGACCGCTGACCGTATTACAAGTTTGCTCTTCTGCCAGTTAACCTTCGCAGTTTGGAAGGCAGAAAGGAAGGGTTTGGGGTGCATACTTACACCTGTCCTGTTTTTTCTCAGAGATTTCAAGGTGGATCTTCACCCGGAGGAAAAGGATACCAAAATACACGTAAGTGCATATCATAACATATACCCATTGCCGGGACTGCACACATATGGCTCGGAGCCCGGTAATGGGTAAATGGTATCTTACCATATATATATCTTGCATATGTATGCATTCAACACATATGCAGTCGAAATGAACACATATGCATCGATATGTATGGGGATATAGTATCTTAATATATAGATGGTATCTTACAATGTATATATCATGCATATTTAAGCATTCAACACATATGCAGTCGAAATCTACACATACTCATTGATATGTATGGGGATATACTACCCACCACTGCAGCCACTCCACTGGCCACCCTGGTAACTCGTAATACGGCAGCCGGAAGAGCTCCAGCACAGCAGTGTACTGGCATTCACAGACACCGTCTAACAGCGGTTGGACTGCCAAACTCATAATCGACCCCTAGGCCTCACTACCAAGGAGTACTCTAATAGTCAATTTTTTTCTTGACACTCTTTAGTGCATACACAGAAAACATCTTCTCACTTCTGAATCATTCAAACATCTCCTGTTGCTTGTATGTGAACAATTGCAGCTCTGTCTGAGAGTCTCCTCACTAGAAGATATTATTTAAAGTGGGTGAGACCATAAAATTCCTTAAGTTATTTTGTGACCACCAGCTAAAGGTAAACCCCTACAAAGATTTAGCTCCTCTTCTTCTCTACATTGACATGCACCTCTCCAGTGAAAACATGGTTAGATGAAACTAAACATGCAGGACTGCAAACAATTATAATGATTGCTTGACCCTTGAAATAAAGGCACTTACAGGATCACATCGATGCCCAAGCTCAAAACGCTAACCACCAAAACAGACTTGTAGGAGGCATTGAATCCATCATTCCACAAAATACCATCAGATCTGTGACGCAAACCTTTGTCCTCTCAAGAGTTTCTTATAATCTTTCCTTGCTTTCTGAATTTTGATAATTCACCTTTCGCTATTAAAAGCAGCCATCAACACTGAAGATTGGTTAATGTCTGATCATACCACATCACTAAAACAGATTTACGTAGAAAACAGAAGTATTTACAAAATAGCCCTCATTATCCATAAGTCTATACTCAACACCTCCCCCCAGCTATCTAGCCGACAATTTGGTAATCTCTGGCGATCAAGTATACTACAGAGTGCAGACTCTCTCCTACTGTAAACTCTAGCCTTCAAGAAACCAGAAGTCTCACCCAGGCTTTCTCAGAAAGTGGTGCTAGAGTATGAAACTTAATCACCCCTCTATGGGAATTATTACATTCTTTTAATGCCTAAAAAAAACCCTCAAAATCCTAATTTCAAAATTATATCTAACAGGATAGGTATGTGAGATGATCCTCTCTCAGAGGGTTTGCAAATAATTATCTAGATTCAGCTATGTTAGACACCCGGAGGCAGAGGCGGAACAAAATTTGAGGGGGCCCCCCTGCAAGGTACATGGATGGGCCCACTCTCAGAATTTAACCCAGAGCTCTCAGGCCTGAGCACTCTGCTGGGGGAGGACCCAACGGGGCTGCGGGAGCCTGTGTTAAGCCACTGCCCTGAGGGCTAGTCATTAACTGCATTTTGTAGTACTACAGTAGCACTACTAGCATACTGACAATGGTATTCACAAGCCTCTGTGCATAGTTTCCACCTCTACTGCTCTTAACTTTTCTGAGCATAGATCTCCATCATGAGAGTGAAGTCTCCGCACAGGTAAGTATACCTTTTAGTTGTAAATTGGGAAGGGACAGGGAAGTGGATGAAGAAAACAGCATACTTACTACTACAGAAGCGCTCTGACACCTTCGGGTAAAGTCCGCGCTATATAAAAATTCATAAAATAAGTAAATTAAATAAAATAATAAAGAGGAAGGATTAGGGAGGAGTTTAGGGAGGGGCAGTGAGAGGTTTAGGGAGCCCTCTGGGGATGCACCAGGTCTTAAGGGCGGCGGGGGACCCCACCAAGAACATGTGCATTTGCCGTTGACCCACCCACCCACACCTGAAATACGGGCGTCGCAGCCACAGGCAGATGTAGGGCTCAGGCAGGGCGGAGTTGCACAGAGGGACAGCAGTCAGAGCTGAATAGCCAAAGAGGAGCTGCTCAAACCCGTGTCCTTGGGATGTCTTACGGGTGGGGCACAGGGAGCAGGTGACAGGCCAGCAGAGGGCAGACATGGCATTTGCAGCCCGGTTCAGGCATGAGGGCCACCCCTCAACACTCGTCAGCAAGGTTTAGCCTAGAGGACGCAAAAAAATGGCTTTCGCTCAGGGCACTGTCAAAAAAGGGTTGTGCTGTCAAAATTGAAGTAAGGAGGCAGGAATTACATGATTGATTGAAGTGTTATGACGTTTGTATATGACAATATGTAATACAACTGTGGCCTTTTGCACCATCAATGAATTAAGCGATTTGTGGAATAAAGGAAGTTGGGGTGCATAGGTTGCAAGCGGGGCAGGAAGCTCAAGGGGCTTATACTCCATATCTTTGTAAATACGGAGCATTTTTGTTTTCTCCCTTTCGCACAACGCAGTGCAGAAAATTGTCTTTGTGTCAGCGTTCTCTAAAAGAAAAGTAAATCTGGGCCCCAGTGTACAGCCACTCCTCAAAGCCGGTGTGCCTACTGGAAATTGCCTTCAACTTTGAACAGCCTCACTTTGGTTTGCAGTAGTGGTGCCTTTGACCAGACCCATACATTTGGATAGTCTAAAAATATAAAAACAATTGAACCACACAAGAACACAGCGAAAACCAGCAACACCGCAGAAAACAACAAAAGGTCGAGAGGGCACAAAAACACAAGATGAAAGCAAAACAGCAAACGTAACAACACAACAACACTACACCGAGCAAAACTACACGAACACAACAGAAAACATTAATACTACACAATTCAATACTGTTAAACAACACTCAACACAGCCATATGCAATAGGTTTGGAGGATTTTAGAAATTACATGGGGCATATGGCCTTAGTGGAAAATCTCTGGAAACAGGGCATGGTCTGAAGCTCAGAGTTGTTGCTGAAGGGCAAAGAGTTTGGATAGCATATTCTAGTTTTGGCCTAAATAAATCACTTATCAAACATTGTTAAAGTGAATCACTGACACTCGTAGAGAGAGAAGTAACCTATACATGATAGACAGACAGACAGACAGACAGACAGACAGACAGACAGACAGACAGACAGACAGACAGACAGACAGACAGCTAGATAGATAGATAGATAGATAGATAGATAGATAGATAGATAGATAGATAGATAGATAGATAGATAGATAGATAGATAGATAGATAGATAGACAGACAGACAGACAGACAGACAGACAGACAGACAGACAGACAGACAGACAGATAGATAGATAGATAGATAGATAGATAGATAGATAGATAGATAGATAGATAGATAGATAGATAGATAGATAGATAGATAGATAGATAGATAGATAGATAGATAGATAGATAGATAGATAGATAGATAGATAGATTGGAATGCTTTACCATAAATGATTTGGACCTTGCACATGGTACACCCTTCGTTGAATAGCCGTACGTTGTCTAATTGCTCTACCAACAGGGTCAAGAAGATGAAGTCTATTTCTCACTCTCCATCTTTGAATTCTTAGTCCTCTACCTCTCAAGCTTCCACTTACATAACTTTCTCCCGAATCAGGCGTTGAACTTAGAATGTTTATGATTTGTTGATCAAGCTCTGCATCACTTATATTGGTAAATCTATTTTCAGAAGATGTGCACAAACCCATTTCAACTCTTCGTCTGTAAAGAGTTGAGGAACTTATGTTCATACATGATGCAATCGATGCCCATGAAAATCCAATCTCCCATAGGTGCTCCATATTTTCTTTTGAAACAAGAAACCTGCAGAAACAGAATTAAAATAGACTGTAAAAAGCCAGTTGCAAAACACTGTGACTGAAATAATAAAATTGAACTTACCTTGGCCTTCCTACTCCTTGATTTGCTGCAGGTGTATGGAAAGTACTCGCAGAAACAGCTGACAAACTGGTGACCTTGTTTTCAATGTTTGTAATGGAAACAGAAGTGAGCCTACACAACTCTTCCAAAATGAAGCTCACAGTGGTGGTCGCACTTCCAGAAAGATTGTAGGCCGTTAATATGGCAATTCAAATTTCCAAATGGCTCTCCAGTTTTCTCTGCAGGTGTTCCAAACAATTTATATCAACACACAACAAAGCTCTATCTAAAGCAAAAAAGCATGATTTTAAAGAGGTGAGATAGTCTACAAGGTCATCTGATAATGCCTCATTTAAGAAACAAACAAGCAAAATTAGCAAAAAATTAAATGTAGAGGCATTTGTTAAAGCCATGATCTCTAAGGGCTAAAAACTGAAGGACTGAGCATTTTCAGAAGCTGGTTTTCCTGTTTGACTTGTCCTGCATTTTGATTGGGCCACAATGTCATGTGCCTTCCAGTGCTACTGAATCAGGCACCTCAGTAATATTTATTAATCTAGGCAGTTGTTGGTTAACTGTAGCAGTCCCTTTTATTTTATGTGCATATCATATTTATCATAGGACGTCATAGTTGATTAGGTGAACTACACATTAATTTCAGTCCATGCTATAATCATGTCAGTCCAGATTTTATTTAATTCATTTGACTTTATTATTTGTTTGGTGTGTGATATACTAATTCTAAAATGTGTCAAACTGATGTTAATGTAGGTCATAATAATTTCAAAATGTGTCATACTCATTTCCAATTAGGTCATATTTATTTCAATGCATCCTATTTAATGTGCATCATGTTAATCTTAAACCAGGCCATATTCATCCAAGCCTAGGTCATATTATTTTAACAGTCATTTTAAAAAGTGTCACATTCAATGTAATATGTGCCATATCGATTCCAATGAATGTGGTATTCAGTTCAAAGCTCCTCATATTCATATCAGTTTGGGCCATATTCATTTAAATTGCACACCAAATGTATTTCAACTAGAATCATATTTATATTAACGTGTTGTATTCAGTTCAGTGTTAGTCATATTCATTTTGACACTAGTCATAATTATTTCACCTTATATTGTATTCATTTGAACATGTCATATTCATTTGAACATGGTTTGTATTCTTTGCTGATTGTCTGACATTCCTTTCATGTCTGTCACAGTTATTTGAAAAAGTGTCACATTCAATGTAATATGTGCCATATCGATTCCAATGGATGTTGTATTCAGTTCAAAGCTTCTCATATTCATATCAATGTGGGCCATATTCTTTGTAATGCACATCTAATTCATTTCAACTGCAATCATATTAATATTAACATGTGTCATATTCAGTTCAGTGTTAGTGATATTAATTTTGACACTAGTCATATTTATTTCAAATGATCTTTTATTCATTTGAACATGGGTCATATTCATTTAAACATGGCTTGTATTCATTGCTGTATGTCTGACATTCACTTCATGTGTTTCACAGTCATTTTAAAGAGTGTCAAATTCAATTTACTATGTCCCATATTTGTTCCAGTGTGGGTCAAATTCATTTCAGCACCGGTGTATATCATTTCAATAAGATTTATATTCACTTTAGTTCTTTTCTTTATTCTGCCATGTTTCATTGCTCCAATGCATGGTGTATTCAGTTTAAAGCTTCTCATATTCATTTCAGTGTGGGCCATATTCATTTAAATTGCACACCAAATGTATTTCAACTGGAATCATATTTATATTAACGTGTCATATTCAGTTCAGTGTTAGTCATATTCATTCTGACACTAGTCATAATTATTTCACCTTATCTTGTATTCACTGCTGTATGTCTGACATTCATTTCATGTGTGTCACAGTCATTTTAAAGAGTGTCAAATTCAATTTAATATGTGCTATATTTGTTCTGATGTGGGTCATATTCATTTCATCACCAGTCTATATAATTTCATTAAGGTTTATATTCACTTGAGATCTTGTTGTATTCTTTTCAGCAACAGTCATATTCATTTCAGCATAGTTGCTATACATCTTGGTATACATTTTATCCAATTCAGAGTGTGTATTATTCCTATTGTCCACTAAGTATTATATACACTCTGCCATGTTTCATATTTGTTTAGACACATGTTACATTCATTCTGGTGTGTGTCAAATTTATATTCACTTGAGATCTTGTTGTATTATTTTCAGCAACAGTCATATTCATTTCAGCATAGTTGCTATACATCTTGGTATACATTTTATCCAATTCAGAGTGTGTATTATTCCTATTGTCCACTAAGTATTATATACACTCTGCCATGTTTCATATTTGTTTAGACACATGTTACATTCATTCAGGTGTGTGTCAGATTTATTTAGGAGCACTCCATGCATTTCAGGAGCAGTGGCGGATGGTCCATTAGGGGCGTTGGGGCAGCGCCCTACAAAAGAAACTGCTCACAGTTGCAGTTCGGCCAACAGGAATGTAAGCAGACGAATTGACAGCTTTTACAATTCGTCTGTTTACATTTCAGGGCCGGCCTGTGCTTCAGGGGTGAAAGTGCGCATGTGTCAAGGCACAGCGCACGCAGGCGATAGCAGGAGTCTAGATGGACTGTCTGCGCATGTGAGAGAGGAGCAAAGCCCCTCACTCACATTGACAAAGCATTAGGCATGCTGCGCATGCCTAGTGTAGTGTAGGAGTCTGGAGATAGGTTCCTGCTCGGGCGGTGACGTGTTTTTCGTCAAGTCGCCACATGCCCTATCAAATGCTAGCCGCCCGGCCCCCCGTCGCATCCAGTCTCCTGATTTGGCAGTTGGAGTTGGTATTTCCTGTTGAGCGGCAAAAGAAAGAGCTGGGAGAAGTTTGTTCCGCGGTCCACCACATTGTAGAGGGGACGTGATGCAACTCGGGACTGGACTCACTGGAGGAGGAGGAGATGCCTGGTAAGTTTTATCATTAAATTAAACCCCCACCCGCCCCCCTCCCCGCGCGTACCTCCCCCCCCTCAGTCATGCCCGCCGCCCGCAACTGGTGTTTCTCCCTTTCAATGCACCTGACTCAAGTCACCGTCATGCACCCCCCACTAATTCCTGGTGCCTAAAGCAGGAGGCTTGTCCAGATGCCCGGCATGCCGGAAACGCGACACCATGTTCAGTCAGAGCATGTGTCTAAACAGGGTAATTTATGAGCCAGAAAGTCAGCAGCAGTGCGTTTTGGCCGAGTGAGCCTGTACCTTGGTTAATAAGCTGAGCAATAAGTCTGTATCGCCGTGGAGCAAGCAGTCGAAGCTTCCAACATTTGCAAACATGAAATGCATGGTATAGTGTGTGTAGCCTTTTTTGTATTTATTTTTTTTTTAAACCTAAATTAATGTTCAATGTATGAGGCGGCGGGGCTATGGTCAAGCATCGCATACTTCAATGCAATTGGAAATAGGAAACGTTTAATTGTCATTAACATGCTATGGTTACGATAATTTGTAAACTCCTTTTCCAACTCTGATGCTTTTGAATACAACTTGTCAGCGAGCCTGCAATCTACGTTTTCTTTGAATATACCGCGTGCTTTGGTTTAAAGCGCTCACTTTCTTTTTAGAATTGTTAACTCGTGTTTTCAGAGGCAGTGCATTCAGTGTTCTTCAAGTAAAATAAAGTAACAGTCTGAATGTATTTTTATAGATTACAGAGTTTCGTGCTGTTATAAGAAATAAAAAATCAAACGATGTTCAAACTCTTGTAGTATGTGCAATAAACTTGGCGAGGCACAAGTGCAAACTTTGATGGCTGAATGCTTGGGCAACCATTTGTCTGTTGCTAATTTTTAAATGCAGATAAACTGAATTTTATGGGAATAGCTCAGTGGTTTACTGCGTCTGTCTCAGAGATACTTGTGTTACTTGTAGTTCAGAAGTTACTATCCTAACATAGGACAGTGACCAGTGAACTGTCATCAAAGAGTTGCCTACAAACTTCATTTTTTTGTGTTATGATATAGTTAGAACTTCTCCATTCTTTCATTATTCTACTAAAAAGAGTTTGTTCGGGCAAATATACATTTATATCAGTAAAGCCATCCCCCAACCACTGGAGTACTCTTTAAATCCTGAGTTTGTGCTTTTCCAGACCAAACCCCCGTAAAATATATTGCCCACCACCAGTATGTATGACGTGATTTCTACACCTTGTAATCCATTTGTTTATGTGACATTCCGCGTAAACCGATTTGTCTCTGTATAATGTGTGCTGTTATGTAACGTACTGTGACACTCTACACTCATATGAGTAGCGCTATACAAATAATGGAATGGATATGAGAGAGGGGCAACAGAGAGATGAGGGGCACTAGTGGAGGGTGGCAGTGAGGGAATCTCAGGAAGAGGTCATGGGGTGGGGGGGAGCTACGGAGAAATGAATGGTGCTGGTGCCGGGTGGCAGCGAGGGAGTCAGAGGAGGAGGTCACGGGGTGGGGGGAACTACAGAGAGATGAGGGGCACTGGTGGAGGCTGGCAGTGAGGGAATCTGAGGAGAAGGTCATGGATTGTGGGGGAGCTACGGAGAGATGAGGGGCGCTGGTGGAGGGTGGCAGTGAGGGAATCTGAGGAGAAGGTCATGGATTGTGGGGGAGCTACAGAGAGATGAGGGGCACTGGTGGAGGGTGGTTGTTAAGTTATCTACAGAGAAAGAGGTTAGAAAGACTTTTGCACCAGCACTAAAGCCGGCCCTGTCATGGCCTTTCTGTTTTTGTTTATTTAATTAATAGTCAGGTGATTAGGACAACTGTGGAGCATACTTTAGCATGCATGCTAATTACATTTACTGCTATATTCAATGTTTCAAGTTTGAAGGTGACTTTACTATTGTTTTTTACTGGGAATAATGAAAGTGCATGATATGGGGCTGGGGCCCAAGGTCAGCTGTGAGATAAGGTGTAATGGAGAGGGGTGGTAGAAAAGTGGATAATCAAGCCTGTAAGGGAGTGCACTGCAGAGTCAGGGGTCAGGTGGAGGTAGTAATGAAGAGGGTTTCTCCCTGAAGGCTCGCACAGAGGGAGCCCGAGTAGAGTAACTTGCTAGATACTCCCACCTTAGAAACCTCCTCTTCCCATCAAAGGGACATTACATGGAAGAAAAGCACTTTTTGAGAGTGATAACATTTAGAAAGAGACTGTATTGCATTATTAACCTTCCTGCTTCCTCATATTTGCTTGAAAATGCTACATTTATTCACAATCTTTTCAAAATTTTCTCGGGGGAGAACCCCCGAACCCCCCGTAGGTTGTTTAGGCTCGCGAGCTACGCTCGCTCGCCTCAGTGCAGTACTGCGATAATTTTACGCCTCGCCACTTTCAAATGTCACCAGCGGCCACTGTTCAGGAGGTGTCTTATCTGTATTTTTGACATGAACGGCTTCCCATACAAATGCATTCCCTTTAGAAATCTCACCCCGATCCTCTCTTTGAACTGCGAGGAAACATTTTTAAAACGTGTTTTGCTTTGCATTGCAGGCACGACCTTTGGCTTAGAACTGCTGTATTTCTTTTCTCTAACGAGCGCCCGGGCTCGCTTCCCGCCAAGTAGTCAGCCTCGTCAATTTTCGATTCACCCAGAAATTATTAAACAGACCAGGGCAGACGATACCACTGTCAGTCAGTCATTACAGACTTCTGAATGTCCAATGAGCAGCTAGGATGAGGGACCAATGAGGAAATAGCTTTCATAGTTACCGAGGAGCAACGAACATTTCTACAGAATGTATCTGGTATAAATATAGAGTGGTGTTCTTTGCAGCTGGCTGGCAGCGCTTAGGAGACGTTTGTTTGGCTCCGTCTGTCAGTCATCTCAGTGCTTGCTCACGAGGTTTAAATACCAGTAGTACAATGGCAGGTTTACGCATGTCAAGGTTTGGAGAATGCACACATGCCGTCGTCCGGGATGTCCCTGAATCCCTGTGTGAGGAAGCCCTGAGGACGGAAAAGGGGGAAGTGGTGGACATTGCGGCTGCTAAGCGCCACCATGACTTCTATGTGGGAGTGTTGAAAAATAAACTGGGGCTGCAAGTCATAAACCTGCCGGCGGATGAAAGCCTCCCAGACTGCACGTTTGTGGAAGATGTGGCGGTGCTGTGTGGAGAAACAGCCCTCGTCACCAGACCGGGAGCGCCCAGCCGAAGGAAAGAGGTACCGTATTTGTGAACAGCCATTCACAGCAAGAGGAAAAGGGAGTGCCTGGCCCTTGCCAAGCAGACCGCACTGCTTCACCCAGTCGCCCAGTTTCACAATTCATATATGTATGGGCACACAGATGTCATGTGAAACGAGCGGTGAACACTTTAGGATTTACGTTTTAAAAATAATGCCTGAACTGAATGTATTTTGTTGTCACGTGGTTTTTAATTAAGCTGTAAATCATTTTAGGAGATTTTTTTTTTTTTTTTTAACTCTGCCGACGCCTTTGGTGGTTTGTATAGATGACCGGTGTTTATTTAATGATAACAGTACTCTGGTTTTTAATAAGCGGTGGCTATTGGAAACACACATGATGTGAACTGAGTTTTCATTTTTTGATAGCTTCTCGTGCGCTTTCCCAGAAGTGACACTTGCTGACTTCACAACAGACCCATCACAAGTCATATCTTCTTGTCAATATTTTCATTTTACAGAATGCCCTATTACGGAAAGACGTTGAAAACACTCATACACACAAGCGGACATACATGCACATAGAAATACACACACATATACGTAAACACATCTGCATAGTCTCACGTGCACCCACATACGTATAAAAAATATGCACATAAAATGCAAACTTATACTGTCACAGGTAAATCCCATCCAAGCGGCAGGCAGTTTACATGCGTGCTCAGCATACACACAAAATCAGATAAGAGCACAAACGCTCACTACATACACTCACAATTGGCAAACACACATGCACATTTCCAAGATCAGATACCTACTATTTTGTACTTTAATTTTATCTCTTTGTTTTTTCTAAATATGTATTTTTTTATTTTACTATACATGCTATTTATGTTGACAGTATGTCCCATTTCACAGCCTGAAATATTCAGTTCTGAGGATTGCAAAGCGTGGATGCATCGATCTTCACCACACCGGAGTGCCCCTCGCGAAAAGTGTTGGGTGTGACCCCCTGTTGTCCTATATGCATTCAAAATTCGTGCCTACTTCGTAGACCCTAAATCACCCTCACGATCACTTTTATGCAGCATATGGCCCATTCCACTCATAACCAGTGCTCTGAAACTAGAAGGGCCTCTACGATATTTTAAGATTTCCCTTGGGGTGAGAGATGACTTTCTCACCAGTGGCCAATATGAGGATTTGAGAACAAAATAATTTATTATGATATGAAGTCAATATCCCTCAATGAAAGGAGCGTTGTGTTCAATAATAAGTATCTTCAATTGAAGGTTAAATCTTAACAGATCCAATCCACAAACAGACTTCCTTTGTTCAAATCCTTATTTTATTATACGTTATATCAAGTTAGTGATTTTAAAAGTTCATCAACAAAAATTCAAAACACAATCAGCCTACGCGTTTCGTCCGTTGTTGGACGTCATCAGGGCTGAAAAAAAGAATAAAAAGAACAATGTTCATGTTTCCCAAATTTTTTCATAGATTACATAACACAAAATTATATACATTTCTGCTATCATCACCATCATAATGTGTACAAATTAATAATCTATTAATTCTCCCTCTTAAAGGAAGCCTGCCTATATAACAAACTAATCTGATGTCAGCATATCTAATGAATCAAAATTAATTCACTGGTGAATACTTCCACCAATCAGTCTATGAAATAGAAAACACAAAACGGACGCCCCAAGTCCTGAGTTCATGATCTTTAAATTAAAAAAATAGCAAAATGATGTAAAAACATGGCAAGTGATTGGTCATATTCCCTCATTGATACCCCAACTATGTTTCCAACCACTGTCCCAATCCATTTAAGAAAGCATTGTATGCTAAAAACTAGAAATAAACCCAACATTTGAGTCTTCCAATTGTACTAGGACAAGAAGAGTAATCACCACATACCTATAAACAAAGTATGATCTCAAATGACTTCACAAAGATAAACTAAATTCTATTCCTTCCTTATTTATCCATTCTAATTTATCTAAAAAAAGAAACAAAATAAATGTGGTGATTTCATCATTCCCAACTCGCACATCACGATCAGCTTATTATTAGTATGATGGCCTCCATTTTACTCCAACATACCTCTCAATATTGCGGGATCCCAATTAATTTAAGTAATGTAGTCCCTCAGCTGTATATGTCTTCCTCATTTTTTGAGGCCATCATACTAATAATAAGCTGATTCAGATGTGTGAGTTGGGAACATTCATTCCCTCTCCCCCCTCACTTACTCGAAGTCACTCTTATTTACTCATTCTTACTTGTACTCTCTCCCACTCCCTTTTACTCACACACAAATATACTCATACTTATTAGTTCTCAATTACAAACACACTTACACCCGCTCACCCTTTCATATTTACTGACTCTGGGCCGTAGTGCAACTGCTTCACTCACTCCCTCACACTCCATTTCACTTATTCATACGTTTTCTCAAAGTCGGATTCTCGACAACTTTCACTCAAATTGACACTCTTAAACACACTTATACATACATTCTTATTCAATCACTCACAAACACATACACTCACATGCAAAGAGAAACAAATTGTTTTTACTTATCTTGCTTCCTTTGCTGGCAACTTAGGTTCTGTGGCAGCAGCAAGTCAGGAATCTGGCTCTGAACATTACAACTTACAAACCATTATACCCAATGAGGAGCCAGACAGAGCAGGAAGGGCAGCCCATCTCCAGCCCAGCTCCTTGATAGGACTGGAATCACAGCCTATAAAAAGATGGCACAATGTTTGAGATCCCGCACCTGCTCTACTGTGTGGCTCCTCAAAGGCTGCACTGATGTGCTCCCTGATAGCCACATTTTCCCAGATACACTGTGCTGCCCGAGACATGCAAAGTATGCCTGCTAAATAAAATGTTTGGGGGATTGTAATTGAACTGCACTACTCACATGCTCAATCAAGATAGCCTCATATATAGAGCAGTGTTTTTTAACAACGACTTGATGCAGAGTAAGTGTGCTAACAAAGTATTTTTTTTCTCTTTCCTTAGTTTACTTTCATATCACTCCTCTAACCGCAGTGGACCCTTTACTATTAGATGAGCAAATCAAATTAATTTACCACAGAGGAAATTATCTTCTGATCTTTCTCCACCGATAGGAGGGGTGGAAGTTAGGTTGACTAAACTCTAAGTTAGCTATCCAATGAGGACCATTAGTTGACTGTCAACTTACAGGTTAGAGATCAGATTTAGATAAACCACTCTCAAGACCATACTGTAATATAAAGAATAGCAACAAGAAGTCCCAACCTACTAAAGAGGTTAAGACGAGTAAGAATTATACAAACTAAAAACTCTGCAGTCGCTACACACAGTAAGAGAAGTAACTCTTGGTGTTCTGTCAGAGCTTGCTGATTTTTCCTAAAACGCATTTAAAATATTAATCACAGTCAAATGGATGGATCAACAGGACTCAATAGTAGACTCAGACTAAAACTGAATAATTTGGTTATTGTATTAGAGATGCAAAATTCATCACAACCAGTATTTGCTTAAGAAGTTTAGCAAACATTATAACAGCTTTCATAACAGTCCCAAGCATTTAAGCAGGCATTCAAATCAGCAATAGCCACATAGTTACAGAGTCCTAACAACAAATAGGTGGAAGGATAGTTCGTTGTCTAACCACTCAGATTCCCTAAGAAGATGGAAAGGGTTCAACAAATCCATTAAGGGCTAGTCCATTAGTATAAGCAGAAATAAAGAAATAACAAAAGGTCGGCAGAGAGGCTCAGTCCATATGCTACCGACTGTAGCATGGAACAGGCAATCCAAAGGTAGTAAAGAGTTCAAAAATCAAAAAAGCATTCAGGTCTGCGAAGCAATGCGATGTGGTTCTAAAACATCTCAAAGAGTGTGAGATTGCATGTGCGCATCTGTTGTTGTGTGCATCTGTGTGTGTGTGTGCATTGCCTCTCCTTTGGGGTTTCTTCATTTATAAGTTCTTCGGTAAAGTCCAGTGACATGGCATCGCACCACCATCAAAAGACCATCACATGGCTAGGATCACATCATGTCACCTAAGATGACTGAAACATCGAGCTGGTTTCCAGTGCTAGTCATGAGAAACACAATTTTGCAAGTCCACACAGGCCTAACATTGCTAGAAAAGAAATACAAAGTTGCAGCTTATGGTCATAGCTAAAATTATATTCCCACCGGAATATTTTTCTGTTAACTTTGGGAAAAGTATTTAAAATATGTCAAGGGACAGAAGTGTACAGGACAATCAAGGTCCATTACTCTTTGCAAAGAACAATCCATTGTAATAAATCAGGCGATAGGTCAACACCAGAGAAAAGATATCTTGGAAAAGGCCTTTAACTTAGCATCACAAATTTAAATGAAATAACCCTTTACTTCAAATATAATGACAATAAATCAATTCACATAAAAATGTATAAACTTTCACAAAATATTACATGGAAATAACTAACGTTAGAAATATCCAACTACTACAAATTTTCACGTTATTCATACAAATGCATGTTTTTCAAAAAACATTTTTTTAAATATCATTCTAGGGTTTTGATAAACCATAATGTCTTTAATATCTTTCTAGAAAATGTTAAGTGTGTACTTCATTGTTTACACATTTTTGCACTGTCTTTTCTAACTGATGCATATTAGCAAAATCATCAAAATACTAGGCCACTTCATTTGGCATACAACTCCACTAATATAGGTCAATAAGCATAAGTAAATCAGTAGCCAACTTTGTTTATGTGTATTAATTTTACCTTATTTATAATTTATTAATCTCTGATTTTAAAGCACACTTTTACGGTGGTCTTACTGCACTTATCTCTGTGTCATGTATCACTGTATCTATCGTATACAATGTATCTGTTCGACTTTTCGTGTTCTTTATGTATAAATGTGTCCTGTGTTATGATTATTAAAATCTCACTGGATCAACCTTGTAGTTTGGTTGTGCCTCAACCCCGACCACACCACCATCCTCCTGTCACCAGAAGTTTGGAGACTTGACTTAGAGGGCTGAACTGTGCATTTGGCATTGTTCATGAATTCACAAAAATTGTGTTTTCATGAACACTGCTCAGTTAAAATTATTAGCAGCAGAGGCAAGGGGCAGTAAGTGGCACCTCACAGGAGGCAGGCTGCACCCTGAAACCCCAGATAAGGAGCCATAACTGGTCAATCCACAATCAGAACTCAATATGAACACAAATATTGGAGGATTTGCTCAGGAGAAAGACAAAAGCAATTTAGTGACTCTGCCGAACACATTGAGGTAATTTATTCCATCTCTGTGTGTCTCTTAACATTCCTTCACAGGGGCCAAGTTTTCTATTTGTATACAATGCACGTAGTTAATAAATTCTTTGATGTGTGATGATTGTGTGTACTTTATAATGTAAAATAGTTCCTCATGCCTTGGAATGCAAGCAGGGCATAAGAATGATACATCAAGGAAGCAATAGCATGAGGTGTGTAGGCGTGCTGTACCCCTAAATGTTACAGCTCAATAACACACTTAACAGTGGGTTGGATTGGGGATGGTGCTATCTTCAATTTCATCAGGCAATAAGTCCCAGAGACAAGGTACAAAACACCATTTCAAAATACAGTCAAATATGAAAGACCTGATTCAAGAAGTGAGTTCTAGAGTGGTATTTAGAGAAACTATAAATGTAACTACAAAAATACATTCAAAAGTACAATACAGGGTAATGGGATGCAGGATCTGATGAGTTACATAGAATTCAATTGCCTTAACTGCTATCAATGGAAAATAGTGAACAAATAGAGAAATGTTAAGTATCAAATGTGCAGGAAAATCAACAATAAATCAGCATTCCCAGTAGAACCCAAAAGGATGTGGCTTAGCCCTATATTCAAGGTTTTATATAGCAAATGTCTCTAAAAAAGGGTATGGAAACTGCAAATTTACTGTAGCATGAGCAAAGAAATACATTTTCATCAAAAAATTCAGACTGCAATATCGTCATACAGCATTACCACCTAAGTACTAACCCACTACATTACTATTAATTAAGCCCTTCTGACCTAATGTCATCTGGAGGTGTAAGAACCAATTAGTTACATGAACAACAGTGAAACTTTGTTAATGAATGTAATATGTGTGCCCCCAGAAGTTCCTTGAAAACATGTCCCAATGAGCTCTCTCTCGCAAACCCCTCAAAACAGTGTCACTTGGAAATATATCTTGTTGAAGTACGTTCAGTAGAAAAACAAAGGATGATTAAATATGATGCTGTGTCATCCATTTTGAACAAGATGGCATTGGGAATTAATTGAGTCATAGTTACTAGAGGCCATCAAAAAACAAAAAAAAGTCAGAGAATTTTTTTTTTCCAACTACAATAGTATCTCATTAATGTATACATTTGAACCAAGTGTTAATCAGTACTCTGCCCCTGTTCATAATGCACATTCTTGGTAAATGCACAAAAGCTCCTTCAACTTACAGAACAAAACTCTTCTGTCGAGAACCCAAAGCCCACTCTATGTACATATTTAAATATTGGTAACCTCAAGTTGCAGGCTGCTTTGCTGTCAAACCAAGAACATAGTGACTGCAACTCATTTATGACATTTAAGCAACTTTACTCACTCCTGACTAATTTCTTATGTCAGTGTTATGTCACTGTTTATGTTAATCCCTTGAGAGGCCACATTTGATATCATGTGGAACTCAACAACAGTACATTGATGGGAAAGTTGACTTTTGACTTTTGTGGTTAGTATTAATACCTTCTATGTAAACTTATCTATCCACTTCTGAATCCTCTGGTTGACCTGATGTTTAAAAATGTGCATCCTGGCAGGCTCCCTCAGCCTTCCATCATTTCAACATTGATGAAATGATTATCATTGAGTTTGGTAACAGTAAAGATTTGGGGCCAGATTTGGAAAGGTTTGACATTGGGATTGTGTTACGTTTTTAATATAGACAAGCGCAAAGCCCTGCTTTGCATTACTCTGCATCAAGTGTGCGTTCCATGGGTGGTACATGGGCCTTGCTGTGCAACCACCAGTGGTATTTGACGCAAAAGCCTATCTACTACCAATAGTAGAGAGGGATTTGTGTCAAAACGTAACACCTCTTGAAAGCCAAAACTTAACACTGCTTGAAACAGGCATTACATTTGAGAAATGCTTCCATTTCTCGTTTCTTTTCCAACTTTGCATGTCTTCTGCACTGTACAGCACACATAAAAGTAGGCAAGGTTTTATATTCAGTCTAAGCATAGTATTTTGTACTAGAAGGGCTCCCTGCCTGTACAAAACCTATGCTAGAATCACGCAACCACCTTATATCTATGACGCAAAGGTATGTGCATGGCGCTCGGCAGGAAAGTACTACGCTTTGGCTAGGAGAGGGGAGGAGAGTCCCATATCTCTGTAGATATGGGGCCATAGTATGTGTTAGGGTGCATTGTCCCTGTTTGCGCACTGCAAACCTTAAAACAGGTGTGTTGGGTGCAAACCGAGAAAGTGCACCCTATTACATAGAATGTGCTGCCCCCAGGGCAGCCACGAATGTATGCTGCCCTGAAGGCAGCGCATTTAAGAGAGATATGGAGCTGCTTTAAAGCCGCTACTCCATGTTTCACAGTGGAGGCGGCAACCCGCCAGCACTTTTAAAAGGGATTAGAGATCCCCTTGCAGGCAGGAGCAGCCAGTGACTGCACCCGCCTGCAAGGGGATGTCTGGGGAGGGTCCATCAGACCCCCTTTATCCCCTGCAGAGGGTTGCTCCCAGGGGATGTACTGACAGTGTGCCATCTTTTAGTTGGTGTCCTGTCAGTGTGCCTTCGTACAGCTTCTTTGCCTCTGTGTCCATATCTGTAATACAGGCGTGGGCGCAGAGGCAAAGGGATTCCCTCATTTGCAAGGGGCTTGCCCTCATGCAAATGAGGGATCGCCCCCTGCAGGTAGCGCTTTATGTGTGCCAGCGCTATCGGTATTACAGACCCCTTCTGTAATACCAAAGTGCCCCGGGGGCGTGCAAAGCAGGCGCAAACGCCCATTGTGACCCCGGGACACTCTCTGTAATACTGTTCATGGTGCTATCCTGCTCTCTCCCTGTCACGCAATGCAGCACAAAAACTACGCTTGCTGCTCTGCGTTGTCTGACTTTTTCGTAAATCTGGGACTTGGTATTTAATCCCAAGGGGTGACCATGAGCGTCACAAATAACAAATTATGTTACATTGAGCTGCCTCTTGCTATCTTTGGGAGTTTATTTTGAAACCTTAACATTCATGCATTTTCAATAGAATCTCATTTTCAGTTAAACATGGTGCACATTGACGCCTATAATGGATTGCTTACTTACATTTTAAGATAGTGTAACTTTTTCAGTAAAAGAAAATTTTGGCTTTACTATGCTTTAATTAAATATTTTACAGCTGTTCTGAAATTTGTTAGTCACTGCAGCTTTTCCTTATAAAATGTACCAGTGGGTCTATGCTTATTTTTTTAATGTTACTGGCAGAAATTAATTTCTATAAATTTGATAAGGAAATGTAATGTGCTATATATTTGCTCAATTACAAATGTTTATATTTAGTATGAACTTGGTTTTGAATTTAAAACGTCACCGGCATAAATATTAATTAACCTTTACCTCTTGCACTTGAAAATTAAATTGACATGATAAAGTTAATAGCCAGGCTCCAGCACTGAATGGTCTTTTCTCTGAAAGAGCCAACCCCCACTTAAAGCATATGTGTATGTGTGATCTATACATACATCAAATTATCGATTCAGAATACTCCATTTATCAAGTTTCATGCTTGCCGTTGCAAAACCACAGCAGCCAGGCTAGCGTGGTATGCTTGGATTCATGTTTGTCTTATCACACTGCTGTAGTCCATAGGTGGCATTTACCTTTCCTTGCCATAGGTGTATTTTAGGATACCATGGCCTTGTAGGACAGTTAAATAGGCCAATCAGGAGTATGCCAATTTCAAAATGTTTAAGGGGTCAGAGCACATGCCTTAATCTAGAGTCTAAAGACCAGAAGCATCAGTCCACACAAAAAGAGGATGACCATACAAAAAGAGGTAATTTCTCACAAGCATTTATTTGCAAAACTCTAAATGATGCGACTGTGATTTGCAACCACCAGTCGATGCAGTGCAAGAAGCACTCTGTCAGTGTCATATTTGGTCAGAGGACTTTGTTTAAGGCTTGAACTGCTTCCTGAATGACGTGTCCATCTATCATGTTCTGGGAATTCTCTGATTGTGTCTTGATTGGGATAACTCTGCGAATATGAGGAGTTGCTGTTAAAAAAAAGTTTATTCCTGTATATGGTAGCCTTTTAGCATTTATATTGCTTTAAAGATTGCCTGTGCTATTATCTGCTAATCTCCAGAATTGTTTGGGGTCATCGATGATTCTATGTGAAGATCCCATTGGTACTTCCCAAATTCTCTTAATTAGAGTTTTATGCCATTTTCTTGACTTTTTTACATTGGAGATATCTTTATGATTTAGGGTTTGGATCAGCTTTGATTTTGCTTCTTAGCTCTTGCTGTTGAACCACTGATGTTTGTTTTCTCTTTGCCTCTTAGTTAAACGTCTTTTTGCAGAGACTTCATGTGCCAGCCATGGGATAGATTGCCAAAGCATTCCTTATGTATTTTGATGAAATCTTTGATGTCCATTTTGGTATCTGTTAATTTAGTGTGGTACATCAGTTTCAGTATGATACTGAGCAGATCTTCTGCTCTTTTCCCGCATACTTTGTTTCTGTTCCTGGTCTCCCCATACATGTTGGTACATGGGTCCTGGGGTGAAAGCTTTATGTTTAGAGAACATTTCACAACCAGTGAGTTTGTTCCCTTTTGAAGGGCCAGGGTTTCAATATTTCTATGTAGTAATTATGTTGATGTCTTTGTATAAGAATGTAATTCATTCTAGACTGATCTTTGAGAATTGTAGGTTGGTGCTGCTGGTGTACCTTTTGGATGGGAATTTAGTTGTGACTCTAAGAAGTTTTACAGGATGAATTTGTTTATGCTTGTACCTTTTATGTCTTTACTTTTAAAGCTGTGGGGAAACCTTGCCCATGACCTACTTACTTCTTGGTAGTGTTGGTGTCTCCGCTTCATACCGTCCCATTCCCCTAAATTTACATTGAAGTCCCTGCACAAGATGGTGAGGCCATTTTTGTGCATTCTGGTGTGTTTTTCTAGTGTGTCTTATGATACATCTATGTTTGTTCCAAAGTGCTGGTGAGATTTGAAAAGAGTGTCTACATTATAGATAATTCTATCTTGATCCTAGTAGGTCCTTACTAGGGGCAGATTGAACGAAGTTGATGAACCGGTCAGGTCAATTTTGCAGCAGATTTGTAGTCCTGCTGAATTTCTCCCACACCTCTCTGAGACGGCTTGCAAGGCATGGGTTCTAAATGCTTGAGTCTCTCAGGCCATTAGGGACCATGGTTCTTGAAGCACCATAATTAAGTGAGCCTTTTAGGAACAAGTGGAAATCTCCATCTCCTAGTTTGCTTTTGATCCTAGCGTGGTTCCATGAGATCATTGACCATGTGTGTGCAGCTATCCCTTTTCACCAACTGGTTACCTGTGAGGTCAGAAGTCTTTGTTTGTTGTTAATTTAGATTGGATGCTGTGGGTATTTTATGTTTCAGTGAAGAATGTTCAGCTGCTTTATTTTTTAATTTTCTACGAATGATTCGGTACTTGTGTCATACTAGTCCAGACTTCTTAAGGAGATAATTTAGTCAGAAGTTAGTTGTCACCTATGTGTTTTAGATGGGATGATGTTTTATTTTTGTACACTCCTAGTTTACTCCTGGAATTCAGGACTAATCCACGAGTACTGCAAGAGTAAGCCTCAGCTACTTGCATCAAATTCTTTGTGAATGATGCCGTAAGCGTTTCTCTAGTGATTTCCCACAGTTTCCAGTGTTTCCGGTTCTTCACTAGTCACAGTCTCAGTTTGACTCCTCTAGGGATAGGACTTTTCATACATCATAAGTCAAAAGAATCTAACTGTTCCTCCTGCACTGCATTATAGGATGCAAACCTAATAAAATATAATCATCCAAATTTGTCTTTTGTTGTGAAACTTGCAAGATGAATGGAACCTTTTTTTCATGATCTGAATGTGTGGCTGTTTAATGAATACATATTTATGGAACATGATATATAGCTTAGAGGCAACAAGTTGACCTCTTCTCTTTGTAGCAGTTTATGTTTCTGATCCTACCATTTAGCCTCTTCCTCTGTGCTCATCCCTCCCAGCCTTCAGAACTTTGCCATGACAAATTTCTATCACACAAGTCTGTCTCTCTGGAAATTACTTCGACAACTTGTTGAAAATGTTTGCAAGCTATCAGAGAATCCCTCTTATATTCTCCTATCTTCCTCTTTGTTCCTCATTCATCCTTAGTTAAATGAGTACACCATCAGTCTCATTAGCTCTTTTAAACGTTTCTGTCCTCGGTAATGTCAGAAACTTGTCTTGTTTCTGTCCTGTTTATAATTAATTTTCTTTTCCTAGTTCTTTGATGAAAGGTAGCGTGTTATAATGAGTATATGTTCCAGTCCTCCTGTTCTACATAATCTCAACAGAGAACGTAGATCTGTCACATTCGTACTAGAATGTGGGTTTGAAGGAAGAGGATTCAAGGGGTGACAGCTGCTTAAGTAATGCTTCTGTGAAAAAAGTGATGAGGCTTTTCATTCTACCAATGAACCTGATTTTCTACTCAACTTTATATGGAGTGGCATTTACATCAACATACTCTTCCACTCTCTGGTTGAACTTATCACCACTGGTCAAAAAGTCAACTCTTGTTTGTTCCCCGCAAGCTCTCTTTTCTCTTAAGGCATTGGAATTCTCCACCTTACTCACACTCCACCATCTACCGGTGCTAATCAACTGTTCCTTACAGCATGGTTCATTCTACCGTGCTTCAAAATCTCTAATGCACCCCAATGCATACAATATACAACTGCTGCTCCCCACTTTTGTCTTGCCCTTCCCTCTAAAACCTTGAAATGTTTGTCTTTACTGACCTCACCAATGATTTCAACACAGCTTCAACTGGGCTTTCTATTAATGTTCTTCATTAACAAATTTCTAATGCACGTCACTAAGAATGTTCTCATCTTCATATGCTCTATCTAATGCCAATGTTTCTTTTTCTACATTATCTCCACCACCATTGTATTTATAAACTACTATTTGCTTGGGCATCGCATCCAGACTTTGTGGGTCAATTTTGATTCTAAAGTAGGCATAGAAATTCAGACACCGTGTGTGGCACTTTGAAAGCTCACAGAATGATGCTGCCATCATTTAGTTGTGCACTTACATCACCCAGATAGCCTCTGATGAAGCAGGTAAACTGCTGAATCCCTACTTGACACGTAAAACAGATTTTTACACCTTTTGAAAGAAAACAACAAACATGCACAATTAGTGCTCAATATAGGTTGATGAGTCTTGAGAAATAGATAATTAAGAAATGTAGTTACTGCATCGTAAAAACATGCAGAAGAGTGTAGCCTAGATGAAAATGCTAGTTTGAATAGCATAGGTTTGTGCTTCCTAAGTTTCCAAGGTGTGCTTTTTTAACGTGGTATAGAAATGTGAAAGTGATGACTCACGTTGTGGAAGTTTCATTAACCAGTCTTCTTTGAATAATGATATATGTGTAGAATTAACAGGACTAAATGTAAATTAGATAACCTTATGAATGATTATTGAACGGTTGTTTCAATATTATCTTTGCTCAGGGTAAGTGTGCACCAACCGACAAAGAAATGATGCTGCATGTTAATGCTAATCCCAATTTCACTGAAACTTTGAGTGATCCTCCTACATGTACTAATGAAAATGACTAAACACGATTTAGTTACTTCACATTTTGAAATAATTTTATACGTTGGTACCTTTCAAATGTTGTAATGTGCCATAGTTACACGTGCAAAATGTAAAGAAATTAAAATGCTTTATAAGTGACATAGAGTTAAAAAAATAAGGTTTTAGAAACTTTAGAATGCTATTGTATTTCCATTAATTTACATTGTGTATTTCGTGAACTAAAATTCAATTTAAGCCTGCATTTTCTTTCTCTTGCTCATTTCTGTTCTCATAAGAAAGCTTCATACATTTGCAATGTGGGATGAAGCAATGTTGCATAAGAAGAGTTCCCATGTACCTATCAGGACTATTCACAACTATTTTGCTACTTTGGGAACCCCTGCCGTGAGACATTGTCCTTTCAACTCACTCTTGTGCCTTTGCTTAAAGCCAATTATTTATAATTATACATTGTGAAATCTTCAACAGCTTCTGTGATGATCTCCACCTTTTTTTCCATAAAATGTGTCTTCTATATGCTGTATGACAATCATCCTATATGTACTGACCAATGGACTGAGTGGTCTGATCAGAGGAACTTGGAAATTATATTATGCGTTGGATTCATGATTGGACACATATTCATTTCCCACTCTTTTCAACTCTTTGCGACCTTTACATTGAGGATTGCTTCCTTTTGGACTGAGAGACAGCTTTGGACTTGTTGACTCTCTTGGCTGGTGCATACATTGTGTGCGCTATTCCTGGATTTCTTTCCCCTGTAGGAGAGAATCTTTGAGCTGATATGATCCATGTCCCTTCCTGAACTCTTTCTGGAACGTTGGTAATTTATGGCCTGAAAGCGATACATTTGATTATCCTGTACTCTTAAATTCAAATGCCTTATATGGATGCATTTACCTCTTTAATTTACTGATACATTCTAACCATTCATAAATCCTATTTTTGTCTCTGTATTACTTGTCTCCATTAATTGATTGTGTATTGCAATAGTATTGAAGGGGGATAGAAATTCTAATTGAGAGGTCTCTAGATAACTGGTCATAATGCTACTATTTTGCGTAGCTTTAACTCAATTACTGGTTTGAATACTTCTAGCCTGTCTGAAGTTCTACAGATTCGGTTTAGCAGTAATAATCCTGTACCTATATAGTGTAGTATTGAGAGTCATATAAATGAATCTCATTCCAAGCTTGTGAGTCGGTTACCCAATTCCTGGTCGTCATTGGATAGCTGGATTGGATCCCATATATCATACCCCTCTTGGCACCATACAAGAGCCACTGCAGGACCAAGTAAATTACTCTAAGGGTAGTCACATGAAAGATTAAGATCAAAGCCAATGGGTTCAGTGATGTGACAGCACCTCTATTCAGAACCTAGCTTTACGAATTGAGTAAGGGTGCTTATATATGGGTGTGATGACCAAAAGGAGGGATCCAGCCTTGCTTTTGTCTGCCTTTGATTGTATAGTAAGCCCAAGCTTTTATGTTACATAGTGTAGACTCCTTCTTAGCACTTCCAGATCATACAGAGAGAAGCAGTCCGAACAGTCTGGAAGACTTGAACAATACCAATCTCTCTATGTAGAGGGACTGAACCCTATACAGAGAAACAGGAGAAAATGCTGAACTATCAAAATAATCGCCCATGCTCATTGTTCACTTAACACGCTAGCAATCTGGTGTGGCCATAAGGAAGCTTGCGTCACTCAAGAAAAGCACCCAAATAGATAGATAGATAGATTGATTATATTAGATTGATGGATACATTTATGTCCTAACCCGTCAGCTGGACATTCATCTTGCTCCCAGTGGGAACCCACCAAGTTCTCTGCACTTGCCCCCCTCAAATCACTTGATCTTTAACATTATACCAGTCTTACACATGCAGATCACAAATATCATGTAATGCCACCATGAGTCAAGGAAAATAACAAGAAAGACCCTTTCTCTTGCAGACACTCACAACCAAATACACACACACATACATACATACATACATAAGGGTCTCAAGATGTTGGGAGTATGGGGTGCAGGTTCCAGTCCATTAAGGAGGGGGTCCGTCGAAGAGCCAGGTCTTGAGGTCTCTTATGAAGATGGGAAGCGATGTTGTCTGTCTGAGGTGGAGTGGAAGGGCATTCCAGGTCTTGTCCGGGAGGAAGGAGAAGGAGCGGCCTCCCGATCTGGTTTTTCTGGTGTGTGGGACCATGGCATAGGAGAGCTGGGCTGATCGTAGGGTCCTTTCGGGTGCGTTGAATTTGAGTCGGCTGTTCAGGTATGCTGGTTCGCTGTCGTGGAGGGCCTTGTGTGCGTGGGTGAGCATCTTGAAGGTGACTCTTGCCTCAATGGGTAGCCAGTGGAGTGTGTGCAGGTGCTGGGAGATGTGGCAGTGTTTTGCCAGGTTGAGGACCAGCCTTGCGGCGGCGTTCTGGATGTTCTGTAGCTTGCGGGTGAGGTTTTTGTTTATTCCGGCGTAGAGTGCGTTGCTGTTGTCGAGTCTGCTGGCGATCAGGGCGTCTGTCTTTCTGTGTACAAGGGGGATCCATTTGAAGGTCTTATTTAGGAGGTGGAGGGTGTGGAAGCAGGAGGACGAGACTGAGTTGATCTGGCGGTCCATTTTGAGCTCGGAGTCCAGGATGATTCCCAGGTTGTGTGCGTGGTCCGTGGGAGTGGGCAGGTATCCCAGGGCGGGGGCAACTGAATATATTCCCTCGTAGCCTTCACACTTTCAAAAAGATCAAGTTATTATTAATTTAACTCATCTATTGATACACAATAGTGACCAAAGACATGAATGATTTCATTGATTTATTATTTTCATTTACTTCATTATTTTTCATGACTTTACAATTTCACCTTTTGTATATATTTTTCATTTTACTTTTTAGCTTTTCTAACAAAAAAATCACTATTTATACACAATACAATAAACAGACATAATTATTTGCAAAAAGTTATTATTCCATATCCACAATTATGTACAAAATTGAAAAAGTGTCCCTATAAACGACTCGACTCAAATAAATACAAACATACTACATTCATTCAAAACATTCATACTCTCACAAAAATCATGCAATCAATATCTTGTAATTTAGGAGAAGATAAAGGATGACAAGTAACACTTCTACGACCAATCAGATGTAATATTACAGAGCCTCCAAGCTCAATAAGAGGTCGACGCGCGTTTCGGTGGTATGGAAAGATGATACGACCACCTTCATCAGGACCTACAGAGTTCAATTCCATCCGTGATATAGTAGTCAAGGGACACGATCTAATGGTAAAAGATATATTCCAAAGGTATGTGCGGCAAAAGCTTCAAATGGCGTGCCTCCACTACGTTCAACCAATAGGACCCCTGTATTTATCAGAGGTAAATTCTTATAGTACGAGTATATCAATTTGTATTCTTGTTTAAGGACTCCAGAGTGATCAAGAGAGTCAGATTTGTTCCAAAAAATAGGATACGAGAATCTCTTCCAATCCCTCCTCAATATTTCTTGGTGTTCAGGCTGAGCCTCATTACAATACCATATTTTGGCTTGAATGTTGTAAATATTCTTCACATCCAAAGCTTTCAATCCTCGCGTAGTATCCTTCACGTCTTACAGATGAGATGAACGTATCGCGGGGGTGCGCGCACGGTGAAAAACCCCAAAAAACAACAATTTTTTTTTTTTAATACGTAGTTTATTGTAAAATAAATATATAAAAAAATAATAATACATACATAACTTAGCATTTTAAAAAAACGTACAAATTTACTGAAAAATCCATAGGTTTCACAATACGTTATAGTTAGGAATTAGCATTTAAAAAACCTTGCAAATTCACTTAAAAAACCATACGTTTCACACATGTTATAGTTAGGTGGATATTTCACTCGTAAAAAACCAATGAAATTCCCCTGTTCTAGTTAGTTCAGATAACTATAACTCGCGCGACCGCCACTCTATCACAAGGATGATGTCATCAGTGATGTCATGAGTGATGCCACTGACCATGTCATGAGTGATGTAATATGTGACGTCATGAGCAGGATTGCGGGCTCGCGAGTTATAGTTATCTGAACTAACTATAACGGGGGAATTTCATTGGTTTTTTACGAGTGAAATATCCACCTAGCTATAACATGTGTGAAACCTATGGTTTTTTTAAGTGAATTTGCAAGGTTTTTTAAATGCTGATTCCTAAATATAACGTGTGTGTGTATGTGTGTATATATATATATATATATATATATATATATATATATATATATATATATATATATATATATATAATAATATCAATTAAAAAAATTAATTTGATGTAATATACATTTTAACAAATATAACAAACGTAATTTAAAAAGTTAAACATATATATATATATATATATATATATATATATATATCCAATTATAAACCACAATGAAGTATGCTCTCAGTAAAGGAAGACGAAACCTTCAGTGAAATGTGTAGGTCAGGTTTAATTCACACAACGCGTTTCGGCACGCAGCCTTGTTCACGTGTGAAAACAAATGAAACCAACAGTCTTACATCTCATACTGGTCACATGAAAATGGACAGCAAAATAGGACTTACTTTGTCAACCAGCCCTAAACCCAGCCGAGATCGGCGGCCATCTTAAACTGTGTATAAACCTGAATGGGTGAATACGTAACCATAGTAAGTCTCAAGTCCTGGGACTGGGCAAAGAAAAAAGTGGAAACAGTTATCCTCTAATTAAATGCCAAGGTACATTATAAGCAAGAAAAATGCAAAATGCATCACAAACATATGCTGCTGTCCAGAAAAAGTGAAAGTGAAACAAAAGTGACATAATGTAACAAGTGTAGGAATCCCCAATAGATATACGCCATTCCACCTCCTATTGATAGCACAAACCCCTGTGGGAATGCGACGTGAATGCAGAGAACGTGTTAACGTATATGTTCTGCATTTTGAATCACTCGAATAGACGTGAGGGAGGCAGGATCTATGGAGCCGTCTGTGAGATAATCTTGCCCCAGTGGGCAACGACCTTAAACTGAGTGGAAATCACATCGTGGCAATGTCAAGAAATCACTAAAAGAACAATGAGAGAGCTGTAGGTTAAGGATACAGGTGGTGAGACTCATGGATGGTGCAGGTGAAATCAAAGGGAAAAGGGTAGGATGCCCGTGCAGGTGCTGTCAAGTGATGGGGCCCCTTCCTTCTCTCCTGTAAAAAATACAGATAAAAATCTGAATTAAAAACATGAACAGTGGAATGAAAACTTCATTCTAACGAGGAGGCTAATAGAAGAAGCGATAGCAACAAAGTAAACTGTAAAGTAGAGAAACACAAACAACATCCATTTAGGTACATCAGAGGAAATGACATTGCAAACATTAACAGTCAGTTTTGAGATGTATTGACATTTCCTCATCCATGTTAAGACCTCCAGGGGTCTTAGTTTGAAACTCTATGATGTACCTGGATTCTTTTTGTCTTAAGGCCAATACCCTATCTCCCCCACGAGGGTTCTTAGGTATGTGTTCCAGAATTAGGTAACTCATTTCTCCTACATTCGAGAAATGGCGATCATAGAAATGGCGTGCAACGGGATATTTAGGATCATTATTCGTGATCGCCCTTTGGTGTTCCAGTACCCTCTTTTTGGCTGCACAAGTAGTACTGCCAATGTACCAAAGATTGCATGTGCACATAATGGCATAAATCACGAAATTGGTGCTGCAAGTGAGGAATTGAAAGATCTTTTTGGTCACCCCTCGGTATTCTAATGATGCTTTGTATTTGCTGTGTTTACAGGCTTTACAGTGGCCACATGGGTAGAAGCCTATCAATCCATGATCAGTGGTGGTAGGGAAGACCGTGATATCATTTTTGACCACCCAATCACGACACCCAATAAGACAAAAAGAATCCAGGTACATCATAGAGTTTCAAACTAAGACCCCTGGAGGTCTTAACATGGATGAGGAAATGTCAATACATCTCAAAACTGACTGTTAATGTTTGCAATGTCATTTCCTCTGATGTACCTAAATGGATGTTGTTTGTGTTTCTCTACTTTACAGTTTACTTTGTTGCTATCGCTTCTTCTATTAGCCTCCTCGTTAGAATGAAGTTTTCATTCCACTGTTCATGTTTTTAATTCAGATTTTTATCTGTATTTTTTACAGGAGAGAAGGAAGGGGCCCCATCACTTGACAGCACCTGCACGGGCATCCTACCCTTTTCCCTTTGATTTCACCTGCACCATCCATGAGTCTCACCACCTGTATCCTTAACCTACAGCTCTCTCATTGTTCTTTTAGTGATTTCTTGACATTGCCACGATGTGATTTCCACTCAGTTTAAGGTCGTTGCCCACTGGGGCAAGATTATCTCACAGACGGCTCCATAGATCCTGCCTCCCTCACGTCTATTCGAGTGATTCAAAATGCAGAACATATACGTTAACACGTTCTCTGCATTCACGTCGCATTCCCACAGGGGTTTGTGCTATCAATAGGAGGTGGAATGGCGTATATCTATTGGGGATTCCTACACTTGTTACATTATGTCACTTTTGTTTCACTTTCACTTTTTCTGGACAGCAGCATATGTTTGTGATGCATTTTGCATTTTTCTTGCTTATAATGTACCTTGGCATTTAATTAGAGGATAACTGTTTCCACTTTTTTCTTTGCCCAGTCCCAGGACTTGAGACTTACTATGGTTACGTATTCACCCATTCAGGTTTATACACAGTTTAAGATGGCCGCCGATCTCGGCTGGGTTTAGGGCTGGTTGACAAAGTAAGTCCTATTTTGCTGTCCATTTTCATGTGACCAGTATGAGATGTAAGACTGTTGGTTTCATTTGTTTTCACACGTGAACAAGGCTGCGTGCCGAAACGCGTTGTGTGAATTAAACCTGACCTACACATTTCACTGAAGGTTTCGTCTTCCTTTACTGAGAGCATACTTCATTGTGGTTTATAATTGGATATTTTCGCCGGCTTGCTCCGCCGGAGTGTATGCCAACCTCCAAGGGTCCCCGTAATCCAGCAGGAGCACTTTCGTTTCTTGGATATATATATATATATATATATATATATATATATATATATATTTAATGCATATATATTTACTTTACACAATTAATAAACTATTCATTTTAATTTATTTTATAATTTTGAAATTATATAAAATTTAACAAATACATAAAGTATTGGATAGCGGAGGGGTAAAAAATACTATTCCCATTACAATGAGTTCAACAATAGTGAAATTGTTGAATAGTGGAGGGGTAAAAATTACTATTCCCACTCCAGTGAGTGCAACAATAGGAAAAGTGTTGGATAGCGGAGGAATTAAATTTACTATTCCCACTCCAGTCATTGCAACAGTAGGGAAAGTGTTGGATAGCAGAGGGGTAAAAATTACTATTCCCACTCCAGTGAGTGCAACAGTAGGGAAAGTGTTGGATAGCAGAGTGGTAAAAATGACTATTCCCATTCCAATGAGTGAAAGAGTAGGGAAAGTGTTGGATAGTGGAGGGGTAAAAATTACTATACCAACTCCAGTGATTGCAACAGTAGGGAAACCCACACCCAAAATTAATTAAACAAATTCCATATTTAATTATTAATTAATATCAATTAACAACTAATTATTAATCAAATAAAAAATTACATCTTACCCTTTACTACTATAAACCCCACAACCTGCACCTAAATTACACAATTACCAAAAATGAATGAATTAATATTAATTAACAACCAATTAGTAATTAATAAAAAAAAATACTTCCCACCTTATACCCCTATAACCCCACAACCCACATATAAAATTTAAACACAAAAAATAAAACCACAATTAACGCTATAAATTCTCAAATAAATATTAACAAATACAAAATAATCATTCATTTATTATCATTAAATTACTTCCCACCCTATTCCCCTATAAACGCCCAACCCGCTACATAACTAAAAAATTCAAAATTTTATTAAAATAAAATTGATAACCTCTAAAAATTTAACACATGCATTTAAAAAACCTAAACAATACGTATACAAAAAAATACATCCCATACATTTAAAATATATACTAAAATACATAACACTAATTAAATAATTTATATTTTAAACAACTGTATTTTTGCAAACAATATTAATGACTACTATATTTTCTTAAACGATATTTCTTACCTTAAGTCAATATTATTGGCCACGATATTCTTGCTGTTGATATTTCTGTCACAATATTTCTAACTCTATATTTGTAAAGGGTGACATTTCCAACTCAATATTTTGTATAAATACCCATGCCTAAATAATGATATAGTGCTTTATGATGTTAGAACACCTGCCAATACGTCAAAACAGCCTCATACTCTTTTGCCTGGTTATTAGCTCACACCTGCCCACAATAAGGCTTTTTTTATTGCAGATCTACTACCACATCTTCAATACCAGTTCCAGTCTTAAAAGGATCAATCTGGCTGATTGACAAATCTTCTACATGAAAGAGCCATGGGCATTAGATAACAATTCAAGTTTAAATGCTCCAATAATCCAGCCATATATAAGGAGCTTGTCATTGTTTTAAATCTAAGGGGCTGATTACGATCTCGCTAGCCTCCAGACGGGTTCCGGAACGAGCAAATCCAATTCATACCCTATGTTTGTGACCAAATCTTCCCTTCGTTCCGAACGATCAAGTACGATGTGAAGATCTAATAGGCGTCGACTGAATAGTTTCCGAACCTGATCCTGTCAGTCCGACTCGTTCACAGCCGAATAGTGCCGTGCAATGGATCTGGCTCTTGAACAATCGAGTATAATGCACGATTCGGACAGCCGTATCGACTGGGTGAATCGGACTTCGGGGGGCTGTAGCAGGCCCCCCTTCACCCAGGGCCCTCCGAATCAGTCCCGTGGGGGTACCCATGGTTCCCCTCTTTTCATGCATCCACAGGGTGTACGCTTTTTCTGACCCACCCCTTTTTACAATGGGAGGCTGTGTACGCATTCGGTATATAGGCTCCCATAGAGTTCAATGGGAGTCTGAGCGAACCGAGTCCGCCACCATATAGGTGCATCGGACTCGGTCGCTCAGACTCGTGTAGCATAATTCACTAGGAAAGCCCCCCGGATCAGAGTCGTACGGAGGGCTTTCCTAGCGAGATTGTACTGTGCCCCTGAGTCGTAAGCGGAGCACAGAAGGACCTGGTCCCACCTTATTCTATCCTGGAATTACATTCCATTTTTAACATAAGATAGCTTGCCTTTTCTTGACCGAATTTAGGATATCTATTTCTGGCAAATAGATAATCAAAATGGGGATTGTTAACAATCTGCTCTCATTTGCACAACATATTTTCTTGTGAACATATTACTTACATACAGTCAAACATTTGTCTACAGTAGCATTGACCTCCAGTTTCCTGAGCATGCCACATCTTTCAAACTGAAGTAAGAGTTTGTTTAGAACATTTTTTGTGCTGCCAACAGGGTCATCTGCATGTAAAAGGCAAGGAATCTTGACATTATTTTCCTTTGGGCAGTCTGCGTCCCTTGTGCCTTATATTACCACCAGTTGAAAATATTAAACAAAAATTGAGGTAATAAGCAAACTTGCTTTTCACCCATGTCCATCATAAAATAATCAGTTGTCTCTCCTTGGATACATTATCATACTGTGTATTCAATATGGACTATCACGATTAGGCCTTCTGGGATTTGATATTTTAATGTACTCACCCCAAAAAACAACTCTTGCTCCAAATGATGCCTTTAGATTGGGAAAGGCCAAGATGAGTCTCTCTCTTCTAAAGGCAACGTAATTCTTTGTCAGACAGTAAAGGAGTAGTTCCCGGTCAAATGCTCCAGTCTTCCTTTGGAAGTCCCCCCTTCCAACTATTTAATATTGCTTCCTTTTAATATATGTCTGAAGTCTAGTAACTCGAATTTTCTCAAAATGCTTTTCTACTCTGTCTAATAAAGAAATCAGAAGGTAACTTGAGCAGTCCGTTCTCTTAACCTTCTGATTTAAGGGCACTATTGTGTATGGCGCTGTGATAGCAATACAGTTGCATATTCTCATATAGTAGACAGATTAAGCCTGTAACGAGTAGGCCAGAGAATCAAAACTTTCCTAACTATTGTAATGGAAAGTTTCAATTCTATTAAGGACTTAGAGGTGAAGAATATGCTTTACCTCTTTTCACTTTATTGAATAGCAGCCTTTCTTATTCATCTAACAAAACTACATTTCCCATGGCACACTGGGAAGGATAGAAACAAATCATGTCCAACAGTCTCACAATCCATCAGGTGTCCAAACAGAGGCTAGTATCCCCAACATAGTGCTTTGCCTTTGTTACCAACTCCTCTTTCATAGTGCGACTTATGCCACAGCTTTCTAGGAATCCGACTTGCCATTCTCCACTCCTGAGAACGAGAGAGACCATATCAGTAGACTAAACCCTTAATAGATCTAGAAGACTATTAGCATGTCAAGTATTATTCGTAGATGTAACAATACACATGGTAGAGAATCAAAATCTTTACTTACGAGTCACGAGGAGGGTTGTCCGGATGAATAATCCATGGGTGGAATAATCCTCACCTCTGAGTTCTTAATAGAATTTAAACTTTCCGTTACGATAGCTGGGAAATTGTTCATTCTATGTTATGACGGGAGGCAAGGATTTTCCTAGTTTAAAGCTTACTTACTTGCCATATCCAACACTGGCTTATAATTGAACAGTTTAAAGGTCCTATCAGAGGACCAATCGGGTGTGTTCACTTTAAGCAGTTTTTTTAGAGTTGTTGTAGCGTTTCTTCTCTCTGACCGTATATTTTGTACCACTCACTTGGCCTTCCGATGGACCTTGTTTTATGTCAGGTCAACAACGATGCGGTTGTCCAATTTAAGAACTGGATTACTACAGCGGTTGACCAGGTGGCACCCGAAAGACTCACTAAAGTAAAAAGAACCCGGGCTACGTCACCTTGGTATGGACCAGAGCTTAAAAGCCTAAAAGCCATGTGCAGAAGGGTTGAACGCATTTGGAGGGCGGACTATAGTATTGAACTTAAGGATGCATATAATACAGCACTTAAATCCTACAAAGAGGCAATCATTAAAGCCAAAAACGTATACTACACCGCAAGAATTGAAGTAGCTAAAAACTCCTCTAAGCACTTGGACGGTTTTGAAAAGCTCCTATCTCAACTCCAACAGGCCAGTATATTTAAACCTGACCAAGCATTCTGCAATAAAATGGCGAATCGTTTTCAAACCAAGGTGCAATCTATCTATGATGGTCTCCACAATAACAGGAAGTCCACTGAAAATGACCCTAATTTGGCACTGGAAGAAACAGCACCTCACAGCCAATTACCAAGTTTTAGCACCCTCACCTCAAGAGAAGTGAATAAAATGTTACACTCCATCAAATCTGGATCCCAGAATGACCCGTGTCCGCCAACGATCTTACACTTGGTCTCTGGGTCGATTAGTACATACTTAACCTCTCTCTTAAACCAAGTGCTTCATTCGGGAATACACCCGTTGGTATGGAAAACAGCCTGCATAAGACCAATTTTTTTAAAAACTACTCTAAATCCTATGGATGTGAAGAACTATCGACCCATCTCCTGTCTGCCAGTCACAGCAAAAATCCTCGAAGGTGATAAATCGGGAGCTAATGCAATATCTAGACACCAACAATTGTCCGGATTCCAGCCAGCATGGCTTCCGGTCATGTCACTCGACCGAGACCACCCTGATCATGGCATCGGAGGAAATTTGCAGACCGGTGGATGAAGGGGGCAGAGCCATCCTTATTCTTTCAGACCTCTCGGCTGCATTTGACACTGTGAATCACGCGGTGATAGTAAGGCGTCTGAGGGCCGTGGGGATTGGGGAACGGGCTCTGTCCCTACTCTCTTCTTTCCTGGCCTCTAGGTAGCAACGTTTGGTATACATTGGGATAATATGCAATCCGAAGCTTTTTGCATACCATGCGGTGTGCCGCAGATATCTGCACTGTCACCCACACTGTTCAATGTATACGTTGCTGCACTTGCTGCACTTATAAAAGAGTATGGTTTCTCGTTGGTTTCTTATGCAGACGACTCACTGATTGTCATCTCTATATCCACACAGTATGAGGCCACTGCTGTCAAATTCTATGCCTGCAAGACCCATATGATGAGCTGGATGAGTCTTAACTATCTTAATATCAATACCGATAAGACTGAGGTGATGGAATTTATCAACGGGCCGTCCCTATAGAACTCTACATGGTGACCGGCAGAGGCAGGTCAATGTTCGGTTCTGTCCAATAAAGTCAGGAACCTTGGGGTCATTTTTGATGACCAGCTTAATTTTTCGGCCCAGATCAATAGCGTGGCCTCTTCCTGTTTCTTCATATTGAAGCTTCTCAGGAAGATATTCCCTTTGTATCCCGCAGGATCTAAGGAATTCTGTGGTAGTTGCCCTCGTCCTCTCGCGGCTCAACTACTGCTATGCGCTATATATAGGCCTTGATAAAGCCCAGAGGCTAAAATTGCAATCTATACAAAACGCTGCATCTCGGTTACTGCTAAACATTCCTAAAGTACACCCCACTTCTGCTGCTATTAGGTCACTGCACTGGCTCCCGATCCAGCAAAGGTCGGAGTTCAAGGCCCTGTGCCTCATTCATAAGACTCTGTTCGGTGGAGGGCCTGCCGACTTTCGGAATCTTTTCTCCTGGTATTCCCCCACCAGAAACCTTAGATACACTGATGCCGGTTTAATTTCCACTTCTAGGATTCGCAAAGCCAGATGTGGAGGCAGAAGTCTGTCTCACTGTGCAGCCAAACTCTGGAACAAGCTGCCGATTTCCTTGAGATTAATGTCCAACAGGCTTCATTTCAGAAAGGCTCTAAAAACGTGGCTGTTTCCACCTTCTTAAAACTCAGTCATAGCCGTCCAAATCCCCTATCTCACCTCTCAGCGCCAAGACACATTTGAGAGCTCTATAAAACCATATCCTATCCTATGCCCAGAGGGGTCGTATATAAAAGGGTCAAACAATCATCCATTGAGGACCAGTAATCCGATAACTGTATTACAAACTAGAATCTAAACTCATGTAATTTACCCTCAAAACAATGCCGTAAAGGTAAAGGGTTATCACTGCAGACCCAACTCTCCTGAAGAAAATAGGCAAGCCAAAATCATACACACCAAGAGCTCAGTTAAAGCTAAACCGAATAATATCATTAGTATTTGATACTCCGAGATCTCTCTAATAGGATCTCTCCTGACCATTGATAAACCCAAATTAAGAATGTGCATTCTCTTGAATAGAAATAATCATGATACCTGAGTCAATATGAAAATGTTAGTATAGTTTATCAAAGGTTAAGGAGAGAAGTGCTTCAGTAAATGTTTCTTCTGGTTATAAGACAGTTTCACCAAATTCTAATAAGATATCAAAGCTCAAGACTTCAGAAAAGGACATGAACCATGCCAGTTCAAGCAGTCTCCCAAGAAGGAAGAGACCAATAGGCGCATATGGCGTATGAAGGAAGCCAGGTGAGTCTGCATCGGGTGAATGCGTCTCCGTCACAGGATTTGTTTGTGTCAGCACAACTCCAAAAGTAAGAAAATAGCCAGCAGCCTATCTGTCACCATCAGGGTGTGCGCCACTGTCAGTTCAATTGGGCAATATTATATTCTTAAATTTCCATGGGTGACATCTCCTGGAGTCACCCCATATGATCAGACCACTCAGTTCATTGGTCATTTCGCATAGGGTGAGTGTCAGGCGACCTAAAGAAGACACAAAGGTGCCAATTACGATCCGGTAAAAAAAAATTCCCGTACGACTCATATCCGGTCTTTTTACCGTACGAATCGTACAAGTGCCGTACGAACTGGCAATCACGATTCGCATGGTAAAAAGTCCATATGAACCGCCTTGGGAATTAGTCCCCACACGTCCTCGGGTCGGAAAGTGTGTCCGACACGTCCTCGGACGATTTACCGTACAAAGGTGAACAGTCAAGTCCGACCGAGGAATCACGATCCATCCCGTGCGTCCGATCTCACAACCGTATGGTTAAAAGACCGTCCGCACCGAACTCCCATAGCAACCATGGAGACGTCCAAACAGGTGCCCGGTACGCGCCGTACCCCCCCCAGCCCCCGCATGTACGCGCCGTACCCCCACCCCAGCCCCCGCATGTACGCGCCGTACCCCCCCAGCCCCCGCATGCACGCGCCGTACCCCCCGTGTATGTACACCCGAGTACGTGTCGAACCCCCCCGTGTATGTACACCCGAGTACGTTCGAGTCGTACCCCCACCCGTGTATGTACACCCGAGTACGTTCGAGTCGTACCCCCACCCGTGTATGTACACCCGAGTACGTGTCGAACCCCCGTGTATGTACACCTGAGTACGTTCGAGTCGTACCCCCACCCGTGTATGTACACCCGAGTACGTGTCGAACCGTACGTGTCGAACCCCCGTGTATGTACACCCGAGTACGTTCGAGTCGTACCCCCACCCGTGTATGTACGGTGCGTACCCCCAGTACTCGGGTGTACATACACGGGGGGGTTCGACACGTACGGTTCGACACGTACTCGGGTGTACATACACGGGTGGGGGTACGACTCGAACGTACTCGGGTGTACATACACGGGGGGGTTCGACACTTACTCGGGTGTACATACACGGGGGGGTTCGACACGTACGGTTCGACACGTACTCGGGTGTACATACACTGGTGGGGGTACGGCGTGTACATGCGGGGGCTGGGGGGGGTACGGCGCGTACATGCGGGGGCTGGGGGGGGTACGGCGCTTACCGGGCCACCTACTCTGGTCGTTTCGCGCCGTACTTCGCATTTCCGGCACTTTTTGGGTGCCGTAAAAATATTGCCGTCCGGACTGCTGTCGGTTCGAATCGTAATTCCTGGTTCGTGAAACGCGGCCTGAGAGCGTCCCGACGTCACGTTGGCGCATTCCCCGGATCCCATTTGTATGTATCTTTTCGTCGGCCGGTGTTTTGTACGACTCGTACGGAAATGGTGTTTCCGTGCGAATCGTGATTGCATGTTTGTAAATTTGTACGACCGGGTTTGAGTCGGACGGAAAAAAGCCTCCGTCCGACGGTTCGTACCCGGTTTTTGCCGGATCGTAATCTGCACCAAAATGTAGGGCAATAGGTGGGACAATAGCGTATCCTTAAGCAAACCAGTAAGCGAAAGTTCGGAACAATGTCCCTTTAGCAAGAGCACATAAGCGTTCAAGAGGCCAGTTTACCAGGCAGCTCTTCTGGACTGTGTTAAAAAATGTAGCAAAATGTCTTGAACAGTACATGAGATCTCAGGAAAGAATTCACTGTTTCACATTATTGGTTATATTGAGAAATTCTCTCCTGAGCAGAAGATTCAGCAAGTCAATAAACCTCATATATACAGTCTGGCCTACATTAAATTCAGATAATTTAATGTAAAATACATATGATTATTAAACATACATTCATAGGAAATATAAAAATGTCATGATTCTAGTATAACTCTGATGCACTTGAAATCACATAGTATGGTTACAAATAACGGGTCAGTATGGCACACTACTACTTATCGAATGTACTAACATTTAAATATATTTCAAACCATAAATTTAGAAATTAGTTTTAGGTGTATAACATTAGTACACATGTGAAATACATTCTCTGAAAGTTTCATGAATGCATCATTAATTAGGAATGTGTAACACCTATTTTTTTGTTCGTCATTTCGATGCACACATCTACACACACAAAGATAAAATGTAATAAAATTCACCATCATCATCAGGTTAGATCTTAATATTTGACTAATTCTCATTAGTTAAATACACATATAGATGATCATAAAGGATGATTAGAGAGAAACTCTATAACGTGAGAGCTCACCATTTACACATTTGTAGCACAATGAAATATAGTATTTTGTTAATTTGTAAATCACAGTCTATATTACTTACATGAATAAGATCACCTGAACTACATATTTTCAGCATGCTTTTATGATGCAGTAGCTAAAGGTTCTCTTGTCATATTTCCTCAAACGTGTAGTTGGTGCACGTTTAATAATTTTCTCACAGAAGTGTAAAAAGTTTAAATGTGGTTCCCACTCCAACAGAGTGATTAGAAGTTGTCGCTTGCCAGGAGGCTGGAAGTTCTGAGACATCCGCTCATAGGCCTTGAGACACTGCACTACGCACAACTTTGGGGAGTCTTGGAAATCTGGGTATTTAATAAACCTATTATTAGATTTTGTACGCCTGGTCAGCGTAAAAGAGGCATCCTGCGCATGCTACGTAAGATCTTCTGGTGGATCCCCACCGAAACCAGGAAGGCGGTCACTCAGGCACTCGTCACCAGCCGTCTGGACTACGGCAACTCCCTCCACGCCGGAACCACCGCCAAACTCCAGAAACGACTCCAGCGCATCCAGAACGCCTCAGCACGCCTCATCCTGGACATCCCCCGTCGCAGCCACATCTCCGCACACCTGAGAGATCTGCACTGGCTCCCGGTCAGCAAGAGAATCACCTTCCGCCTCCTCACCCACACACACAAAGCCCTACACAACCAAGGCCTAGGATACCTCAACAGCCGCCTCAACTTCTACGCTCCCACACGCCAGCTTCGATCGACCGGCCACGCCCTCGCCGCCGTCCCCCGCATCCGAAGAGCCACAACAGGAGGAAGGTCCTTCTCCTACCTGGCCGCCAAGACCTGGAACCCCCTCCCGACCCACCTCCGCCTGACCCAGGACCACCTCGCCCTCAGGAAGCAGCTCAAGACCTGGCTGTTCGAGCAGTAGCGGACCCCCCTCCCCTAGCGCCTTGAGACCCCGCGGGTGAGTAGTGCGCTATATAAATGCTTTGATTGATTGATAGAAGGATCTTCCCATTATGTCGAGGGCAAAAATGTCCGAAACCCTCCTGCATGACACCATGCAGAGCAGCAGCACCAGTTTCACTGATAAATCCTTCTTTGAAAGAAATCGGTTAGGTTTTCAAGAGAGAAAAATGTTTAGAACTGTGTTATCATCCAAAAGAGCCAGATAACATGGCTCCGGAGGCGAGGAGAGTCTGATCTCATGGAGAAGCCTACGCACAAATGGGTGTTCTTCTACAGGGGACCCCTCTACCGGTACATGACATGCCTAGATGGCTGAGCGGAAGGTGTTCATTGACCGGTATTGCAGGCCTTTCTTCACAAGGGCAGCCAAAAAATTCAAACCTTTGCACTATATCGGCACCCAGAGGAACGCAATCCCATCACACAAACCAATGAAACCATCTATTCCAAGCTTATCTATATCACTTGATGATGCTGTCTGACCATGCCTTAGATAGGAATTCCTCAGTATGTGCCGAAAAGTTTGTGATCAGCCATCGTTCCTTGTAGTCCTCCATGCCATGAGATGGCATGATCCTGCTAAGACCATCTGAAGGTGATTCTGATCTGGTTTGAGGAGGAGAGTCGGAAACCAGGGAGAGGAATTGGAAAATCCCAACGAAGTCCCGGAACAACCAGAAACCACACTTTTCAGATCGGGGTGATCAACACCACCTCCGTCCTTTGTCGCCTGATCTGGGCCAATGCTCTGATGAGCATTGCAAATGGGGTAAAGTTTAGCTCTTCTCTAGCTGTCAATCCTATAGAAAGGCATCAGTGGGGGTCACCAGGGGGTCCAGCCTCCAACTGAAGAACCTGGGTAGTTGGTGATACAGCCTAGAGGCATAATTGTCCACAGAAAATGGACCCCAATGATCTTGGAGATTGGCAAAAACCTCCAGATTTATATTTCCAAAGACTGGAGTCCCTGAAATTCTGAGGTTGCCAGTCTGCCACCGTGTTCTCCGATCCTTAAAGATACTCGGCTGTGACCAATATCTGATGGTCCAGAGAGAAATGGCAAAAGATGGTTGCTAGATCTGTGAGGACCTATTACCGGGTGCCCCCTAGGTGTTTTATGTATATGATGGCTAAGATGTTGTCCATGTTTAAAAGGACACAGGACTGGATTCTGTCTCATATCCAACACCAGACTGCGAAGGACCCTGCCAGGAGTTTCAGGCAGTTGATACGTAGTTCCTATTCCTGAGGGGACCGCAATAGCTAGAAGTGGGATAGCCGCTTAGTGGAAACCCAAGCATAGCGCTCTATAAAGCGCCTACCAATGTGGGCTAAGCGCAAAGTGCTGGCAAATTGGGGTGCTGCAGTCCAGTGATTCGATAATGAGCAGAGTCTCACATTCATAGGGCATCAAATCCCGGGGACACCACCCTCTGGCTCTTTATTCACTTATGGGGTGTGGAAGCCACCTGGGAGGATGCCCCCCACAGCCTTCACAGCCTGGAAGCAATGTAGACTCCAGTGGGGTGTCCGATAAAGGCACTCAGTACCGGTATTTTGGCGCATCGGTTACCAACCGGCTCAGGCTTGGAAGCCTATTCAGACCTTAGATAGGGGCCTCACTCTCCAGGGGCAGGTAGAGGCTGAGTCAAACGATGTGCGGTTCTGGACACTCAGTCACAGGAATTTCAAAATCGCACGTCATGTGCCATAGAAAAATAGCACTGCCACAGCGCCCCCGAGAGAGGGGAGGACCACACCACACTCTGCGAATGCCAGGAATATATACTATGGTTGCGTAGTAGCGCGAAGTGTTCCTGCGACACTGGAAAACATGCATACTTGTACAGAATTAAGCAAACATCACATATAATGCAGAGAGAGAAGATGAGAAATACCTATCTGGTCTGTGAGCAGCGAAGAAAGAGGAGTTGGTTACAGAGGCAAAGGGCCAGGGGCCTGATTACGATGGCGGGGAGACCGCCACTGCCAGGCTGTCGGTGGCTGTCTCCCCGCCATTGTAAACAAGTTTATTGCCTGCCATATAACAATGGCAGGCGGATCCGTGGCGGTCGGAATGACCTACCGCCACCGGTCCGACAGTTGGAATCCTTCTGATTGCCTGTCGGACCGCCAGCAATCCCTGGAATGGCGGCGGTGCCTGCCAGTCACAGCTGTAGGGATTACGATGTCCCTTACCCGCCAGCCTTTCCACTGCGGGTAACCCGCCATGGAAAAGCTGGCCGAAAGGGACAATGCTGGTCTGTGAGCAGCGAAGAAAGAGGAGTTGGTTACAGAGGCAAAGGGCCAGGGGCCTGATTACGATGGCGGGGAGACCGCCACTGCCAGGCTGTCGGTGGCTGTCTCCCCGCCATTGTAAACAAGTTTATTGCCTGCCATATAACAATGGCAGGCGGATCCGTGGCGGTCGGAATGACCTACCGCCACCGGTCCGACAGTTGGAATCCTTCTGATTGCCTGTCGGACCGCCAGCAATCCCTGGAATGGCGGCGGTGCCTGCCAGTCACAGCTGTAGGGATTACGATGTCCCTTACCCGCCAGCCTTTCCACTGCGGGTAACCCGCCATGGAAAAGCTGGCCAAAAGGGACAATGGGGGCCCGTAGCGGGCCCTCCTTTCCCTCTGGACCACAGACACAGTACCTGGGGGGCACCTATGGTGCCCTCATACATATCTCCGCACCATGTGGCAGGCAACACATGGTGCCTTCCACATAGTGCAGGGATATGTGTGGGGTCTCTGTTTCGTATTGCGGTGGGTGTAGCACCCGCCGCAATACAAAACATGGTCAATGCGACCGCCGCAATGGCGGTCGCATTATAATTATCCCTGTGGGACCGCCGCCATCATAATCGGCCCCTATGTTGGGGATTCTATCCTCTGTTTGGACAACCCCGCTTGATTGTAGGATTCTTGGACATCATTTGTTTTCATCATTCCCAGTGTTCCATGGGAAATGTAGTTTTGGTTGATATAGAAGGGGTGCTATTCAATAGAGTAGAGAAAGATAAAGTCTCATCCTAGCCTCCTGTCGTGACCTAGAATTTGTCAGGCCTAAACGCAAAGAAGTCTCTTGTTTATCGTGCCGGATGCGGGACGCTGAAGACGGAGACGGCTCCTGACAGTCTATTGGATGCGGCTAATACCGACATTCAATAACTCTATCCACTGACATTGGTTGAATACGCTTGCTTCACTGTGAGCCATATCATCATACTTTAGAATCCGTGTCCAGTTGCTCGTTGACTCACCAGAAGACACGCCTCGCATTCATATTATCTTGCCCTGAAGAAGCCCATGTTTGGGCGAAACGCGTTGGCTGGCTGTTTTTATGAAGTGCAACAAGGAAAATAAAAAGACGTAAGAAACAAAACTTTAATATGTGAAATGTTTTATGTTGAGACACTATTGCTTATTTTGATTACTTGTGTTATTATATTGCCTCTCATCCAATCAATTTTCAAGTACATATTTACGATCTACAAGAAGCAGATCGTTTGAGGTGGGCATTATTGCCTATTGCTAGTGACTGATTCTGGTGGTGCAGTCTCCTATGACCCGGCTGCTTCTTATTCTTTTTTATGTAAGTCTCTGTACGTTAGATCTGGGCCAGAGGCTTTACTACTTTTTGGTCTATTATCACGTGTTTCACTTCTTGTAACTCTGAGTATTATATTCAAGTTACTACAGCTCAATGCTCTCATACTTTCTCCTTGCCCAATTTATTGAGAAAATCCTGCAATGGGAACAACTTTCAGCACTTGGATAATTAAAATCCTTCCCTGGGGTCATGGCGACCACATGCACTGGGATTGAGATTGCTCAACTGAACAAAATGACCAAAGGACTTGGACACAGGATAGCACGTGCTGATTAAAAGGAAAATATTTTAGGAATTAAATATAAGGAGCCAACGTAATGATACAGCCTTAACTAACTATTCCTAAACTTTAGCCACTTTCACAGGCAGTGGAAGAAAATCGGAGTAATTTGAATGGAAAGTGGAAAAACACAAATTAATATAGTTGTACATCAGCTTCTCTACAATAGTGACGAGGTGTAGACAGCTTTCGTAAGAGTTTTCTTCTACTTTGGTTTATGTTTGCAAAGTCAGTAAATACCAAATCAAATTCAATAACCATTTTACACAGCTCTGTCCTGTTTATTAAATGCTAAGCAAGAATTTCAAATGCAAAATCGGTAATAAACTTTAAAAGTAATATGTCTTTAAGTATTAGCTCATTTAAGCATGCCATTTATCATAATGCATTTCACTTGCCAGTTCAATAGTCTTTATTCAGTCATAACAATGACCATAAAAACACTGAATTAAAATACATTATACATCATATAATTTTTCAAAAACAGAGGTTACTAAAAGGCTTCTTACAACAAATGAAAAGAGATTGAAAACATCATTGAATATAATTTATATATACATTTATCCATTTTATATAAAATGACTGTATTAGCACTCCTTGGGACAAGTACTCATTTAAAACTATTGCTAATCTTATCCGGGCTAAAGAAAAGTGTCTTTATGAAGCATACCTCCTACTCAGTTTTATTGCAGACAAAATATAGTTGAGGACAGAGAAACAAATCGGAGTATTTAAAAAAAAAAAAATTAAAATCACTCCCTCTTGGTGTGATGTTTAAAAGTGGTCGTAAGAAGCATCTTCTCAAGATACTATATTAAGTTTAAAAAAGTATAAAATGCGCTGTTTGTGGTGAGAAGTAATTACATGGGCATCACTGAAGAGATTCAAACCAGGACCCAGAGTTAGGGAAAGGTGGTGACTAAATAATGAACTGTATGTAACTTGAACCTCGTGAGGAAAAATCTATGTTCTGGTTTTTCCACTCTGGTTAAATACAGCTCTGTCCGGGGCGTTGTGGAAAAAGGCAAATAGTTAACAACTGAGGTTAAATGACTGACCTTGCGATTCTAATCTCTTCATCCTTCATAAAAAAAATTCCTTAACTATGGCCTTAGTTTGGGGCCCAATGCTATCTGGAAAATCTGAGGTTAATCAGGACCATATAATTAAAGCTTTTCTTGACATATGCTAGCCAAGGGATAGAGCAGCTTTTGTCCAAATACAGACCGTTGCGCAAATTTTCTCTTGAGAAACCCGCTTGTGGGCTACACCAGATTTTAACCCAGAGTAAGAGGGGGGGCATTTTAACTTTGTCTTCCAAATAGCCCATACCAAATTCACGGTAGGAGATAAATCTTGGGGTTGATTTCAGGATGGTCGGTAACTGACATAGGAACTGGATTTCAAAGGCCTGCATTCTAGGTGGTATTTCATGACCCCACACACCCGCTCAATATGTTCCCACACCCAGACATTTAGATTTATATAGCTTAACCATCTCTTTAATTGGCTCATGCCCCAGTTTCTTTGCAAATCTAAAAATAGATTCACACACTATTCCCATTTTCTGTATTCTCTGGCTAGTAGTGCCGCCCCATGACAGATTTGCTTCAAACAGGACACCAAAATAATTAAAATGTAAAACCTTAGTGATCGGTGTCTCACCAATAAGAAAGATTTGGCTTTGCTATCTTTTTAGACTGCATGTCAAAATAAACGATTTCTGATCATTTACTTTTAAACTCAGGTTTTTCATAAAACTGTTAAAACCATTTCAAAGTTTCTGGAGGCCAGTTCCTCTTTGTGAGATTAGAACTGTGTCATCTGCATAGAAAAGAACTGGGACTAGATGAGAGGAAATTCTAGGGTTATTATTGGTACATAAACTCAGGGCTTTGTCTAGGGAATTAATAGTAAATAAAACCGGAAAAGGTGCCATTGTACAGCCCTGCAGGACCCCTCTGGCTACCTTTTATAGGTCGAGTACAAACGCATTGTTGAGTGTATCGGACCTTGAGAGTGGTATCCCAGGGTAACTGCCTTATAAGGTTCAACAATGGTGAGTCCACCCCCGTTGCCTCCATCAGAGACCAACACTTTCCCCTGTCCACCTAGTCAAAAGCACAGGAGAGGTCCATAAACACCATATGTAATGAATCTCTCCTGGCCTTGACGTATTTTCAGAGTTAAGGGATAAGTTCCGTGCCTGCTCGATGGTCCCCAGGCCTGGGTGGCAACGATATTGAGCCTTTGAGAATAAGGAATTATTTTCTTCCCAAATTTCCAGTGTTTTCAGGATCACTCATACTATAGTTATTACTGTGACATCTTACAAATAAATTGGGTAAGCATTAGGGTAGTTCCTATTCCCTTCCTTGAATATAATTAATAAAATGGATTCCCTCCATGTGTTAATTGGGGCCCTCTTTACAACTGCTTTAAATATGTTAGTTACTAATGGGCCTCAAATTTCCAAATAAACATGTCAATGGGGACTCTATCGGGGCCTGGGGCCTTGCCTTGGGCAGCGCTCTGGATAGCTCTAGTGACAGCTGTTAGATCAATTTCACGTTTCATTTAGTTTAATGTTTACAGATTTCCTGATGTTTTGTAAAATCGCTTTTAATAAAGTTTTGGTTTATCATGTAATACCAGCAAGAGGCACACCAGAATATGCCGCCCACCAGCATTTTCACTTTCGGGGGTCAATGTGCTCGGTGACTTACATCAAAGTATTTGAAACAAACACATTGCATGTACTGTTTTAAGTTCATTAGGAATATTGGTTTTATATTTGTAATTTTTCACTACGTAATTTGTGCTCAAATCTAATTGATAATCTAGACCCGGAGTGTGCCGTTTGTGCATGAGGGCCAAGTTCCTGGATTGCTGCCTGTTAAGTGCTATGTAAATCATTTCTGTTAAAATTAAATGCATTTTATGTACCTCATGTCAATATCGGGGAAAGGCGGCATGGATAACTGGGACCAATTGTGGACACCCTGGTGCAGACTCATACAGAGAGCTTCTCATTGCCTTGAGTAGCAAGCATTTTTACAATGGGCCTCTAAAAGAGAAAATGAGGGTTACTTGAACAGAGCAGCATGTTGTTGAGCATTCCTTCAACTCCAGAGCTGCTCTGCATGCCTCAAATGATTTCAGAGGTCAACCAGAGCATGACAGGTGGTGTAATGTTCAAGAAACGCAAAGAAATGCCACATCTGAAAATGACACCCAAAAAATGTGTATTACGCAAATGGGAATTACTTGTGCTCGTGGGTAACATTTTACACATTCCTGCTTCTGAGTATTTAAAATGCGTCTGCTCTTAAAAGAAGGAGGTACCCCAGGTAGTGCTTACTTTGGGACTCAAGCAACCAAACTCATAGTAGAGAGTTCAGAATTAAACGGAGGCACAGATTGTGCTGGATTTCCTGCTATGTGGCAAGAAGGCAGAATCGCCCAGCAGCATGCTTCATAACAGCAATCCTTGTTTGTTGTACTTGCCAGGTAATTCATCATTTACGAAATCCAATGGTGTTCAATTTCATTCGTAAAACATCCATGAATAACATTAATTCATCCAAACCCAATGCATTTCGGGTCTATTCCAGACCCTTCATCAGGGGTCATTCATCAATTCTATAAAGTAAACAAAAAGGCAAATTATCTACTGGCCCTCCATGCTTAATGCACAATAATGTCTTTAAACGAAAAGTGCGCATGCAACAGGGTGATGGCAGAAAACGCTAAGTGAACTTGTGCCCAAAAAAATAGCAAATCATGTTAACTACGAAACTTCACGTGTACATAACAAAAGGCCTGATGACATGCGAAGCATAACACGCAGTGTACAAAACATAATACATAAAGATAGTGTTCAAAATAAAGTTTTACGGTATGAATCAACTCAAAACAAAGTCGCGGTGTCAAGCGATTTTACGCGGTGTCAAAGAAATGGTAGGCATAAGGACCTAAACCTCCTATTCTATCACCCATCGTGAAACTGAACGCCAATCCATTTCCAAGCGTGCTGCGAACTCACCGAGTATAGTGATTGTGCGTGGCTTCCTCAGCCAGGAACGTGTGCGTGACGTAAAAGACGTGTCTATTTAAAATAGAGGTAGAAAGCGGATCACAGTGTCTCTTAGTAGACATAGAAAAAAGATGTGAGTGAAGGCGCGTCAACTGTCTCGTAATGTGAGACATTATCTAGCAATACGCAAAAGACAAAAATAATAAAAAATAATAAACAATTCATTGTAAACATATTGAAAATAATCAATCTGATGTAAGTAATATTTACAGAAAACAACTATATTCAATCCTATCATTTAATCCCATCGGTTGCAAAGATTGCAATTTTTTGGTCCAAAAAAATTCAGAGCGTGCTAGTGATTTGGAAGGATCACAGTCTCTTGACGGCTTTTGTGCTTCCAGAATGTTGAAACGCAGTTGCGATATGTTATGCCTGGCCTCTTTCCAATGTAATGCTACTGATGACTTATCATTCATCAAACAAATATTACTTTTGTGTTCTCCTATTCGTGTCTTGACTTTTCTTTCTGTTCGACCCACATAAATTTTATCGCAAGGGCATTTCAAAGCGTAAATCACATTCATAGTGTCACAAGTGCTCAAGTGTTGTAATTTGATTTTATATCCTTTGGTTGGATGGTTGAAATGAGCACCTGTCATGACGTTATTGCAGTGTATACAGTTCATACATTTTTGCATACCTTTGAATGTTTTTTTGTGATCCGTTGCTCCTTTAGTCAACAATTCTTTGAGATTCTTGGACCGCTGCATCGCAAAGATAGGACGTTGCGGAAAGAGATGACTGAGATCTGGTTCAGTTTGTATAATATCCCAATGTTTCATAATGGTTGATTTAATCGTTGTGGACTGTGTTGAGTGTTTTAATACACAAACTATTCGATTAGTCTGTGCTCTCTCAGTGGTTTTCAGTAGCTCGGTACGATCAACAGTTTCTAGTCTTTTGCTAGTTTGTTCAAGAATGCGATCCGGATATCCTCTATTGCAAAATCTGTTGGAAAATTTATGGGTGATGTCTATTGTATCTTGAGGGTCCGAAGTTATTCTTTTTAATCGGATGAATTGAGAGTATGGTAAGTGTTCTTTTAGAGCAAATTGGTCAAAACTGTTGAAATGCAAACAGTTGTTTCTGTCCGTGGCCTTGATGTATACATTGGTTTTGATCTTACCATCACCGATTTTGAATGAGCACATCCCAAAAATTAATCTGAGATTTATTGATTGAATGAGTAAATTTGATGCGATTGTGGATGTGATTTAGATCAACGATGTTCTTCTCCAAAAGACTACGGTCACCTTTCCAAATTATCAATATGTCATCAATGTACCGTTTGAATAAGATCAAATGTTGAGTCCATGCTTCATTGTTTAGGATGTGGTCATGTTCGAGTTTGGCCATGAAAATATTGGCATATGAAGGTGCCCCGGTAAAGCCCATAGAAGTGCCATTGTTCTGAGCATAAAAGATGCCTTTCCATTCGAAGTAACTATGGAATAATGCGAAATGAAGCAATTCCAAAAGAAACACTTTTTCAGCCTTGATGTTATTGTGATTCAATAGTGCCCATTCAATGGCATCTAATCCATCATTGTGCGGTATAGAAGTATAAAGGGAAGTGACATCCACAGTACATAGGTGCCATTCATTGATATGTTCAAGATTCAGACTCTGTAGGATGTTTAAAAGGTCAGTGGTGTCTTTAAGGTAAGATTCTTGTTGTTGCACAATGGGTTGTAAAAAATAATCCAAATATTTGCCAATAGGTTCAGAAAGTGAGCCACATGCTGACTCTATCGGACGAAAAGGTGGGTTTTCCAAATTTTTATGAATTTTTGGCAGCATTTATAGTTTGGGACGTCTTGGATATGTAGTGTATAAAAATTTCTTGGTCTTGTGATTGATCCAGCCCATCTCTCATGCCCGTGTGAGAATTTGATCTAGAAGACTTTGTTAACTGGAAGTGGGATCTTGGTCTAGTCTGGTATATGTGTCACTGTCAGTGATGTGTTGCATTACGCTTTGCTCATAGAATTCCGAATCTAGAACCACAAGGGCTCCTCCTTTGTCAGCTTTTGAAAACATAAGCGATTGATTATTAGACAACTGTTTAAGAGTACTCCATTCTTTAGGGCTGAAGTTTTGTTTGATTTTCTTACCAAAATTGATTTTGCTCATATCTGCTTTAACTAATCTTTCAAAAGTATCAATCGACTTGTGTGAAATTGGAGAGCAAAAAGAACTTTATTCAAACGGTACATTGATGACATATTGATAATTTGGAAAGGTGACCTTAGTCTTTTGGAGAAGAACATCGTTGATCTAAATCACATCCACAATCGCATTAATTTACTCATTCAATCAATAAATCTCAGATTAATTTTTTGGATGTGCTCATTCAAATCGGTGATGGCAAGATCAAAACCAATGTATACATCAAGGCCACGGACAGAAACAACTGTTTGCCTCTTAACAGTTTTCACCAATTTGCTCTAAAAGAACACTTACCATACTCTCAATTCATCCGATTAAAAAGAATAACTTCGGACCCTCAAGATACAATAGACATCATCCATAAATTTTCCAACAGATTTCGCACTAGCACGCTCTGAATTTTTTTGGACCAAAAAATTGCAATCTTTGCAACCGATGGGATTAAATGATAGGATTGAATATAGTTGTTTTCTGTAAATATTACTTACATCAGATTGATTATTTTCAATATGTTTATGTTTACAATGAATTGTTTATTATTTTTATTATTTTTGTCTTTTGCGTATTGCTAGATAATGTCTTTCACATTACGAGACAGTTGACGCGCCTTCACTCACATCTTTTTTCTATGTCTACTACGAGACACTGTGATCCGCTTTCTACCTCTATTTTAAATAGACACGTCTTTGCCGTCACGCACACGTTCCTGGCTGAGGAAGCCACGCACAATCACTATACTCGGTGAGTTCGCAGCACGCTTGGAAATGGTTTGGCGTTCAGTTTCACGATGGGTGATAGAATAGGAGGTTTGGGTCCTTATGCCTACCATTTCTTTGACACCGCGTAAAATCGCTTGACACCGCGACTTTGTTTTGAGTTGATTCATACCGTAAAACTTTATTTTGAACACTACTATCTTTATGTATTATGTTTTGTACACTGCGTGTTATGCTTCGCATGTCATCAGGCCTTTTGTTATGTACACGTGAAGTTTCGTAGTTAACATGATTTGCTATTTTTTTGGGCACAAGTTCACTTAGCGTTTTCTGCCATCACCCTGTTGCATGCGCACTTTTCGTTTACAGACATTATTGTGCATTAAGCATGGGGGGCCAGTAGATAATTTGCCTTTTTGTTTACTTTATAGAATTGATGAATGACCCCTGATGAAGGGTCTGGAATAGACCCGAAATGCATTGGATTTGGATGAATTAATGTTATTAATGGATGTTTCACGAATGATATTGAACACCATTGGATTTCGTATAAATCACTGTTGCATGGAATTAATGCAATAAATTTTCAAACATTGAATACTGTTCTACAATTGTCCATAACTAATTGAGCAAGAACATTTGACTAATTGGTTGATAGCAATTTTATTTGCTGTGACAACAGTGCTCACACCAGCAGAAGTGTTTTCTCTTCATGCACTTTCGACTGGATATTTTCTAAATGACGCCTTGGTCAGACGTCATGGTGTTTGAAGCACACGAGTAATCTTACTAAAAGTACACGTTCAACTAAGAGTGCACGTCTGCATCTATCCAGAATAATTCATCATTTACTGCATACCTTACTGGTGTTGACAAAAGGCATTGTACCTCAAATGAATTAAGAGTTGTAGAAATGCCTGCACACTTTGTGTAGTGCGTTGCTAAAGACTTTGTTAAAGGTAACTGATGTGTTGATTGCTGATATTAGCCAATACAAGAGGTGAGAGTATAGCCGACATAGAGTAAACATACATGTATGATAAGAATGGATTTTCCCAGTAATAAACTTTGTAGCTCATTTGAATTAAGAGGTAGAGAAATTACTGCACACTTTGTGTAATGGGTCACTACACAGTTTTTTTAAATTAACTGCTCACCGTCTGGCGTTGATTGCTATAATTAGCCAATTAAAAAGGTGACCGTGTTGCCAAGATAGATCAACCATTCATTGTTAGTAGTAATAACTTTGATCTGTTACAGGATGCATACCCTTAAAGACTAGCGGCCCAATTTAGAGTGTGGCACATAGGGTACTACACCATAAACGTTGCGGAGTACCTTGTCCATCAAACTCTTGCTTCTCCCGATCTATTATGAGTTGAGTGTAGCTTCATCTTTTTTAAGGCAAAGTCCCCACTTGGTCTGCCATTGGAAAGCTTATTTTGACAGCCCAGTGGTGTAGGGGGGCCTACGGAGTAAAGACATCAGACCCCCCGCCCTAATTAGAGTGGGCGGTCTGATGTATTTTTTTCTCTAATCTTCACACCAGGAAAAATCTGATGGTCTCAAGTGGGGGAAATTCCTATGGTGTGGGGGTCATTAGTTTTTTTGTTTTTCAATAACAAACTCCCACTTCTGGAATTTGTTTTTGAAAAACAAAAAAGTTTGGTGCTCAAACACCTTGTAGGCGGCGGTTGCACACCAAACTAGAAGTGTCTTATCAGGAACAGAAGTAATGGTGGCTCCTCTGAAGGCATATATTCTCCACTGGGCCACGGGTTATCTCCAGATAAGGTAGGCGGTAGTCTGTCAGGATGGCAGGCATAATGTCCTCTGCAACCCTATCACATGGGGAGCCTCCTGACCGTTTTTAAATGAGACCCTAATTGTTATTTGTAAATTAAATGTGCAGACAAAAAGAATATTTTCTCCTATGCCATGATTTGTTTTTATTTCACCAAATGTGCGTGTTCACATAATGGACACTGTTGTCAAAGCTGCAATTATTAGAGGTTTAAGAGGAATCATACATATGTTGCATGAGGTAACATACCTTGAATCCTAAAGTACCTCTTAGTCAGACATATAATAATAAATATAGTAATTGGACTGTTTTCTTCTGCAAAATAGAAAGAGGGTTGCATAATATACATTTCTTTGTTGCATAATTTCACCAACCATGCTCCATAAATTTGTTGTCCACTGTCGCATTATGCTTATAAATTTAATCTCCAATTTAATTTGTGCTCACTTCGTTCATTAACTAATAATCACATTTTGACACCCACCTCACACCATGTCAGTGTGTGCTATTGTCCTGACCCTTAATTCTGGTCTGAAAACCCACTGATATATGTCCACGTGCTTGTTTTCTTGCCGATTCATACACATGTATACGTGCATTTCATTTGCAAACATGTTTGCCCCTGAGAAGCTCTTCCATGCACTGTGGCTGTTAAATTCCACAATATGCACATCTTTGAACAGAACAGCAGTACCAGAAGCCCGACTATCAACGCCTTCCGATTTGCGCCTCATTTCTCGTGGTCAAGTGTGCTCACAAAGCTAGCTTGCTGCTGTAATGCCTTTAAGTGTGGACATAGTTTAGCTGCTTCGCTCTCGTTTGTTTTGTTAGCTTATTGGCATGTGTATAGAACGTTCTACTATGGCAATAGCACCATTGCGCTTTCTTAGTGTGGGTGCGGCCCTGGCACTGCCATCTTTGGAAATCATATGTTGTTTCTTGTTATCTGGTTGTAAAAGATCAGTAGCATTTGCTCTTTTGTCGAACTTGGATTTTAGAATTTAGCAAGGCGTTTTACTATCCAGGAATATATACTGTGGTTGCGTAGGAGCGCAACGTGTTCCTGCAACACTGGAAAACATGCATACTTGTACAAAATTAAGCAAACATCATATATAATGCAGAGAGAGAAGATGAGATATACTTATCTGGTCTGTGAGCAGCGAAGAAAGAGGAGTTGGTTACAGAGGCAAAGGACTAGGGGCCTGATTACGATGGCGGGGGGACCGCCACAGCCAGGCTGTCGGTGGCAGTCTCCCCGCCATTGTAAACAAGTTTGTTGCCTGCCATATAACAATGGCAGGTGGATGCGTGGCGGTCAGAATGTCCTACAGCCACCGGTCCGACAGTTGGAATCCATCTGATTGCCTGTCGAACCGCCAGCTATCCCTGGAATGGCAGCGGTGCCTGCCAGGCACATCTGTAGGGATTACGATGTCCCTTACCCGCCAGCCTTTCCACTGCGGGTAACCCGCCATAGAAAAGCTGGCCGAAAGGGACAATGGGGGCCCGTAGCGGGCCCCCCTTTCCCTCTGGACCACAGACACAGTACCTGGGGGGCACCTATGGCGCCCTCATACATATCCCCGCACCATGTGGCAGGCACCACGTGGTGTCTTCCACATAGTGCAGGGATATGTGTGGGGTCTCTGTTTTGTATTGCGGTGGGTGCAGCACCCGCCGCAATACAAAACATGGTCAAAGCGACCGCCGCAATGGCGGTCGCATTATAATTAGCCCTGTGGGACCGCCGCCATCATAATCAGCCCCTATGTTGGGGATTCTAGCCTCTGTTTGGACAACCCCGCTTGATTGTAGGATTCTTGGACATCATTTGTTTTCATCATTCCCAGTGTTCCATGGGAAATGTAGTTTTGGTTGATAAAGAAGGGGTGCTATTCAATAGAGTAGAGAAAGATAAAGTCTCATCCTAGCCTCATGTTGTGACATAGAATTGTGTGAAGAGCCTTGTATGCATGTGTGAGGAATTTAAGGTTATTCTTCTGTCGACTGAGAGCCAGTGGAGGAGTTCAGTGATGAGGCTGCAATGGGGAGTGTTGAGGATTAGTATTGCTGTGGTGTTCTGGACATTCTAGAGTATTTGAACGAGTTTCTGGGTGACGCCGGCGTAGGTTGTGTTGCCGTAGTCAAGTCTGCTGCTGATGAGGTCATGGGTGACTGTCTTCCTGGATTCGGCGGGAATTCATCTGAAAGTCTTTCGAAGCAGGCAGAGTGTGTTGAAGGAGGCCGAGGAGACGACATATATCTGGCGGTCCATTGTGAGCGAGGAGTCCAGTACGATGCCGAGGTTTTGTGTGTGGTTCATGGGGGTAAGGAGACTTCCTAGAGAAGAGGGCCACCAGAAGTCGTTCCAAGTGGAGAGGGAGGCTCCCAGGATGAGGACTTCTGTCTTTTCTGAGTTGAGCTTCAGGTAGCTGTCCTTCATTCAGGCGGCGACTGCTTTTATTCCCTTGTGGAAGTTGTTCCTGGCGACAGTGGGTTCTTTGACGAGGGAGAGGATCCACTGATCTCTGTCAGTTTCGAGAGGTGCGGTGGGAGTCTAACCCATTGTGTTCTGCCGGTGAGAAGGGGCGGATCCAGTTGAGAACCTTGTCTCGGATACCAGCGTCATGGAGTCTTGAGGCTAGGGTGTGTGGGGAGACAGTGTTGAAGGATGACGAGAGGTCCAGTAGGATGAGGGCCGCGGTTTTCCCCTGGTCGAGGAGGGAGCGGATGTCGTCAGTTGCAGCAAGAAGGATGGTCTGGGTGCTATGATTGCTTTGGAATCCGGATTTGGAGAGGTCCAGGATGTGGTTGGTTTCGATAAAGTCAGCGAGCTGGGTGTTGATGGGTTTTTAGATTACTTTGGCTGGGAAGGAAAGCAGGGAGATGGCTCTGAAGTTCTTGAAGTCCGTCGGGTTCGTGGAGTGTTTCTTTAGGAGGGGTTTGATCTTTGGGTGTTTCCAGTCGTCGGGGAAGGTGTCGGTCTCGAGCGAGCAGTTAATGGTTTGCATAGCTCAGGTGTGATGGTAGTGGCAGCTCTGTGGAAGATGCGGTGCGGGCAGGAGACCAAAGGTGCTTCGGAGTGGATGCTTTTCATGGTCTTTATGGTGTCATCTGTGGTGAATGGGAACCAGCTGAGCAGAGTTTGTCGGGGGGTGCATCAGTTGTTTTGGTTGCTGGAGTGGTGGGGTGGTCCTGGGTGTCGAAGTTGTTGTAGATAGTCTTGATCTTGTGGTAGAAGAAGGTGCCAAGTCTGTTGCAGAGGTCTTGGAAGGGTGGGACATCTATGGCCTCGCTGTTGGGTTTGGTGAACTCCTTCATGATGCTGAAGAGTTCTTTGCTATTGTGTGCGTTGTTGCTGATTCTGTCTGGGAGGGCCTTCTTTCTTGTGTATTTGAAGAGGTGATGGTGTGCCGTGGTGGCTGCTTTAAAGGCGGCTTGGGCTTCCAGGGTTTTGTTGTTGAGCCATGTCTCCTCGATCCGTTTACAGGTGCGTCTTGACTCTTGAAGCGCAGGATGAACCAGCTTGCTTTTTTAACATGTTGTTTGCCAGTGGCTGTCTTGAGTGGTCAATGGTGTCAGCACAGTTTGCGATCTATTGGTGGAGGTTGCATGCTGTGGTTTTGATGTCTGAGGATGTTGGTTGTGATGTGTCATTGGGGAAGGTGGTGAGTTGATCTTCTGTGACTCTGTTGCAGCTTCTGCGGAGTAACCTGTGGGCGTGCTGGTGTGCAGTGGGTTTGTTGAAAGAGATGTGGATGCAGTGGTGGTCGGTCCAGAGGAGTGGTGTGGCTGTAGGAGATGCTATTTCCTGCAGGGTCAAGTGTGTGTCCTTTTGTGTGCGTGGGAGAGATAACTAGCTGTTTATGTTTGAGTAGGATGTAGTCGGTGGATGCAAGGGCCTGGGGTGTGATGAGGTCAACAATTGCTCCGGTGAAAGAGGCGCGGGGACCGGATAGTCTGTAGACGAGGGTGCAATGGAGGGTGGTTTTCGGGTTGGTTTGGATCTGGAAATGTAGGTGTTCCCTGTGGGTCTGGTGGGTGGTCGGGCAGAGGGAGCTATTGTGGACGATGTTGATTCTTCCTCCTGGCAGGATACCTTGCGGATGATATTGTAGCCGTTGGGGATGGCGGTGACGATGTCTGGCACTGAGCTGAGTATGTGTCGGTTTCCGTCCGGAAGGTGATGTCAGGCAAGGCAGCGTCGAGGAGGTCCCAGATCTCTGTGGCGTGTTTGTGGAGGGATCGTACATTGAGCAGGATGCACTTGAGAGGCTTGGGTGCGTTGAGGATCGGTAGGTTGGGTGAGGGAGCCATGGTACGGAGGTGGGTGAAGGTGAGTCAGCAGTGAAGGCAGGAGAGCGGGCCGTGGGTGTTGGTCGGCATCGAGAGCTGGCAGTTGTTGCGTCCGGGGTTGAGATTGTGGAGGATGCTGGATTCATAGCAGTAAATTACATAGCTACAGTGGTTTTGTCAGGTATGTGACTGATTTCTTCACAACATTATTATTTTCAAAAGTAGACAATAGGAACACATGTGGAAACCACTTCATGTATACCGAGTTCAATCAGGATATTTATTTAAACTAAATTTATCAGGCTGTCAACAAAAACAGTGACAAATAATGCATTGAAAAAAGTGCTCAGTGACTTTTTTGAAGTGAAAGCAATATATACAGGTTTGAAATAAAATATGTACAGGTATTCACAGAAGAGATTCCAAATTGTTTGCAAAGGAGGTCAGTACATGTATAATCAATGTCTCTGGTAGTGCACCCAGTTGCATTATATTCAGAGTCCAGAGACTCAATGATATTGATCCAACAAGTTAACAACGCCGACGTTTCGACCCTGATGACAGGTTATTTCAAGGGTGTCATGGCGGGTCTTCCTCAAGGCTATAGAGTAGGTGTGGACAGCCAAATGCTGAAGTCTGAAATTCTCAGGAGCACTCTTTTTCCCGAATCCAAAGAGTATTTGTTGTGAATCAGGCGCCAGTGTGGTCTTGCTTGGTAACTGGAAACCAGACAATAAATTAGCCCTTTATTCTTTCTAGAGGCATGTGATTTTGAATGACGCGTCCTCCACGGAGACAGTCTTGGACATGTGTTCCTATTGTCTACTTTTGAAAATAATAATGTTGTGAAGAAATCAGTCACATACCTGACAGAACCACTGTAGCTTTGTTGTTTCATACCCCGGTTCTGAGGGACACAGGGTATCCCCATTGTTTTTTGTGGATTCATGGCAGTGTCGGGTCAGATGACCAGGGTCCCTGGTGCCGGGCGTGGTCAAGTGGTGGACGGGCGCAGACCGACTTGCCTTTGGTATGCCATCAGCACATCCGCATGGCGCCCACCATTAAGTAGTGTTGAGGGGAAGGGCTAGTCAGCTGGGAGGCGGGAAGCAGGCAGCGGGAAAAACAACACTAGACGGGGGAGGGGCCGTGGGGGTCAGCAGCTGTGGGAAACCTGGAGAGCAAGAAAAAAGAGGCAAAAGGAAAGCAACTGAGAAAATGGCAAGAAGTGAAAAAAGGTGCAAAGATTAGGAGGGAAAAAAAAGAGAGCAAAGAAAAGACAAAAGCAGCAGACGGACAGAGAGCAGAAGAGCAGAATGTTCTCTCACTGGACGACCAGGGATGAGGCGCAGGCAGAAGCCTGCGGGTGTAGGAGGGCCTCAAACACCCAACCCAGAAGGGTCAGAGCGCACTTAGGGGTCAGCTACTTAGCGGTTGAGCTGCGTGGGGGAGAACAGTGGCACTGATCAGGTCAGTGGGCTTGCTCTCCTTGCTGCACTGCGGCTGCCATTAAGTAGTGTGAGGAGAGGGCTGGTCAGCTGAGAGTCAGGGAGTGGGAAAAACAGTGCGCTGGAACAGAAGGGGCTGTGGGGATCAGCAGCGGTGGGAAAATGGGAACGCACTTGAGGTCAAGAAAAAGAAGCAACAAGAGTAAAGAGGCAAAAGGAAAAAACTGAGAAAAAGGTAAGAAGAGAATGAAGGCACAAAGAGTAGCAGGGCTGGACTGGCCATAGCGGGCACCGGGTGTTTCCCCGGTAGGCTGCTAGGGTGGGGGCCGGTTTTGGGCTCCTGGGGGGCCGTTTTTGTTACCGGAGGTCGGCAGTATCGGCCCCCTGTAACAAAGATGGCCGAAACCGGCCCTCGCAAACTGCTCAGCTGCACTTCCCCTCACACGAGGGGGAGACGGCTTAGCAGTTTGCCAGGGCCGGTTTCTGATCCCAGTCTGGCCCTGAAGAGTAGGAGGAAAGAAAAAGACAGAGCAAAGAAAAGACAGAAGAAGCAGAGGGACAGGGAGCAGAATGCTCTCCTGCTGGACCACCTGGAATGAGGAGCAGGCAGGAGGCTGCAGGTGGAGGAAGGCCTCGAACACCCAACCCAGAAGGGTCAGAGTGCACTCCGGGGGCAGCTACTTTGTGGTGGAGCTACGCGGGGTCAGGTCAGTGGGCCTGCACCCTTGGCTCCATGTAATCAGGTCCATTGAAGTACACTGTGCATCAACACTCCCGCTCCAGGCTCTGGCTCTTTGCAAGGTTGGCGTTCCTCTCAGTCTGCTGCGGTGAGAGCTGCGCTATATTGTTACAATCTGGTGACCCCTTAGTGCAGTTGAAGCCCTAAAAGCAGCTGTAGGTCATGACTCGTCACAGAGCTTCAACAGAAAGTTGCCATCTTCCCTCGTGGGTAACTCCACCCCGGCCTTCTGATTGTGACTCTGCATGCTGATTGAACTCATCAGTGACATCTAATATCCGTAATGTCCTGAAAGCGTACATTATCCCATACGTAATTAATTAAACATATAGCTTGCTCTATTAAAATATTAAAACGTAATTAATTAAACATAAAGCTTGCTCTGTTAAAATATTTACATTCAGCATTTACGAGAAATGATTTGTCTTCATGACCGTCCCCAATTCAGTGCTACTTTTATCATCTGTACCATGGGTAACCCTGAGCTAAGACTGCTTTCGTCATTGGGTTGTATGGAATGCAGCTGTCACAACGTGCAGGTTTTTTTTAAATACAGAACCTGAAAACCTGGCTATTCAGCATGGCTCAGATTGCAGCCACTGCAGCCCAATGCCCCATTATCCTCCTTTACTGGCTACAGACGTAATCACCTGTTGTGCATAGGCCCTTGTGATGTCATCCATGAGGTCAGAGAAGGAGCAAGGGCACTGAGTTCAGAAGGATTAACAGCCGATTGTTTCAATCATTATTAACATAGCATTCATTAGGTCAGAAGCACAACATAGGTACGCTGGCTCTTAAGTGTGTCAGGCCAATCCTTTGCAGCATGTTGCTAGGCGTGAATAAAATGTCCTGATTTTAAATTCATACTTAGTCTGAAGCCAGGAATTGTCTCACGAGTCCAAACAGTCACGCTAGCGTATTGTGTAATATTCGCGAATATATTCCCAGGGCTCCTCATATTTTCTGATATTCTTGCAGCTAATAAATGAATGAGGATTATTTACAAAACTGTGAAATGGCAGTTTGTATGTGACTCCCAAGGAAAAAAGGTGACGTCACAGAAGATGAGGCCGGGTCCTGCAGAATATCCAGGACTGATATTGTAGAGTGCTCCATATTGTATCTTATTTAATATATTAGATTATGTACAGAAATAAAGTTTAAAAATATATATAATTAGCAAATAAATCAGGAAGTCGCTCAAATATTGGAACTAGAAGACAGATACAGTAGTTTTATTTTGAATTCACAGATAATTCAGTTCAAAAGAATGACAACAGAAAGCCAAATTAAAAAGAAACGAATCTGTGCATTTTTCAAAGCCAAACCGTTAGCCTGCTCTAGGACAAGCAGCGAAGAGTACAGTTTGAGAGGTTTTTTTAGGCAGATAATATACGGGAGGGCAAACATGAGTGACTTATATCTGTAAAAACAGCACTAGTTGAAATGCCGAAGAATCCCAATATCCCTGGAGCCTATCAAACATCTCAGCAGTGATGTCTATGAATCTTTCACTGCACACCTGTTTTTTAACTTGGGAAAGCACGTTCATTTGAATGGCGTTTTCAGACATTAATGTAGGATTTTTTGTTCCATCATGGTGTAACTCTGGGCGTGTCTTCGGAACTTTTTACTTAAAATAGAAATTAAAACAGAGGTAAAAAGGAAATCAACTTTTTGGCCAAAAGCTGCTCCGTGTAACAGCTCCTGTCACAGTAGATCCTGCCAGCCGGGCTCTAAGAAGAGAAAATCAGCGGATGTTTTCTACCTATAAACCAGCGCCCTTATAATGTTTTTCTCAATTCTTTAAAAATACACCTTTGTAGGCCCTTAAAGTGTAAATAAAACTTACATAAATTCACTAAAAACATTCAAGTGTAAACAAAACTTGCATAAAATCACCAAAACCATTTTATAGCCACATTCCATACTATGTTTCTCTGAATTGTAAAGACATATAGTACGGATACAATTACAAATGCTTTTTAAAATTTAAAAACATTTCGGTTTTGATTTTAATGGAAGTGTACTTTGTTGTTCTTGCCTCAAGTACATATCGTTTTTTAGGTCTGATTTTTGCTGTCAAACAAACCTATTGCTAACAATACACATTGAGTGGGCTTTGGGTCCTCCCTTCTCAACCATTGGTTTTCTTTGCCCAGCCACTTTCAGCCATGTGTTTGAGATCGTCATTCACATTTTAGCTTAACCCAGCGGAGTATTGTCCTCTTAAAGGCTGTATGAGCGAATCGTTCTGCATCTGCTCCTCTGTTTCCATTGAACTGTATGAGGGACTACTTCACACCCCTCTCTGTCAACTGCTGTTAGCTCCCTACCATGTGCGTTCCTCCAGTGTGCTAACACCGCATGTGTTAGCACATTGAACCCAGACCTATTGGCGCCCAATGTTTGTTTCTTGGGCAAACCGCTCCACTTTAAGGATTTGTTTATTTTGTTTGCAGATAGTTATTGTTCATTGGCGTGAGTCTCTCCTCCATTTTTTTCTGTTTGCCTCCTCTGTTTACGATGTTTTGATGGTTTATTGCTTTGGGCACTGTGCCACTGCTGATCAGTGCCACAGTGCAAGAGCTCCCTATGTTAAATTGTTACATTGATTGGTGTTACCATGATTGGCTTGGTTGACTTACTGTTCAGACCCTAGTCTAGTGCACTGCGTGTGCCAAGGGCATGTAAGTTAACTGCTGCTGGTGGGCTTGCAGCACTGGTTGTGCCACCCACAGAAGCAGCTTGTAAAATGTGTCTCAGGCCTGCCACTGCAGCGCCTGCGTGCAGTCCCTGACTGCCATGTCGACTTGGCAAGGAAACCTACTTGCCAGTCTCTAAACCTTCACTTTGCCACATTTCAGACACCTCTATGGTAGGCCCTAGGGCAGGGTGCATTGTTGGTAAAAGGTAGGTCATGCCCTGATGTGTGTGGCATGACCTAATAGTGAATTACAGCCATTTTCGTTTTTCACTATTGAAGGGCTACCTGCCTCCAATAGGCCAGACTGGGCAGACTGATTATTAACTCCATTATAATCTATCTGACTCAGGGAGCATGGTAGCAGGTCGAGTTTAGTATCCCTGAACTCAGAATTTAATAACACACCCTTTAGGATGGATGGTTTTTAAATTCTATGTTTGGAAATAGCCCTTTTAGAAAGTGGCTATTTTCTTGTCCAACTATTCACCGGTCTCTGCTGGTTTGGTGTGTGTGTCAGGGGCTGGGTGGCTCCAGAGGTCTGAATGAGTCAGTGTGGGGTGAATGAGGCATTTACACATAGAGTGAGGGAAGAGTAGCCTGCCCTGCCTGACACAATGCTGGCTCCACCTCCCGCTGGGCGCCTGATAGCCCTGCTCCTGCCAGTGACAATACTGGCTCCGCCTCCTGCTGGGCCGCTGAGGACTCTGCCCTGCTCAGTGAATAGGCCAAGTGCCTCTGCCTGGCAACACCCACAACGAACCTGAGATGGGGGGGGAATTCCCCTGCTTGGACAAAGGGAACAAAGGAGAAAAGGGGTATAGAGAAGGACCCCTGAACCAAGAACTCAGATCACTTCTGACAAGGAAACCTGTACCAAGGACAAGAAGCCTGCTGATCTAAGGACTTGCCTCCCCTTTCTGCCAGAGTGCTGTTTTGCTGTGGAGGAACCTGAAAGCTGCTTCTTTATTTTTGCCAAGGAACAAGGAGAGAGGAACTTGGTGTGTACTCTCTAAACGCTTGCTAGGAAATCTCCAAGGGCTGGAAGAGTGCCAGTCTCCTGTTGCAGTCACAGGGCCAAAGGACTTCACCATCTACTGAATTGCTGGAAAGTGTTGTTTCCAGTACACAAGGGAAAATCTGCAGTCTCGACGCCGCCGAATCCAGCTCGACATCGTGAGTAACGGCTCCAGTGTCCCGAGCCTTCGACGCCGGCCGCCGGGCCCGATCGACGCCAGCAGCAACGCCAGTGAGCAGTGGGTATCGGCCCCAGTTCCAAGTGACCCCGTCTCGACGCCGGTATCGACGCCAGTGAGGAGTGAGTATCGGCTCCACCTCCAAGCGACCCCGTCCCGATGCCGCTGCTGATCGCATCGACTCGTCGCCCTTCTCGACGCCGTGAGCGCTGCTCCGGCCCGACATCCCTCGACGCCGCTGCAGATCGACCCGACTCCGAGGCACGATCAACGCCGACCTCGACGCCGACATCTCGACGCCGTGGATCATCGTTTTCTTCATTTCTCAAGGTACTGTACTTGTGGGGTCTGTTGCAACTCCAGGCTCGACGTAGCGCTCCTCGCGGTCGACGCCGAACCTTGGGAATCTTGTAGACTCGACGTCGTGTGACCCCTGTGGGGGTCACATTGTTGCCAAAGAACTGTGTTTCAGAAGAATACTCAATTTTGTTGCTAAAGAACTATTTGCCAAGAAGAAACCTTACTTGAACTATTATTTTTCCTTCCAAAGAGTATTTATTAAGACTGTGGTATATTTTTGTCGTTATTTGGTCTTGTGCTAAGCCTTATATAAAAATCCTATTTTTATAATAACTTCTGTGTCGTGTCCATCTGTAGTGTATTCACTTTATTACTGTATGTGGTCATAAATGCTTAACACACTGCCTCTGGGATAAGCCTGTCTGCTCTGCCAAGCTACCAAGGGGGTAGCAGGGGTTATCTGAGTGTGTAATCCCCTTGCCCTGACTAGAGTTGGTAGGCCCCTATTTGTCAGAAGTGTATACCTCTGCCAACTAGAGACCGCCGGTTCTAACAGTTATCATGAAGCAAACTTCTTGCTCACTGTGCTATAGGTATGGCTTGGTTCAGTATAGAATACGAGACAACTGTCCCTCAAAAGATGGATGCAGAGAACAAGTTTTAGCATGCAGCACAGATGACCGGAAGCAACTGTAGTCTCCATTTTACTAGGTGAAATGTCAAACCTGGTGTCCTAAAACACTACGGTCCTCAGTCTGAGCAGCCTTTTAAATCTGGTGGGGCTGGTAACTGTAGTAAGCAGACCCATATGGGTCTCCCTTAACTCCACAGATGCCGTGTCTCTGGGAGGGAATCTGCACCTGCCAAAATGAGGAATTATAGACAGGAATTGCAGATTTGTCTCATTTCTAAAAGGACTCTGAGGGCTCCGCATATCATTTTCCTGTAATTCTTGCCAACCTCTGGCGAGAGGGGGAATACCACCCCTTTATCAGGCACTCAGTGTTAACAAATATTATTTGGCTGTACTGTGGGCCCACTTTGACTGATATGCTTTCTACTACGGTATATTTTGGAAATATTTGGGAAAGATAGTGAAGGTTTTATTAACCATGTTCAAAAGTAAAACGAAACCACATGAAACACGCTTATTTAGGTTAATAAATGTGTAAGGGGATATCATTTTGGAAATATGAGACAAATGTAGTAGCAGATACGGCGATTCAAATCAATGACAATAGAAAGAAAAATTCAAGAGAAATGAATTTGGCTTTTTTCAAAGCCAAGCCGTCAGGCTGTTCTGGGCGAATCAACAACGAGTTCAGCTTGGGAGTTAATTTCACTAGACAAGCAGGGAGTATAGAGATGGGCGAATGACTGGTAAAGCAGCACAACATAAATGACCTATTGAAACATACCAACAAAATAGACTGCTATATTGGCACACATCAGATGTTAGTTTTGTGTCTATGCCCATCTTGCAGGAATGAGCAAAACCCATATTGCTGTATCAGAACCGTGTGGTGGTCAGATCCCAGCAAAAGGATCAGCGGGGAGGGAAGGGTGATGTCGGCAGAGTCCCACTCTATGATAATAGGACTAATCACACATGAACATAGAGAGTCCAATGGAGTTCTAATATCAAGTAGGTACTAAAATCAGTATTTTCTAGAGAGAGCAAAGCTATCAGACTATATCAATCATTATGGCATCATAAACCCATTTTTATTCAGCATTTATTAGCATTATTCTGAAACAGAAATTAAGGGCAGAGTTTTCTTAGTGCTTAGAAATAATTTTGCAGTGCATTGAAGATAATGTTTACTGCAGTCTAAAACAGCAATACCTGGCTTTCTGGCATTTCCCTCATTAAAGCATCACACCATAACTGTTGTGTAGACGCTTCCCAAGCCCAAATAAACCCTTCTTAGAGTTGCTGGCCCTGGCTAATAAAAGTTAGACAGTCCCAGAGAAATGCAGAAACTGCTCATTCCAAACATGGCAGCACAATATATTACACTCGTGTATTTCTCTGACAGCAATATGGCAGCCTTACCAAATGTGCTTTTGAGAGGCTCTTCTCCTCCCACTGCATCTGCGCACCCAACCAGGCACCTACCCCAAACCTTTTCGGGCATAAGCTTCACCATCGCAAGGGCTCCAAACCAACGCGTCGTCTTCCTTCCAATGCAATACAGAGGTATCCGAAAAGTAGTCTCTTAGAAAACAGAGCATGGAAGGGTGATGGAATTGGTGTGAGCTGTGTCTCAGTCAGGCAGTCCTGAAAATGCAGAGTGGTTGATTGGGCACGCTGAAGGAGTGAGTGAGTGAGTGCATTCAAGGGGCTGTCCTGGCGCAGTGCCCTGGATATTCCTGCTGGAGGAGGAGGAACTGGTGCACTGATGGCAAGGGTCTTAGTAAAGTGGCATCTAAATATGGAGTAGGTGAACAGACGTGAGTTGGCATGATTATGTATACGTTGTAGGTGATGAAGTACATAAACACCATCATTAAGTGGAGGCTTTTTCTTTGCATCTGGGGTCTGTAGACGACCTGTTGATCCCATGGTTAATTGGGATCTACAAGTATCAGAAAGCAAAGAGCACCCACCACCAAATGTTTATTAAAAATTCAAATAAATAATTGAAAAAAGTATATAACTGGTCAAAACTACATCTTATAAGCTATATAAAACTACAAAAAAAGAAATTAATAGTCACATAGGAGTTTCATCTACTTAAAAAGACATCTGCCTTGTGACTCTACATGTTCATAGAACTCACGCAACACGCCTCATAGCCACATTGAAGATGACGTGCAACATTGAGGCAAACCGGGATTCGCCTTTCATGTACAATGCCAGTCCAAACTATGTATAATGACAGTCCAACAAATGCCAGCATATGTAGGATCAGCAACAGACTAAGGCTACACATGTGTTAAATGAATTGCCCAGTATTCAACTAATGCATTACTGCATTAACTTAATTTGAAAGAGAAATTGTGGATTTAGGCTGTAATGCGGTGTACTGAGAAGGAACTAACGATATTTATGTATGAAATGATAAAAGTATAATCTAACTGTGGGACTAATTGTTAGCAATACACTTATGGTTGTATTGACAGGTGGACTACTTCGTCCTGAAGAAGACATCTTGTTGAAACGCTTTGGGCATCATGTTAAATCTCCAAAGTGGTTGGATTTTAAGTAAACAAGGAAATGTTTTTAAATTAAAGATTATACGTGAGTTACGTGTTCACTATAAAAATACAAGTATTTTCCTTGATATAGGAGTGCAAATTAATTGTGAATTAAATGCTATTCACAGCAAGGTTCATATGGATTCCATGAAAAACTTAAGGGGAAATTTCCAAATATACACTGCTGGCCGTGTGTGCTTCCCATGCAAAGTTACTCATCAAATAACCAGTTTCAGACATTGGATTTCTCTGAAGCTCTGGTCACTGGTGATGGGCAAGCATGGCTTTTTGATGCTCTCTGTCCTTATCGCTGAACTTTTGTGGCTAGCTACGGCTTCCACACAGGCAAGGTCTATAGCAGCAGTAAGCCAGGCCAGCAGACATTCAGCAGGTCTTTAGGCTTAACTTTAGCCTACAGGAAATGCACCGCATCCAGCTACACATTTAAGAAGTGCCACAGCAGGCTGCACATCAGGGCATCGTTAGTCTTATGAGGACGTTGCCTGTAGTACAATATGGCATTCCTGACCTCTATGGCACATCAAGAACATATAATGTCCTATGAGTGGCAACTAAAACAAATTCAAGAATATGTGCAACACCTTGGGGGAACCCTTGTCATTCAGTGACCTCTATCAGGGAATTTAAAGCATGTATAGGCATTTAAAGTGCTATGGCAGGATTTTTTAGACTACATCATGAACGTGACTGGTCAGTAAGGTTAAGAACAAAACTGGGTACAAAGTTCCTCTGGTACATAGAAGAGATTGCTCAGGACGTCAATCCTATTATTCAGAACCGGAAAGGCCTGGCAGTGACTTGGGAAATTCCCTTGGTTGAACTAGAGCTCTCACACACCCAGCAAGCTGGGTGTCATGCTTCATCATATGAGCTCTGCCCCTCGTCAAGGCGGCGCTGCAATCCTTGACGGGCACCCGAACCGGGGCTCTTTATCGGGGATCTTCTGTTCCTGCCGGTTGGTGCATGGGGGTGAGGGGCCTAATGTGTGTAGATGTGTGAAGGAGTGAGATTAAAACGGGTCAGTTAGTCCTTATCAATAGTTTATTAGGAAGGTAAACTACCCGATTAAAATGGTGTAGAGTGGCTAGTGTACTAGAGAAGGTGTCTAGTCATGAAGCTCTACTCTAAAGATCGACATGTTTCGTGCCTCGTGTGTCAGGGGGATCTAGGCACTTCTTCAGGATCAGAAGCAACTATCTACACTACGTGGTAAGGTGCATTCTACCTACCACGTCTTCAGGTGCGTTACCTGCGGACAAAGGTGAGAAAAAGTATAATACCGGATAAAAATCTAAACAAATCTCTTCTAATTATTAACAAGGGTTATAGTGAAAAAGTGAAAAGACCACGCTATTAGAGTTACAGATGCTTAGAGGTAGATCAACTCTTAATTATTACAGCGTATGGTGCCTATTTAGACCAAGTGTGCAATCTAAAAAATATAAAATTGTGCAATATTTTTTTTTTTTTAAATAAACCTATGTTAATGGTGAGTAATAATTCAACACTCATGGTCAAGGGGATCGCAACTGCGAACTCACCTAGTGGGTTGCTAGAAATTGCTAGCAACAGTCCTGGCGGTGACTAGAGGACACCAGTTGGGTCCTGTAGAAATAAAAGCGTCAGAAAAAGGGGAACCTGGTAAGTGACGCGAGTATAACAGGTAAACTGTCGAACCAAAACTAATAGTAATGGTATGGTGATGAGAAGCGCTGCTGGGGTACTGGGTGGAGACTCAACCGTGTAAGGCGAGACCCATTCACACCGAACAGGGGCCGCAAAGCAAGGGGTGTGTCAGGCGGTCTGATCGGGGCGAAGGGTACGGCGGTTTACAGGCGGAGGAGAAGCTCACCAAGGGGAGCCCAGAAGTTGCTCTCGAAAGCGGTACGAAGTGACCGGAATCAGGAACTAGAGGTGTACTCACCCGCGCTGAATCACGCTAAACTGCAACACCTACCCAATACCGCCAGGAACCGGGGTGGTGACCGGTTGTGGATAACTCGGGGAGATATACCCACTGTTTCCTGATTCGTAACGTGAAAGAGGTGTGGTTCGGACGTGGCGCGTCACCACGATGTTCATGTGAGGCGTATAAGGTCACGTGATGTCGACAAAAACTCTGGCGGACATATTGGAATGGGGAGTTTTGTTAATCGAATCCTCACGTACAGAGCTCTGATTACGTGATGGTGGAAGATGCCGCTGGCGGACATGTTAGTGAAGGGATGACGTTAGGTACTCCGGTGGAGAGTATATTCTAACAGAGACTCGCAGTAAAGTACACGTGGGTTCTAATGAAGTGGGAACAAAAAGGGGCACAACATCGCAGAATAGATTTGAGTAATCTACGCTATTGAACCCAATATCGTCAACGTTGTGGTAGAGACTGTGTAACGGTGAAGGAACAGGGCCAATGATGTAGTGACAGAGGGAAGGCCAGCTATTGGTGGATAGCCTCTGTTCCATAAGGTGCGATAATTCAAGCAAGCAATGGCAATGTAGGAATTTGGTTAGATATTGGGTGCTAAAGAAATTGAACTCCATGGGATATCATCATTTAGACCCTCAGTATGGCTTGCTAATCTGTGTACCCATCTCTGTTCTATCCTAAACAGAGATTGTTTGGAAATATGTTGGTGAGCTTCCAATACAATCCCGTGTATAGAATCAGGGGAATGCTGAGTCTCAGTAAAGTGTCTATACAGTCTCGTAGTGGCTCGTTGGCAACGTATGTTACTTCTATGTTCGGTGATGCGAACCTTGACCGGGCGCATGGTCATCCCTATATATTGTAAACCACAAGGACAGGTGATCAAGTAAATACAATGTCTAGTGTTACAATTAGTATGTGTTTGGATGCACCACTTGAAGTTGGATCGTAATGTCACTTCCTTTGTAATTGTCGTGTACTTACAGACTGTGCAAGTGCCGCAGGGATAATGTCCCTTAACAGGTGGTAGGCCCCATAAAGTGGTCTGTGCCGCATCAGCATGGGTCCTGGGTCTCGTATGGATCAGAATATCTCGCAGACTACGGGTTCTGGTGTATGCAAATCTAGGTTTAGATATCCGTAAGTCTCCTGTATTCAAGATGTTCCAATGTTTCAAAATGATCTTCTTGGTTGGAGCTGAGGTGGCTGTATAGGAGGTGACACATGTAATTGAGTCTACTGGTGGTTTAGAGTGAACTTCTAGTAGTGCTTCCCTAGGGTTATTTCTAGCTCTCTTCATAGAGTCATTGATCACTTTGGTAGGGTAGCCTCTAGTCTTTAGATTAGTGGCTAGAATCGCGGACTCTTTCCTATAGTCAGTGGTGGATGTGCAATTGCGTCTAATGCGCAAGAACTGTCCAAAAGGCAGGTTGTCTTTGAGGGCCCTAGGATGGTGGCTCTGGTATAGGAGTAAGCTGTTACGATCAGTAGGTTTTCTATACAGACTAGTGGAGAGCTCCCCCTCAGATAGCCTGATGTTCAGGTCAAGAAATGCAACATTGGTTTCTGAAACGGTGTGAGAAAAATTCAGAAAGATGTTTTGTTGATTAATCCAGCCTATAAAAGCCATACATGTCTCGATGGTACCATGCCAAAAGATTAAAATGTCATCAATAAACCGTTTCCAAAGTTTCAGGTGGTGGACGTATGGATTGTTGTTGTTATTGATGACATCCATTTCAAAGGCAGCCATGTAAAGACAGGCCAGACTAGGAGCAAAAGTGCTCCCCATCGAAGTACCCTGGCATTGATGATACAGTTGGCCTTTAAATTCAAAGAAGTTTTCAGTCAATGCCAGGGATGCACACTCCATGATAAACGTAATAGGAGTGGGGGAGTCCCAATTTAAGGAATTGAGGGCCGCTTCTACAACAGTCGGAGTGTCTCCCTGGGGAATGTTTGTGTAGAGAGCCTCTACATCCAGGGTAATGAGGAAATCAATTTCTCCTGGATCCTCTATAGATTCGATGATTCTGAGGATGTCAGTCGTGTCCCTTATGAAAGATGGTGTGTTTCTGACTAGGGGCTGTAAGAAATGGTCAACGAATTTGGACAAGGGCTCAAGTATTGAGCCAATTCCAGAGACAATAGGGCGCCCAGGAACCGGAACTGTGCCTTTGTGTATTTTAGGCAAGGTATAGAAGTACGGTATTTTGGGTTCTGTCGCAATCAAAAAAGTTGACTCTCTTTGACTAATCCAACCGTTGGTAACAGCCTCCTGGACTAATACGGAGATGGCATTAGCGAGGCGTGGGGTTGGATCAAGTGTGATTGGAGCGTAATATCTGTCATTGTCAAGTTGACGTCTGCATTCCATATCATAGTCAACTGTGGATTGTATCACAGTTGCCCTACCCTTGTCTGCTTATTTGATGGTTATCGATTTATCCCCAGCAAGTGTGTTCGCAGTTTGTATTTCAGTTTTAGAAAGGTTGTGGAAGGGAGAAGGAAGGGGTATTAAGGCTAGGTCTTTTAGTACTGCCTTCTCAAAGGTTACCACTTCCACGGGGATCATAGCATTGAGTGGGGTGAAGGTAGAGGGATTTCTCAATCCCGAGTCATCCTCTGTGTTGTTGGGTTTGTCCTGAAAAAAAGACTGAAGTCGTATCTTGCGGAACAATTTTTGTACATCACAAAGGTCTCTGAATTTGTCTACTTTCGGGGTGGGGACAAAGCCTAACCCCTTTTGTAATATAGATATCTCAGATTCAGTGAGAATGCGTGGCGACAGATTCACCACTAGTTTCTCTTGTTCACCGTTTTGCTGCGTGTGTCCATCCCTGTTGTTGGTTGGTCCTGCCATTGGACCAGTTTTTGAGAGCCTCTTCTGTTGCGCCCTCTTCCTCTGCCCCAACCTCTGTCTAAAAAAGGGGGGCCATTATTGAAGAACTGAGGGGGTCCTGGTTGAAATGGCGGGTATTGCCAATATGGAGGTGGTGGAGGATGGCCAGGAAACAGGGGAGGTCCCTGGAAGGCCGGGGCATTGTAATGGTAATTGGAGTGTTGATTTCTCCGTGCATTGTTACTGCCCCAGCTTCCTGTACTGGAATTGCTGTCAGAGGAGTCTCTTCTATCAGAGTTGTCATCAGATGAGTAGCTGCTCTTGACCGATGTGTAGTCTGCCTTAAGGTAAGGGTAGACTTTCTCTTTATCGAATTTCAGAATATCTTTCTGAAGCTTCGCTATTTTTTGTTTCATCAGATATTCCTTGTTATCGGTGATCTCTGCATTAATTTCAGCAAGTCTACTCTTGTAAGCTGTAATCTGGATGGTGGTTTTGAGCGCTCCCTCAGCAATTTGTATCCTGACTAGGAGGGCTTCCGCTAGACGTCTTGCTGTATTAATGATGAGTACTAATAAATCCCTGGTGCATTTCCACGCAACCAGGGACCATTCCTTCTTGAAGGTAGCATCATCTAGAAATAATCTAGGGAAATTGTTGATGATGAGTCCAGTGGGTGCAATATTAGCACGTAAATATTCCGTCATTACTTTGACTGAAAACTTCTTTGAATTTAAAGGCCAACTGTATCATCAATGCCAGGGTACTTCGATGGGGAGCACTTTTGCTCCTAGTCTGGCCTGTCTTTACATGGCTGCCTTTGAAATGGATGTCATCAATAACAACAACAATCCATACGTCCACCACCTGAAACTTTGGAAACGGTTTATTGATGACATTTTAATCTTTTGGCATGGTACCATCGAGACATGTATGGCTTTTATAGGCTGGATTAATCAACAAAACATCTTTCTGAATTTTTCTCACACCGTTTCAGAAACCAATGTTGCATTTCTTGACCTGAACATCAGGCTATCTGAGGGGGAGCTCTCCACTAGTCTGTATAGAAAACCTACTGATCGTAACAGCTTACTCCTATACCAGAGCCACCATCCTAGGGCCCTCAAAGACAACCTGCCTTTTGGACAGTTCTTGCGCATTAGACGCAATTGCACATCCACCACTGACTATAGGAAAGAGTCCGCGATTCTAGCCACTAATCTAAAGACTAGAGGCTACCCTACCAAAGTGATCAATGACTCTATGAAGAGAGCTAGAAATAACCCTAGGGAAGCACTACTAGAAGTTCACTCTAAACCACCAGTAGACTCAATTACATGTGTCACCTCCTATACAGCCACCTCAGCTCCAACCAAGAAGATCATTTTGAAACATTGGAACATCTTGAATACAGGAGACTTACGGATATCTAAACCTAGATTTGCATACACCAGAACCCGTAGTCTGCGAGATATTCTGATCCATACGAGACCCAGGACCCATGCTGATGCGGCACAGACCACTTTATGGGGCCTACCACCTGTTAAGGGACATTATCCCTGCGGCACTTGCACAGTCTGTAAGTACACGACAATTACAAAGGAAGTGACATTACGATCCAACTTCAAGTGGTGCATCCAAACACATACTAATTGTAACACTAGACATTGTATTTACTTGATCACCTGTCCTTGTGGTTTACAATATATAGGGATGACCATGCGCCCGGTCAAGGTTCGCATCACCGAACATAGAAGTAACATACGTTGCCAACGAGCCACTACGAGACTGTATAGACACTTTACTGAGACTCAGCATTCCCCTGATTCTATACACTGGATTGTATTGGAAGCTCACCAACATATTTCCAAACAATCTCTGTTTAGGATCGAACAGAGATGGGTACACAGATTAGCAAGCCATACTGAGGGTCTAAATGATGATATCCCATGGAGTTCAATTTCTTTAGCACCCAATATCTAACCAAATTCCCACATTGCCATTGCTTGCTTGAATTATCGCACCTTATGGAACAGAGGCTATCCACCAATAGCTGGCCTTCCCTCTGTCACTACATCATTGGCCCTGTTCCTTCACCGTTACACAGTCTCTACCACAACGTTGACGATATTGGGTTCAATAGCGTAGATTACTCAAATCTATTCTGCGATGTTGTGCCCCTTTTTGTTCCCACTTCATTAGAACCCACGTGTACTTTACTGCGAGTCTCTGTTAGAATATACTCTCCACCGGAGTACCTAACGTCATCCCTTCACTAACATGTCCGCCAGCGGCATCTTCCACCATCACGTAATCGGAGCTCTGTACGTGAGGATTCGATTAACAAAACTCCCCATACCAATATGTCCGCCAGAGTTTTTGTCGACATCACGTGACCTTATACGCCTCACGTGAACATCGTGGTGACGCGCCACGTCCGAACCACACCTCTTTCACGTTACGAATCAGGAAACAGTGGGTATATCTCCCCGAGTTATCCACACCCGGTCACCACCCCGTTTCCTGGCGGTATTGGGTAGGTGTTGCAGTTTAGCGTGATTCAGCGCGGGTGAGTACACCTCTAGTTCCTGATTCCGGTCACTTCGTACCGCTTTCGAGAGCAACTTCTGGGCTCCCCTTGGTGAGCTTCTCCTCCGCCTGTAAACCACCGTACCCTTCGCCCCGATCAGACCGCCTGACACACCCCTTGCTTTGCGGCCCCTGTTCGGTGTGAATGGGTCTCGCCTTACACGGTTGAGTCTCCACCCAGTACCCCAGCAGCGCTTCTCATCACCATACCATTACTATTAGTTTTGGTTCGACAGTTTACCTGTTATACTCGCGTCACTTACCAGGTTCCCCTTTTTCTGACGCTTTTATTTCTACAGGACCCAACTGGTGTCCTCTAGTCACCGCCAGGACTGTTGCTAGCAATTTCTAGCAACCCACTAGGTGAGTTCGCAGTTGCGATCCCCTTGACCATGAGTGTTGAATTATTACTCACCATTAACATAGGTTTATTTTTAAAAAAAAATTTATTGCACAATTTTATATTTTTTAGATTGCACACTTGGTCTAAATAGGCACCATACGCTGTAATAATTAAGAGTTGATCTACCTCTAAGCATCTGTAACTCTAATAGCGTGGTCTTTTCACTTTTTCACTATAACCCTTGTTAATAATTAGAAGAGATTTGTTTAGATTTTTATCCGGTATTCTACTTTTTCTCACCTTTGTCCGCAGGTAACGCACCTGAAGACGTGGTAGGTAGAATGCACCTTACCACGTAGTGTAGATAGTTGCTTCTGATCCTGAAGAAGTGCCTAGATCCCCCTGACACACGAGGCACGAAACATGTCGATCTTTAGAGTAGAGCTTCATGACTAGACACCTTCTCTAGTACACTAGCCACTCTACACCATTTTAATCGGGTAGTTTACCTTCCTAATAAACAATTGATAAGGACTAACTGACCCGTTTTAATCTCACTCCTTCACACATCTACACACATTAGGCCCCTCACCCCCATGCACCAACCGGCAGGAACAGAAGATCCCCGATAAAGATCCCCGGTTCGGGTGCCCGTCAAGGATTGCAGCGCCGCCTTGACGAGGGGCAGAGCTCATATGATGAAGCATGACACCCAGCTTGCTGGGTGTGTGAGAGCTCTAGTTCAACCAAGGGAATTTCCCAAGTCACTGCCAGGCCTTTCCGGTTCTGAATAATAGGATTGACGTCCTGAGCAATCTCTTCTATGTACCAGAGGAACTTTGTACCCAGTTTTGTTCTTAATCATTGGGGCCTGTACACTGGACCTCATTAAATAAGCCCGTCTGTCTTGTCCCTCCTTTTGCATTATGGTCAGTAAGGTTATCTGAGGCATTGAGTGATCTGTGCGTTTTGCCTCACCCATCATGGTATTTACTCACCTTTGGGTGGCACCTGGGTGACATAATGTCACAGAGAGGAGTATGATGCCGAATACCTGAACACATTGTGGTATTTAATACCATAGATTAGGACATTTGTGGGCTCATGATGGAAATGATTGATATTATGGCATATATTCCTTGGTCTCAGATAACACTTGGGGCCGATTTAGAGTTTGGCAGAAAGGGTACATTTTCACAACAGCGATGAAGTACCAGGTTGACCAAACTGAAGGTCCGCCCAGCTCTTTCAGAGACGGGTGGGCCTTCATTATGTTGATGGCGGAGACTACTCCATCTATCACCGACAAACCCTCAATGAAATGACGAAGTAAGGACCATTGGAGGTTTGGCCTACCCGATTTACAGTGGGCGAACACATGGCCTGTTTTCACTGCCTGTCACTGCCAAGTAAAACCTGGCAGTAAGGGGCACTGAAAACTGCAAAATGCCCCCTTGTGGCATGGTATAAATCTCTCATGGTGAGGGGGGGGCATAGTTTTTTTATTGTTAAAAAAAAAAAACAATGTAAGTTTGCCGTGCGACTCCCTCGCGTTGACAGAGCCATCTGTCAAATTTACACTGCATTGACAAGAACCGCTGTGACGCAGCAGCGGCGGGCATTGCTCGCGGGTGGGGGGGGCAGGTGTGGGAGGGAGTCGCAAGGGGAAGAGTCACTCGCGCGGCGGGTCATAATAAAAACAAAACAAAAAAAGTATCTTGAGGCCTAGTTCCTCGTCTTCTCTGCTCCTGCTCTCCTGCCTCCGGCTTGGACAGGAACAGGAAGCAAGCAGCCAGGCTCCCTCCGATAAGCCAATCACAACACTGCAGTGCAGTTTTCTGATTGGTCTGTGCACCGTGACACGGCGCTCAGCCAGGGCCTGGAGGGGTGGGTATATTCCCCATGCAGGCTGCAGCCTGCATGGAGAAGGGGAAAGTGCGCATGACTAGTTTGGGTGGCCCGAGAAGGAAGACCAAACAGTCATTAGGAACTCAGGAGTGCGCAGTCCGCTCCTCCCCTGCCCTGCTCCATAAGCAGAAAGAACAATTGATGGACAGAATGTAGAAAAATGTCATACATTCACCCCAGTTTCTAAAGTCAGGTGGCATGGTGAGCAAAAGAATGATGGATTTAACCCAGATCTCTTGACTGGGTGGTGAATGTTTTGATTTGTTTTGCATTGCATCCATCAATTGTGTGTCATCTAAACTGGGGTTGCATGGTAAGCAAAAGAATGATGGATTTAAGCCAGATCTCTTGACTGAGGGTGAAGGTGTTGATTTGTTCTGCATTCTGTCCATCAATTGTGTGTCTTTTGCTTTCTCACCCGAAGTGCGGCGGGTAGGCCCAGACATGGGTCACGGGCTCACTGTGCCACTCGATTCAAGCTATCATGGCTAATGGAGGGTGAAACCCTGAAACCGGTCCTAGGATGCTTGTTTCTGGTCCAGGGAAATCCTGGCTTGGCAGTTCGGGCTGGACTGTTCCCATGAGGCACGGGGTCAAGACTGATTTGCATATGGCGTGGTCTAAACTGGGGTGGCATGGTGAGCAAAAGAATGATGGATTTAACCCATATCTCTTGACTGGGGTGAATGTTTTGATTTGTTCTGCATTCCATCCATCAATTGTGTGTCTTTTTCTTTCTCGCCCTAAGTATGCCCGATATGCCCAGACGTGGGTCAAGGGCTCACTGTGCCACTAGATTCAAGCTATCATGGCTGATGAGGGGTGAAACCCTGAAACCGGTCCTAGGATGCTTGTTTCTGGTCCAGGGAACACCTGGCGTGGCAGTTCGGGCTGGACTGTTCCCATGAGGCACAGGGTCAAGACTGATTTGCATATGGCCAGGTCTAAACTGGGGTGACATGGTGAGCAAAAGAATGATGGATTTAACCCAAATCTCTTGACTGGGGGTGAATGTTTTGATTTGTTCTGCATTCCATCCATCAATTGTATGTCTTTTGCTGCTCCGTAAGCAGAGGAGCCCCTCCCGCCCACCCGCCTGCCCGCAAAGGTAATGGTAATAACTAAATGTTAGTACCATTCTATGTTTTTGCTTCTCTCACTGCAAGAAAGTAGTGGGGCGACGCTCCTGCGCTATAGTGGAGGAGCCGCCACTGCTGTGACGGCGTTCCTGCCACTGCTAGAGACGTCCACTGGGCTGACCGACATCTCAGAATTTGACAGACAGGAACTCCGTCAGGGTGGCAAAGTAAAGCACCATCGACCAAACTCTGAATTGACCTGTAAACTATATGACAAGTAATTTGCTGCAAAATGCAGGATTGGAAAAGAAGGAAAGTGAATTGTAGGGATGAAAGTGGGTGCCTCGTACATTTTTATAATATTGTTAACAGCTGTGTCAAATCACAGACTTTAATATTTGAGTGCAAAAACGTAAACCTTTCAGTTAGTTTATTTGGCAAATTATTCAGCAAAATGCATCATTTACCGCCGAAAGTCCTACCATGGGGTGGGTGTGTGACATTGGTCTAGTTCTATCGCCCTGTGCAATTTAGCAGTAGTTTACGATACAATTTGCCTGACATTTTTTCAGATCACTAGTAATGGCGCTATTTGTAATTTGCCTAACAGTAAGGACTCACTTGCAGTCTATGGCAGGTTTGTTCACCTCACAGCGGCGCGAGAAGTAAAAAGCACTGTTACCCAATGACAATCAATGGAACTGTCAATGCATCATGCTGAGTGCGTCACCCTTGACCGCGTCAGGGAGGCTCGAGCTCGTCAGGTGCCTGTGTTTTTATTTTGATACAACGTTCGCTTTCTCTACTGGCAGCCAATATGTTCAAAGTACGGAAACCTGTCGCTGTGCTCATGCATGCGAATATCTGTTGTGTGATGTACTCGATTAGGCAGGCCTTGGAATGCCAGGCAGCAATGACCTTCAGCCGCAACTGGTCCGTGTTTTATTCCAGCTGATGGCCAAGATAAAAGGCATTCTAACCTTGTGGCCAATCGCTGCGCTGTTCATTTATCCTGCAAAGACTATCGTTGCAGCAGCTGTACAGCTGTTCATCCCGCGGTGTCTCAGGGGGTAGAAAGTACACAAAACATAGCATGTTTAAAATGAATTTCTAAGTCTAAATATCCTACGTAGTTCAAAGTTATGGGGTCACGACAAAATGTAAAAGCAGCTGTAAAAAGCGTGGGGGGCTGTATGTTGAAATACAAAGGCAGAAGGATTCGAAATGACGCGTTCACATTGATTATAGTTAACACAGAATATTTGAGAACAAAAACACCTGCACGTGCTCCGTAGGAGGCTGTTCTCATAATAATACAACGGTTTTTTTTTTAGTTCTAATTTGAGAATTCCCGTTATGTTTATTTTCAGCACCATATAAATTAGGAAGTGGTACTCATAAATGCAAAATATACTTGCAGCAGCGACACCTATTGGCACATCAGTAAACCACTTTCACTAATGCTGAAGAAAAGCAGAATATTGGCCTATGGAAAAGGTGAAGAAGAGAACAAGAGCACGCTTAAAGCAAGGTTACGTAACAGGGTTAAGACTCAGGGAAAACGACAAAACGTTTTAAAAAATATCTGCACTGCTGGTTGCATGTAACATTTCCATTTCCATTAGCTAATTAGCCCAAGGAAACTTGCATCAAATCCCTGAATTCAAGCCTGTAAGATTTTAAAATTCACCAAAATGCAAGTTAACTAGTGTTGTTCTGCTTACAAATAATGCTTTTTTGGTCTTTATCGAATCGATACAACTCCTTCGCACCCTGTATTTTCCAAAAACTCTCTCTATGATAGACAACATTCATTATTGACCACATGATCCGTTCCATACATATTTGCATAATATATATGGTTTGCCCTGCAACCACACATTGCTCACTTACCTATCCAAACATAACCTCCATGTGCATAAACAATGAACAGAGTACTAACTCTCAACCACAATGTGACAGAAAATGATGACGTATCTTTAGCGTGCAAGACTAAACTTTAATAGTTAGAACTGTGGTATTAGCCATAATAAGGTATATTGAACTAATAACCAACTGGTGTTGTGCTTGTCTCTATATTAGACAAACAGCGCCACCATGTGGCAGATTGTATAAGCACCGGTGTTGACATTAAGTGCTTGTGCCGAGCACCGGAAACCACCGACTCAAACTAAGCACTGCAGCATTCATTACCTTATTTAAACGATTGTTGCAATGCAGCAAACAGTCAAAAGTAGGGAATGCCCCGCCAGCCAACCTCTAGCACTGTCTTCCTCATGTGGAGGACGTGGGATGCCAGTTTCCCTCATGGTAAGGACTGCCAGTATTCCCACCAGCTCTGCCGAATGAAAACCCCTCAGTGCCATAGAATCACCGGTGTAAATGGTAACAGCACACCTACGCAAGGCTCAAGTTATATGCTATTTCTACCATTTTTCTCTTGTCCAGGATAGGGAAATATACTCCAACCACTAGGCAAAAACCCTCAGAGCTTCAGGGATAATGTTTTTCATTTTCCAGAGACATCCCACTCTTTTTTTTTTTTTTTTTATAAATAAGAAACCAACTGACTAGTCAAGCATGCCACCATAGCAGGTGGGCTGGCTGTCACTCTAATTTTTTGTCAAAGTGGCCCCCACCGAGTCATTTTCAGATGTAAGCAAAGTGGGTAATTGCACAGAGGTCCACGGGGCTCCCAGTAAAGAGAACTTTCTCTGTCTCACCTCTGTCTGTTTGTGGATCTCAACTTCTCTCGCTCTCTCTGCCTGCTGCTAACTATGTCTCTGCTCAGTGTAACCTTAATGATTTTTGGAGCGGGGGTATGGCCTATTGTTTTAATACTTTTATTGGCTTTAAAATGTTGGCAATTCAAACAGTAAACATTGTTGTCCTTATAGAGGCTAGTCATATTTAAAAAAAAAAAATGTTTAATTGACCCAATTTCTGAAACTTTGTTTGGCATCATGCAGGCTTGAATTAGCAGAACATGGGTAACAAAATTCAAAGTTGTTCCAAAAAGGGCCAACAAAACGTGTTCCCCAGGGCCCCAAAAAATATTTTATATTACTGCACCGACCATGGCGACGAGCAATTTCAGCAGAAAAATACCTGCTGACCTCAGCATTCTCCTACTTGAGTGAGCCTGCCACAGCCATTTGATGTACAGTCTACCAGGATCTAAATGACCCTCCATCTTTTTTGAAATAGTTATAACTTCATACAACATGTAAGATGCCTCTAGCAAATAGATGAAAACACTATCTAGGAATATCATTGGATGTGTTGTGAAAATCTTCTATGTTCTTTACCTAGTATATTTTGTTTTTGAAAATGCATGTGTTCTATTTGTTTTCTCGAGTTAAGAAGAGCAATTGTTCTATGGTCATCAGGTCAGATCCCATTACTCCACTTGTAACTACCCTCATCCCCTGAAGCCCCTTGCCCCTTTTCTTACAGAAATTGTTAAGGTTCCCTTTCTAGGGACATGTCCCTTACAATAATGTACACTAGGATATTTATTCCCTGAAGATTTATGCTGAAAAGCCCTGATCTGTTTCAATTGGGCCTACTCCACTCTCGAATGATCATCGAACATTTCAAGAATAAGGCAATCACCTCCAAACTCGAGTTTCTTCTAGGTGCCTAGCTGTCGTTACAGCTTCCTTGGATGATTTCATATTTATCCCATGTTTGTGGCTGTAAAACAATTGGTATTCTGTCAATTTCAGGATTTATCTGCTATATTTCACCCTTCTTGCGACAGAAGGTCTGCTATTATGGTCCACTGTTAAAAAAACACACATTTAAAACACAGAGAAGGTGCCAGGAGGTAGCACATAGCACTATCCAAAATTCCCTAATACATTAAGCATTAGGAAATAGATGCCAAAACAGATCCAGCTGAGGTAAACAACAAAAAATAATTTGGGAAGAACCCTCTATATGAAAGATGGTAGAATGTCAACATAATTGTGGAGGTAATGGGGCATCCAGAGGGGGGACCGGTAGAGGAAATGGGTCTGTAGGCAATGAACCAAGCAAGAAAGGATCAACATGGAAACCAGCAGGTGTGAGTTGAGATGCGGTAAGAAGCAATGTAATTTCTGTTTTTACAATTCTGACTATCCACGTCATCTGGAAGTGATTTCCTGCTATTTTGGATTGGGAAGAGGCACTGCATAGGGAGGAACAAATGACAGGGTGCTTTCTAGTGCTTCCTGTTTGATAAGAAGGATGGTGCCTCTGGCATACAAAAGATTGAAAGCACGATCTGAGAAATGCCCCACACTGAACAGCAGCTATGAGTCTTTTGGGAATTCTGTTTAGGTGAAGAAGGAAAGCTTCAGAGATGTCTTGGAACTGCTGCATATGAAGTACAGAAGGGTGAAATACTAACATTGGGAGGAATATAGGGCTGCAGGAAGCCATAATTGGGAAGACTTTGGACCACACGAAGATCGCAGCTTGATTAACTAAGAGTCACAGGGAGTCAGTAACATAAATAGTGTCGGCTATTGGGGATCCAGCCACTTGAGAAATCTTGGTGTTGGGTAGTTGGTAACAGTCAATACCATCTGCTCAATAGCACAACCATAGACTCGTCTTTGTTGTATATAAGAGAAAGTTACCCTCTTTAGAAATATTTGCAGACAACGTAGATTGCAAGATGGTTCCATCTCTTCTCACCAAGAATGTGGAAGCCCCAGTCCATTGTTTACGGGGAACTTTTCAAACTTTCTTTGAACCTGCATGTGTTTTACTTAGTATTGTTACAACTTCAGTATTATATATCCGTGCCAACACTATGACAATGCAGTCCTGCAGCACTGTTATTATCACTCTTGTCATGGACATTTTTATTATCGCAACACAGATATTAGTATTATGGGCAGCAGAGCGTTTCACATATAGCAAGCAATGACGTCTTAGGCATAGCGTGAGAATGCTCGACTTAAAGGTTTGGCCTTTTTGATTTTCATTATTTTCAGAAGTAGATAGGAGTTATCTGTTATGTTTCTTTTTCCTCCTTTAGGTATATGGTTGAGCCTGTGTGAATTCTTTTCGAGTGGGGCAAACCAGTTTAAAGTTAATTCTAGCTTCTATGAGAAGCTGATTAAATTATTTTAAAAGGAATGTGTTATGATGTGACTTCCTCATGCTGGCCATGATTACGGAGCAGCTGTAGGTAGGCCGCATGGTAGTTTATGCCTGGGTTTGACAATGAAGCTCACAAGTGCTTGTACTGCATCACTAAAGCATGCCAGAGGGCTGGAGGATGTGAGTTATCTTTTTAGATGTACTTTGTACGTTGTGGCAAGATAGAAGGCTGTACCATGGCTACACTTTTAATAATAAGAAAGATAGAAGATTTAGCAAAAAGGCCAGCATGAGAGAGACCTCTATTGCACAAGTACTTCTAGCCCTCATTGAACATTTGGCAGATCTTTTCAGATTCGAAAATTCTGTTTGAATGGGCTCAGCTTTAGGAAGAACGATCTTGTTTGTAGAGTTCAAAACTCAGTGGAATAGTTAGGTATTATCAGCGTATAAGTGAATGAGGATGACGGTAGTGTCCTCCCCAGCCCGGTAGTATGTAAATTAATTACACCACCATGGCGATCGGTATTACACATCTTTATTCTCTAGAGTGGAATCGTCAATTGCCACATACTACATCATGAATTTTATTAACCACACCCAATCACTTGCATCACTAGACTACGTAGCAGGGACTATAGGGGTCCCGCGCTCTAATACACAAGACACTAGAATGACTTTGACTAACAGCATAGTACGTAGTACCTTGTAAATGCTGAATTTTTATGGAGAAAATATGTTAATCCCCAGGTAATGTTAATCCTAGGGATCTATAGGAAGAACATTTTGCACATTTTATGCTTGACATGAGAAAGGATTCAGGTTATTCAAGGCAGTGGGCTCACTTAGAGAACTGAAAATCCTCCAATCTTTGAAGAGTTTTTTAAATATCAATTAGCATCCTCTTACTGAATTTTCTGCATCAGTATTGTGGGGGAAATTCAGTTGATAAAATCCCCTCCATACGCAGGGCTTCTGTCAGAAATGGAGGATTTTCAATACTCTCCAAACATATAGGGGGTTGTTAGAATTGGGGGTCTCTAGTTGGCTGAGGTAGGTACCTTAGTCCAAATAGGGACCCTAGCTTCTAGTCGGGGAAAGGAGGGACATCCTCTTAGATTACATCTGCTCACCCCCCGGTAGCTTGGCACGAGCATCCAGGCTTATCTCCAAGGCAAGGTGTAAAGTATTGGCAACCACACTCCAAGTAACACAGGGATAACACCATAAATGGACACCACACTGGTTTTTATGAAAATAGCGGTATCTTTTGAAAAGGAATAAGATGAAACCAAATGATAGAAATCCAACATATGCATATTCGTAATCTTTCACTTTGCCGGTTATTAGGCCAGCAATTACTTATAGGTTCTTACGGTATTAATGAGCAGTTCCCAATGATCTAATGCAGTCCTAATGCAATGCTATGCAGTTCGTAATGTAGTAATAACACAGTCCTTAATGCATGTACTAATGCAGTTCGTAACGCAGGAATAATGCTATTCATAATGCAAGAATCAGGCAGTTCGTAATGCAAGAATAATGTGATTCGTAATGCAAGAATCAGGCAGTTCGTAATGTAAGAATAATGCATTACACCAATCTGCGCAGTCAACTCTGGCCCCCAATAGGCCCCAACACCAGAGACAACGGTCATAAGCTTAAAGGGGCGACCCCAGTACTGCTGGGCAGGTACGGGACGCTCGGGGATTCGGCACGTCTAACGCTGTGCAGTGGGATAGAGCTCAGAGCACTCCTGTACTCCTCCTGCACGCCTCCCCAGGCCACACACGCTTGCGGCTCCCGACCGGAGTCCTAGCCTTACCTGGGGAGGTGCTCTGCCTCGCTCTCTCTCTCCCCCTCTCTCTCCCCGCTCGTCGGACGTCCTACTGGGCTGCCCCGTTGACGGTGCAGCTCTGTTAGGCGACGCTGTAGCCGGACGGGTTACGGCACTGCCTTCTGCTTCGTTGACTATCTTGGGCAGATTCCTCTCGGTGAACAGCGATCATGATCCCTTTGACCTTGCAGCTTTCTTAGCTTCAAGAAATCCTTTAGCACATTGCGGCTCGGGCCAGCAGCGGGGAGCCTTACTCACAGCCTCAGTTACGATGACGGCTCGACCCACAAACAGCAATACAGCAGCGTGGATGATGTTTCACGCTGCGGGGGCAATGCGATAACGGGGCACCTAGTAAACAATACCACGGACCACACGGCAGTCTTCTAGAAATCCTTTACCACGTTGCATCTCGGGCCGGAGGCGGTGATTCTTACACACAGCCTCAGTTACGATGACGGCTCTGGCCCCAAGCAGCAATACAGCAGCGTGGACGATGTTTCACTCTGCGGGGGCAATGCGATCACAGGGCACCTCGTAAACAGTACCACGAACCACATGGCAGTCTTCCAGAAATCCTGGAGAGCACGTTGCAGCTTGGGCCGGCGGGGGTGGTTCTTACTCACAGCCTCAGTAACGATGACGGCTCGGGCCACAAACAGTAATACAGCAGCGTGGACGATGTTTCACGCTGCGGGGGCAATACGATCATGGGGCACCTCGTAAACAGTACCACAGACCACACGGCAGTCTCAGGCGTGCAAAAGCACCACGCACCAAGCGTCGCTGAGACACGGTTGGAAACTTTTATGTTCCTGAGTTTCCACAACAGGGGACCAGCTCTCCTCGGGCACTTGGAGATACGATACTTCAGGACACAGCACACAGCAAAGTCCTCACAAGCAGGGGAACACAGCACACTTAAAAGTTCCTTGGCCTCTCCTTAGTCAATTCAGCTAACTGCAGGTCAGCCCCAGAACACACAGCAAGGGCAGTCCTTCTCTTCAGTCTCCTCAGCTGTTCTTCTTTGGCAGAGTTTCCTCACGATCAGAAAGTAGGTTCAATCCTTTTTCAGTCTGGATTTCAGTCTTGAGTTCAGGGGTTTCAGCTCTCACATTTATACCCATAAATGCCTTTGAAGTCTTTGTGGTCAGGGGGCTCTGAGCCCAGTGCAAACCAGACCTAGGTGACTTCCTGCCAGTGCACACCCTCTTCCTTTGATAGCCAGGGTCATGGGCCCAGACGCTGAGCAGGAGGTGGAGCTATTCTTTTGTGGCAGCAACACAGCCTCTTCACATCCAGGGGGCTACTCCCCCCCCCCCCCTCCCCCATCAAATGCAGGTCAGCCTGTTGCTGTCTCACCTTCTCCTCCCTGGGATCAGGACACTTCCCAGACTGTCACATCCAAACCCAGATGGTCACAACACAAACAGGCAGAGGCACACAGGATGGTTTAAGTCAAACAAGCCACTTTTAAAAACGTGGTTTCTAAGCACACAATTAAAAAACCATCTTCACAAAAAGATGTGTTATTAAATCCTGAGTTCAGACACACTAAATTCCATCTCCATCTTATGCCTATGGGAAGATATGCTGGAAACATGGGACACAGCATTCCCCATTCTGTCCTATGGGAAAGATGGCCTTGCAAAACTGAAAAACTAATTTGGCAGTATTTCATAGTCAGGACATGGTACAAACCTCAGTACATGTCCTACCTTTCACATACACTGCACCCTACCCAGGGTTACTTGTGTGGGTGGCACAATTAGTGCTGCAAACCCAGGAGTAGCATTTGCATTACCAGCCCTGGCACACATAGTGCACTTTACCAGGGACTTTACTAGTAAGACAAACATATCAATTATGGACAACCAATTACCATAACACTTTATACAGGGAGCACTTGCACTTTGACACTGATCAGCAGTGGCAAAGTGCCCAAAGCATCCAAGTCGGCAACATAATGTCAGAAAAAGGTCTAGGGGGAAGGCAAAAAGTTTTAAGGAACTTTAGCCAAGAAGGGCCAAGTCCAATAGGGGTCGGCGGAGGGCCTGCCAGTGGCAGGCCCTCCGCCATCGTATTGCTGTTTTCCGCCCGCCAGATTTCAATGGCGGGCGGAAACATGCCCACCGGAAAAACTGACCGCCACGGTTCCGAAAGGCGGTCATTTTCCGACCGCCTGTCGCAGCAGCTGCATTGCGGCGTGCCTCTCAAGCACCGCAGTCGGGATAATTATATCCTTTTTCGCCGGTTGTTTCGCAGTGGTCAACCCACCACGAAATGGCAGGCGGAAACAGGGTTTGGCCCCCCTTCATCTCTGGGGCAAGGGTACTATTTCTTCAAGGTTGTCCCCTGCGCAATGTGGCAGGCACCATATGGTGCCTGCCATGTAGTGCAGGGATATGCAAGTGTGTTTTTTTTGTATTGTGGCGGAGTGTGCTAACCATATTCCTGCCGGTGGCAGTGGCATCCTAATGCAGTTGGTGGGTAGGCCGTCTCGTTTGCAGCCGGTCTCACTACCGCAATGGTGGCGGACAAACTGAAGTCCGTCTGCCATCGTAAAGACCCCCTAAATGAGAACCTGTATGTCTTATCAACAACCTTGAAGAAAGAATGGTTAGTAGAGTTTTGTATTCCAATTTGTACCAGATGCCTATGAATAATAGAGTGGCTGATGTGGCCTTCCTCTACAAAGCACAGAATGTCATTAAGTAGTTGGAGAGGTGCCATTTCTTCATTGCACAGGTGACCGCAGCACCAGTTCCTTTACGGAACACAGGCTACTTTAAAAAAAATCTTTTCACAAGCTTGGTTGTCTGCAGCCTCTTCCATCCAATGCATGGGTCCCAAGCAGTGACCTACCTAATTAATAATAGATACTTGGAGATTTAAGTGCTTGAGGAATGTTCAAATCATTAAAATGCTTGCATTTATAATGGCGGTATCTCCAAATATTCCCATGCATGTAGCTAGTATTATGCCTAAAATACCCAGTTTAAGGGAACTGGCGCAGAGGCAAAAACAGACAGGTAATCCCCAACAAGTAACACCCCAAACCTATTCTGAGATTAACATCCCCCTGAACTAACACTAATTAAACTTTACTTTGAAGGACGAAAACCCTCTCAAAATAATACTAATATTTAGCACAACCCACAACCTGGTAACCCTTGTGAATAGTGACATTGATGATGAATGGGACATTTAAGTCCGAATCCAAGCCATTCAGCCAAATGTACCCTATTTATGCTAACATAAATGACACAAATATCCCATTAGTTTACAGCTTTCTCCCTGACAAGTAATCATCAACGTACACTGAAGTTTTAACAGTGATAAAATCCAAAACTATGAACAAAAGTCCTAGAAAATTGTAGCTGACTGTGAATTAACAATTACTAATATTATTACCAACATTTGCCTTGAAACCCAAATTCAAGAATGTTTGTTTCACTTTTCCCAGGCATATTGGCGAAAACCTTCTAAAAACATCCTTAGCTAAGACTGCCTTATCAGTTAAAAGAGCTAACAGTTTTGTGCTTTGTTCCTCCTTTGTGGATGAATTCTACACCACAATTACAGAATCAGACAATTTTACCCAAAACATTGGCACCACTGCTAAATCACTTTGAGGACACATGGATTGGCCGTCTAAGCAGGCTGGGTCACAGGAGGAAGCCAAAGTTTGACTTTGACTGGTGAAACTGTTGCTCTACCTGCTTAGAGGGAGATGTAAAGACAAATAATGGAATAGATGGGTGGCACAATTGCTTTAACAAATCAATTGGCAGACCTCACCCTAACCTTAATAATGTTTGGAAAATTTTGAAGAAGGAACGAACTTTCCAAGAAATGAGAATGGTACAATCATTGTCAGGTAGCCTGAATGCTTGTGTTTATGAAAAAAAAAGAAATGTCTGAGAGACTATTGGCTAAAATCCATCAATTTATATTGAATGGAGCTTCAGACTACCTAGACAATATTACATACATCCTACACTTCTAACACACACTAACAACCTACAGAATGATTTGCCTGTTTTCTGAACACCTTCAAATTAATTTGACATTTTTAATCTTTTTATTTAACAAAGTAAAGGAATTTTGGAGTTCCTACCTGTTGTTGTCTTTTTACTACAACTCTTGGTGAGTTTTCAAACCACCTGTCACTAAGAGTCTTTAGTACTCCTATAATCCAAACAGGGAAACCAACCTAAAAAAAAAGCCAACTCCTAAACAATCCTTTTTTGAAAAAAAAATCCATCTTGTACAGCAAAAAGTAAAATCCATTCTGCAAAACAAAATTCCAAGAAAGAAAACCAGTAGTAATGCATCCACGTCAAAAAAGCAATTCCCAAAATTAAAATCCAGAAGGAAAACAATGTTTGGAAAAAAAAGAAAATCCATTCTCCAAAGTGAGATTCTCCCATGAAATCCAGTAGTAATCATTGGCGACTCCTGAGTTTCTCCAGTAACTAAATGATCTCTGTCCAGAAAAGTCACCAAAGTGTTTAAAAAACATGATACAAAAATGTAAATGTTGCTTTTATTTCAAATACGTTTAAAAAATGATCACCATTTTTTTGGGGTAATTTTTTAAACCTACTTTGAGAAAAAAACAACCATCCCGACGTGGGGATATGAAAACAAACTGCATAGGAACGTTAAAGTGGTAAAAACACAAAAAACATATAATACTATACTGTATAACATCTACCTACCTCCCCTCCTCTGTCCTTACAATAAGCTTAGCCACCTATATGTCTAAAAATGTAAGATAAATAGTTCTTACTTGAGCGCAGCTCCTTCTTGCTTCCGATCTTGACCATGACGCTCCAATGACTGTAGAAACAGCCACACAACTGAAAAATTGAGCCTGAAATTAAAAAGAAACAGGCATTTGCAATGCAATAGGTCTCCATTACTGATAGTTTGTGGTATATGCCTTGCAAATAATAATGCAAGGCCAATAGCTCATACTTTCAGTAATGCGAGACCTAGTGCATTGCAAATGATTGCATAGTGAGCCAGGAACCAGCAATAAATGTCTCAGTGTCGTCCCGCAAGCTGCTCCTAGAGCTCCCGAGTGAGCAATAGGTGGGGTGGGTGTACAAACAATTTCACTTTCAAAAAGGTAGCACGAGAGCAGGTTCCACCTACCAAAAGTCTTTGGGAGTCAAGTGTCACTGCTATACTCTGAAAGTGCAGATAGGTAGGTATTTTAGTAGCACAAGTCAGGGAGGCAGACGACCATGGGTACAACTTGAAAAGTCTTAATTCAACTAGCAGGCATGTGGCAAGGTAAGCAGGACAGGCGGGGAGGCCAGGAAGCTTCCGATAAATTCTAAATGAAGCCAATAAATAAACAAGCACAGACAATGCCAATAAGTCTGACTTCTAAGTGACAGCTCCTCTTCAGTCGCTAGTGGGTTTAGCTACTCAACTCCTGTTTACAAATGCACTCTGTCACTCATTTTTGCACTTTTGCATCCATTTATCGATTCTGGCATTCGCCCATTCCTCAATCTACAATTTAAAAAAATGCACAAACAAAAAACATTTGCAAAATAATAAAAGTCGACTGCAGTGTTAAAGCCAATAGGAAGCACCTTTTTGAACTATTCTTTTTGCCTTTGCTTTGAGTCAATGCAGTGCAGCATCAGCAAAATGTAAAATTGCTAATGCTGTGTGTTTAAGACAAAAGATGCAAAGGCGGGAACTGCATAATTTCGTAGGCATAAGGATGCTTGATAGCGAGATGATGTGGGTGCAGTTGTTTTTTTTATTATTTAGCAATCACAACTGATGGACATCTGCTGGCTCAGCAAATACAAATTACAAATAAATTGACTTGCCCGAAATCACGGGGGCTGGGGAGGAAAAATGTTTTAAAAAAAAGAAGTCTGGGAGGGGAGAGCAATGAGTGAGCTTGGGGAAATAAACCAGCAACAGAGCCTGCAAGAGTAGGTGGTGTTTGTAAGGGGCAAAAACTACGCCAGTAAGAGCTGGAAAACGTGCACTCGTGGAGTACTGAAAGAAAAAAACAAGCATTGTCAAAAGCAATAGTTCTCACCTATTCGAGTTCTATTAACTTTGTCCGTTTTTGGGAGCCATGGTGTATAGCACAATCAATGCTGGTCGCATCATAGTTTTTTTGTTTTTATTTTTTTTAATCTTTCAACCATGCTGCACAGCAATCTCGTTCACTCATGAGTTTCCATCATTTAAACTCAAGACTCTTCACACACGCTTCTAAGGCGTCTTATGCGAGAACTGCATCCCTAGGGTCAGCCAGACACCTGTCTAAGACTTAAGATCAGGCACTTTCAACAAGGAACGGCAAAAAGAGAGACTGAGCTATAGTGGTTGTACTGGGAGAGGCTTGAGGGCTTCCCACCTGGACCACAAAGACCAACTTAGTAGAGGATGGGTTAAGAAGGTTTACAGAGGAGAGTGGATCAAATGCGCAAATGTGGAATGGTGCTGGCAGGGGTACATTTGTACTTTGTGTCTGATACTCCTGTACCCCTTATACCTCTTTACAGGAATTTGGCCTACTTCTACCTTGCATTAAACCGCCAGTTGAACAGCCGTTTCTTTACACCCATCTGTCCCCCAAATCAAGTTCTATTTTTCGTAGAGAACGAACATCACTGTGCAGCTGAAGGTCACAGGGATTCCAACAAAGGGTCAAATGGCCATTTCCAGAGCATGGAAGAGGCCCCCACTCATGTGCTGCCCGACCCCACCAACTTTACACAGGATTAGCTCAGCCTTTGACCGGTTGCTCGCTTCATTTCTTTGTATTCAGCGGCTTTTCACCGCCACAAAGGATGAATTGTTCCATTCCAGACAGCTCTCTTCAAACACTGGGGCTGAACCGTGTACTCCAGATTGCGGTCATGGAGAGATAGCACAGAACGGCTTTAGATCAGCAAAGCTACGTGCACAGCTGTGTTTGGCATGGAGATTGTGTTCTCAAAGTAAAAAGAACAAGCTGTCGCCATTGCGCGAAGGCAGCAGCTTGTTTATATTTGCATTGCGCTTTCTCTTTAACAATAGTTGCCGCCCCAAACAGCACTCGCGGGGTTGGCCGGCAGCTATTTTTAAAGTGAAAGCGCGCTGCAAAAATAAACACGCGGCCGGCGTTGCCAAAGTCGAATGAAAAAAAAAAAAAGTGCTTACCGACTAATGAAGGAGACAGTGTAACGCCGCAAAGTAAAAGATCCAGTCCTGAGGGGCAGTCACAAAAGGAGACAGGGCAGTAACAAGGAGCGAGTAAGAAGCCTCTATCAATCGGAAGCCAGCATTTACCATGGACAATGACACCAGCCAATGAAAAATATTGCTACTTTGTAACTATTTCTAAATCATTTAAATCTTAAACATGTTGTGTGTGTTTATTTGTTTTTTATATTAGAATTATTAAACATAGTTTTTAGGCATTTTACATGTTAAGTCCAATATATTTTTTTCCCTGTAATAATTTCTATTAATTTGTATTTGGTAATTAATACTCAAGTATTGAAATGAATACCTGAGCATAAATATGCTTCCCTGGCCCGTACCCCTATATTCCTTGCATCCTGTCCCTAAAGGTTTGCGTTACAGTCCTAGAAATATTTTTGTTAATTCGTATTATAATTAAATATTAAATATTATAATGTTTACATATTAATACTAGAGTATTAAAATGGAAACTTGAGAATGAATATACTTTCTTAAGTAATGCCTCTATATACCTTGCATTCTGTCCCTAAAGGTTTGTGTTCCAGCCCTAGAAACATTTAATTTAATTTGTATTATTAAATATTATAATGTTTACATATTAATACTAGAGTATTAAAATGGAAACTTGAGAATTAATATACTTCCTTACCTAATGCCTCTATATACCATGCATTCTGTCCCTAAAGGTTTGTGTTACAGCCCTAGAAATATTTTATTTAAAGTACATTATTATTACATATCATATATTGTGTTTGAATAATAACACTCAGGCATTAAAATTCATACCCGAGTATTAATACACATTACGCCCTATGCCCCTATATCCCTTGCATCCCATCCCTAAAGGTTTCTTTTACATTACTAAAAATATTTTGAATAAATATTTAAATTACTTAAAATCGTATATAATAACATTTAAACATTAATACTCGGGTATTAAATAAATATTACCATTCTGTAAATATCATATACTTAGCTATATTCTTATCCAGCAATGCATGGTAAAGAAAAGCGTGGCAAGTGTATATACCTATAATGCATGGAAGTGGCATGTGTCTTTGTGATTAAGCCGTATACATGGTAATGTCTGCGTGGTAAAGGTATTGCTTGGTTAAGACTATGTTGTAATGGTAGTTTCCCCTAACTTGCCAGTAACTGTAATTATAGCAGTAATGAAATTCTCGCAAGCTACCCTGTAGTGTAATAGCATCATGCCTTATTGTGTCATGGTTTGAAGCATAGTGTGTGTAAGAGGCCATATGTAAGCCGACTCCTGCTACCCTCTTATGGTAAATGTTCCACCTGCTCGTTTTAGCTTAAACATCCACGTTTTGTTTAAAATATTTTTCTTGCTCCCAAAGCACTTTTTGCACCTCTGTGCCCACATCCCTTAAAATTAAATATAAATAATGGGAATCGCGACCCTCATATCCCCCAAACATTTTGTTCCACCACACAAAATCACAGTTTTGGCCAAAACATGCAATTTTATAGATGCCAAGAGAAAAAAATAAGATTACAGACTTTCAATAATAACTTTCCCAAACATTCACATTTTCATTATCTCTAATACATCTATCTAGTTCATTTGTCAAGTATATCTATCTTTGAAAGTATATATAAGTGTTTGACCTCATTTCATGCTTACTGCTTTTTGCTGCTTTATAAAATATGTTGGAAGATTTTCAGCAAAACAAAAAAGAGGATCACCAGTTGGACTAAGCTGCTTGACTCCATCTAAGAGGACTGGCACAGAAGATGGCTTTCTCAATGCCACGTTCGCAGTTTTGGATAGGACATAGAAGCAGCGCTCAGCCGTCTAGATAGCCTGCTCACAGCTGCAAAAACACACCGAGGCAGCTGTCAGCGTCCACTGTCCTCCTGCAAAAGCATGCGAAAGAAAGACGACCATGGCCACTCAACTGTAGTTACAAGCAGGACATGAATTCAGCTTTCAGCTACACTGGGTTCTTCTCCCCCTGAATGCTTTTCTAGCAGACAGAAGAATGGACATCCGGAAGGCGCCCCAGTGTCCAACAGGTAACTAAGGACTTACCAGGATAGCTTTGAGTGACACAGAGAGCTCCCCCCGTCCTTTAGGTAGGGTGAGAGGCTTGGGAAAACCATCTTTCCAGGCCCCTGGAAAAGTCTAAATCAACTGATGTGGGAGCCCCAGAGGTGCAAGGGCTATGCAATGCCTTCGGACCTAAGGTAAGACTGGATAAGACTTCAAAAAGAAAAGATGTGCTTTGTTTGGCTCCCCCTCCCACCCACCCCACAGCTTTCTTCCCACAGAGCTGTATACAGTTTACAAAAACAGTAGGCCCGTACCAAAATCCGTGTTCATCTTTTTTTTTTTTCTCTTAATATCTGTATTTGTGATCACTGGGGCAGATTTTTTTTTTAAATGAAGAACCGTTTCTATGCTTAAGGAGCCCCAGTTGTGATTCTGAAATCACCATAGTCCAAGACCTTTCAACAGAGCGGCAACTTTTTAACCGCTCCTGGTGAGTATGAACAACAAGAGAAATCGAATCATTTGTTTACTTTCTATTGCTCTGTGAGAAGAGGAAGCTTCACTCATCATTTTGTCCTTTCTCTATTTTATTAAAATATAGCGAGCTTGACTTCCTATTGCAGAATGATATTGTCCTAAGACATACTCATCCCTCCATCCTAATGAAGTCAGGACATTCTGGCCCTTTAAAAAGAGTAACAGTAACATCTAAGTCTGGTTACAGAAGTAGTTCGTATGACCAGCATGCCTTTGTGCCTGCTTTTGACACCCCTGGCCACTTCCTTATTGCAAAAGGTGCTGCAGATGCTTACAGACACTCTTCTTTATTAGCCACTGCACGAAAGAACATTTTGAATACTTGTAATATGCCTGGGTATTCTCTCGTTCTAAGTGGGTCTTTGAGAGATGATGCTCATGCTGGAGAGAGTGTTTTAATCGTAAAAAATCCTCGAGATTTTCTGGAAGATTAAAGACAAACCTTAGCTAAGGTTGCCAGGATGCTATGGTCTGTCGACGCAACAACTAAATAGACTAGAAATTCACCAACTTAAGGTAACAATGTGACATGAAGTGCCACCCCAAAACACGCTCTTAATCACAAATTATTTCACACATAAAATACCACGTTACTTGCTTTTGGATCCAGCTTTTACAACATGAGAACTTTCTGGATATAGTTAACAGCAACAAGAGTTATAAATAAAAGTGGAACACACTTGAAGAACGCGTAACACATTTTTTTCTGCTTTATATTCAGTTAACTGCTGTTTCTGTAATCCTCATTTTAGTTCTGAAGTCCTGTCGGTATATAAAAAGAACCATTTATTTAATGCATGTTTGATCCAACCACAGGGTATAGGATTCATGAATACTTCAAGAATGACTCTTACACTCTCTAATTCCTATTTTTAAAACAAATGGTGTTACTATATCAGGACTCACTAAATTGACTACTGTATCAGTTACTGAAGGAATAAAAGGTTCTGTTCTTTGTCGGTTTGGACTTCCTTAAAATATTTCATTCCAGATGTCAAAGTGTTATTTTTTCAGAAGCCTTGTTAGGTTTCCAGAAGTTGGAAAATTCTAAAGGATTTATGAAACCTCAGTTGATCATAACACTTTGGAATCCAAGCTTTCAATGTTGAATTTCTGGCCTCTAAACTTCTTAGCAGCTGCAAAAAATATGTCTGAAGGCGCAGGTTCAAGGAGTCATCTCCCTCTGCCCTTTTACGGTAAAAGAGTGAGTAAATGCCCACTGCTGGACCCTGTTTTACGCTGTGATTCGTGTCACCCATTTATTAATAAACACAGCCGAAGTAAATCTGCCCTTTTAATTTTCACTGTCATGAAGTTGCAAGAATATTTGGAAATACAATTGTAATTCTTGGCGGGATATGATTTGATCATTCGTCACCAATCACCCACGAGGTTTTAGCCACAGTTAGCAAAACTCTTCCAAAAACTCTTCTTTCTTTTACTGTCCTCTCTATTTGTCATGTTAGGTCTAGCCAACAAACATCTGCTTGACTTTGAATGTCCTTATCCTAAGAGGTTCATTGCTTGTACATTTTGTAATTGTTCACTTTGTATTTATGAGTTACTGAAGAAAGGGTTGAAATCCCCCCCAATTTTTTTGTTGACTGTACCAAACGGGTGTGTGTGTGTGTGTGCACATGCGTGTGCAGAGCCACTTACCAAGAACAGTATTACTGGGAAATTATACACGGACCCACCAATTGCATGTTTGCACTGGGCCTCTGCTTTACACATTTCTCACAGATAATTCCATTTTTATGCACGTGAGCATCAGTTTTTTCCTCCCTTGGCCGGCAGTGCCAATGATAGTTTGCCAATACTTAGGGTTTTAATTCACCTAATCGAAACAAGAATTCAGGTGGTCCACTCAAGAGAATTATTTAGGCGGTGACTTTTGGTTATCTTGTCTCTAACTATTCTCAATTAAATGACCAGGATATAATAGGGTTTAAAACAGTGTACCAAACCCAAAGTGATTCCAGTTTATCCATTAATTTCAATCATCAACTAGACCTTTTCTACAATGTGGAAAATTACGTTCTTTGTAATAATGCGTAAATGCTAGAATACTGCAATCAAGCACTTGCTACTTTCCTGTGGTCCTCTGTTGAGAATGTCTTTCATTTTGCAAACTGTATTCAAAACAGTTAGTTTTTCTGAACACAAATCACATGCATATCCCATACATGAGAACTAGATGGCTCAATATATATGTATAACTGTGTGGGTCTTTGATCTGAGATCATCCCAACTGAGCGGTATCCAAAAGTAATTATCATTTGGTAGTAGTTAAGGGAATTGTCTCAGAAATTTCTTAGTAGTTTTCACATGCACCATTTGGCACAAAATCCTTTGAGGCCTATTTTTCTAAGATTTTGTTACGGGTAAGTGCAACATACTCTTGCACTACTCCTCGCTGACTCCTATGGTTCAGGAGTAGGGTAGGAGTATTGTAAAAGTAATTTACAGCTAAATAGTTTTGAATCATGGTATATGTTTTCTTTGACTATCTCACCTTCAACTCCAAGGAATCATGGAAGTTAGATTTCTCTTCATTGTCAGGTCCTTTCCAATAAGAAGTTTACGATGTATTGAGAATGCTGTCATAAGGAGGGTTATCAGCCAACTGATACACATTTAGTTGGGTCTCTTTTCACACCCTTAACCAGTAATCAAATAGACATTCATATGCAAGGAGGCTTACTAATTTCGTTTTCTTGAATTCTGTACCAAGCGCCCTTAAATAGGAGTCTCAAATTTATCATCAATCAGGTTTCATACTTTAAAGTTGTAGGGACGGAGAAATTACATTTTTGGGTGCTTTATTAAAATTAGTGTGCTAAACCATGGTTCCACATGTGATTATCTCACCAGTTTCAAAGACATTTTAATATGTAAGGAAGAGTTGATACCCCCCGGAATTGATTAAAAAACTTCTCTCCAAGGTTGAGAAATATGCCTTTACTATTTAAACATCAAAACAGAAATACAATTTAGGGTTCCTTGTGAGATTGCACAATTATTATTATTATTATTTTTTATTTTTTTTGCAATACACTAGAGGTTTATTTATGGTGACGTACACAATACGAAACTTGTCTTTATGCAGGGTTTGCAGGCTTCTATGCACTTTGCTCTATTCAAGTCACTGGATTTTTTTGTTACTTTGCATTCTGCTAATACTGTTACATTGTCAAAAATAAAGGCCAATTGTAGAGAAAACAGTGTTCGCAATCTCTACACAAACCTCTTCATTCTCCTTAGTTCCTTCCAAGGACGCCTTGGCACATAGATTAGATACCTCTGAGCCAGCACTTCTTTAAATTCGCCCACAGTCTCTCCTGAACTCTTTTGTTATTAGTATGCATTATGGTTTGGTCAAAAATTAATTCTTCCTGCAGAGTTCCAAATCTACATGGTATTGCCAACTTCTTCAACGCCGAAACATAGTCATCGATGGTGTCTCTATTCCAGTTTCTGATGATAACATTTGTATCTATCAATTGGAATACAAATCGCCGGCAAACAGCAAGTTTCCAACTTATGCATATGCATCCATTTCATCTGCACTTCTTCTCTTTTTTTTTCGATTTGATTGTTTGTTTTTTTCTTTTCTTAAAACCTTTATACGAACATTTCAAAACCAACACTTTACATGCCATGTCAGAACAAACCAATTTACACAGTGAGGTCCAAATCACAGGAGATCAAAAAGACAGGTCCTCGCCCGTCAAAGACAGATACTGTGGAAGACAACTAAAACAGAGTTAACCGATGCGGCCCCCCCCCCCCCCACCCAAAAAAGGGTTATGATTCCGCCGCATCAACAAAGGACAGCACAGCTCACCGAGGAGGCAAGGAGAGAGAGGGAAGCAATCACTGACCAACACCGGTGGCCGCCAAGATTGTACAATTATTGAATATTCTTTGACCCAACAGTATGTATATTTGAATAGAGTCATATTTAAGTGGTTAGACACAGCTAGTGTTATTTAAAAATTAGAATTAAATCATTTCAGTTGTTATAGTGAACTCCAGTCTTAATTCTGCACCCTTTACTTTTACATACTACATCATGCTTGAAACCAGTTAGGCATGTTTTGTGCAGTACAATTTCCCATTACAGGGTGTGTGTGTGTATATGTGTGTATAGGGTAATACTATTGGTATACAAGCAACCAATCCCCTTCCTCCATTCAGATACGGCTGCCAATGAGAATTCATCTATCATTTTAAAAGACATTGTCGATATCCATGCTGTTGTTTGTTCTACCGCGAGCAGAGGAAGGCAAACGCCGAAACGCGTCCTCGCATGAATAAAGCTAACTTTGATGGAACCCTGCGAGTGCTGTATGTTTCCGTTGGAGACAGGAGCCTTCATTTTTAAATGGATCCACCTCCATTTTTTACGCACCCGTCACAAAGAGTGCAGTACGCCCCAAGGTGGATAATGGAGCATAATATATATATATATGTATATATATATATATATATATATATACAATTACCGCTGGTGCATAAGGAAGATGATGGGCGTCAACGTTCCAAAATCACAAGCAGACACGGACCTTCGTTGAAGTGCGTATTTATTTCGTGGGGTTTGCCGTCATAACGTTTCGGCTCAGCAGAGCCTTGATCACATGACAACGTGTGCTTCAAACAAGATCCAATAAATAGCAGGCACATAGAGTTCAAAGAGCAAATTTGTAAACATGTGACCTCTGGTGTTATAGACATAGAAAAAACACAACTCCACTTTCATGGATAAATGCAAAATACATTCTGGTCTATTCCAAAAATTCGTAGGAATTAAACCGTCTAGTTGTGCAAATTACGCTGTTTTTTAGATTTAAGACAATAAATAAATAAGTCAATAAAAACAGACCATCTATTTACAATGTAACTACACCCCTTCCTAGTTTAAATAAGATTCATGGCATAAATGCCAGGTATATAAGCAGATGCTGCAGCCCTAGAGCGAAATGTTAGACTCTGTGCAAATTATAAGTGGATAGTGCAAAAATAGTGGCTTAAATGCCTATAGCACCCAACATCTATAAATTTAGATGAATATTACTCATAGGGTAAACAACAGGGGAAAATAAATATAATCATTGCCTAAAAACATATGTAGTGGTAGTCGGTCTTAAATACAAATAGTCTTATGCAACTCTAATGTTATGTGTCTAAGCTAAAAATGGATCATCAAATAAGTGCAAAAATAGTGCAAAAATCTGGAAGGAAGAAGGTAAAGACATATCATATCCAATTATAGCGTGTAACGAGAAATATATGGATAGATACAAGTGTAAAATGATCACTGGGTCAGGGAAGAGCTTCACAATTGGACTCAGATTAATATATGAAAAATATATATACATCGAAGATATATATACAAAATATATATATAAAAAAACAGGTTACTCGGTTAAGATCATGAAGAGGTTAAACCAATCAAGTGCGATACATTGTGAATGCAAATCAGAATACTAAATACAGGTGCATATGTCATCCCTTGCATAGGAGACAAATACTGTGGATAAAACACAACTTTAAAATTCGTTAAAGTCTAGCAACATCACAAGGTATTAACAGTTTTGTTCCCTTTGTTCATCTCATTATCCAATGGTATAATAGTCGTTTAGGGTAAACAGGTATACAAATCCTCAGTTACATTAAGCCCCCTCGGGTGTTTCGTGTCTAATTGCAAAATGTATTGAGTTTCCAACTTCCGGAGCTTCGCCTCTCTATTGCCTCCTCGCCTACTCGCATTGACTGCATCAATGACATAAAACTTAAGTAGACGGTTGTCACTGTGATGGAAATCCCTAAAGTCTCTGGCCACTGGGTATGTATTGTCTTGGTTAGAGATAGCTCTGAGATGCTGAAGAATTCGCTTGTGCACTGCTAATTTAGTGCTACCCACATATCTCAATGCACATAGACAAATTAAAATGTAAACTGCAAAATTTAGTTTTACAGGTAAGTAACTTATTGATCCGCTGTTCAAAGTTACTAAAGCCATCCTGGTAAGATCTAGTATTCACTCCTTGGAGGCACGATTTGCATGTTTTGCATTTGTAAAAACCTGTGTTAGTTTGTAGCCAGGTCGTTTTCTCGATAATCTCAGGATTAGTGTCCACAAGTAAGTCCCTCATAGAAGGTGCTCTACTAAAGGTAAGCGAGGCACGTGTTGGTAATGAAGTACCTATAACTGGATCATTGAGTACTATGGGCCAGTTACGATTGATGATTTTATATATATCCGTGTGCTGCTTGCTATACCCTGTGATGATTCTAAAAGTATTAACCATTGCAGAAGGGGTAAAAGCTGAACTGTCATCCATAACAGTCTGGTTATGGGCATAGGTGCTCAGTAGTTCCTCTCTAGTGTGTTGCATAGATTTACTAATAGCACTCTCTATGGTTTTTTTGGAGTAACCTCTTTCCAAAAATCCAATACTGCTGGAGAGTTGTGCAGAGGCCAAGTCAGTGATATTACTGCATACTCTTCTGATACGCAGCATTTCCCCGTAGGGGATGCTTGCTATCAAATGAGCCGGGTGCGAGCTTCTGGCGTGTAAGAGTGTGTTGCCAGCTGTTTTTTTGCGGTATAGTCTTGTTTCCAATGTATCATTAAGGACATATACCTCAGTATCTAAAAACGTCACTGATGTCTGGCTCATAGTTGCAGTAAAAACTGGGTTGTATTCATTGTTGTTAATGTCATTGATAAACCTTAGAGCTTGGTTTTCATCACCTCTCCAAACAATGAACAAGTCATCAATAAATCGGTACCATGCTACCACCAAATTTTCCATCACTTCTTTGAATTGAATCCTGAGGACCAGTTCTTCCCAAGCACCCATAAACAAACAGGCATAGCTTGGTGAAAAACTGGCCCCCATAGCAACTCCCTGAAGTTGACGGTACAGCAAGTTATTAAACATGAACACATTGTTAGTTAGACAATATTGTAACATTTGCAATAACATAGTGTTATGTTCTTTATCATGGTCTTCCCTCTGGTTCAAATAATGGGAAACTGCATTAAGACCAATGTCATGTTTGATGCTGGTATAAAGAGCTGTGACGTCAAGGGCAAGCATCTAGTATCCTTCAATCCACTTGACTTGTTGTAACTTACATAAAAAGTCTCCTGTGTCCTGAATGTAAGAAGGTAGCTTTTTGACAAACGGCTGGAGAAAGAAGTCTATGTAAACTGAGGTTCTCTCCAAAAGACCCCCTCTGGCAGAGATTATAGGTCTGCCTGGGGGTTTGTTAATATCCTTGTGAACCTTCGGGATGAAGTAAATGACTGGAGTTAACGGATTATCAACTCTAAGATACTTGAATTCCGCTTCAGTTACAAGTCTTTTGTTCTTCCACTTAGTGAGTTTTAGATGATAATCCTGTACCATGATTTTAAGGTCACTTGCGTTAGATCTGATGTAACACTCTATCATTAAGTTGGGTATAGGCTTCTTTCTCATATAGTGATCGCTCCATAAGTACAACATTGCCACCTTTGTCACTTTGTCGGATCACTGTATTCCTATTTTCACCAAGTTTTTTCATCAGTTTGTCATATTCAAAAGATTGCTTGTCAAATTTTTTTCTCTGTGTTGCTGTTTTTTTATAACGTTTTTTTATCTGACAGACCGTGTTCTCATGAAAGATGTCAATGGCATCTCGTGGCATGATGGGATTAAATACAGATGGAGGTTTAAAAGGTGTTTTAGCTGGCTTACTTGCTGTTTTGCTGCACTCATAGCCAGTTCCTTCCATTTCCCATAGTTCTAAAAGCTCAGCTGTTAGCGATAAATCACCTGAGTCGGTGTTGCTAAGGGGCTGACCGTTAGGCTTTGAGCTGTCAATAGTCTTGTTGAGAGCAAAATACTTGCGGAGTTTTAATTTTCTAACCGCCCTATAGATATCACATCTAGTCTTAAGTTAGTTCATGTTACTTTGAGGAACAAAGGTAAGACCCAGTTTAAGGATATTTTCTTCTGACTTGGTTATATATAGTGCCAATGTTCCATATTAGCAAATATTAGAGATTTGCATTGTGAAAAAATGCTTTTGCTTGGCATCTGTGCTGAAATCTAAAGTACAGCAAAACTCAAGTTAATCCTCAAAATATGGTGACCATTCTGTCTTGAAATATCAGACATGCTTACGTACCTTCATGAATATGCCAAATATAAGCTATGGAAAAGGTGAGGTGTGTGGTGTGGTGAGCAAAAAGAACAATGGATTAAACCCAGATCTTTGTGATTGGGGTTGAATGTTTGCATTGTTCAGCATTCCGTCCATCCTTTGTTCCTTTTTTCATTTACCACCCTAAGTGGAAAGGGTATGCCCATATGTGGGTACCTTGCTCACTGCGCCACTGGATTTAAGCTACCCCGGCTGATGAGGGGGTGATGCCGAATCTGGTCCCAGGATGATTGTTTCTGGTCCAGGGAGGACCTGGCTTGGCAGTTCAGGCTAGATTGATCCCATAAGCAACAGGGTCAAGACTGATTTGAATATGTCTGGGTCCAAACAGTGGTGGTGTGGTGAGAAAAAGAACGATGGGTTAAATCCAGATCTTTGTGACTGGGGGTGGATGTTTGCACTGTTCAGCATTCCATCCATTATTTGTTCCTTTTGCATTTATTACAGTAAGTGAGAAGGGCATGCCCAGACATGCGTCCCGTGCTTACTGTGCCACTGGATTCAAGCTAGCCTGACTGATTTTTTTTTTTTTTAAACAGACTTTATTGCAAGTTTATTACAATAAGATAATAAACATCTCAATGACTACTACAAGTTGGGCCGTGCCTAAATAAACCACCCACTCTAGGGCCCCTGTCCAGTTCCCCCGACCCAATTCCACAATATCGATATCTCTCTACCATCCCCATCATAAGACAGGGTCTTTCCTTGGACCCCCCATGCCTCTATCCCATCCTACCCCTGCGATATCAAAGCCCCCTGGAAGGAGCATCACTCCCCCTATCCCTGTTTCCCCCGTCGGCCCCGCAACCCCATCTCTTCGTCAACAGTGTCAGGTTAGGCACGGCCCATAGTCCCATCTAGGGTATCAAGGCAAAAGTGTCCTACGATGCCTCGCTGCAAGCCTCCGCAATAAGTAACAAGGTAACAAAACCCCCTCTGCCCACCCCCAGCCCCTCCAATTCCCCCCCCCCCCACTGCCAGACATGTCGCTCCCTCCGCTTTCAGCATCACTAATGAGCCCCGCTGATTGGACCACTGGTATTGTACTGTCAGGGGGCGAATAAACAGTAGTTGCCACTCAAACCCGCCATCCTCCAACACTGCCGCCCGCTCGGGAAAGCTAGCCTGACTGATGAGGGGTGATGCCCGGAAATCAGTCCCAGGATGCTTGTTTCTGGTCCAGGGAGGACCTGGCTTGGCAGTTCGGGCTGGACTGTTCCCATAAGTAACCGGGTCAGGACTGATTTGCATATGGCTTGGTCCAAGCTGGGTTGGGGTGGTGAGCAAAAGAACAATAGATTAAACCCAAATCTTTGTGCCGGGGGGGGTGAATGTTTCCCATTTTCTGCATTCCGTCTATCATTTGTTTCTTTTGCCTTTATCGCGTTTCTGGTCCAGGGAGGACCTGGCTTGGCAGTTCGGGCTAGAATGTTCCAATAAGGAGCATGGTCATGACTGATTTGCATATGGCTGGGTCCAAACTTGGGTGGTGTGGTGAGCAAAAGAATGATGGATTAAACCCAGATCTTTGTGACTGCGGGTGAATGTTTGCATTGTTCAGCATTCCGACCATCATTTGTTCCTTTTACAAATATGAACTATGGATCATTTGTGACATGTATGAGATGAAGTCTTTGAATGAATGCACTGACTTGTCCAACCCATAATGATTGTTAAGTGAGTAGAATGGAACAGGCACATTTCCACGAACATGTTTTTACTTCAGTGTATCTGACATTTATAAAATATTGTGAACAAATGAAAAGGATGACCAGAGAGCATACACATTCCATATCTTTATCATCAAATGCACCTGCATAAGGGTAAATGAATATGAGTAGAATAAATTACTACTACAACTCACACATAATAGTAACCAGGACAATGACAATTGGAGCTGATGCTGCTTGCTATTTACACAACAGTAAACTGATGTTGACGTGTTATCAAGTAGAGTAAATCTCCCAAAAAATTAAAGGAAGTAAATGACTGTGTGGGTTTTTCTTTTGGCGCAAGGGAAGTCAGTGGTTAAAGCACCGTGCCCATGGTTGATTTTGTGGTTTATCACTAATGGCCTGGATTTACATGTTCTATTAAACTACAACGATATTACACATCTATTCACCTCGCTGTATTACTTGACTCTCGAAGGATAGAGGAGACTGCGCAGTTGAGACTTCTTTATAAGGTAGTTGAATAGTTATGCCATATTCCACAACACCGTGATTGATTTGGAAAAATACAGTTTGACCCAGTATTCATACTTATTTAATTAAATATCAAAATAGAACTCTAACTTTGAAAATAAAATATAGTTTTGGATAATTAAAGTTGTCTGGTTAAAAAAAGGTACAATAAAAAGAAACGCTACCTATTGGCACCGTACAAAATATGACTCAAAATATTTTACAGTGCTTAATGAATAAGGCACTTAAATCAAACTTACATTAGAGTTTATGAGAAAGTCTGTCATTCCCTGTATCCTTGGGTCCCTGTTTCTTTTGGATGGGCAAAAAGTTCCCAAAGGCTTTTGTGGATGCTGTACTTTAGAGCCCCAGATCTAGTACACTGCTGGTCATGCTCAAAGGTTTTCATTGGCAGGGTCCTCCCTGATGAGGGGCACTTACTGCACTCAGTAGTTTAGTTCTTCTCACAAATGTACTGTATTAGTATTTTTGTCCTGCTGCACCTTTAAACATCAATATCTCAATCTGAATATGAAAGACAAATCACTTCATGTCTCCCATGAGATTTGAGAAAGGTAATATGGACTCCCCTAGAGCCAAATACATCGTGGGACTGTGCAGGATCATGAACATTTGCAATCCGTCTACAGCAGCAGTATTTTCTTAATCCAAAGATGACACAGATGTTAGCAGGTTTAATCATCTCCAACTTGCTACAGACGCTTAAGCCTTCAGAGCAGGCTCAAGTTCTAGAGATGTCCATTTTAGAAATACCAGCCTTCTGGGCCTTGCAGTTGTCCTTCCGATAAGGCAATTTGTTTCTTCTCTCGTAGGCAGCCGTCCTTCAGCGCTTCACCCAGACAAATGCATAGCAACAATGCTTCTCCAGTTCCTTCGGGTTAATCTTATCCCTGGATGGAAAAGCGCGACATCGTTTGTCCTTCTTCTGGTCCAGATGACTAGATGTCCTCCATAGCCATAGTTCAGTATGCGTTGTGAGAATCCAGGCCTAACCAAAAGGAGTGGACAGTCTAGTTTCAAAATCCTGGGATATAGGCAATTTGTGCATGACAACGTTTTTCAGTAAGAGGGGAGGGGCAAAGCAACACAAAAGGATGATGATCGGAATGCTGGACATTGTCAAACATTCCCCCCTGTCACAGATCTGTGTTAAATCCTTTGTTTTTTTTGTTCAGCATTCCACCCCAGTTTGGACCAAGCAATATGCAAATCAGTCTTGGCCCTGCTCCCCACTGGAACAGTCCAGCCCGAACTGCCATGCCTGGTTCTCCCTGGACCAGAAAACAAACATCTTGGGACCATCTCCCCTCATCAGCCAGGTTAGCTTGAATCCAGTGACATTGGGAGCATGGGACCCACGTCTGGGCATACTCTTGCCACTCAGGGCAACTATAGCAACACAAAAAACTTAAACCAGTCCCAGGATGCATGTTTCTGGTCCAGGCAGTTCAGACTGGACCTCCTGAATGATGTCTCTCCTTCTTCCAGACAGCCCCTCAAGCAGAACAAATAGAAAGGGACGGTGGTGTTTACTGGTCAAGATGCAAATAATTCCAAGTGGTGATAACTTAGTGCCTACCAGACACAGAGGAAGAGATACCCTGGTATCTGATTCTTTGTTCTCTGGCTTTGCAGAATATGAATGTAGATTGCCTTAATCCTCCCAGATATCCTACTGAGCTCTGCATGAAGCTTTTACTTCCACATAAGAAGAAGTGCACCCTTAAACTAACTAAAACTGTTAATTATTTCAAATACCTAAAACATGATTTGTGTGGAGCCGCCTGAGAAGTTTGAGGGTTCTGAAGAAGTCATAAGTCTTCTGGGAGAGAAATTGTACTGGGAAAAGATTTTACTGGAAATCCTCATTTTCTGCTTAGTTTAAGCTATTATTATATTTGAAATAGAATGATATACTTCATTTGAATGTAACAGTAAATACTGGAAGACCTAACCACTAAAGCAAGTAGTGATGGGGTAAGAAGTTCTACCTCATATATACATTTTATTTTACTCGTTTCCATGAAACACAGATTCTTAAGATTTGTTCAAAATGTGGATAGGTCACAAACATCCCCTCGTTTAGCAATATCGAGGAAATTGAACACTTGTACCCTGTCTTTTCACACTCTGCACTCCCATTATTAAGTATTCCTTGCTTTCACTCAGATTTTCTTCGGTGCTTGCATTAGTTGCTCTTCTCTTCCTCTAATGCATTCAGCTCCCTGTGCCTCTTCTATTCTGCATCTCTAGGGTTGATTCTAGGGTCTGTCTGCAGTGTTCAGCTATTCTTGCTCTTAACTCTGTGGAAGGAGGTGTCCTTTTCATGGATTAGGGACTCCACATTCCAGAAGAAATCTGAGAATAGGTACTCCTTGAATGTTGAGCTCCAGTATTGCTCAGCCATGTTGAAAGACTCTGGACCTGATTACTAGTATACATGGTATTTATTGAACATGATGAATAATGATACCACGTGGTCCATTATTTATAGAGTGTGATAAATATGACTTATTACGAGTTGTTGGGTGATAACATGTGGATTTTGGTGTCTAACAAATCAAAATCCACAACGTATAGTAAACACTGTATGGTTTCCCCCCTTAAATCGATCTGCCGAAATTTAACAAAGGTTGAGTTTTTTAACATATCAGATAATTATCAGATGCGTTAAATACCTTCAAACTTTTAATTTGAACCCTGCGTAAATAGGGGTTTACGCACGTTTCGGAATATACCTAGCAACTCGTAATCGGGGCCTCTGTGCTAAGCCCCATGTCAATGAGATAGATTCTGTCAATCTGCTCTTTTATAGTTGGATTATTGACACGATTCCTGGCCCTCAACGTAATGTAGACAGACATTTTTTAACCAACATTATCACATGAGAAGGATGTAAATTACATGCCGAGAAAATGATTCAGAGTTCTAGTCCTGGTATGTCAAGGTCTAATATTTCCTATAGTTATTAAACCAATTCAGTTGTACAATCACTAGCATCAGGGCTGGCCTAGAAGCCAAAACCAGTCCTGTCTTAAATGATAAAACCAGTTCCATGGGGCGATAGGGGCTTAGAACCCCAGCTGCTCTGGAAGCAGCTCTCTATTCCGCAGCGCATCTGGCTAATGGAAGAACGGCTAGACCGGCCTTGACTAACATTAACTACCCAGAAGCGAAAAAACTCTTGTCTGTAGTGTTGTCATACAGTGAGATGTTTGAAGTTATATTCAATACATTCACATGCTCACTGCTGCCTTTTAACACGGATGGCTGTATCACGGCCACTCTATCCATATTAATCTGAAAACACCGGATGACCAAATAAATAGTTCTTTAATGACCAATGTACGGTTTTTAAATTACTGTTGTATCCACAGACAATGATTTTTTTTTGTTTTTCCACGTGCTGCCAAATGCTTCGGCCTAATTTTATATCCAGATTCGGTGGAACTGTAAGACAGGCTGTAAGGTGACGTTTCCAGTCTGCGCTGCTGTTTGCAGATGGCGCATTCGACCATATTGTCTTCTTGGCAGACACCATTACACATTCCAGCCGCACAGAGGCCCCGATTGTTGTCTCCATTCCACTGCACTTTCCAAATAATCTGTTGAGCACACTGGGGCTGACGTCTACATGTGTTCTCAAAAGACTCAATTTATTCAACCAAACAAGCGAGGAAGGAGGCCTGTGGCTGAGAGGAAAAAGGCAGATTGTTGGCCACACGAATGTCTCTTAAAATACATATTTTTTTACAGACTAAATAGTTTGGGTGATGTCGCTTGAATTAGGTAGCGGGCTAAACATTGTAAGAACTTGAAGTTAAAAATGGTAAAAACGGTGACTGCTATAAATCGCTGGCAAAGGAAATTCGTACATTATATTTATCAGCAAACCACAACCCAAAGTAGGTCAACCATGTTTTTTTAAACAGAGAGGGACTTGTCTACTAAATACGTGTGACAGGCTGCAATGGCTGGGGAAAGGTCGGTCACTAGTCTTGGGTTTTGTGCTTTTCAAATTCATGAGCTGTGAAGAAAAAATAGGATATTACTAATGTTTTCTTTTAACAGGTCTCCGAGGTTGCTGAGAATCATGTCTGAAGTGTTTTTTAGTATCATCATGTTGATATATGGCGAAGGCTTTTGTAAGTATGACAACAGGGGTGTAGCTTAGTCAGTGAAATTCAGAGGGTGTGAATCTCGAATTTTCCAGCTAAAAAATTAGTTTGCCATGTAGTGAATGGGTGGGGTGCCCAAGTTTCAGGATGGACTGATCGCATGAAGAGTAGGGTCAGTACTGATTTGCATTAGGTGGGCCTCAGGGGCTAATTTTGAGTTTAGCAGACAGGTACTCCATTGTAACGGCGACAGACTACCTTGTCTGCAAAACTCAAGGTTCACCCATTCGCTTTTGAGTCAGGTGGCCCGCAGGTATTACACCGCCCGTGTAAAATGTGCCCTGTCTGTGTCAACCCTCTTTCGATAGTTTGATGAATTAGGTGCCATTGGAGTGAAGCCATCTGATCGTCAGTCCTATATAGAGTGGATGGTCGGATGGCATTTTTTATACTGTCAGCCACGACTAAGTATATCCTGACAGTGAGGGAAAGTAAAAAAAAAAGAAAAATAACCCCCCACACCGTGGAAGAAAATTACCATGGTGTGGAAGTCATTCGTTTTTTTTATTTTTAGAAAACAAACTCCCGCTTTGGGAGTTTGTTTTTGAAAATAAAAAACTTTGGTAAAGTTTGACAGTCAACCATCATGCTTGACAGAGCTGTCCGTCAAATGTATAGAGATGTGTACAGGGTTGGCAGACATCTCTTAATTTGCCAGGCAGAGTAAAAGCAGTAAAATCCGCCTTCACCCTGTCTGCCTTTAATCCTCCCAATCTTGAATTAGACTCTCGGACTAGAGTTGCACAGTGGATGAAAAATGATGGTTGGAAAGTCTACCCTGAGGGATTGCCATTGATTAGACTGTTGCATGTATTCGTCCCATCAGCTTTTGGGTGTTTGATTGCCAGCAGTCGCCTGGAAATTGACCAGCTCACCTTTCCAAGCTGAATGCTGCCAATGTATGTAAATTCTAAAGTGAAATCTGGATGACGAGAAAAAAACACTGACATAGCAGAGCTGACATGGGTCTCCAGACCCACCTACCAACCCATGAATGAATTTATTTGTGGGGTGTCGCACCCCAAACATCCCGCCTGAAACTACACCCCTGCATGACCAATCCATTGTTTCAATGTATACCTTTGAATTTGTATCAGTATAGGATTGTATCTTGCACATGATTACTGAGGATAGGATCACAAATGGTAGATATCATATCCTGATTTACAGTACAGAAGAGCTGGATTTATTGCACTTAAGGAGAAAGGGGCCTATTTACCAAAGTAATTATGGTTGTAAACATAAATTTACAACCGTACATCTGCCAAACATTTTCAAAGTGATTCTTGCCGGGTGTAACTGCATTGTGTGGACTTCTCTGCATTGAACCCACATTAATAAATCCCACTGAATGGGTTGTGAAGTGGACATTGCAAGTGGTGGTTTGCTTTGGAAGTTTAGGACTGCCCATAAACATAACCAACTGTGGACATTGCACAAACTCCTCTCTGACCCCTTTTCACCCTGAAAATAGTTGATGGTTTAAAGTAACTTCCCTTCCAGGAAGGCACACTCGTCCAAATTCTAGATGTGTTTACAGCAGGTTGTCAATATTGTAACACAGTGGCAGCTCACTAACATTTTTGCGGGCAATCTGTGACACTCTACCGTTTCTCATATGTGAGGCCCTGTTTCCATCTAAAAAACCTTTTGTTATGGATGTTGCATGAAACAAAAACATATTTCCCTGCAAAATGTGTGTAACTGACTCTCAAACATCACCCACTATAAAATAAATAAAAGGAATGAATAAAAGGAATTTAAAACAGTCTTTTTAAGAATTATTCAAGGTCATCAGGACAAAAAAACTTTGCAGAAAAGGCTGGCTCTATCAAGGGGCCCCCCAAAAGGTTGGGGCCGTCGACCAGAGCCCACTTAGCCCATGCCTTAAAACGTCTCTGATTGTACCTTACAAGGCCTACGTTGAAATCATTGAAAGGAGTCTCTCAATCTTTGTTCTGCTAAACTTAAAAGAGTGCAGTTGAATTGAGCAGATAACAACAATAATTATTAGGTGGGGACATGTAAAGCGTTTTTTTTCTGTATGCTCTTTAAGTGGCCAAGATTACAAACACCAACCTTCAAAAGTTTATTATATTTCATGTAATCTGTGTTAAATTGTCATTTATAGGCATTGACTGGATAGTGTGTCAAAGCAGTTGGCGTCCTTCCAATAAGAAAATCTGGTTCTCATTTGTGACCATTCTCCCGCACAGAATTCCCTATCTGACGACCAAGTTTACATTTCTTCATACCTTCTAGGTTGTACGGTGGTTTCTCGCTCCTTCCAATGGGTCCCAAATAGCCAACTCACAACTCTAAAATTACTCCATGAAATGGATTTTTGAATTGACTTGTCAGATTTTGATCCATGCGTTGGTCCAAATTTAAGTAATGGCGGGTGAATGTTGCCAAGCAATCTGGGAATGGAATCTTTTCAGCAACACACATAATTATTATTGAGGCGTAAGCAACATAAAAATATGTTTGATCTGAAATCAATCTATCAGCGTCCACTACCATCAAACTGAGTAACTACCAGAATGGCCAGGGTGCGGGAAGTGATACTTCTAAGGAAACTATGTAAACGATGGTCAATGCTGGCTGGCTTATATCAGGGTTTCACGATGTCCATATGAAATAAATATACTTCCAATTATTCTACATAGGAATCAATAAGGTGCCTGAAAATATTTCACATGTCTGTTTTTTTTGGACGTACCTGAAAAAAAGGAACTTCACCAAAGAGGGAAAAAGTCACAAAGTCGAAGGTCCCAGAGAGCTGAGAGTTAGTCTATGACATTTCAGACAATGGACAGTACATTACTGCTGTCTGGAGTTGTTGGTACATCACTAGGGCATCATAGACTATTGCTACCTCGTCATGGAACACTTTGATAGCTTTGCACACTCCCTGCAAGTGATCAAAAAGTGTCGCCTGCAGGAACAGACCGTAAATCACAGAATAAAATGGGTTCAGATATTTTTACTCATCAATGTCTTTCTCGCTCTATTTGCACCCCTAGGGTTTGTGCCCAAAAAGTTGGAAAAATGGTCACGAAAATAGATAAACATTCCAACACTTCAAGGGGGTAACGGGTGGGGTTGGAGTCGGCGGGTGGGTATTGCCTTCGCCTGTATATTTTCAAGGTTGAAAAAAGTAAATAAAGTGCTGTTGCCCCAGGCCAGACAACTGTATATATAGAATTAAAGCATAGACTTAACATCTGTGATTTTTTTTTTTTTTAGCTTTCTTTCCAAAGTCACGGAGTATTTGTGCATGCAACGAAATGAGTTACTGTACAAAAATCATTGGCATATACCTAATTTTTTTTTTTTTTTTTTATAAATGGCCATGTGTTCTTGAAGTAGGTCCCTCTTACTAAAAACCAAGGGGCAGATTTACAAGCTCTTTGCGCCACTTTTGCGTCACTTTTCCCATGTTAAAAGTGACACAAAAGTGGCGCAAGTGGCTTGTAAATCTGCCCCATTTACAAGCCCCTTGCGCCACTTTTGCGTCACTTTTCCATGTTAAAATTGACACAAAAGTGGCGCAAGGGGCTTGTAAATCTGCCCCATTTACAAGCCCCATGCGCCACTTTTGCGTCACTTTTCCCATGTTAAAAGCGATACAAAAGTGGCGCAAGGGGCTTGTAAATCTGCCCCCAAGAGTTTTACTATCCTGTTTTACTTTAAAAGAATGTAGGTTGTTTGGTTTGGGACGGATTAAAATGAACAACATTTTAATTGTGCTAATGTGCAATTAATTTGCAGCTAATTTGTAGCTTCCAAAAACAAAAAAAACGTGCCTTTTGCTGATCTGAATGCTTATAGCATAGTCAGTCTATGATTGCTTCACCGACAAGCATCTTAATTATCTATTAGACACACTTTGGCTGATATTAGCAATAATTGTTTTTCACTGTATTTTATTTTAGAAGTTTCAGAAGTTTTTGTTTCTTTTATCTTTGGTTTATTTCCCTGTGTATTTTTATGTTCACAGTGGATGGATTAGCTCGTCTGTCTGAGTTGGGTGCAGAAACAGCAATGAACACTGACATCAGGCTAAGGGTTCAAATTCTGGTGATATGATGCAGTATTTGTGGTCAGAGAGGGCCAACACTGCCGCTGAAACAGGAACACTGGAACCAGAGCTTAATTTGTAAAAAAAAAAAACCATGCCAGGGCCATTCCCTAGAGGCCACCACAGCTTGCACCATCCATTGCCACTGCCAGCGCTGCCAATGATGGTACCTACACAACTGCTACCCATCACGCTGACTATTCAGACTGTGCGAGGCACCCAAAGCTACAAGGATGGCTTAGCAGTGGAATATTAGTTGTTTTAAATATATATTGAAACAATAATCGACTGTTGTTCTGCTTATCTTTAAATTGCACAAACTGTGCCGCCATGTGGTGGACTGTAATAAGTGTCCATGTTGATAATTAAGTGCCCATGCTGAACCCAGGAAAACACCAGCTCAAATTAAGCACTGACTGGAACACTTGAATATCCCAAACAGTCCCAGGGCTAATATGGGTTTGTCAAGACGCAGGTGTGGGGTGGAATATATACCTACCTTTCCTTTCAAACTGGAGGGTTGGAATGCACACATGTTACAATACGATGATGACACTGTATTACTAGACACCATCCCCGCTGGTCTCCAGGGTATGCTGCACTTGGTGCATGAATATAATTACTTAATTGACCTAGTAATAAAGGTAAATAGAAAAAGGTGATTTCTGGTGGTAGAGGTAAAATCCTATCCTTTGTTATGAAAATGAGCCCTCAACAAATTGGATGTGTCAGATTGTATAACTATCTGGCAAGTTCGCCGAGCTGGGATCAAAGTTTCCCAAAACGCCTGTAAGATAAAGTCAGGACATGGGGGGGAGGGGGGGGGGGGGTTGGGCGAAATGTATATTGCAATTCTCACTTGCAAGCAGTTCCCTCAATGAATTCTTGAACATCTATACACACTTGATGGCTTGGCACACGCACACAGATTTCTCTCTTTTTAAGCAAATATGGAGTGTTGAAAGTGCTCTTCTCTCTGTTTAAGAAGAACCTTATGTCAGGGTGGACAGAGGAAGAAACAATCTGGTCAAGATTTTCTCCTTCAGATTCAGCTCTTAATTGAAGTATTTGAAGCAGCTGGAACTTGTTTTTCTTGAGCTGATTAATACTGGTTCCAAGAATGCAAGTTTGTCTGCCACCTTCTCCCTTCATATCACAGGAAAAGTAAGTCTTTGTCCTCAGTCCTTGAGTTTGATTCCTTCTCTAAGCACAAGCAGGCAAGTTTCCTACCTCTGATCCAGTCCTTTCTCTGTGCTGGTGTAGAGCTTTCAAACGAAGAGCTTGGTAGTAACAACCTTGGAGCTCAGACACCATAATACACAGATACAATATCTTGTAATTATTCTTAGTGGTCCATTTTGCTTCACGAATAAAATTACCTGAAATGGACTGAGAGGTGGATCCTTAAACAAACAAATGAAATATTTGCTTTTGTTGTCACATACATCTTGGCATAGTTAAGAAGGATTATTGCCTTGTAGGCTTACTGGATTCTGAGATGAAGTTGTTCCAAGATATTATTGGAAGCAATTGGCTCAAAGAATCAAAGGTTCTCCCTTACTTTTCTGGAAATATTGGGGATCATTGTAAAACATAGAAGTCCTTAAGAGGATAGCTGAGAGTCCAGGAGAAAGACTGTATTGCATCTAAATGGATGATTCAGCAGCTCAATGACAGGGCAGAGAGAGACATTTTCCTGAAAATGTTAGTAGTATCGGAAATCTCTAACACTCTTCTAAGAACATCTCAACTCCTCCATTGAAATTCCTGGATCTTTGAAAAATAGGCTGATTACACATTGAAAACTAAAGGGTTGTAAGAAAAAGGATAGACAAAAAACATGCTGTCTTACTTATTGTTTAATCTGTACATGGTAGAAATGGCTGCTAGTCAAGAGAAGGAGAAACTTTCCTCCCAAACTAGAGGGTTGGAATGTACACGTGGTACAATACACTGATGACACTGTGTTAGAAATGGGGTTTCTGGTTGGCTAGGGTATGCACCTAAGCCAGGCAGAACCCACCACTCTCGTCCGGGTAAGGGAGTAACACACCCAATATAACCCCTACTCACCCCCTTGGTAGCTTGGCACGAGCAGTCCGGCTTATCCCCGAGGCAATGTGTAAAGCGTTTGCTCACACAGGCACACACCAGTGACACAATAAACACACCCCAAAAGAGATTCCACACAAAATTATCTATAAAATATCTTATATTTTGTATATAGCACATAGAAACAACATAAACAATGTTCGACCATAAATCACTTTGCTGACTAGGCAATTGTCATAACATCGCAGTTAGTGCAATAAATAAATCCTTATTGGCTGCACATGTCATAAAAATACCATCACTGTACATAATATGCAGACCCTGAAATGATACTTGTTATCCTGTCACTACAAGGCCTACAACAACATAAATCATCCCTTCAGGGCATTAAATGCAGGTTAGGTCATTGGCAGAAAACATAGGAATCACCCACCATAACTGTAGTACATAAACACTTTGTGCACAGAATCTTGTGCATGTCTGCTACCGAGTATGGCAATTCTGGCCAAATGTAGGGCACAGGAGCTTCTGCATGCCTACTACAGTTAATCTGGAAACTTTCGTAGTCACCAGAAACCTTGATCAACAAAACAGGGGTCCTCCATCTGCTCCCCACAATTATCCCCAATGAGTACCCCCAAAGGTAGGGAAGAGGAATAGGGGGAGTGGGCACACACTACCCACGTTGGCGTAGACCTTTCTAGGTCCTCTACATACCAAAGGATTAAAAAGGCAGCTACCCACGGACATGCGGTGCAGCTGTTGTAACCAATGCAGTGGTTCACTGGGGATTGATGGCGCATCCCAAAAGAATGGGCCAACACCGCGGCGTGTCAGAGACCCTCCCAGGTCTCTCTGACTGTCGTCCAGTAAGACAGGCAATTGGAGCCAATAAACAGCTGAAAGGAGCGCAGTGTTCTCTTTAAGCTCGCTTGTGAACCTGAAGCGCGGGCTTCCCAGAGTGCTGCATCTTCTTCCAGGGGACAGCAGATGTCTCCAACCCACATTGGATTGAAGTGAGTGATGCCCTCCCCCCTCTACCAGCAGATAACCTTGGGTGAGATTTGGCAATGTTGGTGCCTTGAACATTCTGCCTGTCACCCCGTAAAGGAGGCTTGCCGGCTTGCAGCTGCCTGTGCGGTGCGTGTCTGCCATAGGGCTACACTGGTCCCAATGCAACAGAAGTGAGCACGCCGGCTCAGAGGATTTCCCCCCGGAGTGCCTCTCCGGGGGGGAAAGCCTCCACCAAGACATAACCAACAGGGAGAGCCAAGGCCTCCCAGGAATGGCTCTCTGATGACAAGGGAAAACGCTGACCTGCACTTTGCAGAATTCATAGTGAACGTTAACTTAAGGGATTCCACAGAGTTCCCAGCTGAGCAGGAAGAGCGATCCCACCCGTCCTTGGAGAGAACCAAGGGCACAAAGGTCAGGCACGTTGGCAGCCAACCAGCACACTAGTTTCCTTGAAATGAAATGAAATGAAATGACATGAAAAATTATATTTATATAGCGCATAGACTACCCGGAGGCCTCGCCTTGTGCAGAGTGGCAGTTTCCCCAGCAGGTGCAGGACTGCACAACAAAGCAAGTAGTCCCAATGGCGGTTCCTCCTGGCAGCACAGTTCCTCCTGGCAATGTGCAGAATGTAGAGCCAGCAGGGCCTGGTTACAAGTCCCACGCAGTGTCTCCAGTCATGGGGTCCGTGCCCCTGTACTTGTACTCAAAATGTCTTTGAAGTGGCGGTAACTTCAATACAGCTTTAGAGGTGCACAGCACCTCTAGTCTATTCAATCCCCAGCCCTGGCTCCAGACACTACAGGGGGCGTAGACACCATTGTGAAAGGCAGGCACACCCATATTCAGGTTCCGGTGAGAACTCCTCCCAACACTCTAGCCCAAGAAGACCCATCAGGATATGCAGGGCACATCTCAGCTCCCTTTGTGACTGTCTAGAGTAAATGCACAAAACAGACCCCTGTCAGTCTAAACCACACGTTGATTGGAGTCAGGCTGCAAAGCACAAAGAGTTATAAGCACACAGAAATGCCCACTTCTAAAAGTGGCATATCTAAAATAGTAATAAAAAATCAGCTTTCACCAATAAGCAGGATTTATACCACTATTCCAAACATACCAGACATGGCAACGCTACTCCTTCCAGATTAGAAATTACCACTGAAACACATATCAGGGAATTCCCAATGCAAACCTATGAGAGGAGCAGCCTCACCGCAGTGAGAAACCATATAGGCTGTTTTTCACTACCAGGACATGCCTCTCAACAAAGGCACATGTTCTACCTTTTACCCACACCACACCCTGCCCATAACGCTACCTAGGGCCTACCTTAGGGGTGACCTATATGTAGTAAAAGGGAAGTTTCAGACTTGGCAAGCACTTTAAATGCCAAGTCACTGTGGCAGTAAACTGCACATTCGGGCCCTGCAGTGGCAGAGGCCTGAGCCAGGCTTGAAAGGCTACTTCTGTGGGTTTTGCAAGCAGCACTGCAGTGCACTAGTCGCATTTAAATTACAGGCACTGGGTATATAGGATTCCACTGTGAAAGGATCTTACCGATAAATTAAATATGCCAAACAGATGTAGACCAATCGTACCATTTTTACAGGAGAAAGCACATGCACTTTAGCACTGATCAGCAGTGGTAAAGTGCCCAGAGTCCAAAAGCCAACAAAAAGCAGGTCAGAAAAATACAGGAGGAATGCAAAAGGTTTTGGTTAAACCCTGCAAAGAGGGGCACTTCCAACACACTGCATAACTAGACGCCATCTCCACTGGTTTCCATTTTTCTCTGCACTAGGTGAATGAATATAATGACAAAAATGACTTGATAATAAAGGTAAATAAAAATAGTGATTTCTCATGGTAGAGGTCAAAAATCTTTTGTTTGAAAAATAGGTACTCCACATATAACTAGCTTGAAATCTGGCAAGTGTGCAGACCTGGTGTCATAGTTCACCCAGATGCTATTAAGGCAAATGTCAGCCTTTTCGAAATATTTGATTGGGAATATCAGACCCCAGTCACAACTTGCTATTGAACTTTCAGCTCATATTACTCTTTCTTGCTATTAACATTCTCACAAATGCTGAACAAATCTTGAGGAAGTCCTAGGGGAGTTTGCCACACATACTAATAGACTCCCAGACACGTATTTTAATAAAGCTGATCACTAGTCAAAGAAAAACTAACTAAATAATTCTAAGAAACCAAACACCCAGAGATCCCTGTTGGTTTCAATAATTAAAGCATTTCATTTAGAACAATTTACTAGTAGGGCTCTTTGCTTACAAAAACATTTAGAAATACCACAGAATATACTGCAATCATGGATATTAAAACAATATTCTCCACATACAATTAAACGTGGATTAAAGATATCAGTGTAATTTCGATCTCACATTTAGATTAATGATGTAAAGTTAAAAGTGAGTCACGGTAGGGCCAATACCTGCTTAACTCTTTTCACAACACAAATTGCCTCTTTGATGTCTCAATTAAATCTAATAAGATTAATTATACATAAAATTCACAAGATCACCAAATCCACACCGAAGTAGAGCACTAAACATTTTTCTCCTGCCTGCTCCATCAAATGATGATTTCCATCACCAGGAACAGACACTCTTCCTCATTGTGACACACACTGAAATTCTAGCGCACAACAAAATACATTGGTCACTAGTGTTCTGCCCTCAACATTAACTTACCTTAATCAGAAACTAAATCTTATTTTCATTAAGTCAGATCTAATGTTAAACTTTGGGAGTGATGTCTAGCAGGGATACTGCTTTAACATTAGTGAGCTTAGACGGAAACTTCTTCTTGAATAATATGATAATTGCCTCTTATAGGAAAGTGCCCCTTTTTGCATGGTTACCCCCTAACTTTTTGCCAGATGCCTGATGCTAACTTGACTGAGTGTGTGCTGTGACCCTGCTAACCAGGCCCAAGCACTTGTGTTCTTTTCCAAAGCTGTACCATTGCTCTCACAATTGGCGCACCTCTGGGCCACAGATGAGTCCCTTGTTAAAGGTACCAGTGGTACCAAGGGCCATGTATTGTGCCACCTTAAGGGGCCCCACACCCAAACTCATAAACACTGCCATTGCAGGCTATGTGGTGTGGTATGACTAAACTAAAAGAGTAGACATAGCACACCAACCTGAGCCTGTGGCAGAGGTAAGTCACCCCTAAGGCAGGGTGCACAATACCACAGGTGAGGGCATAGCTGCATGAGCAGTATACCCCTCCAGTGTCTGTGTCCATTTTTTGACACTGTAAGTGCAGTAAAACCATTTTGAGTACATGGGCTGGGAGTTTGTCATAACGAACTCCACAACTTCATGATGGCTTTACTGAAGACTGAGAAGTTCAGCATAATGAACCCACACTGATGCCAGTGTTGGATGTATTATAAAATGCACTCAGAGTGCATCTTAGAGATAACCCCTGAAAAACAACCAACTACTAGTGTATTGGCTGACTAGTCCCTGCCAGCCAGCCAGAACCAGACATGTTTCTGACCTCATGGACCTTTGTGCACTTGGAGGTCAGGAACAAAGCCTGCTCTGGGTGAAGGTGCTTTCCACCCCTCTCCTTGCAGTAACAGCAACAATTGTCAGTGAGCCTCAAAGGCTCTCACCCTGTGTTATACAGATTTGGGCAGCTCCAACTAGTGGAGATGCCCGCCCCCTGTTCTAGCCTGACATTTGGTGGCAGAACAGGTGGAAAAATTAGTAAGCAGAGTAGGAGTGTCCACCTTAGCTTGGCACAACCCTAGGGTGGCCACGAGCTGAGGTGAACCATTCTCTTGAAAATTCTCCATCTTGGTTTGAAGAATTAGGCCCAATAAGGACAGGGATGTGCCCCTCTCCCCAAAGGGAGGGGCACCCAAAGGGTGTAGTCACCCTAGAAGACAGTAGCCATTGGCTACTGCCCTTCAACCTCAGTACTGCCCTTAGTATTTAAGGGCTCCCCTAAATCGGGTTCCTCAGATTTGATGACCTATGCAGAAGAAGGACTGAAGAGCTGTGCAACAGTGGGAAAGAAGACGAAAACTGACTTGTAGCCAGCCCTGCCGGCCTCTCTCGTTCTCCAGTGACCCTGCTCCAAGAAACTGGCATGTCCTGCAGCCAGCCACCTCTAGAAACCCCAGAGACCCAAGCTGCCTTCCACAAAGACTCTTTTCTCCTGTGGACACAGGGTTTGTCAAGAAAGAAACCACCCCAAGAACTCTGGAGCCAGGCGGATCCGCAACCCCAGTCCACTCCTCACCTGATGCCCACAGCCCGAGGCTGAGAGGCTTACCTGTCCAGTGATGTCTCCCCAGTGATCCAGACCCCCATCATTGGCTGACCTCTTCTGGACCCCACAAAGTCGGCTACAGCCTCAACGCGAAGGGTCCCCCCAACTGCGACCTTCTCCGGTAAAGAAAATTTGATACCAAAAGTCACCTCTGCATCCTCAGCCCCCCAACCTTGGGAAGTCCAGCCGACAGTGCCCAGGCCTTGCCCTGCATCCCAACTTACCTCTTCAGCTGGTGGTCACCTTCCAACAGCCTCCTGGACCGAGCCCGTAGCTTCTTTGTGCAACCAAGATTCCCCATTGAAACGCATTGGTAACCCAACACCGATTGTACACCCTGCACCCGGCCGCTCCTGTGACGCTGGTGGTGTAGCTTTGCTGCTGCCTTGTGGCCTCCCCTGTGCTCACCTGAACCCCCAGGGACTGTGTCCCTGAACCATGGGTACTTACCTTCAACCAGTGCCTATTCGAGGTACCCATTAGCAAACATTGGGCCCAGTGACCTCTGCACTAGGCTGCTCCAGTGCCGCTGGTGGCACAGTACCTACCTTGGACCCACCCTTGCCCTGTACTGGTCAAACCCCCTGAAGTCTGAACTTGTAAGTCGAGTGCTTACCTGAATTTACTTACCTGTCTTTCCTCCCATAATATTGTTTTGGTTTCTTTCTGTATTGTAGTTGTTGATTCTGGGAAAGATACAAAGTATCTATTTGACCTTGCACATGTAAAGTATTTTTAATGCTTACACAAACCTTTGTCAACTGTAATTGAAAGTATTGCAATTCCTAAAAGTTTACTTACTTGTAACTGAGTTGTACTTGGTTCCTAAATTAAAAGTTACTAAAGTAATATTTTTACAAACATCGGCCTCGAGTTAGTCATTGAGAGCGTGTTCCTGCCTTGTATGAGTATGTATAACAAAAGCGGTCACACTACCCTCTGATAAACCTAACTGCTCAGCCCAGCTACCACTAAATTGAGAGTAAGGGTGTATCTACTTTATCCTCTGCTATAGCTTTGGGGACTCCCTGGACTCTGCACACTATACCTCTTTTTGGTATAGTATATACAGAGCCTGCTGCCTGCACCTCTATGGCAGCAGAATTGTAGCTTTTTTAGCAGTAATATTAACAATTCTGATAAGAAATAGGCTGTAAAATCCGGGATCGCGTTTAATGAAGCCAATATGACAAAGCTCAGGGTCTTTGCCTGATTGCCTGTAATTAAAGCCATGACTGCATCTACAACATCAAATCTTTATATTGTTGTCAGCGATTCCTAATAGATAGCTATATGCTGGGCTGAAATTGAGAGCCCCAATTAAATTAGTGAGATCATCATTCTAATATCTGTAACTTCAATAATGAGCCTCCAGATAGATTTTTTTATCAGCACCGACTGTAAATTTATAATGTAATTCTGGAATTCCTTTTCTGCTTGATATTAATCAAACAGTTGAACTTAGCTCTCACATCAGGACAGAGCTTGTGATTTAGGAACCTTATGGAATTCCTCATTGCCATCTATACTGTTGTCAAAACAATAATTCAAACATTTTCATATTACCTTAGTAAGGCCTCACAGACCTGACACTAAATGATTCAAATGTTGATAATGCTGCAGGTCATCTGGTTGTAAGATGCATTCTATGACCAACAGACATTCTACTATAAAAATGATCATTAACTCGGGCAGTTGTTCTAGCCTCCTCTTTATATTCCTGTAAGTATGTAATGCCATTACTAAACCAGCATCCTGAGAGCTCAGAACCAGGACACCAAGATTCACACCAAACCATGACTTAAGAAGAAAAAAGAATTGTGGACATTTTCCAAACTAATAGCAGGACACTCTTCCATAGATACAACAATACAGCCAAGCAGACTACATCTAATGCTAGTCCTAAATGTAAATGTAAATGTTAAGTCTCAGAATGAACAGCATAAGAGTAAAAAAAGACAAATCGGATATTAAAACCTATGAATGTTCAAAAGTGAGGATGTTATTTGTATGTATAGTAAGGCAAAATTGGTTAGCAGAATAAACTAAAACCAAGATGTATCTGGTTTCTGACCGTGAGAACAAAGGGAGAGATTGATCAAGATGGAGAAATGACGATGTAGGGAATTAAATCTCAGATAATTGTGAGTAAAGATTTGGTCCTCTTACATGCACATATTATTTTATACAGATATGGGGAGGAAGAGAGAAAATCCCTCGATGGAGAATCGAAATAGCATGGTTAAGTCTGGTAAGAATAGATGAATGAGTTAGCTGTAATCACTCAAAATAGGAAATAAAGAAAGCAATAAGAATCTGTCCTATATATTCATAAGGGGACACCCTGGGTATTCTTGGATTATTTGTCATGGAAATATAGTTCTATACATATTCACAGAGTTTGTACTGTTTTTATTTAAAAGTTTAAAACAATAACACAAATTGAAAAAATTGAAAAAATGAACAACTTTGAAAGCATTTGCCACATTAAAAAAACTGGACATTTTGTACTGCCCTGATTCTTATATATGTACACAATCTTTTTAGGCCCTGATGAAGTCCCTTTAAGGGAAATGATGTTTGGGATTGAATAAAGGACTTGTATGTGAACTTCAACATTCTATGATGCATTTTTAAAAGAAAAGGAAAATAAGACATTATTTACAAAGACTGAAAAGAGTGATTGCAACTACAAAAAATTGAGGGATGTGTGTAACAAAAGAAGGATATATTGTTGCCCTCCTTTTTTGAAAAAAAATAATTCAGTCTAAGTTAATATGTAGATCCTCATCTAAGTTCAGGCCATTCGGGTTGCGGTATTTAACTCAATAATCCTTCTGGATTCAAGTTTACACAATTTAGCTACCATATTACCCACTCTGGCGTCAATGGCGAGATGCTCTATGCCAAAGAACTGGAGAGGTTTCCTGTCGCTATAATCACATGACTCAAAGTGGTGTGCTACTGGGTAGTGCTTATCCCTTTTAGTGATGGCTCTAGTGTGTTCAAGGATTGTTTTGCGTACTGGGTGTATGGTGTTCCCCACGTAACACAAGTTTAAGGGACATGCAGCACCACCTTTGTGATTTATGTTCTGCAAGTAATAAACAGTGCTATCCTTTTATATTTGGTAGTCTGAGGGATTTATATCATGTTAACATTAGTAGAGTATTGGCATGCTTTACATTTCCTGCATGTATGGAAACCTGTGAGCTTGGATCTTATAGCCCTGTGTAGAAATTTGTCTTGCTGTGATACCTAGTACGTCTTTAAGCGATTTGTTCCTGCGATAGGTGACTCTCGAAGTTTCTTATATGGTATTCCTGATTATTGAGTCACATATCAGGTGCCTGCAGTTCTTTGCTTGGATCCCCCGTACTGCACCAAGTTCTATATTGAAAGTTGTGATCAGCCAAGTGGAGTTTTTATTACTGCCTGTCCTATAGTTATTAGCAGTACCAAAAAGTCTCATTCCTAGGCCATATGTTGATTCTCTGTGCTGTTTTGTCTAGGACCCACTTGAGATAACCTCATTCGGTGAGCCTTTGTAACATGATGCTTTGTTCAACAAGGAACTTACACTCCTCACTTCAGTTTTTTTTATTGCCCAGATATTTTGCATATGGGATTCTCCACTTGAGTTGACATGGATGGCTGCTCAGGGCATGAAGGAGGCTATTGGCTGCAGTAGGTGTTCAATGTAAGATAAAGGTGATTTTGTTATGTTCCACACAACCCTCATCATCCAGAAACACTATGCGCTCTTTGTGCATGTTGCTGGAAGATTCTAAATTAACGTGGTTGTTGTTCAATTGATCGACAAAATTACTGGCTTCATGTTCACTGCCTTGCCATATCAGAAATACGTCAATACGTCTTACCCAGAGAATGATTTTCTGCATATCCTCACTGAATTCAGGTCTGGTGGACACCTGCTCCTCCCATCAGCCCATGAACAAGTTCACATAACTGGGGGTGAAGCAGGTTCCCATCCTAACACCCTGGGTTTGCCTGTACAATGTTTCATTGAAAGTAAAGATGTTGTTACTCAGGCAAAATGTGATCATGTCCATGAGCATGCATGTGTGGGTATAAGACCAGATTGGTCTTGCCCTGAAAAAGTGTTCACATGCCCCTAAGCCATCCCTGTGTCGTAAACCAGTGCAAAAGTGACTTGACATCTAACGTCAATGGGAGGAAATCAAGCTCCCAGTTGATGCCCTCTATACTTTACAGGAATTCTTGGGTGTCTGTTATATGTGAAGGGAGGTATCCTACAAATTCAAAAAGAAAATGGCCTATGTATCTGGGTGTGTTTCCCAGAAGGTTATCTCTGGAAGACACAATGGGTCTGCCTGGTGGGTTGATACGAGATTTATGCACTTCGGGAAGATGATACAAGAGGGGCAGCCGGAGAGATTCATTCTTGACGAAGTGATATTCCTCATTCTCAATCAAGCATTTACTCTTCCAAATATTGAGTTTCTCCCAATATTGAGCCACAGTGTTTTTATATTCTGCCTGACTGATAATGGTGTAGCATGTTTTCTCCTTAAGCTGCCTGCATGTTTCTAAGACACATTTCAGTGGGTAAAACCACTATATTCCCTCCCTTGTCTGCAGAGCGGATAACAATACTGCTAGCCTTAGCGAGGGTTTCTATGGCCTTGGTTTGACACCATGTGATGTCACGTCTGAATCTATTTTAATTGGTCCTCAATTTTCTCAAGTCACTAACGACTTTATCATTAAAGGCATCTATCATGTCAAATCCTAACATGGGGGTTAACTTTGATTTGGGTTTGAAATTAGTATGTATACTATGATCAAAAACAATATCTTAGTCATGGTACAATTGTTCGACATGTGTCACGCTCATATCATTATACTGCATTTCAACCAGTGTTGTGAAGAAATTGACATATCCTATTTTCAGGTTTTCTAAATTCTGGGGGCCCATCCTAGGCGTCCTCCCACCTTTGGATGCAGTATTAATTTTGAAAAATGTTGTCACTTTATATGCCATCAGGGTACATAGATGTTGAGTTAAGAATACAAAATGTATACCTACCTTAACAATATTATGGTAGTCGATATTCTGAATGGAACATTTTGGATAGGGTAATATTTGCAAGTCGATTTTGTTGCAGCCACTCACAACAAGTATAGGCAGACCACGGATTACATATCGTATTATAGATAATAATGAATAAATATCACTCAAAAATGGACAATCTCATGATTATACAATTTGCGCAAATATTTAACATTTGATTTTGTTGAGTAAGAGGGGTTGAAGGGAGGACTCCTTGGATTGATAAAGAATAAGCTTTATTTCACTTCTTATCAATGAGTAGGGAAGTCCTTCCCTCAGCAATGGAAAATTGCAGATATGAAATTATGAAATCCAGTTTGGGCAGAACAGGGATGAAAGCAGCACGTAGTGCCTGTTTGGGATGACACAAGAGCAGAGAAATGGGGCACTTACCTAAAAATACGTGTAAAGTATGAACCAGAAAAATTCAATAATGTATAAAAATAGTATTCAGGTAAATTGAAAAACCCACATAGTAAAAATAGGCACTAATGATATGCGTGTAAATCTGTTATTAGCACAGAGGTGTTGAAATTTAAATTGATGTCTTTGGTTAAAGTTCATAGATGCAAGTGGCTGCACGTGAACGGGGTCATATTAAACCATTCCCTTTTACTTATTAGTATTTTGCATTATGGGACATGTAGGCTCAAAGTGAAAATGGTGATTGTGAAACCATTGCCATAATGCCTTTATGAAAAATGCCAGACCTGGCTGATGGCGGCAGTCATGAAATGGTCCAGTTTTCAGCTATTTGGGACTTGGGGCATGGAAGAAGTGCAGTGTGCTCCTGCTTTCAACGACTATGCCTGTTGTTTTGTTCAGGCCTGCATAGAGCACAGGTGTTCAACATTTATGGAGGGAGAGGCGTAGTGATGTAATGAGTATTAAAAGGTACAGTAGTGGCCGGAGAGGTGGTGGTAGGAGGAGAACATGAAGGGAAGAGGGCAAGGAACGGAGTGTGCTGCGGTGAATAAAACAAAGTCAATGGGGTATGTTCGAACTAGGAGGAAGGGCAGGCGAGATGAAAGGTGCAGTGTGTAGCGCTCTAGTGCTCCGAGGGTCTCAGGTTGAGCCCCGGAAGCACGTCGCACCATGTATCACTTTCTGGCCAGGCGTGGCTAGAAAGCTTTAAATAAAGGGACCGAAGTGGCACGGCACTTCCGGTCCACACCAGCGTAGTAACGGTGTGGGTGTCAGTCACTGCGCGTATCTGGCGGCGCTGCGCTGCGAGGCTACCTCGGGTCTCGGGTCCCCACACTGGCGACGAGAGTGGGATGCCCGTAAGCCAAACGGCGCCAGCAGGCGGCATGACCTGCCAGAGCAACAGATGACCCGGTCGCCCCAGCTGCAGCACCAGAGCGGAGCACCGACGACGGCGGCAACCACCGGAAGCAAAACTACACTCACCGGTAAGCAGCGTGAGCAAGGAGCTGCGTGCGGCACCGGCGGTAGCAACGGCAGGAAGGCCCAAGGCAGAGACGCTCGCTGAGAGACAACCACGCGACCCGGCAGCAGGCCCAGCAGTGCGCGCATGCGCAGAGAACGCGAGGCGTCGTCACGAGGGAGAGAGAGGCCCTGGGAGAGCACGAGGCCTAACGAGCACCATAGAGACCCAGCGAGGCGGCCGACCACACCACGGGACGACGCAGTCAAGCCCAAGACAAACACCAACAACCACGAGCAAAGACAACTAGCAACCCAATAAAAACACGAGCAAAGTCAAACAAGCACTGGCCAAGACAGACACCAACAAACACGAGCAAGGACAACAAGCAACCAAATAAAAACACGAGCAAAGACAAGACGCCCAAAAGAAAAGCGCCCAGCCACCTCCCAGCATCAGAATGACCTCAAATCCAGGAGGAGCATCTGGGGGAGCCGGCCAGGCTCAACAAGCAGCACCACAGGCGCCAGCAGTAAACATCGGAACACAGCAGCCAATACCATCAGCCCACTCACAGATCCAAGCACTGCCACCTTTCAGCGAACTGATAGACCCCGGGACAGCAGCTCCCCGATGGGCTGTGTGGCTAGGGCAGCTCAATAACTACTTCACTGCCACTAGGGAAAAAGATAACGAAGTAAAGAGGTCCCTGTTGTTACACTTTGGAGGCACGGAACTGTACAAATTATTCAAGCACCTCCCGGACACGGGAGATGACGATGACTACGACGCGGCGGTCAATGCGCTGAACGCACATTTCGACCCCCAGCTAAACCCGCACTATGAGCGATTCAAGTTTCGCCAATCCAAACAAAGGGAAGGAGAAACCATGGATGCGTTCCATGCACGGTTGAGAGATCTCATAAGCACGTGCACGGATGATGACGAAAAGAAAGAAGTGACCGCACAGCTTATCCAGGGCTGCCGCAACAAACACCTAAGAACACTCATTCTGAGGCAACCGCTCATCACACTGGAAGAAATATTGATCCTGGCCAGATCCCACGAGCTATCAGAAGCACGTGCAGCGGCAATGGAAGCAGCCCTGAACCTGCGGGCAGAAGCAGGAACCGTAGTGAAGACCGAAAGGGTGGATGCAGTCCGCCACACCAGTCGGGGAAGCAGAGGAGGATGGCCGACTAGGTCGCCACGCCGAACGTCATGCGGATACTGTGGCCGAGACGCACACAACCAAGATGGCTGCCCGGCACGTGGCAAGACATGCTCAACATGCGGCATACCCAACCACTTCGCAAGCGTATGCAGGGGTGGCTCCCGAGGAAGAGGGGCATCAGGGAGAAAACCAATCACAAGAGCCGTGAGACAGCTATCACTAGACGACGCAACGTCGTCTCGATCACACAGATCGCTGAGGCAATCCCAGTTCGACGAAACATCCACAGAGGATGAAGAAGAATGCTACTACGTGTCGTTCGTAAGCGAGTTAAAGAAGAGGCGGAGACCCCAGCCGAAATGCCAAATACACATCGACGGATCCCCAGCGACGGGTGTCATTGACACGGGAGCCACCGTGAATGTCATGGGGATCCAACACTATAAAGCACTGAAACCAAGACCCAAGCTAGTCCCCTCGAAGGCGCGAATACTAACATACGGCAGCCAAGAACCCCTCCCGCTGCGAGGGAAGATGACGGTCCAAGTAAAGGCGGACGGCAATGAGGTGACGACAACGTTCCATGTAGTAGACCAGGAAGCAGACCTGCTTGTAAGTAGCAACACAGTGGAAGACCTCAGCCTCATTGCATTTGCAAACGCCATCAAAGCACTCCAAACAGAAGACATCCTAGAAATGTTCCCCACATTATTCAAAGGCCTCGGCACAATCAAACGACCGCCGATCAAGTTGCACATCGACCCCGCCATCCAGCCCGTAGCCCTGAGGCACAGAAGGATACCATTCCACTTGCGCGCAGCCGTCGAAAAAGAACTCAACCAACTTGAAGAACAAGGGGTGATTGAGAAGGTATCGGGGCCGACGCCGTGGGTATCCCCAATGGTGATAGCCGAGAAGCCGCGCCAACCAGGCAAAATCCGCATCTGCATCGATATGAGGGCCCCCAACAAAGCCATTCGACGGGAGCGGCACCTCACCCCAACAGTTGATGACATCCTGGCAGACCTGAATGGGGCCCAATGGTTCTCCAAGTTGGACCTTAACGCAGGATATCATCAGCTCCGGCTAGCGGAAGAGAGCCGCTACATCACCACATTCTCAACGCACCTGGGGCTGAGACGATACAAGCGACTAAATTTCGGTATATCATCCGCAGCCGAAATCTTCCAGAACACAATTAAGGAACTCCTGACAGGACTTGACGGAGTGCTGAATGTCAGCGACGATATCTTGATTTACGCACAAACAAGTGAGGAACACCACCGAAGACTGAAAGCCACCCTCCAGAGACTTGCACAGTATGGCGTCACGCTACACAAAGACAAATGCCAGTTCTTCAGGAGATCAATAGAGTTCTTCGGATACGTATTTGACTCAGACGGAGTTAAGGTGGATCCCCGCAAATCACATGCCATCAAGAACGCCCCAGCACCATCAACCGCATCCGAAGTAAGAAGCTTTTTGGGCATGGCACAGTACTGTGCCAGATTCATACCCAATCTTGCCACAATAGCAGAGCCCCTGAGAAATCTGACGAAGAAAGACAGCTCATGGAAATGGACGGCAACGGAAGACGGAGCATTTCATCGGATCAAAGAAGCACTATTAGACAGCACAACGATGGCATACTTCAACACCGCGAGACCCACCGAAATACTTGTTGATGCCAGCCCAGTGGGCCTAGGAGCTCTCCTGTCGCAAGAATCTGAACCAGGGGTGTGGGCCCCGTTGGCGTTCGCAAGCAAAGCCCTGACAGCGACAGAGTCGCGGTACTCGCAAATTGAGAGGGAGGCGCTGGCAGTGAAATGGGCTTGCGCCCACTTTCACCTCTACATATCTGGTCACCCGTTCAGAATGGTGACAGATCACCAACCGTTAATTCCCTTATTCCGTGGCACCGCACCGCACCCACCGCCAAGGATTGAACGCTGGGCGATCCAAGTTCAACAATACCAAATGGACCTAGTGTACCGACCGGGGGCGAGGAACCCGGCGGATTTCCTGTCTCGCCACCCCTCCGCGGAAGGATCCCACAACACAGACCCGGAAGTCCAGACCGAAGAGTTCATCAACATGCTAGCAACCGGTGCATGTCCCTGCGCACTGACCGCCGACGTCATCATCTCCCATTATGACAGTGATGCGGTCGTCAAGAGAGTGAAAGAAGCAATACAATCGGGAACGTGGGCAAACTTCCTGAAGGATACCAATGGGTGGAACGAAGCAGACAGGACACGCCTGCAACAATTCTGGAAGATTCACGATGACCTCAGCCGCGCTGACAATGGCCTTCTACTGAGAGGGACTCGCGTGGTAATCCCCAAGGCGCTGCAAGACAAAGCAACCACCCTGGCACACGAAGGCCACCAAGGCACCCGCAGAATGAAAGCGAGGATGCGGGAGAAGATATGGTTCCCCAACATGGAGGAGAACATCGAAGCTTGCGTGCGGGAGTGTCGAGCATGCCAAATCACCAGCAGCCCCGAAGTGCCAGCCCCAATAATCACGGAGGACCATGCCCCTTCGCCATGGTCATGGCTGAGCCTAGACTTTGGCAGTTTCCCGGATGGGAGGGTCACCGTCGTACTAATGGACAACTACACTAAATACCCCATAGTGGAAACGGCAGCATCAACCAGCTTCGTGAACATTCGCCCCATCCTCAGCAAAACCTTTGCCTTATTCGGCATCCCGATGGTCATCAAAACGGACAACGGGCCCCCGTTCCAGGGGAGCGAGTTCAAAGAGTTTATGAACGACCTTGGAATCACACATCACCGAATCACCCCGCAATGGCCACAAGCCAACGGCGAGGTAGAACGGTTCATGAGGACAATAAACAAAGTACTGCGGATATCTTCCGCGGAAGGGAGTGACCCAGAAGAAGCACTGCAAGCGTTCTTAAGAGAGTATCGCAGCACACCACACAGCACCACCATGCAGTCACCGTGGGCATTGATGCTGGCCGGACCTCGGAGAGACTTACTACCCATGGCTGACAATTGGGCTCCCGCACCATACTCGCCAGCAGACACCCAAGAAAGGAGAAGGAGGACAAACGAGAAGGCAAGTCGCAAGAGGAGGGCCCAAACAAAGACCCTGAATCCAGGAGAAACTGTGCTGATCCGAACAAGGAGGCCAGGAGGAAAGTTCAAGACTTCGTTCGAACCGGAACCCTGGGTCATCAAGGAAACCAAAGGAACAGCAATCACAGTCAGCCGAGCTGGAGAAGAAGTGACTCGCAACGTGTCATGGTTCAAGCCGATACCCACTCCAAAAGGACAGAGCTCAAGTGATGGCATACCTGCAGCGAGGGAAGAAGGAGAGAATGCAGCCACGAACGACACCTCGTGCCTGCCCCCGGACACTACAGAACATCCACCTCTGCCATCACCGGGACCTTCTCGAGACCAGATCCCTCCGAGAGGCAAGTGGCAATACAATCTTAGATCCAATCCACGGCCAAATCACAGACTGGCAGATTTCGCATGTTAAACTGTTTGTCATAGTTAGTTTGAAAAATCCAAGTTGGGAAGGGATGTAGCGCTCTAGTGCTCCGAGGGTCTCAGGTTGAGCCCCGGAAGCACGTCGCACCATGTATCACTTTCTGGCCAGGCGTGGCCAGAAAGCTTTAAATAAAGGGACCGAAGTGGCACGGCACTTCCGGTCCACACCAGCGTAGTAACGGTGTGGGTGTCAGTCACTTCGCGTATCTGGCGGCGCTGCGCTGCGAGGCTACCCCGGGTCTCGGGTCCCCACACAGTGAAGACCAAAGGCGTGTAATAGGGAGGTAAAGGGGAGAAGTACAGTTTACAGGTAAAAGAAATTAAGGAAAAACTGATGTAGCGCAAAGGTGACAGACATAGGTACAGCGAAAGAATGTAGAAAAAGAAGAGCTGGAATAAGAAGGGGAGTTACAGGGAAAAGGTCAAATGTAGGGGATGTACTTATCAGGGAAAATAGGAAGGTGCAGCAAAGTAATGAGAGGGGTGAAGTAGAGGGCAGTGGAGAGCAGTACGATCATTCAAAGTAGTGGGGAATTGGAGAATTTAAAAGGAAAAGAACCGAGGAGAAATCCGTGGTTCGAAGGTTATTTTAGAGATGCTGGGGAGTGGTCCAGGGTGTAGAGGAGACGTGACGCTGCGAGGAGAGAGAATAGGCACAAGGGAGAGGGTTGAGGAGAGTTGGCAGAGGGGTGGGAGATTAGGATGAATAAAATGCAAAAGTAATTAGATTTCCACCTCCCATTCCAGCATTCTTTGTGAAATGGGCTATTGTACTGACCTATTTTTCTTTTTCTGTTTTTTTGCTACATGTCCCACAAAACCTGTTGTAGCTCTACTGACTGTAATAATAGAGACTATATTGGTGTGTAATAAATTGAAGTTATTACAATTTGGGTGTCCTGGACAAATAAAGCTATCTTATACTCAAAGAAAGTTGAAGATAAAGTACCTTCCATCCACACAACTTGTAAAGCTAGTATTCTTAGGAGAATCCTCTCGAAATTATATGAAGGGTTTTTATCAGCACAGGCAACTTTAGGCCAGCAAGTAAAATAAAATCAATAGTTCTCTCTCAGCTCTGACAGGTTTAGTACTTCCAGCAACTCTTCTTTAGGTGTTTCCCGTGTTAGCTTTGTATAGTGTGTTTTAAAGATAACAAATATCTGATGATTTTCTTTAATGGTAGTTTAGGTGGCATTTTTTTAACCATGTCTCATCAAGTAGCCTAACATGGCTCTGTGTAGCATTTACTTAACATAAAATTATTTTTGCAAGAGAACAAATCAAACCCTATTTGCAGCAGTAACCTGTTTTATATACATTTCGTTTAGTTTTCATCTCCTTTTTATTTCCTGTTTAAATAAAATGAAAGGATGCAGCTGGACATGTCAAACTAACTAGAGCTCTATGATCACTGCACACAAGTTACAGCTCAAAATTAATTCATATCTCACTCTATTTTACCTGTCCACATTTCACCTATAATGGTTCAGTATTCATGCACCTTATGTTCCATAGCTCTCCTCAGTGGTGTGTTTGATAACCTATCGAGAGAGTGATGTATTAATCGCTTGCCATTATCTGATCTCCGCCAACATTTCTATAGTATTGCTCAATCAAAATAAAAGTAAAGCAATCAGGATCAATTTAGAGGCAATGTGTTAAGTATTTAAGAAACACACAAAGTGGAAACACAGCACAAGAAAAAAAACAATTTAGAAAAATAGAGAAAAGTTTAATAAATAATTTGACACCAAAACAAATTAAAACCAATCAGTCGAACCAGAGTTATGAATTCTTAATTTTTTGTGTAAAATAGCAACTAAAAGATCAAAGCATCTAACCGCGGACATCTAGTGGTGTGAGACCTGAACAAAATCAGATGTTATGAGTGACTGAATTGGAGCGTGGTTTGGATACATCCAGTGAATTGGGTCCGATCTTGGCTTATCTTCACACTTAACATTTTTTTTGCAGAAATATTTCTGAGAAGGTAAAGTTCAGTGGTGCAAGGAAGCTGGTGGTGACCGAGGAGGAGGTGTCATCATCAGCGAGCCGCTGGACGAAGTCACTGTGAAGATTTCTGTGTTTAGACTTTGTCACTTTTTTGGAAATCAAAAATCTACAGGGGGACAATGCTGAAAGCTCTAGCTGTCGAGGGCTTCACAGGGTCGGATACTCTTCCTGAGTGGAGCTGCTGAACAAGATTTGCTGCTGAGGAGAAGAACGTAGCGGGAGTTACAGCAAAGTCAGGCTGACCAGTGATGAACCTTGTGTGGATCGGTGAGCAGGTAGATCCCAGGATCCTATTGGTTCTCAGGCCACTTTTTGGTAGAAAGTTTTGTAAGTCCCAATTTTTTGATTTTGGCTCTTTGGGCACCATTAGCACCAACCCCAAGCATAGGCCTACTGCGAGCTATTCACAGTCATATGACCCTGTACACAGGCTGCAGGCACCAAATGGTTTGGACAAGAAATTGCCAGATTTCTAAAAGCTAAATTTTCACAATTGTGACTTAAAACCCAACTTTACTACTAAATAGGATTTTAGACTACAATTCTTTTGCTGCCAAACATGGTAATTCTACCTGTTTCCAATCAAAAGTTAGCACTTATAAAATGTAATAATGTAACCAAATGTTATTCTTATGAGAGAGTTAGGCCTCACAGTAGTAAAAAAACAAATGTAGGAGTTTTTCGTTACCAGAACATGTAAAACTTAAACACACGTCCAACTTTTTTAATACAATGCACCCTGTCCTATGTACTGTTTAGGCCTAACATTGGGGTGAATTGGTGGATCGGCTGAAGCCTAAGGCTACCAGGCGGGGAGCCTATACTCAGGCCAATAATATGGACCGCTATGCCCAGCAGAAGGGGTCGCCGGGTGGATCGAGCCAGTCGCCGGATGCACAGAAGACTGCCTCACACTTGGCCCCGGAGCTCTCGCTGCAGGATGTCATGGGCGCGCTCGAAGGGATGCAGACTTCGATTGGGAGACAGTTTGATGCCCTGGCGCACAAAGTGGATACCATCTTGGTGGACGTTAACCTGATCCGCGCGGATTTGGGCAAAACAAATGAACGAGTTAAAACCCTGGACCTCAAGACCACGGGCCTCGCTGATGATGTCTCGGAACTACAGTCCGAGGTCCGTAAGCTGCGGACCGAGAGTGATCTCTCCGCCCGTCGGCTGGAGGACTTTGAGAGCCGGGCCAGGCGCAACAACGTGCGCGTTATCGGGGTCCCGGAGTCCTCGGACGAGACTTCTGTAGACCTGCTCGTGGAGGACTTGGTGCTTAATCATCTGCAGCCTAAGGGTCTTGGGACGTTTTTCGCAGTTGAGCGGGCCCATAGAGTGCCGGGTGGGAGGCCCAAGGTGGGAGCCCCACCGAGGCCGATTGTCGCCCGGCTCTTTCATTTTCGAGATCGGGACGCTATCCTGCAAGCATCGAGGGTGACGGGCCCGGTCCCCTTTCAGAACGCGTCGGTGAATTTCTATCCTGACTTCACCCAGCAGGTGCAGAGGCAGAGGCAGGGTTTCCTGGGGGTGAAGAGGTGGCTTCGGAAGAGGGATCTGAAGTATGCCATGCTCTTCCCTGCCAGATTACGTGTGGGGTACGAAGACCGAACATTCTTCTTTGAGTCGCCTGCCATGGCCGATGAATGGCTGGACGCTTTGCCCCGACGACGGACGGGAGAGGACACTGCCGCAGACGGGGACAGTGGCCGGGATGGGCAAGGTTGAGCCGGACTGACTCGATTTGGCTCTAGATAATGACTTGAACAGAGTGCAGTAAATGCGGAGGGTTGCGGGAGGACGAGGGGAGCTCTTTTCCTGCCTTAGGGTGCTTTTTGTAGATTTTGGGTTTGGTAGGGCGACAAGCACACTGCAAGTTGGGGGGGCTTGGTAAGCTGCAGCAGGGGTGCAGGGTGGGGGGGATAGTTGGCATTTTGGGTTTGTTGTTGGGGGGTTCGTTTCTGCAAGGCATATTGATCATTTTTAGGACTGTTCCATGGTGGCTCTTCGGGTGTGGGGTGGGCCTCTTTGTGTTTGGGGATGGGGGGTAGGGGTTTAAGTGTTCTTAGCTGGAATGTTAATGGTTTGGGGGATCGCATTAAGCGCGGGATAGTCTTGCAATTCTTGAAACGGTCATTGCCGGATGTTGCCCTACTGCAGGAGACACACCTTATAGGTAACACATGCTATGCTCTTAATAGGAAGGGTTATAAATTCATAGCTCATTCGGGATTCTCCTCCGGGTCCCGGGGGGTGGGCATCCTAGTCAGAGCCTCGCTACCATTTGAGGTGAACTCCACCATTGTTGACGATAGGGGGAGGTTTGTGGCGGTGGCGGGGATGTGGGAAGGACGAACCTTGGTTTTAGTTTCGGTTTATGTCCCTCCCGCCCTGCAGGCCTCCACGTTTACAGATCTGGGTAGGGCCTTGCTGGATCTCCCGGGGGGTATGCTAGTGGTGGGGGGTGATTTCAATGCTGTCGGCTCTGGGCTGCTGGATAGGTGCCCGCCCAGAGACACTGGGGGGGCTCAGAAGTGGCTTCCAGACTTTCTAGACACACTCGGCCTGGTAGACTGCTGGAGGCTCCGGCACCCCACACAGAGCCAATACACCTTCCACTCCGGGGCGCATGGTAGCCTCTCTAGGATTGATTACCTGCTCACTCTGGCTGCGCACGCCTCATTGGTGTCTGAGGCCAGGCACATGGCGCGTGGCATATCGGACCATTCACCGGTGTGGGTCAGGCTGGATGTCGGCCGCGAGGGAGGGGGCAGGGTGGCTCCTATTAACCCCTGGTACTTTCGAGACCCCAAGATGCGCAGCGCACTGTTGAAGACAGTTGATAATTTTTTCAAGGACAATCAGGGGTCCGTGGACTCGGCAGTGTCGTTGTGGGAAGCATTTAAGACCGTGCTGAGAGGGGAGGCCCTCTCCCTTGTAGTGGCAGCCAAGCGGCGGAGAGATGGCGAGGTTATGCAGGTGGAGGAGGAGATCGTGGCTCTGGAGGGAGCGCTAGAGGAGGAGGTTACAGAGGCCTCGCTGCATGAGCTGCGCTTGAAGCAAGCCGAGTATAAGGACCTGGTGACGAATGCCGCTAAGACCCTCAGTAGGGAACAGCAGGGCCGCCTGTATGATGTTGGTGATAAGGCCGGGAAACTCCTAGCTTGGCTGGACAAAAAAGAACGGGTTAATAGAGTAGTGCCGGAGCTGACGGGAGAAGGGGGAGAGGTGATTGTGGAACCTGAGAGGATTGTACAGTGTTTCTCGGACTATTTCCGTATGGTTTATGCCTCAGTGTCGGATAGGCCGCCCGAGGACTCGCGTGACCTCCTGCGTGATATCGCTTTGCCCTGTCTTTCTGACGTAGATAGGGATGATCTTGATGGAGATATAACGGTCGATGAGGTGGCAGGAGCTATCCGCGCGCTGAACTCGGGCAAGGCCTCGGGCCCGAATGGCTTGCCGATTGACCTGTATAAGCTGTTTCCGGATAGGGTTGCCCCTCACCTGCGCGCCATGTTCGTGGAGGCGCGGGGGGTGGGACCCTCCCGTTGGATCAGCGACTGGCGACAATTGTTGTGATACACAAAGATGGTAAACCTCGAGATAAGTGTGCCTCATATAGGCCTATATCACTCCTTAACGCCGAGCCGAAGATTCTGGCTAAAATCCTGGCGGGCCGATTGGTCAGGGTACTTGGAGACTTGATCCACCCTGATCAATCTGGTTTTATTCCGCATCGTAACACTGCGTTAAACCTTCGGCGCCTTCATGGTGTGATCGCCAGGGCGGGCACGCTGCGAGAACCAGCTATTGTGGCGTCTCTCGATGCCACGATGGCCTTTGATACCGTGGAATGGGCATATTTGTGGGCTGTGCTAGCCAAGTTCGGCTTTGGCCCTGGTTTTGTGAGCTGGGTGAGGTTGCTGTATGAGGGACCCCTTGCGAGTGTGGTGGTAAATGGCCGGGCATCGACTCCGTTTCAGCTTGGGAGGGGCACTCGGCAGGGTTGCCCCCTGTCGCCTCTGTTGTTCGCCCTCGCCCTGGAGCCGCTGGCGGCGTGGATACGCTGGCACCCGGATATACGTGGACTTAGATGGTCGCCCGACCACGAGGACCGCATTTCGCTATATGCTGATGACATCCTGTTGTATCTTGCCTCGCCCAAGAACTCACTTATAGTGGTCTGTGACGTTCTTACGTCTTTCGGTAGGAATTCGGGTCTCGTCATCAACTGGAGTAAATCGTATTTATATGTTCTGAGTGGCGAGGTTCCACCGGTCCCGCGAACTTGTTCGATCCAGATCGCTCAGCAGGGCTTCGTGTATTTGGGGATCTTTATCTCCACGGACTCCGCTTTGCGGTATGAGAGGAACCTGCTCCCCCCCCTGGCGCGCCTGTGGCGGGATGTTGAGGGCTGGCGGAGGCTCCCGCTCTCCCTCGTCGGGCGCGCTGCCTTGTTCAAAATGATGTCTCTTCCCCGGTTCCTCTACGCATTGCAGAATACTCTAGATTGGGTACCGGCCAATTACTTTCGGGAGGTCGAAAGCCTCCAACGAACGTTGTTGTGGGATGGGCGGCCGCGAATAGCGATTGCTAAGTTGACGCTTCCATGGTATGACGGGGGTATTGCGCTTCCAAACATCCGACACTATTATTGGGCCACCCAGTTGAGCGCGATTAATCATGGTTTCTATGGCCCGGCCCTCAGCCCCGGTTATGCCATGGACAGATGGTTGCTGCGCGGCGGTAACTATCATAGAGCGTTGTACTCGCGGTCCCTGGACTCGTCCCTCACGGGGCCCACTGGGGTGGCGGTGCGTGTGTGGAAGATGGCGACTGACTCGCTGGGCTGGAAGGATAGGCTCACCCTTGCTACCCCGCTGTTTGAATCTGAAAAATTGGGTAGGCTTTGGCATACGAAAGGTTTTGATAAATGGGACTTGATCGGCATCTCCAGGGTTGGAGATGTGCTGATTAAGGGGAGGGTGAAGTCCTTTGAAGAGTTGCAGAAGGAGTATGAGTTGGGGACATCCGAGTTTTTCCGCTACGTTCAGGTGCGTCATGCCCTGCGGTCAGTCCTCGTGGAGGGTGAGAAGGTGCCTGAGTCCTCTCCGTTGGAGGACCGGATCCTTGATGGCCATATGCCAGAGAGCACGATCTCGCTCATCTACAAGAAATTGATAAATGTTCGGGCGGATATGCTTCTGGGGCTGCGGGACCAGTGGACTAGGGACGGACTCGAGCTGGATGACGAGGATTTGCAGTCTGCTGTTTCCTCTCCTAAGGAGGTTGCGATCCCGTCGCGTCTGAGGCTGGTGCAGCTCAAAATACTGCATCGAGTGTATGTGACGGGGCCAAGGCTGGTTCATATGGGATTCTCTGAGGAAGGTCTATGTAGGAGGGGCTGTGGTATGGTGGGTACTTTCCTGCATATCATTTGGGAATGTGGTGTCATCATGGAATTTTGGAGGAGAGTCCATGCAGTGATGGGGGAGGTGACGGGCATTGTTATGCAGCCGGAAGCGCGGTGTTGTCTCCTGAATGTCTGGGGGCCCACTGATCACGATGAGGCACAGACCCAGTGGGTGACTCTGGGTAACATGGTCGCTAAGAGGGACATAGCGCGTTTGTGGGGCTCCGTGGGGCCCCCCACATTGACTGCGTGGAAAGAAAATATGGACTGGAGTATGCTCAGGGAAAAGACAGTATATTGCGCTAGAGGCCGCCCTCGGAAGTGGCATGCCATCTGGGGGCGGTGGAATCAATACAGAGGGGGAATGTGTCTTGCCCCTGATTTGGATCCCCCCGAGGAACAGCTCTCTTCTTGACATTCTTTCCAGCTCTGTATATAGATGTGATTGTTAATTGACTTCTTGGGCCTCTGCTTTTCCCCCCTTTTCCTCTTATCATAGTACTGTGACTGTTAGAAGATCGGGGTCCGGCCTCCCCTGAGGGGCAACCACCATGGGCATTCAGTGTTTCTGCCTTGCTGGGGTTTGTTGTGTGTTTGTGTTTATTTAAAAATGGAACCTTTTCACTACTCCTTTACTGCAATGGGGACGCTTCTTTCTCCTCCTCTACCGAAGCTGCCGAACCTCCGGGTTGTCGGCTGAATAGCTGTGTCCAGACTCTTGAAGAAATAAAGGTTTTAAAAAAAAAAAAAAAAAAAAACATTGGGGTGAATTATATGAATTAAAATGGGAGGCTTAATCCTGGCAAAAGGTTTATTTTGCTAAGTCAAATAGACATTTTAAAACAGCTCACCAGTTACAAGGGCACACCTGAGACGTGTTTTAAAGGGCTGCTTAAATAGGTGACACAGTAAGTGTTGCTGGCCCACTTCACTAGTGATTTACAAGTAAATTATATGTGCCAGTTGGGTGTTAGCCAGCTTTACCATGTCTAAAGCTATGAACACAAGCACTTTAGCACTAGTTAGCCATGGTAAATTGCACAGAGTCCTTTGGCCAGCAAAAACCAATTTCAGCAAGCAGGATGGGAGAAGATAAAACACTTGGGGGCACACCACACCAAATAAAGTCCTGCCTAACATTATAAAAAGTAAATTTCTCTGGTATCTTGAGTAAATTTTCTCCATCAAGCTATACCTCTCACTTAAAAGTCAGGTAAGATACCGGCAGGAGCTTGGTTCATAAAATGTCTCACTCAAGGAGAAAATGTCTCTCTGCAAGAATTTTGTTCCCTGAAACAGTCTGGCACATGAAAGAATTATGCAAAATTACACATTAAGTCAAATACAAAGTTTTGCACATTTTATAGATAGCGAACTTTAGGACCCCTGCAAGATTACATCAGCGTAGCCAAATTATCTATGAGGCCTAGTACCACATTTGGTTGATGATATTGGAAACAGCATAATAAAGTTTTCAACCAATTCAAGACTGCTTGTGTTCTCAAATTAAGTTAACTCCTCCACCAATAAGATGAATCGGCAGTACAGGTGAAACGTTAGTTACAGTGTTCTCGAGTATTACAATTGTTTTAACCCACCTGGCAGAGACGGTGCCCTATAACTGTAAAACAAATGCTAATCCCCGGTGATTGGTAGGTGGACATTTTATAAACTTTTCTTGTTCCTGTCAGTTCCTGTTATAGTCACATAGCTTCCCTGTGGATCTACTAATTCTGCTTCACTAGCAGATTTGATATCTTTGGTGATATTTAAACATTCCCTCTTAGAGAAACCTATTATTTTTATTAGAAAAATGTGTTTCTTCCCAAATAAAGATACTTATCTTCAGTCTGTTGACTGAACTACACATTAATTGTCTATTGGCAAGAAACTTTAAACCTTTGGAATTCCATGTATTTTACATCTTTCAGTAGATCATAGGGCATGCAAATGGCCGTTCACGTCTCATGTTGTATGCTCATGTCATAACTTCTTTTGGGAGGTGTTGGTGTGTTTTTAATCTCTATGGAGAAAACTGAGGAATTGCATAGGCTATGTTACCTGTTTTGTATGGTGTATCATGAAACAAATATTTCAGAATTGTTTAGTTTGAAAGTGTTATCATACGATGGTGATCTGCATTGTATTTGCACTGCTGTACACCTCTTTGCCATCTTCTTGAACATTATATTGTCTTTAGTTATTTGTTTATATATTTTAAAATTTTTTAGTTTTGTTAAGTGAAAACATATCTGTTAAGGTGGACTGGTGCTGGATGGATTGGCAAAAGGCAACGTAGAAGAAAATTGAGGGTCATATTTACCAATATTTCACGCAATGCAGGGGAGCAAGCAAAGCTGCTGCGATGTGTTGAGTGAGAAGAAGAGAGAAGAAATGCTCCCTCTTTAGAAAGATATGGGGTATTTACAAGAAAGTAACGCAGCGCGGCACGGAAAGCCATTTGACTGCGCAGCCCTGTGTCCCTTTCAAAGTACAGGGATGCATCAAATTTAAAACAATATGTTGCATCCCTGTGCTTTCCCCTGCGCTGGCGCACTATAGGTTTCCATGCGCCAATGCATGTACCCTTGCGCCATTGTGCAAGGGTGTCTGCGTTGTAGGGGAGATTGTTTTTGTGCAGGAAGGGACACTGTCCTGCAGAAAAACAATTGTGAGGTGTTTTCCTCCTTCTATGTGTGCTGCAGAATTCAGCTTGCAGAGAAAGTGGGAAAAACAAGGAGAAGTATAGAATTCTGACGCATTCCCAGGTTGACGAAATGTTGTAAATCTGGGAATACAGCAGAATCCATGGGTGTTGTGCGGGAACACCCAATGGAACACGCATGGCAAGCTCCTTTCACGCAAAGTGCTACGTGAAAAGGAGCTGTATTTACAAGGCCTCAAAATGCCATGCTGGGTGGCATTGCGTGGCCTTGTAAATATGGAGCACCACAGTGTGCTGCCCGTGCTTCAAAAAAAGTGACACACCAGTGGCACAAGAGGCTTGTAAATATGGCCCATGGAGCACTTCTGCTCTCTCCGTGCGCCGGCACACTGTGTGCTCCTAGAGACAATGGAGGCACCCTTGTACCATAATGCAAGGGTGAATGTTTTATAGTCCGGATTGTTTTTGTGCAGGAAGGAATAGCTTCCTGCACAAAAACAATCATTAGAGGCATTTTCCTCTTTCTATAGTTGCTGTAGAATACAGCACACGTGGAAAGAAGAAATAATGAGGAGAAGTAATTTCTCCTCGTTACGCCTCACTGGGAAAGGCATATCATTTTGCCGCAGCTTTAGCAAATCTGGGAATGCTCAAAAGCCATGGGTGAATGCAAGGTAACGTCCATGCTCCACCCATGGAATGCCTCCAAAGTTGAAATGTAATGAAACGCAGCACAAGCAGCTGTGTTACGTTACATTTCTTTACAGTGCCACACAAGGCCAAGCAAATCAGGCCTTGCATGGCTTTGTAGACTCCAAAGAAGCCTTTGCGTTGCCCTGCGTAGCCTTGTGCGATGCAAGGGCGATGCAAAGGCTGAGTAAATCTATGCCTAACTATTTTAGTATTACTAACGTAATATTGTAGTTGCACTACTACTACTACGTCTTGAACAGTTTTAAGAAGGACAAAGGGGTGACAGTGGGACAAGTGGCTAGTTGAAGAGAATTCGAATTTATCGCAGCCAAGAAAGCAAATGAGCTGCCACCACTGCTTGTTCTTCGAAGTTTTATCACTCTAGGAAGGAACCTAAAAACAGATCAAAGAGTATGGGGAGGGTGGTGTAGAGAGTAAATGTTCTTCATGAACTCAGATCTTCCCAACCATAAAGAGCTTTAGGAAAGATACATAGGATTTTAAAGGCAAATCGCTTGGACATTGCCAGCCAGTGCAATTGGACTCAATGCTTAGATAAATAACAGCACTGTGGCAAGTCAAGCGAAAGCTGCTCTACAGTGTTCTCATTTGATTTTGAGAGAATCTTTTTAATCCCTTAGCTCCTGAGGCTCCCCCAGTTGCTGTGCCCTCTTTTGGTGTATGGACCACTTTGTGCTTAAACCTTGATAACTTTCTCACAACAAAAGGTTTACAAGACAAATTTTATTCATTTTTCCATATGTTGGAGATTTTATAGGTACCCAGAGTTAGTGCATTCCCTTGGAGGGAGCAGAGTAAATACCCTTACTAGCGCAACATTTGTTTTATTGTGGAAATTATTTAAAAATGCTGTGCCAGAAAGTGTGTTTCCCCTAAATATAGCATAAAAATAGTGTTTGCTGCACTATGCTCACCATCTTCCCACCTTTCAAGAACAAGCAGAGTTGTAAATAAAAAACATTTTTCACCATGGTTTTTGCATTTTCGTAAATGTTAGTCCTTTCTTCTAATTTTTATGGTTTAAAGCCACTTAAAGGTTGTGACTAAAACTGGTGTGAAACCCATGAATGATTCAGGAAAACTACGTACTTCTGAATACTAGACAACAATCCAATTCAGCAATTGCACATTTGTGTATATTTCTCATTGTTTTTCCAAGCAAACTGATTGTTGACTTAAAACAGTTATGAAAATAAGTTTAAAAAAATAGAAAAACATGACAATGTTTTCATATATAATTTATTTGTCCAGATGAACAATTTACAAAAGATATATACCTTTACGTCTGTCAGGCAGTCAGACTCTTTTAGTTGCAGGCATATGTGATGTCTGTTGAGTTCCCAACAACACATGATACCCAGAGTCAATAACTGAGCTGCAGCTTACATTAATTGTTCATTGTTTTTTTTTGTTGGAAATATATTTATTATATCTTAAACAGTAACACAACTGCGCAATCATGCTGAGTTTCAATGCAATAGACTAGTCTCATCTGAACAGCAGTACAGTCTTTTCATGATTTACCACCAATGCATCAAAACATATGGTAAAACTCAATGAATGAAAAATGAATAAAGGAAATCGCTACGTTTTAACTGTGCATAGATATTGAGTTTAGGAAAAGTGTTCATTTGTACAACTCTGAATTTGGGGTTGCCCACACTATCACGTGATTCAGATTTGAGGTTCTTTCATTTTGCAAGATGTGTTCTTTCTTGCTCATTGTCTTACATTTGAAAACCACAATAAGAGACAAATTCAATAAGTAATAACAAATGTTATGCTATTCCGTGTTCTCACACTCTCCAGGTGAAAATGGCACCACAGTTGTGTGGCTGTTACCATCTACCGCAACAGGAAGGTCTCCAAAAGCAACATGGAGACATCAAGTTTTTCCCTTGACTATTGACCCCTTTTGGTGATGTGGGTAGCTCCAATGTTTGGGCCCAGCATCAGAAGTTACTCAAGGAAACTTACCAATGTAGACTCAGAATGCCCTGCAAACCTCAAGGTTTAGCTATGGTCACACATTTGTCTCCGATTTCTGTGAGGGAAAGTTTCAGAATAAGAAGGGATCTGTAAAATTTCTACCACCCAGCGTGCCCACTCTTCTCCAGATAAAAATGATACCCCAATTGTGTTGCCGGGCCAAATGTTTGTGATAGGATAAGCCCCAAAACGTATCATGGAGACATCAGAACTTCACCTTGAAAATTGACCTATTCTGGCAATGTGGTTAGCTTGATATTTGGGCCCGGACGTGGCTGCCACCAAACTCCGACCTTTCAGGCATAAATAACTCTAAATTATTGTTGTTCATTCAACATTTCCAATAAGCAGGCTTTCCCGCTTACGTTTATCCTCTTTATCATTGTTTTACTAGATAAATGTAGTGTAGTATTTATAGTGACTAAAGTTTTTTCAAAACATATTATGTCAAGAGGGCTCTCAAAATACAGAAAAAATCCACATATTTTTACTTCTCTTTTTCAGGTCTAATGTCTTCTCTTTTACAGTAATGTACAGCCTGCGTATTGATGGAATGAGATTCTAATGGAGATAGATAGTGTTGTTACAGCATTTATTTAAAAGTGAAGATCATTACTGAAATGTGACTGGGATATAGAGAACAGAAGATTGCAGAATACAAGAAGTGTGCACATGTAAACTTTTCTCTCAGTGTTTTTTATATTTTAAATAAACTGTTTTATGCCAGGGTTTAGAAGAGACGTGATAATAAAATGGTATTCCTGTTCTTCCATACAGGTCAAAATAATTATTTATTGGTAAATAACATGCATACTTTTCTTTCTTTGTATTTTGCTTTGTATTGGCTCAAAATAGTGAGATAAAACGGCAATTAATGTGCTGCACAATTTCCTCTTTTGCCTCGAAGTTTTGTCAACCATGTCAAATAATGTGCTCCTCAATTCCTTCTTTATGTCAGTGTCTCCATTCACCCCCCTGTGAATCTTTGTTATTTGAACAATACAGCTACTGCTGACTTGTCATTTCATGAAAACTTGCGTAGGCTTCATAATGTACACAGTTTCTACCTTTCATTCAGGTTGCATAGATCGCACTGTAATTATTTTTGTTCTGATTGTATGCCTCTATTAAATAACACAACACGTCAATTTTAATTTGGATCCCATGTTTGGTAGATACGTTTATCCTCAAAAATGTCTTAAGTGCAATTTTACCTGAAAAGTTACAACTGTAGTCAGACCTTGAATGATTTGAAACAATGGCTTTGGGTGCTGGATTCACCTGAAGTTGTCTAATGAGATGTATAGATTAGTTGAGGCCATTATACAGCCTTTCATTCCTCTGCATGGAGAGTTCAGTTTCACCTCATATACTTACTTTCTAAGCTGAACAGGGAACAGGCTTCATACTTTAGAATACAGAAGGCTGTATACGTTTCAATCCTTCCTCTACATTTTACATCTATCCATCCTTATTCCTATCCTTCTCTTTTCATCCATCTTACATCCTTCTTTCTAGCCTTCTATTCATCGGTCTCTCCATTATTACTTCTGTGCATCCATCCATCCTCTTACCTTCATTCTTTCCCTACAACCATACCTCTTTTCTCTCCATCCATTCATTCTTTTTTGCAGTTATCCATCATCCATCCTTCACCCCACTCATCCCTTCACCCTTCTCTCCATCTATCCTCCTCTTCAATAGTCTCTGCGTTCATCTGCTGCCTTGTCGCTAACCTTACCGCCCGTCTTTCATTTCACTGCAAGAGATCTGTTTAGTAGCCTCTTGCAGACCAGATCTCTGGTCAAAGTCAAATGAGTCATAAACACATCTTAAACGTTTCATACTGCACAGAAATATCCCGTGACACCCAGCCCCGCTCAAGCTGATAAAGTTGAACCCAAGATGTGGAGACACCTTCAGATTGATTTAAGGCCCCTTTTCAAAACCTTTAGTAGGCCTCCTGGCACTTTGGAACTAGCTTGGAACTTAGAAGGAGATTCCTTCGTGATTACAGCAAGAAAACTTTCTACTGCCTCAAATGGAAATATTGAAGCACTATTCCTCAACGTGATTTCCATCTATGTGCCCACAATTTTGTTTCACAACACGTGGAATTACACTTCCTGTGCTAGTTCAGAGGGATATTTGGAAATGATGCCATTGGGAAGAATGCCTTCTAATGGTGCCTGCTTCAAGAAGATGTGGGCTGAAAAGCTGCAATATCTCTGGAATCAGTAGGAGTGTGGACCACTCAAAAGCAATTGATTTTTATGGAAATGGTTCTGAAGACCTAAAAACAAGTTAGGACCTGGTAAAGCTGCCAGTAATTTTCGAATCAGCTCCAACTTCCTTGTGGAGTCAAGGTCTGATTTGGAACACGCACATAGAGCAAGTAGTAATATTTGGACTCGGAAGGTGTGTTCTCGATTTTTGAGTTTTCCTAGGACACAATGTGACTCTGACCTTGGCATCGTCGAACCATGGGTTTAATCCAGAAGTCCACATGATTGTTCAGCTTGATGGGCAAACCTAGCCTCGACACTACCTCATGAACCAAGTACACAGTAAATCAACCTGCAGGACCATCTACCGGCAGGGATCCTTCGAGCCAGGTGCTTTTACTTCTTCAAGACAGTTCTACCACACCTTCCAGCTGGAGATGCACAACCTGCATTGATGGGTCTCTACGGCTGTGAGCTAAAGGTGCCCAGATTCCCCATCACCTCCACAGGCACATCTGTCGGTTTGAACCAGTGGATTGAGGGGATAGACTTCCTGCTTGAACTGAGCTCTGTGTCCTCGGTTGCTACAACCTGAAAGATCACTTTCTCAGACATGGTCACAGCCCTTTGTCTCTGATTATGAGCGAGGTATACATTTTATACTGTAGTATTGTAAAGTTCCTATCAAATAACGCATCTGTAATTTATATGCATAGAATCTGTAGTGATGGAGTCACTGGATGAAGAGAGATTCTGGTAAGCAAAAGTGAGGCAGACACAGAAGCCAATCATTCAAGAGAATATTGCTTACATATGATTGATTCGTTTCACTTTTCTCTCTGTGTGTATGCAGCTGCTGCTAAGGCATTCCTTTGTGTGTGAATCAAGCAGTACTCAGCACAGGGGCATTTACCTAAGGATATAGCGTAAAACATCTCAATACACTCGGTCACACAGCATTCCCTTATAATATACTTTTGGTAAAGGCAGCGTGAGAGGTAGCAGAAGCAGCCTAACAAAGAAAACCACATTTGACAACTGGTAAAGGTGATTGGCTTCTACTGCTAAGTAATGACTGCAAACGAGGAGCGCCGATTGGCTGAGGCATTCCAGCATCTTCCAAGCATTCCAGCGCGTGCTTCCAGAGCATCTAATGCACGTTTGTCTTTTAAATAGATGTCATCTATTTTTATCCTTAATTTGCTATGTAACCAGAAAACATGTGGAACATCTCGGCAGCTTTATACAGCTTACAGTTTGCGATTTAGCGAAAACTAACGTAGAATTCAACATAAATCCTTTAATTTCAATGTGTTGTATGACCAGCTGCAGCGAATGGAAAAGTAATTAGGAAGTTACACGTGTTAAGAAAAACCAGAGCACAATCTGTTTTGTTGGGTTAAGTTTCAACCGACACATTCTGTATTCCCGCAGTGTCTTGGAAATGTATTTCCGTTGTCTGCCGTCTGGAGGCACAATTAGGCATTTCTCGGTAGAAGATTTATGCCGGTCCAAATAGACCTCTGTAGAAATAGTAGACCATTAACAATTATACGAGTGGAAATATATGCATCTGCAAGATATTTCTGAAAAGGAATTTAATGCCGAACAGACATAAACTAAATTTAGTAAATTCTCTAACCTTGTCAATTTCCCTTACAAATGTGCCCAAAATACTCTCTTTTGCTGCTCATTAACCTTAGTGTAAACTGCCAAAGCATACCATTAGAAATATGGAAAGAAAATTAATGTGTGACTTGACAAATTTCTGTTCCATTTTAACATGAATGGACAAGTACTTCATTTTTAAAAAAAGTGCAAGGCTTAAAGAGGTCTTCGGAGCACACCTCTAGTGCCTCTGACTCTCAAGGTTGTTGAATACGAAAGCTGTTTAGTTTGAATTCCACTTCATGACTCTTTCTTCAACCACCCTACACTTTCTATCTTTATCTCTGTCTTGCCAGGCCTCATGTAACAAACAAATCTTAGTTATATACATTTCAGTGTTTTTATCCATTACTATGGTGAAATGTCATTCACATTTTTCTTCTGCACACTCAGCCCCACAACACAGCTCAGTACTGCATTTGGCAATGGCTGTTTTGCACTGTGAGTGATGACAGTTTTACTTGAGCATGAGTCTGCCTATAAGAGATGTACTTTGGTGCCATGGCTAGTGGGCCAATACTTTGCTATACCGATGCTTTTTTCTTTACATACTTTATCATTTGTTCTTTTTTTTACTCATCCTTTAGTTTTTAGGGCTCAGCTAGACAGTTTTAGCTATCTGTAGGTAGACCTATTGCTTCCAGTACACAACATGTTGTGTTATGTACATTTGTAAAGTGTGCTATCATCCACAAGAGTATCCTGGTGCTGAGCGTGTGTGTGCCTAGCCCTGCCTATGGTAGGTTGGCTAATTGAAAAGCCAGGTCTCCAAATTCTTGCGGAATTCAAGAAGAGAGGAGGCTCTGATGTGGAGTGGGAGCCCGCTCCATGCTTTAGGAGTGATGTAAATGAACGCCCGTCCTCCTGATCTGATTCTGTGTAGACATGGGATGTGTGTGAGTAGGAGTCCAGCAGAGCAGCGGTGCATGGGTGGTTGGTGGAAGATGAAGCGAATGTTCAGGTAGATGGGGCCTAAGCTTTGTAGTGTCTTGAATGTGTGTATGAGAAGTTTGAAATGAGCTCATTTGTTTATCAGGACCCAGTGGAGATCCCTGAGGTGTGGTGTCATGAGTTCTGTGTGGGGGATTGAGGATGAATCTGGCTGCAGAGTTCTGGATGGTTTGTAGTCTTCTACTGAGTTACATGGTGATCCAGGCATAGTGGGTTTTCAGTTAGTCCAACTTGCCGTTGACTAGGGATTGAGGACGTTTTTCTAGTGTTGCTTGGGAACCATTTGACGATCTCTCTCAACATCTTCAGAGTGTGGAAACAGGATGCAATGATGGAGTTGACTTGTGCGGTTATGTCCAGTTAACTGTAGATGACTATTCTGAGGTTGCTGGTGTGGGTGCCAGGTGTGGTTTTGAGTTCGGCCGGCTATCAGTTGGAGTCCCATGAGTGAGATGTTCTTGCCGAAGATCGCTACTTCTGTCTTGTCGATTGTTAGAAATGGGATTTTTGGTAGGTTAGGGCATGTGCCAAAGCCAGGCAGAAACCACCACTCTAGTCAGGATAAGGGAGTTACACTCCTAAAATAACCCCTGCTCACCCCCTTGGTAGCTTGGCACGAGCAGTCAGGCTTATCTTGGAGGCAGTGTGTAAAGCATTTGCACATAACCAAAAGGAATACAGTGTAAGCACTACAAAAGGACACCACACCAGTTTAGAAAAATATCCAATATTTTTATATACTTAAGACAAGACCAAAAACGATAAAAATCCATAATGCAGTACTTAAAAATGTTTGGTTATCAAAATATGCTTGAAAAACAGTTCCTTGATATCGATAGCTCCGTCCGGGGCTATCACGGCGTCGTGAGCAAACAGATCCAAACATTTCTGGCTGACCGCGGTGTTGCGGGTCAGCTATGGTGTCAGGAAGACCTGCAAACAGTACCTTTTAGAAATGCGGGGCGTCGGCGACCTCTTGTTGAGCTTCCCAAAGTACAGCTTCCGCAGGTGTCGATTCTGGAGGTCAGTGCAGGAGTCGTCGGGGCCCTCAAAGTCGCACGCGTTGCAGATCGATCTCCTCTCTGTTGGGAGTCAAGAGCGCTGGCGTCAGCAGGCATCGGGTGCTGCGGTGCGAAGGGTAGCTGTGCGGCGTGCGGTGCCCACAGGTCGCGGTGTGAGCTGTGGCTCGGTGGCAGCATCAGATGGCATTGTCGGTTAGATCAAGGTCGCAGTGCGAGGTGAAGATGGTGCTCGTCGCGGTACTGGCAGGTCACGGTGCAAGCAGCGGCGTCGTTGTTGCTGAAGCACTGTCGTCGGCTGACGAACTGGAGTTGAAGGCACCGGCGTCGGTAGGCCAAGGCTGCGGCGCGGGATGAGAACGGTGCGTTGTGTAACTTTACGAGCGGTGCCCTTGAACCATGGTGCAAGCAGCGGCGTCGATTTCTGCGTGGAGCGCCGTTGTCAGGGATACCAAGGCGTCGTCATGAAGCGAGGCTGTGCGGAGTGCGGTGCCCACAGGTCGTGGTGCGAGCATCGGCTCGATGACGGCATCAGCAGGTGTCATCGGTGAAACCAGGGTCGCGGCGTTGTGGCTTTGCCCTCTGCAGTGCCTTCAGGACACGGAGTCGGCAGCTGCGTCATAGACTTGGTCGGGTTGCTTTTCTTCTGTTGCAGCACAAATCACACAGTCCTTAGTGCTGAGGGCACAAGAGCTTGGAGTCTTTGCTGTTCCTGAGACTTCTTGAGCAGGGGGCAAGCTCTACCTCAAGCCCTTGGAGAAACTCACAAAGTAGATTGCAGAAAGTTCAGTCCATTCCTTTAACTGCCCAAGACAAAAGCAGCCACTGCAGGCCAACACAGCAAAGCACACAGCAAAGTTCCTCCTCACAGCTTCTCTGGCTCTTCTTCTTGGCAGTCTTCTTGGTTCAAAAGAGTTTTAAAGTTCAGGGGTCTGGGCCCCAATATTTACATCCCAAAATTCTTTGATCTCTTAGGCAGAGAGTGTCTGTGCCCAGCCAGAACCAGTTCTGCCTTCTCTGGTGTGACTTCCTGGCAGGAGGTGGAGACGGCATGGTCAGAGGTAGACCAGGCCCTTTGAGGTGCAAGGAAATCTCCTCCCCCTTCCCCAATTGCAGCCCAGGTCTATTCATCCCTTTCCTGACCCCACTAGACTATCTTGAGCCACTCCTGCTCCCCAGCCTTCTGTCATCCAAGACCCAGACAGGCAATCCACATTCCAGCAGAGGCACACGGGATGACTGAGCAAGAAAATACCTACTTTCTAAAAGTGGTATTTTCAAACCCAACGTAAAAATCACATACACTAAAAGATGCATCTTTAGATTCTGAGTTCAAGCATACTAAACTTTATTTTCCTAGCTAATTCCCGGGCCAGTTCTGTTTATAAGATGTTATAAACAAACTCCCCATTCTGTCCCATGGGGAACATGTAGCCTTGCAATAGCAAAAAACGAAATTGGCCGTAATTCACTATCAGGACATGCAACACACACCAGGGCATATCCCACCTTGCACATACACTGCACCCGGCCCTCAGGGGTACCTTGGGCCTATATTAGGGGTGGCTGACATGTAAGAAAAGCGAAGGTGAGGGACTGGCAAGTGTGTGCACTGGCCAAGTCGACATGGCAGTTACAAACTGCATGCTGACTCCGCAATGGCGGGTCTGAGTTACCTTTTCAGGGCTACTCGTGTGGGTGGCACAATAAGTGCAGCAGGCCCACTAGTAGCATTTGATTCACAGGCCCTGGTATACTCAGTGCACTTTACTAGGGACTAACAAGTAAATCAAATATCCAATCATGGAAACCCCAATCCATAACACAATTTACCACAGGAGCACTTGCATTTTACCACTTATCAGCAGTGAGAAAAGTGCGCAGAATAACTACACAAGCAAAAGCAGAGTCAAAACCGGGAGGTCAGAAAGCAAAAACTCAGGGGAAACACGCCAAAAGATGCCAAGTCTAACATCGATGTTGATCTTGAGTCTGTTAGCTTTCATCCTTAGGTCATGCAGGCAATGAACTTGATTCTTTTATGAGAGGGAGAGTATGAGTTGCGGGTTGTCGGCTTAGGAAAGGATGTTGATGTGTGTGCCTATGACAGTCAGAGGGATCATGTATGCATTGAAGAGCGTGGGGTTGAGCGATTAACCTTGAAGCACTCCCCAGATGAGTTTGCGGTCTTCCGAGTATTACAGTGCCAGGCTGGCAGCTTGTGTTCTATCTGTTAAGAAACAGCAGATACAAGTAGTGGGTCCTTGTATGCCAATATTGTACAGCTACCTGATGAGGATGGGATGTGAGACCGCATGCATTAAATGCTGAAGAGAGGTCGAGGAGAATGAGGGCTGCCATGCCTCTTCTGTCAAGGATCATGCGAATGTCGTCTGTGGTCATGAGTGCTGTCTGTACTGTGATTGGGCCTGAATCCAGACTGAGTGGCGTTGAGGAGCTGGTGATTGCTGAGGTATTCAGTGAGGTGTTCATTGAGTATTGTCTCTAAGATGTTTGCCAGTTGTGCAGGAGGGAGATGGGTCTGTAGTTAGAAAGTGTGGCCGGGTCAGTGGATGGCTTCCTGAGCAGAGGCGTGATAGTGGCATGTTTCCAGGGTCCTGGAATGTAGATGAGTCAATGGATGCATTGAGGGTTGGTGTTAGTGCTTCAGTGATCGGTAAGAGTCATTTGGTGAAGGCATGCTGGGGGGAAATGTCAGCAATCAAGTAGATGGTCTTCATGGTAGCAGCGATTTCGACAGTGATGATGGAGGGCCACGAGGTCAGGGTTCGATCTTCGGTCATCATGGGAAGTTGAGTTGCAACAGTGATAAGGTCTGGTTGAGTGTTGAAAATGCTATATATTGAGGTGATTTTGTTACAGAAGAATTCTGAGAGCATGTTGCGAAGAATTTTTGAGGGGGTGATGTTGCTGGAGGTGACAAGAGGTGCAGTGAAATCTTTCATGATGGTGAAGATTTCCTTGCTGCTGTTAGTGCGGGTGTTGATGTGATTTGCAAGAGCTGTGTACTTGGTGTTCCATATCTGCTGGTGGTAGGGTGTTTACATATGACTACCTATACTGAGGGTTGACTTTGGGTCTGACCCTTGCTCATCTTTAGATAGCTTTGTTATCGAACTCACATCGCTACTCCTGGATTCAAAGGCTTGCATCCTTATTTTTGTGTTTGTCCCTCCTAGAAATATTTTGATCTCACAATGCTTTAATTGAAAGATGAGTCCTTCCACTGCTGATTCAGACCCTCCTTACAGAGCATAAAAAGGGTCTATTGTTTCTCCCTCTTGCACTGTTTCCTCTACTCCCCTCCTTCCCATCTCCCTTTCTTCCGCATCTTTCTCAACCCTTACTTAGTGTTATCTTCCCCCAAGCCCTGCTGTTTATTTTACTTTTTTTCGCCCACTGCCCCACGCCCCACAGGTGATGGCCAAATTAAAGTATGTTTTTGACAATTACAAGAGAGCTTCCTGTTCCTAGGCATGTACATGCATGTACAGCGGGCATCAAGAAAAGGTTTTGTTCCTCTTAACAAATCCCATTCAAATATGGCTGCCCTGTTTGCAAGCACATCCACAGTGCCCATCTTTGAATGGGACATATTAAAAGTTAAAAGCCTGACGGGGGTGACGTTTCCCTCCAGATACAGATGCGGAATCGGGCATCACAAATAGCGACACTGCTACTTACACCGTTGGATAGAATTTAAAGAGTACCTATGCTGAAGGACAAGAACAGACCTAGCTACTTAGAGAACAATTTATTCTACTTACACAATTGAAATTAAGACGCACACCCTTTTAAATGACACCCAATGATGCTTCCGGTGACATGATTATTGACCCAGAGAAATACATTAAAAATACTAAGATTAACACAGCAATTCGTTTTGTCCTGAAGAAGTCCCGAGGTGGACGAAACGCGCCGGCTGCTTTGGCTGTTTTTGATGTTTTAATGTGTACATGACAAATTAAAATAAAGAAGATTGCTTTGAAAAGAAACCTGATGGATTTGGACTAATTCATACTATATTGGATACTCGGAGTGGTGCAACTTGTGTTGTTTTCTTTACATTCATTCCAGAATTTGGAACAGCACAGTGTTAGCGGGTGCTTTTCGAGTTTGCACACTCACGGTGAATAAGAATATCACCACTGGATAGGATGGGATAATCCAAAATTCGGTGCTGTCCCAGAGGGATACCGCTAGCTTTGTTTTCTTTTACATTAATAGATGGCCCCTGCAGATGTGTGCACATCAGCAGCCGGCAATTTTGAAAAGCATTTGTTAAATAATAACAAAATGTATTTTTAAAAAATTGTCTTTGTAGCTACACGTGCTGCAGCCAACTTTGAATGCATTTTGTAATGTTCTACAATCCCATTTAAAGATGGTTGCTGCTGATGTGTGGGCATATGCAGATCCCCAACGTGCAACCATTTGCATCCAATACACACTGGAAAAAAGTAATTGTAAATTGTACTTGCAAATGTATTTATATCACACTTACCACCGCTGACGAGGCATTGAAGCATTTTTTTATTGAGTAGCATGCTAGTCTGTTACCCAAGATTAGTAGTTGTAATTTTTGTGTTGGGCTCGATTCTCTTGATTTCATATGTGTTTAGTACAGTTCAGAGTAGGGATAGCATGATGGAAATAGATTTGTAATGGGGAAGTAGGAGGTTTTTGTGTAAGCAGTGGTCATGTCTGCTTGTTATTTGGATGGGATGGCTAAAGGAGGGGTGAAAGTTTGAGAAGGATGTTTGGGTGTTCTTAGTAGTCAGAAAGGTTTGGAATGAGACAGAGGGAGAGGGATGAGAATGTTTTTAAATAGCATGATATAATGTATACATCTACAAAAAAAACACATGATGCTTGGTAAAGTTAAGCTTGTTTTAAATACCCATATGCACTTTAAGGCTGCAATATTTACATGGTCTTATGTCCACACTTATCTTCTGGTACATTTTTTTATGGTTTCAAATTAGTGTAATTAACTTGTATATAGATAAATATGCACATGCCACTTATTGCAATATGCTAAGAAAATATATACTGTAAGGCTCGGGCTATTGTCAAAAAATTAATGATGCAATTTAGTACATAGCATAGGGAGATGCCCCATACGTGTGCTAATTGCTGAATCCATATCCCTTAACATTGGTGTAGAATATATCATTAGACTCTAAGGGCCATATGTAGGTAAAACGTGTTTTGCGATTCTCTAATTGCAATTTTTAGGGAATCGCAATTAGAGAATTGCAAAACGGAATGTAGGTAGGATTAGCAAAATATTTTGCGATTCCCACCTATTCCTTATTTGCGATTCATTCCTATGGGCTAGAAGGCCCATAGGAATGAATAGGAAGACATTCTCAATTTGCGATTCTCAATTAGAGAATCTCAAATTGAGAATGCAATTTCAAGGTTGCAAGGGTGTCAATAGGACACCCTTTTGCACCCCTGAAATAGACATGTGTGCACATGTGGCGCACATACATGCGCTAAGGGCATGTATGTGCGCCACATGGCACTTTGAAAAATGCAAAAAAGTGCATTTTTCAAGGAAATCGCAAATTACCACCAACCTGAGGTTGGTGGTAATATGCGATTCCTTAAGCCAAAATTGCACAACTTGGGTGCTTCCTATATTGCATTTAAGGAATCGCAATTTGGGATTCCTTAAATGCATTAGCAAAATAAGGAATCGCAAATTTTGCGATTCCTTATTTTGCGTGTGGGTTTTTGTGTGCTACATAGCACAGTGCCCAAATTGCGATCTCAAACGCCGAAATTCGGCGAATTTCAGCAATTGCGATCGCAATTTGGCTTCCTACATATGGCCCTAAATGACTAACTCACCTACAGACCTGCAGGAATCCGACCCAGCTTCTGCGACACCATCCCAGACTTCCTCACTGCGCTCGCCATTGACTCCAGATATTACATCTTCCTCTGACACCTCAAATTCCACCTTGATGACCTGGACTACACCAACACCGCCAACCTCCTCGAAAGCATGAACACCCTCAGCCTCACTCAACTAGTCACCGACCTCATGCACATCACAGGACACACTCTCAACCTCATTTTCACAGCCAGTGACAGTCGACTACTGCCACACCACTGAACTTACCTGGACAGAGCACTCCAATCGTACGTTTCACCATCACAGGTCTCCCTGGCACCACCACCAGACAGCCCAGCACCGCTCACTGAAAATGAAATAAAGTATCAGAAAACCAATTGACCGATGCCCTCAATGCCTGCCCCCCGAACACCTCTATCAGCCTGGAACAGGTTGTCATGAATTTCTCCTCCTGGATCACCGATTGCATCAACAGTCGCTCCCTCTCAGCCCACCAAACCAAAGACACCGTCAAAGCAGGCCAGCTGGTACACCACTGAACTAAGAACCATTAAATGTGATTGCAAGCATCTTAAGAGCAGGTGGTGCAGGAGCAAGAACTCCACAAACCAAACAGCTTACAATAAATTGCCCAGCCAATGCCATTAACTCCTGAAAAAGATGAAGAGGAGTGCCTTTGCTAACCGCTTCGAGGCCAGCACCAACCACAAGAAAGAAGACTTCAACCCGGTAAAACTCTGACATATACAAGAACTTTGTCCCCCATCCTACCACCACCGACATCCTCAGCTTCATTGCTCCCACAGAGGCGAACTATGACCACCTGCTAATACTGAGACCATCTCACCACTCAAAGCACCACCGACATGAACTCCGTCCACTCAGGAGCACCAAGGGACCCCTGTCCCCACCATATTTTCAACTTTGGAGGCAAGATCATCAGCAAATAACTTACCGCCATCTCCAAGGCTGTTAAATGGTAGCGGCAGATTCAGTCGGTATCCTTTCAAGTATTTGCCCGGCGATAATCGCCTCTCATACCACTCGATAATTTACCAATAAAAGAGGCAGGCGCTGGAGACTGGAAGGCAGGAAACAAGGTTTTATTCCGTCGGAGCAGAACACATCAGATCAGACAGCAAGGTATCGTCACGAGGTGCTCTAACTGCATCTCTGAGACCTGGTCTCTTATACACTGGTTTATTGCTTTATTATACATAGTACATTCTTGAGATTCCCTTGATGTGCGGGGAAATATCCCCTGAAGCCCCGGCTCAGATCCGCTCCCACACATGGTTACAGTAGAGGTTCCCACCCTACCCGCAGTGGGAGATGGCTATCGCGCAGCAGGGAATTCCGCTAATTCCCGGGGGTGTGTGCAACCGGCCGGGTCTCAGGGGGTAGGGGCTTTGATTCTACTGTAATCCCTTTGATGTGGGGTGTTTCCCTTACAGTAGGGGCAATAAACTGCATCCGCAGGGCTAGGTGATGGCCTGGGACCAGTTCAGACAATGGGGCGCAGAGGAAGGGGGTTATCAAAGGAGAGGCATGACCATGTATGGGTTGTCGGTCGGAAGTGGTTCCGTAGCAGGGTCGCGCCGAAGGAGAGGGTTTATGGCCTGTATGAGAGAGCGGGGGTGGCCGGCGCGCGGGGGGAATGCTCGCAGCGCCAGGGGAAAGCGCTGGCGGTCGAGAGTGAGCGGGGAGAGAGTGGGGTGCCTAAAATGGCAGCCGTGCGTTCGCTTGTGCGTGGTGCTGGGGAGGGGCAAGATGGCGCAGATAATGTTCAGTTTGCGAGCTAAATTTCCACAGTCCTCCCTTTTAACATATCTCGCCAGCTTGTCCGGCCAATATTCGCCTTTGTTAGCCTTTCAGTTACAGTATCGTCAATGTTCGTCACACATTTTAAAGATACAGAGTCGTTTTAGGGTAGGCAGGAGTAATCTGACACATTTGTACATTGTCTCATACAGTTTGATAAAGTAGGCGAGGAGGAAGTACATTCAAAGTTGCAGTATAGTTGTGTACATGGCTGGTGTTGTATGAATGTTACTATACAAAGTTACATTTTCTTAACTTCTCAGTGTACAGTCGGAAGTGATTGATGCAACATCATGAAAACTTGATAAGAAGATAGTTAATATAATAAGGTGGTTGGGAGAGGACTTTCAACTTTGACATGGGTTCTTCTTTCCAGTGTCCTTGTTTATAAAGAGCTATCACTGGTAAGCTCTCATTGTTGTTCTTCTTTCGTTGGCACTGTTGAGCACCGGCGGTGGAACTAAGGTCCAGCTCAAATCCGATTTCTTCACGTGGCAGGGTGTGACCACTCACTGTTCTTTGATCACAGTCCTGTTCCTTAACACAGTTCACCACAGGTACTTTTGAGACAGGGTGCCGGCCTTTTGTTCCTCGGTAGTAGGTCAAAGTCATAGTCCAAATGAAAGAGGAAGAGAGAATGGGGTGGCATGGGATCGGATCAAAAATGCGGACCAAGGAGAGCAGAATCTTTTCAGCACTGGGCCCATCAATCGGGCCCGACGGGTTAAGACTTCAGGCACGCTGGTCAGTGAGCAGGGGCCTCGATGTAGCCCTTCGCGCTCATCGTTCTGATAATGGTGCCTCGTCTCACACTCTTGTTGCTTCGTCGCTTCCCCCTTGGTCGATGTCATAGATGTTTTATGATCCGCAGCCAGACTGTGCGTCACATCCGACCCCTCTCTTCCGATGGCTGCAGGTTATCCTTGAATAGGTTATAAGAAACGAAAGTCTTAGAGATCTTGGCAGGGAAGACATTTACATACTTCATTCTCTCTCCCAACCACTGAGTAGTTGCGGAAATGCTCTTATCTGTTACTACATGATTGGTGCCTATTAACTCTGATGTTAATGTGCGTGTTACTAATCTATTAATTACTGCTGTGGTGCAGGGTTCTGTGGGTGTCCCTGTCCATCGTCTGGCCTTCTAGGTGTCGGTTTCTGCGCCTTATAATACAAGGTTTGGTAGTACCCGTAAGTGCGAGGTGCTACTGTCATGCGTTCATGAGTATCCTTTTCATACAGTAGGTGACCCTTTATCAGCTTAAAACAGGGCCATCAGTTGTTTCGTTCGGGATACTCTGAGACGGCTTAGTATAGGGCTGGAGTTATTTCTGGGAGAACAGGGTGCTTTAGACATTCTATTTCGGGCTAATTGGTCAGGAGTGATTCTGGGTGGTGGAGATGGTGTCCTTTAAGAACAAAAACCACTGACATATAGTCCCCGTGTCGAGGGTCAAATTGGGAGACATCAGTCGTCTTACCTGTCCTTTCTTTCTCAGCCGATTAGGCTTAACGTTTGCAGAAAGGAGAGGTAGTAATCGTGGTAAAGTATGGTCGTTTTTGTTTCTGTCAATTTTGTTCGAACAACACCGTGTTCGGGCCAATTATACACTTACCAAAGAGGTGTATGTCGTTAATTTATTCAAGAAGAAGGAGGACAAGAAAGAGCCTTTTGCGAGGGAGGGGGAGAGGGAGAGAGAGAGAGAGAGAGAGAGACGTGTGCAGAGAGAGAGAGAGAGAGAGAGAGAGAGAGAGAGAGAGAGAGAGAGACGTGTGCATCAAGTAGGCTACTTTGGCGTACATACGACACAAAACAAGAGAGAGAGAGAGATGGGTAAGATAATAGGCCACTTGGTGCACACACAACATGGAGTAGCATGGGTCTGTTCCATATAAGAAAACACAAGCGGGGAAAAGACATAAATTCGGTGACCACGTACACACAAATGCCGGATAGGGTGTGACAGTACATGCATCAAGACGGAGACTCAGGGCTGCGTCGAGCACGGGGACCTCTCCTTTCCTGTCCTCTATTCCTATGTATGCTGCGTACCTTTAGCATTTTGTAGTTTATCTTATGGGTTGTCTGACCCTTTATTCTTCCTCCCTTTGGTCGGTGGACGAGCACCTCAATCATACGATGACGCTCTCTTCAAGTGACCCGAACATGAAATGCATACACATTCATATCGTATAATCGTAGTACACACGCACAATCATATCATACAGTTTTTCATGTTCCCAATGGTGGTCTGTAATTTTACGCACTATCTCACAACGTTTGTCTATGTTTTCCCTGATATTGAACTTGGTTCGGTCCATGTCCACTCCACTCTTCAGTCGGAACTTCGTCGTGACCTATAGAGGGGAAAATAAGAGGGGAGGTGCAGTATTCAAAATACCCCAGCGCGCGCAGACACGAAAGGTTCTACCTACCATGTACCAGGCTAGCCGCAGGGTTGGGTAATACCACGGACCCATTATTCTTTAGTTTGAGGCAAAGATGCTCTAGTTCATTCATCTCCTAAATTCGCGTTCCCTGGTCGTGCATGTATTTCTCAATTGGTCGTGTATTATGGTGCAGGATACCATACCTTGCATGCGACATATACCTTAAGTTATAGTTCATTATTGATTTGACAATTCTTGGAAAAAGGGCAGGCGTGATGGGTACAAATTCCGTTAAACAAAAAGATTTTTAGGCAAATTGTGTCTGTGTTATCTGTATGCTTTCGCTTAGGAGTAACAATCATTTATTTAAAAGAAAAAACTTTCAACAACCCAGATGATTAGTCATGACACTGATTTCGTAATTCCCTTTTAAGAAGCCCTTTATTTAAAACAATGTCAGTATGGAAGTACGGGCCTACAGCCGCCATAGACCGGCCACGGTGTGAGAGGCGTCGAGCAACATGAGCAACACTGGATTAACATAAAAATCGGTCCCCCCCCCCCCCTTTTTTCCCCACCATCATGTGTGTAAGCATCGCATATATATATATATCTCTCTTTTTTAACACAAATGTCACGTGACTGGAACGCCACAAGGAGTTGTAGGCCACTCCTACATCAGCGCCATCTTAGGGCGGGGTCGGGTCAGTGCACAGTCTAAGTCTTTCCATGAATTAGCAGTTGAACCAGAATTCCTTTCGGCAGTTCGAGAACTTTCGTTAGCGTCAACTTTGCGTCAGCATGGCGTCACTGCAACCTTGTAGCAATGCCACGGTTTGTTCTTAGGGCGGGGCAGCAGGCGGGTTCTTCCGCCGACGCTTTACTGTCTCACTGTATCAAGCGGAGGCAAGGTGGCTGCCGCCCGGGGGCAAAAAGAGCAATGGTGGTGGTTTTGTCCTTACCGGAAGTCCGCAGGAGTCGAACGTCAAATGACTCCAACCAATTCTGCAAGGCTGAGGGGAGCGTTCTGTCAAGGGTGGGGCCCATGCCCTAGCAAACAAGCTTTCGAGTCCAGAATTGTCTCACGGTGGGCCAGGCCTGGAACCGGAGGGGTCAACCGCCGGAGTTCAAGGGCAGCAGTAGCAGCAGCTCTTCGGTACAGTCACCGGAGAGGAGCCAGCAGCAGTAACAGCAGCAGTTCGGGTGGTGCTGCCACCGGGGTGATTCCAGTAGCAGTGACGACAGCAGTTTGGATGGTATCACCACCGGGGTGGGTCCCCGATTACCTTGCTGCGGGGGCCCACTCCTCACGTCGGGCGCTAGCGGCAGTCCTGGTGAACCCGGTGCTTGGGTGGTTGCCTGGCGGCCGCTTGCAGGGGTGCCGGCTCAGCCGAACGGCGAATGAAGTGGCAGGGCGCAACTCAGCTGGCCGACGTGTGAAAGGTGTGGTTTGGGGTGCCCTCATCTGCTGGCGAGCCTCCACCTGGGGAGGTGGGGGAGGTCCGTCCGCGTCGCCTCCCCCCGCCAGGGCACCCTCCGTTATTGAAGGAAGAAGTGACTGGGAAGATCCGCACAGCGTGCCAGGGTGAAATTCAGCAGGCCGATGAAAAAGATGGCTGGGTGCAGCTTAGCTGGCCGGTGAGTGAAAGACGGTTGGGTGCAGCTTAGCTGGTCGGCGAATTAAAGACGGTTGGGTGCAGCTAAGCTGGCCGGAGAGTCAAAGACGGTTGGGTGCAGCTTAGCTGGCCGGAGAGTTAAAGACGGTTGGGGTGCCCAGCGAGCCTCCACCTGGGGAGGTGGGGGAGGCCCGTCCGCGTCGCTTCCCCCCGCCAGGGCACCAGCCCTCATTAAAGAAAGAAGAAGAGAAAGCGGAAAGGGCCGCACAGCGTGGCGGGCTCCGCCTTGGTGTTGCCAGAACTTCGGCGCTTCGTATAGCCTCCGGCCTATTCGCACAATCGCTCGCCACTGATGTCAATGGATTTTTGCATGGCTTTTATAGCCCAAAGTCAACTAAGAGGGACCGCCCAAAACAGGCCAATGTTGCAATTTCGAGGAAGGAGAGGCGAGGACGGTGTCACGTGGACGTTAAGGCTTTGGGATGGAGGTTGCAGCAGACTGTCATGTAAATAGTTGTTTTAAAACGTGTTTTAACCTGTTTACCCTGTTGGTGTGTTTGTTATATCCTATAAGTTATTAAAATGTTATAACTACATTACTTCGTTGGAGTGTTTGTACATATTTGTAGTTTGATGACGAGCACAAGGAGGTTACTGTGCAATCGGAAAATTAACATAGCCCAATTGTGCGCGATCTAGCCCTAGTTTGGTGACGTCGATGGTGGGTGTCAGCAGGCTTCCGTTTGTGCGGGATTTTGTCATGCTTATTGGGCGGGGTGGGCAGTAGGGCAGACATGTTTAGGTAGCGAGAGTAATGGAGTCGGGCTACCTCGCGGTCGTCTCGACCGTGAGCTTGACTCGTTCCCTTGGTTTCATATGTCCCACAAAGGGCTAACTCCTAGCGTTATTTTAGTTTTTGTAAGGTCAAAAAGGATCCTACCAGTGCCTTTATTATCTTGTCGATTCCTGTTCGTTCATCCTTAGTTAATCGATTCATTCTGGTGGACTCTTTCTTTCCTATCTCATGGTCGTCTAGCGTTGTAGTCGACGTTGAGTTCGGCACAAGAGGCTCAGCCGGCGCGGAGGCCGTGAGGGCCGAGGCCCTTGTACTGCTTTCGCTCGTGTTCGGGGGTTGTGGGTGTTGTACTATTGATTGGGAGGGTGCATACGGAGGGGGCATGTAAATGATCGGAGGACCTAACAGTAACTCGTCATTCGTTCGCTGCTTGGAGGACAACTCAGGGTAGAGCAAAGAAGGGGTCCTAACAGCGTACTGGCCTGAGGTTTCGGGTTCCTGTCTTAGTTTAGTTTCCCTTCTCTCCTTTATGTCTTCTTCTAACTTTCTAGCGGCAAGGTGAGCTGCCTTTCGTAATTCCTTTTCTGCTTTTACTTCTTCCCTCTTTTTCCGTTGCGTTGCTTCTTTGCGCCACATGCCGATACTGTCAAGCATAGTAGGCGTCGTCTTATTGCTACGCAGAGCTATTTCTAGCGCTTCTATCTTATGGTCGTCGAAGGATCCCATCAGTGGCCACTGACTTTCGGGGTCCTTCTTGGTATATTTATGCCACAGCTTGCTATAGGCTACGGCGACTAGTCCATATTTAGTGAACATGTCCTTATTAGGGGTGCCTTCCAGTGGAGCCGGATGGTTCACCTCTAATAAGCGGTCCGGGCAGAACCAACTACCAATCAGTGGGGAGAAGATAGGCATGACGGGTTTCAACGGGGACAAAAGTCAGCACTACCTATCTTTTCACTGCTTGCAAAGACTAGACAGAATATCTCTATTCTTCGTTATTTGTAAGCAGAGAATACCTCCAAAGAACCAATATCGAACAACTAGTGTTCGGACAATCAATCAATCAATCAATGGGGAGATAAAGATAGGCACGACGGGTTTCAACGGGGACAAAAGTCTGCGTTACCTACCCTTCACTATTTGCAAAGACTAGACAGAATATTCCTATTCTACGTTATTTGCAAACAGAGAATATCTCAAAAGCACTATTCTTCAAAACAATCAATGTTCGGACAATCAATCAATGGGGAGATAAAGATAGGCACGACGGGTTTCAACGGGGACAAAAGTCTGCGTTACCTACCCTTCACTATCTGCAAAGGGAGAGAGAGAGAGTATTTCTACTCCTCCCCGTTTGTAGACAGCGAATATCTCAAAGAGAACAATCAATGAGCACAATCAATGAGCAATACTAGTTTTTCCAGAGCATTAAACAATCAATAAATTATTTCTCAATTTGTCGTGTATCACGACCTTACCCGGACCGCGTGGACAGTTTCTCGTCTTCCGCCTCCAGCGCCCGATCGTCCTCTACTCTCCGTATTTGCCGCGGCACTCCTGATGGTTCCCAGTCAGGACCGTAGATCACTCGAGAGAGGTCTGCTCGGAACCAGTGAAGTTCGGATGATCGGCTGCCAGACGAGGGTCTATTGGGCAGGAGCTCTCCCGATCGTTGCAGTCGTTCACTCTGTCGTCGGGACCTCTCCCACTGGATCCACGTGTCGCTGATGGGCCCCACGTTTGGGACGCCAATTGTTAAATGGTAGCGGCAGATTCAGTCGGTATCCTTTCAAGTATTTGCCCGGCGATAATCGCCTCTCATACCACTCGATAATTTACCAATAAAAGAGGCAGGCGCTGGAGACTGGAAGGCAGGAAACAAGGTTTTATTCCGTCGGAGCAGAACACATCAGATCAGACAGCAAGGTATCGTCACGAGGTGCTCTAACTGCATCTCTGAGACCTGGTCTCTTATACACTGGTTTATTGCTTTATTATACATAGTACATTCTTGAGATTCCCTTGATGTGCGGGGAAATATCCCCTGAAGCCCCGGCTCAGATCCGCTCCCACACATGGTTACAGTAGAGGTTCCCACCCTACCCGCAGTGGGAGATGGCTATCGCGCAGCAGGGAATTCCGCTAATTCCCGGGGGTGTGTGCAACCGGCCGGGTCTCAGGGGGTAGGGGCTTTGATTCTACTGTAATCCCTTTGATGTGGGGTGTTTCCCTTACAGTAGGGGCAATAAACTGCATCCGCAGAGCTAGGTGATAGCCTGGGACCAGTTCAGACAATGGGGCGCAGAGGAAGGGGGTTATCAAAGGAGAGGCATGACCATGTATGGGTTGTCGGTCGGAAGTGGTTCCGTAGCAGGGTCGCGCAGAAGGAGAGGGTTTATGGCCTGTATGAGAGAGCGGGGGTGGCCGGCGCGCGGGGGGAATGCTCGCAGCGCCAGGGGAAAGCGCTGGCGGTCGAGAGTGAGTGGGGAGAGAGTGGGGTGCCTAAAATGGCAGCCGTGCGTTCGCTTGTGCGTGGTGCTGGGGAGGGGCAAGATGGCGCAGATAATGTTCAGTTTGCGAGCTAAATTTCCACAAGGCATCCATAGCCATTTTCCCTGATGAATGGACACATGCTGAGGTCAAGCCCAGTCTCCCAGTCTCGTTTTCGTGCCAACTACAGCACCGAAACAGCCCTCATCGCTGTCACAGACGTCATCAGAGCCCTCCTGGACCAAGGGGAAACCATGGCCCTGATCCTTTTTGACCTTTTGGCTGCTTTCCACACTGTATCCCACCACATCCTTGTCAAAAGAGTTCATCACATCGGAATTCAGCAACATTCTCTCACCTGGATCGCCTCCTTCCTCACCGGAAGAACCCACAGAATGTTCCTTCATCCCTACACCTCCCTATACCTCTGAACACAAGAACATCATCATCTGTGGCATCCCTCAAGGGTCATATCTCAGCCCCAACCTGTTCAACACCTACACAAATCCACTGGCCGACAATGTCAGAACTCATGGACGAAACATCATTTCCTATGCCGACAACACCCAGCTTATACTCTTGCTATCAGAAGAGCCCTCCACCATGAGGTCCAATTTCTACAGGTGTATGACAGACATCGCTGATTGGAAGAAATTCAACTGCTTGAAACTCAACACCGACAAAACTGAGGTTCTGCTCTTCGGGAACAACACCTCCCCATGGAGCAACTCTTTGTAGTCTTCAGAACAAGGACCCTCACCCACAACCACAGACTGCCCACATCATCTTGGACAGGAAGCTCACCATGAAAAACCAGATCGACGCAGATGCCTCTCCCTGCTTCCTCACTCTTTGTATGCTCCGCAACATTTTCAGATGGCTCCCAGTCAACACCAAACATACCATCATCCAAACCGTGTTCACAGCTGGCTAGACTATGCAATGCACTCTACGCAGAAATTAACTTACACCTGCTGAAGGGACTGCAGACCATACATAACTCCACAGCCATATTCATCCTCTACCTCCCCAAGCAGACACACATCACCCCCCACCTCAGGAAGCTCCACTGGCCCCCCATTCAGAAGAGATGCCACTTCAAGATGCTGACCCACACATACAAAGCCCTGCACAACCAAGGACCAGCATACATCAACCACCGCCTGAACCTCCACAAAGCCTCCAAACACCGGCGCTCCACCTTCTTTCACCTCACTCACACCACTCCTATACATCAAAGCCTCAGTGGAGCCAGGGTCAGGAACAACCTCCCTTTTCCCCTCCAGATCTCACCCTCACTTTTGGAATTCAGGAAAGCACTCAAGACCTGGCTGTTCGACTGAGTCTCCGGAACACGACCCACAGCACCCGGATACCCTTACGTTTGATTAGCCTTGTTTTACAAAACTGGTTATTGATTAATCATTTTGTTAAGAAGGGGTTAGAGATCACTTATGGGCCCTTTCTCCTTGGCAGACTTAAAACTCGCCTGCAATGTCTATAAAGGTTATTGTATCTGGAAAGCTTTAGGGATCAAGGAACTCCAGAAAACGAAATCAGGTGTTACTCTTCAAGAAAAATCTGGTGTGAGAGTTTGCATGTTTTAAAAATATTTGTAGGAAATCTGTTATCTTTTCTTAAAACACTGTGGGAGAAATCAATTAAAATATTTTTTTAGATGACGACTTTCCCAATTATTAATCTGTCAATAGTATAATAATCCAATATCAGTCACAGCAGTAATAAGAGGTAATAGATTTGGTATGAAGTGGCTGCTTACTGCAGGCACTTTTCATAACTAAATTACTTATTAACATAAATTTGAGCTTGATTAGTCGTAACCTCTTAAAGAATGGGTTCCAAAAATGAAGTGTGTTTTCATGGGAGAATTTCACTACAGGAGGAGAGCATACTATGACAATTTGGGAGTGTGCCATGCAATTTGTGTAACTCTTGTACAACCTCCAGTCAGATCTGGGCAGTTAAAATTGTTTACGAAAGTGAATAGTAATGTCTTGGCACATTGTATATTCTCACAGATATTTAATTTTAAGCGTCACTATTGACGCGAGTGCATGTGCTTTAAAGTCATTATATTTAGCATGTTCTTCACATTCGGCTTCGGGATCAGTTAGTGATCCGATCTAGTCTAATTTTCAGAATTATATTGCTTTATCAATTTGCATATTAGCACTTTTTTCGATTCATACCAGTTATATTTAACAGAATGCCTAGTGGATATCTATTGATGAAAATAGAATACATTTCAAGCGGTGTTTCCACACATACAAAAACAATGTGTGTTATACTGCAGGAACCGAAAACCCTTTTATCGGGCGTTCATTTTAAAAGAATCATGCAAAAATGAAGATGACTGAGTGATGTGTTCACTAGAAAAACAGTTTGATTGCTTATGATGTACAATACTGTGTCTTCAGTTGATAGCATCAACTGTTCAAACCTAAAGAGCTGCTTACACTGTAATGTACTTTTTATTTAGAAATAACACTTTTAGGTCTGCATGTAAATGTGGGTCAGAAAACAATGGAGGATATCTCTGCCTGCTGCCATCGGAAGTTTATGTTTATAAATGGTCAACTATTGCTTGCATTTACCACGACTGGATTCTGCATTTCACGTACCTCAACAGCTGACTCAGCCTCTACACCCCCACCCGCCAGCTCCGCTCCGCAGACCGCGCCCTTGCCACCGTCCCCCGCATCCGAAAAGTGACCGGCGGCGGCAGATCATTCTCCCACCTCACCGCCAAGACATGGAACACCCTCCCCATCCGCCTGCGGCAGACCGAAGACCTTCTGACCTTCAGAAGACTTCTCAAGTCCTGGCTCTTCGAACAGTAACAGCTTGCTTCCCCCATCCCCCTCACCCCCCCCCCTTCCCCCCCCCCAGCGCCTTGAGACCCTCGCGGGTATGTAGTGCGCTTTACAAATGCCATGATTGATTGATTAGGCTCAGAGAGTAACATTCACAGTCTACAGCTAACCCAAACGTGGCAATCAGCCAGTGCTTTGTGGAAACTCCCAAAATGTGACCACATCTCACCCACTCTCTGCCAGCTTTGTTGTCTCTCTGCCAAATATAGTATCTTCTGTATTATACAGAAGTTCCAACACACTGGAAAGAGAGCACATCTTGTGGAAAGATCACCTTACCCACAAGCACCACTCTCCTGATCATTCCCAATTAATTACTAATCACAAACTAATTCAGAATTAAATCAAGAATTCCAGTTCCTAATCTCAAAACCCTTGACCCAGCATGCCAGTCTCAAACATCTGAAATTATATAAGTTATTACAAACCTTAATTTCTCCCTTGTCTACTATTCAACGTATTGAAGGCAAACCCTGTTCCCGATGGACAAGAGCAGACAAGCTAATCTGGGGATAGCTAACCTAACCCACCTCCCAATGTAGAACCAGCAACCTTTTGGATCCCACCGTGGCATTCACCTGCTACAAAATGAAACTCCTTCTATCTCACTCACAACCATCGTAAAATTACAGCTCACTCCCCAACCAAACCTGAATTTTACAGTTTTCTCATCAAATTTATGAACTACTCCCTTATGAGAACTCATCCGGACCTACAAAAATTTGTAGCTTGACCCATCTCTAACCAAGACTGGGGAGCCCATATGCAAACTTTCATGAAGGCCCTAAGTCGTACCTCTGTCCACAAATGAAGTTGGAAAACTGTACATTTCCATATTTATTTAACTGATAGATGTGCACTCATACTTTTGATGTTTGTCGTGTTTTAGCTATTTAACTCCTTCGCCGCGGCACGAATTTTGCCGCAGTGCTGGGGGGGTTCGGGGTGAGCGCGGCGCCGCCATGCTCGTGACGGAACCACTCCGTCATGAGCCACGGACGCGCTGTGCTCATGACGAAGCGGTTCCGTCACAACTCCGCCCACTTGCATTGTTCGCCCGCACAGGCGGGGAATCAGCGCCGCGTGGGCGGAGCGGCCGCAACGGCCGCAGCATGACGGAACCACTCCGTCATGAGCACACGGCGCCCGTGGCTCATGACGGAGTGGTTCCGTCATGAGCAGGCAAGGGGTTAAGCTGCCAAATTTTACACAACACAGCCACTGGTAAATACTAGCATTATACCACAAATGTATATTGACACATGCCATTATTTAAAGAAATTTCATCCTGTTTTTTGATTTCCCATGCTGTCCATCTGCTCACTGTTGGGCTATAATTCATGTAAGACAGCATGGAGAGTCACTTAAAAACGGCACAATTTTCTGTATTTATCCACTTTTAAAAATAAATGCAGATAGCAAACACATTGTTTTCTGTCTGTATTTATCTGTAAATATCTGTAAAAACAGAAAACAGGGAGCCTTATTTATATAGTACTATGCAAAGGGCATCTAAGAACACCTCTAATCTTCACTCCTCACTGGACTGTGGGACTGTTGTGTTTTTCAGATATGAACCTCTTCGTCCCTCCATGCTCTAATCATTTTCAGATATAGATGGCCTTTTCATGAGTGTACAGCCTCAGTACCTAAGGGACATCCCACCCCTTTATGCCTCCTGTCTCTTTGTGGATGTGTTCAATTAAAATGCTAGTCATTCAGTTGTGTTTCTTAAATTTCACTTTCAACGCCACTTATTGAACACGCCCTCTAGAGATGCAATAAGGCGGCAATGATAGGCTGTGCCTTATGTATGTACAAATAGCCAAAAATCTAAAAGAAAAGCAATGAGGAGGAATTTTATGTATTAGTAACATATCCACCCATGTTTGCTTCATAACAACATAAGCCATAGATAATCCATGATTTGACAACATCACATCCTTCCACCATCATCAGTTATGTACCTGCTGTCAGTTATGTGAAACCCGTTGTCATTACTAGTGTCATGTGTATACCAAAATGCGAAACGCATGTAAAGAGGTTTTAATGCTATACATTCCAGCTCAATAGTTTAACAAAAAGTAAAACGTTTAAATGTTAAATCAACAAAAAACAAAGATTTTCATAGGCACTTGATGTAGACACCACCCATTCATACTAACGTTTCCCATAAATGTCAAGATGTTAAATATTGTGGTTAAAAAAAACTCCGAAATCAATCTAAATTAAGCTGTTCAAAATGTCACTCTGTTTGTTTTTCTGCAGCCCTGCACAAAGCATTGTCAACTATGAATTTTAAACAGTGAGTGCCCACGTCAGTCAGTTGATTTATAGGCCTTGCTTTCAATTCAAGTCTTTTTTAAGCTGAGACAAGTAGCCAATGACGTTGTTTTCCAGAAATTGTAAAATGGAACAAAACAGCTCTACAGATAAAATGGACAAGAAGGAGTTCCATGGGAGTGATAAGACCGCGGCCGTAAAATAAATCGGTATAAACCTTTATAGAAGCGCACCTGAGAAGCTCTGCTGGCACTAATATAGGCAGATGCCAAAATCTGTTGGCATATTGATTATTCCCAGTGCACAAGAATGTGTGCGTGGTTTTAGTTTCACCTGTAATTTTTACCACTAACATGTTGCTTGGTGTATTGTTTTCCATGTCAGTTGGATTGTAATTCAATATAATGAAAAGGCAAAATGGACAGAATGTCTTTACATGTTGATCATGTCAGTTTTTGTGCCCCGTTGTAAAGCCAGGAAAGACAATAACTTACTCCTGCAACGAGATTGTTTGTGACCCCGAAAGTGTTTTTCATATATGTACAAATGCCTTTTTACTAGTGGAAAGATTCTTTCTGACTTAGAAAAGGACTTTTGCAATATTGTTTTCGAATTGCATATAGCAAGGGGTGTGAAAGGGGCATCCCCCCAATTTCCAATTCCAAGAGGAATGTATTGCTGGTTTGTGGCCGCAGTTGTAAACCAATGGTCACTTTTTGACTCCAGTTTTTTTTTTTGGGGGGGGTGGGGAGTAGTGGGGTGGCATTAAGTTTAACTGACCCTTCCCCCTTTGGGAATCATGTCGGCAGCCAAATGGAAAACTTTACTAAAGAAATCAGCACTGGTTCCTGTGAAGAAAACGGGCTGCTTTTAATAAGCGTTTTCTGTTTTGGAAAGCAATAATAGCGATGGTCGTCTGCTGTCCCTTGCAAGCCACCATCCCTGTGACTGCAGCCAATAACAGGACATTACAAAGGCACCTGTCTAATGAATACTAATTGGACAGATCTAATGCAATCCGGTACTTTGTGAATCAACCTATTAGTGCATAGGTCAGTTCCCAAAATGAGATTCCAGTCACAAAAATCTGGAGCACAATTTGCAACCATTTTCTGAGAATGGAATATTAATACATGAAGCATCTAGCAATTTCTGTTAATGTAGTGAATTTATGTTGCCAACCATGGCTTTTCCTTAACACAGCCTTGCCTCCAGTGGCGGCTCGCATAGGGCGTGCTGCGGGGCGGTGGGCGGGGGAGGGGCAGGGTGGGGAGAAGTAAACTGACATACGACGGAACCGAGGAAAGTAATTATTACGCGCCTCTGTTCCGTCGTATGTCCGAGTTTACTACCCCACACCCTGCCTCTCCCCCGCACCGTCCCGCAGCACGCCCTATGCGAGCCGCCACTACTCACCTCCATTTAGGCAACCCGTAAATATACAAATTTTGGGACTTTTTCACAGTGCAGACTCTAATAAGCAGAAGGCCAATATGGGGCAGATTAGGATCAACAAATCAATTTGTAAAACTGCACACGTTTACAGCATTTGTAAATAATGGTTTGGTTGGGTACGTGTCTGGTTCTTACAGATTCATTTGAGATCTCTCTTTCTCTCTCACTCTCTCTTATATGTGTATATGTGTATGTACATACATATATATATATATATATATTTTTTTTTTACTGATATTACCTACTGGCGGTCGCCAGTAGGTAGTTATAGTTAGGACCCTCTTACCATAGGAAATCCGCAACATTCTATTTTGAATAACTTTGGCGCATGTCGACGAATCCTCACGAAATTTTCAAAATAGGTGGGGCGTTGAGCTCCGCTCCTACCCTGAAAGTCTCGGGGGGGGATTCGTCAAGCGGGGGCTGAGATAAAAGGGGGGTCCCAAAACGCATTTTTCCCATGCATTTTTCCATAGGACCTTTAGACAGAGCTACAGCCCGAACGGCTGAACAGAATTAAATGAAATTTGGCAGAGAGGTAGTCCTCAGGTCAAGGAAGTGCCTTTTGTAGGTTTGGTGCAAATCTGTTCAGTAGATTCTGAGAAAATAGCCTTTAAATCAATATATATATCTGAGCCAGCTTACGGTGCGCTTACGGTGCGCTTACCGTACGCGCACGGTGACGTGCGCGATTCTGATTGGCTCTTAGATCTTAGTAAACATTCGAATCGGCCGAAACCAGGAAGCAGCGGCCGCCATTTTCTCTCTCGCACTCCGAGTGTGGCAGCATAAATGAAGCCAAAAAATGTCTAAAGGGGCAGTATATTGAGATCATAACCACCCAGCAGTGATATACGGGTCCCCAAACAACTCCCAAGGCCCCCAAATTTTTTTTTTTTTTTTCGAAAAATCGCCGATTACGCTTACCGTACGCGTACGGTAAAAATGTTTTAAAAAAAAAAAAAATTATCCACACTCTCCCCACCCCGTGTGCAAATGGTGCCAGAAGTGCGCCATTTGTGCATGGCATAACAAACATATGAAAATAATAAAGAATACATTTCACAACGATGCGCATAATATGTCCCCCATGTGCGCAAGGTGCGCGAAGCGCATCGTGCGTACATGGCCCATCCCGCATAACGTGGGCACGCGGTGCGCGCAGCGCACCACGTGACCACCGTGCGTGCACGGCACTAACTGCGTAAAGTGGGCGCGCGGTGCGCGAAGCGCACCGCGTGCTCACGGTGCGCAAAGCGCACCGTGCGCGCACGGAACGAACTGCGTTAACTGGGCGCGCACGCCACGAATGGCGTAAAGTAAGTTAGCATTTAAAAAACCGTACAAATTCACTGAAAAAACCATAGGTTTCACACACGTTATAGTTAGGAATTAGCATTTAAAAAACCTTGCAAATTCACTGAAAAAACCATAGGTTTCACACTTGTTATAGTTAGCTGTACATTTCACTCGTAAAAAACCAATGAAATTCCCCCGTTATAGTTAGTGCAGGCAACTATAACTCACGCGACCGCAATCTTCTGCTGATGACATATGTGTCTTTATGAAAAAAAAATATTTGTAATATATGTATAGCTAAAATTTAATGGAAGAAGACATGGGCAAATAAGTGTCTAAATACAGTATTAGCATCAGCAGAGGATTGCGGTCGCGTGAGTTATAGTTGCCTGCACTAACTATAACGGGGGAATTTCATTGGTTTTTTACGAGTGAAATGTACAGCTAACTATAACATGTGTGAAACCTATGGTTTTTTCAGTGAATATATATATATATATATATATATATATATATATATATATATTACCTACTGGCGGTCGCCAGTAGGTAGTTATAGTTAGGACCACGTTTCCATAGGAAATCCGCAACATTCTATTTTGAATAACTTTGGCGCCGGTTGACGAATCCTCGCGAATTTTTCAAAATAGGTGGGGCGCTACGCTCCGCTCCTACCCTGAAAGTCTCGGGGGGATTCGTCAAGCGGGGGCTGAGATAAAAGGGGGGTCCCAAAACGCGTTTTTCCCATGCATTTTTCCATAGGACCTTTAGACACAGCTACAGCCCGAACGGCTGAACAGAATTACTTGAAATTTGGCAGAGAGGTAGTCCTCAGGTCAAGGAAGTGCCTTTTGTAGGTTTGGTGTAAATCTGTTCAGTAGATCCTGAGAAAATAGCATTTAAAAGCATATATATATGTGGGCGGAGCCTAACCACACATCTCATCCTGAGATCTGATTGGCTGTCAGCACTTCATCCAAGAAGTGTTGGCAGCCATCTTGGGACCAATATACATGATAGCACCTCATTAAAAAGCATTGCAGTTAATAGAAGGTTTTAAGACTTTAGTTACATTATAAATCATTTGTTGATGGTACCATACTCATTTTAGGAATTGTGGTATGTTCTAAGGTGATTTCACCATGTGAAAAAGCCTTCTGCTGGGATATCATGATTGAGAGAAAAATATTTTCTCATGCTTTTACCACAGAGGTTTGGAAGGTGATCTATAGGCTAAACTGAGAGCTTATTTTCTGTAAATTCACATTATCTTTCTCAGTCATGTGAGAATGAAGTCTGACATTCTCAGTAAAACATGTACATCCAACAAGGGCAGAGACTGTCAGTTGATTCCTTTGTGTTCTACTGCAGCTTCCCAGAGTGTTCCAAAGAACTACTAGAGCGCTAACAGTCCTACTTATGATAAACGTATGGCACACCTGAAGCCATCTTGCTTGGATTAAAGTGGTAACTCTTAAAACATTTAATTTAAAAAGGAACAAAATGAGGGGGTTCATTTTTCAATAAAAAGTATGATTAGTGCTGCAGAAAGAAAAATTAGGGCACATTTTGAGTGACTTCTCAAATCCTCTTCTATTTCATTAAAAAATTCTGACATGCAGACTGAAACATGCACTTTCAATACCAGCAGCAGTTTTCCCTGGTGAGCAGTAGCTTTACTACAGTGATCTAATGAGCAAAAAGAGTGCTAACATTCTGAATTTATGGCAAATGTGTGACACATCTGAATGCCTTCTTGATGGAATCAAAGTAAAAAACTGAAAGTATTTCCTACTGAGGAGACTGCAGTAAATGAGGAAATTAGGAAACTTCATAACAAATAAGTCTCCCAAGATGGCCACCAGAGACAAAAGAGCCCAAATGTAGCCCAAATATCACCCAGATGTAGCCCAAGTATAGCCCAATGACAGAATGTCCCAGAATATTCTTAAAAACAACTAGAGCGCTTACTGTCTTCATTATGACAAAAGTATGGCACACCTGAAGCCATCTTGATTGGAATAAACTGGTAACACTTAAAACATTTAATTTAAAAAGGAACACAATGAGGAGGTTCATTTTGCCATAGAAATTATGATTAATGCTGAAGAAAGAAAATGAGGGCACATTTTGAGTGACTTCTCAAATCCTCTTCTATTTCATTAAAAAAATTCTGACATGCAGACTGAAACATGCACTTATAATACCAGGAGCAGACTTCCATGGTGCAGTAGTTTTACTACAATGATCTAATGAGCAACTAGAGTGCTAACATTCAGAATTTATGGCAAATGTGTGACATATCTGAATACCTTCATGATGGAATCAAAGTAAAAAACTGAAAGCATTTCCTACTGAGGAGACTGCAGTACATGAGGAAATTAGGAAACTTCATAACAAATAAATCTCCCAAGATGGCCACCGGAGACAAAAGAGCCCAAATGTAGCCCAAAATCACCCAGATGTAGCCCAAATATAGCCCAATGACAGAAGTGTGCAAAACACTTATTATTTTGTGTTTTTGCAGTGTTATATAGTGCAGACTTGTCAGGTATTGGAGTGCTTTACATGAGCATTGGTTACATCACACAAGAACACATTCATTTTGGTTGTAGACATGGGGAGACTAAGTGATTTGACCAGAATCACAGAATGTCGAGCTGAAGCAGAAACTTCAACCTGGTTCCCCAGTTGCAAAGTCTGCAGTTCTGGAAGTAACACCACATCATCTCCCCTAAGTGCAACATTTAATCAAGTGGTCAACTGGATAAAAAAACATAAAGATAACAAATAATTTAAAAGTGCTTTGTCGCTATTTGAAAACTCAGAAAATATGTCCTTATTTTAGACTTTTAGAGCACTAACCATAATTTTGATGCCAATAAGACCCTCTCATATATGTAATTTCTAAAGGAAATGCTCTAGGTATTACAGTTTTGATTACATCAAGATGATGTCAGGCGTTCCACACTTTTGTAATAAATATAGAATGTTAGCAATCTAGTTGTTCATTAGGATACTGTTGAGAGGCAGAGGCCAGGGGCACGGACTCTGAAAATTGAAGGCAGGTAGGAGGGTGCAAAGGCAACAATTTGACCACACTGAGCAGGCAGGAAGGGCCGTGGAAGCACAACAGACTATGGAGGGCAGTGGAAAGGGGGGCAGGGGCAACAAACCAACAATACAGGACTTGCAAGAGAGGCTGTTGGAGGCAAGATCTATTACGGGTCAAGGAAGCTAGGGGCGGTCCCCAGATCCCCGGGAGCCACCACAGAACTGAGCAGGAGAGTGAGTCAGGGACAAAAGGGGCACCTTAATTTGAGCCGGGGTGCCTAGGAACGCTTGCTCCAAAAATGAAGAAAACAGACATATGAGACATGGAATTGGAGGCAGAATACAATGGCAGTTTAATGAGAAGATGCAACTTCAAAGAAACCGCAGAATAGAGACATAAAGTACAAAATACAGAATCCAGATAATCATACAGCTGTCATAATATTCTCTGTATCTCAATTAATGTACTGACAGAGAGAGAGAGAAAACACATCTATAAATGCATCATGAGAAACAAGTTACACCAAGGAAAATGTTACCTAGGAACACTCACGTTTACTCTTAGAGCAAGCATTCCTGCAATTACAATACAAAATCTTTTAAATGCAAAAGTAAAGAGAACAATGGTTAAACATAACATGACATTTCATATAGGTAAAATAGAATAAGATACTTCAAGCAAAGCAGAGCAAGACATTTTAAGCAAAGGAAGACAAGAGCTCCCAGCTCTTGGGGAAAACCTGCACTGCCTGTTAACCTACATACAGACGGCGAGGTAGTCCGTCGATATCTGTGGGTGCTCCCTTTTTATATCATTTTGTGGGCTCCTTTGCACGCTACATCTACCTACGTATGCTACCCAAAAGCTTCGTCTGCAGATTTTACCAGACATTTCGTCATTTACCCACTTAATGCTGACAATGGACTGGGTGAAAAGGTCAGTCTCTCAGGCCAATCGCTTATCGTAAGTTCCATAGAGCAAGCAGAAAATAATGGGTATTGTACGGGAATTCAATATATTCATGTATAAAATCTCCTCAGTTCTCCTAACTTGACGCTCTGCGGTTGCCACTTCCTTAAAAGCGGGAAACCTGCCCAGGAAGCAAGTACCAGTCCAGGATGCAGCCTACTGTATGTCGACAGCTTCAGGGGGATGTTGAACTTTGATACCGAGCACGGAGCACTCGGGTAGGGTGGGGGCTACTGGTTTGGAGCAGAAGGCCTCGCAGACCTGCCTTCAGACTGCTATACACTAAAATTGCAGAGCTATGGTCAATTTAACAAAGAGGCCTACATATTGAACAGAAGGGCCTACACAGGGGTTTTATACTGGCTGAGTGGTAAGGATGTCTCAGGATAATTATATAGCAACACAGGACCCGCTGGTCAATTTAATACGGCCTACAAATGCAGCTGGCAGGGCAAGGACAAGGGTCTCATACTTCAGGTGTGGACAGAACGGGCCAGGGGCCCCCTGTGATACAAAATCTACCCTCCTTCAAGCCTGTGGCAATGTAATAGACCATTGTGGGCAGAAGGAAGAGGCAATGGTAGTACAACCATACATGCCAACAGACCCGATTCAGCCAGGAAACGTCCAATGTTTTTAAGCTCAAATGGGCTTTATTTGATCTGTCTCCTGTCTACAATATCCTCTTTTTCAATGTAACTCAAAGGGGAAAATCAATACCCCAGTTTTTTTTCAAAATCTCCCTCTTACCAAGTTCAAAATGTTCGCAAGTATGGTACATTGGATCATGGAAGGAAATGGGATAGGGACATGGACTTGGATAACAGAGGACAGGAGGGACATGGAGAGGTGCACCAAACTGACCCTGCAGGGCAGGCATCAGGGTTTGCAGCAGCACAATACACCACACGGGAGTGCAGCACAACAATCCATAGAAAGCAAGAGGGAGGGGACAGGACCATGCACATGGACAACAGAGAACAGAGGGGCAAGAGGCAATGGTAGCTAGCTGACCATAATGGACAGACAGGAGAGAAAGCTGCAGCATAACAGACCATAAAGGGCAGGAGGGACGGATCAGGGGCATTACAATGGAACAGACAAGCCAGGAGCGAGGGAGTAGGGCTGGGGGCAAGGGGGCAGGGCAGGAGCAGCAAGATAGCCATGGAGGTCAGGCAGGATGGGCACTAGAAGCAAGACACACCATGAAGAGCAACAGTGAGACTGTGATGGCATACACACAGACCATGGAGGGAAGGTGGGAGGGGGTCAGGGGCAGCTAACTGACCACACAGGGAAGGTGGGAGGGGCCATGGCAGCACAGAAGACCATGCATGGCAAGTGGGAGGGTTAGTGGCAGCACAATGGCTATGATGGGCAAGAAGGAGGGTGGAGGGGCATGCACAAAGGACGATGGAGGATAGAAGGGAGGGTCAGGACCTGTGCACAGACAAGAAAGTTCAGGGGAAGGGACCTCACAACAGACCACACAGAGCAGGCAGGAGGAGCAGCTGCAGCACAACAGACCAGGGAGGGCAGAAGGGTGTGGCAGTACAATGGACCATGTAGGACAGGAGGAAGAGGATAGGGGCATGGCATGTGGACAGGCAGGGTGGAGGTGACAGGGTCAGGTTACAGTCATCTGACAATGCTAGGCAGGTGGGAGGGGAGTGGCAGCTCAACAGAACACTCAGAGTAGATAGGAGTGGCAGGTCCATGGGACATGGTGGGCAAAAAGGATGGAGCAGGGGCATGCACAAAGACATCGGAGGGCATGGGGAAGAAGAATAGGGGCAGCAAGCTAAGCACAGAGTTTAAGCAGGAGGTCAATGATGGGGCATAGAATTGGGCAATGGAGGGCAGGAGGAGTGGACTGGTACATCATACTGAGGGCAGTGGCAGCACATCAGACCATGCATGGCAGGAGGGAGGAGGCTAGTCCATGGATTCACACAACAGAGGATAGGGAGGAAGGGGATGGGGCAGCAAGCTAACTGTTCAGAGAAGGCGGGTATTAGGAACTTTATTGTTTTTAAAACATTGTGTCTGTGCGAACTACTTAAAATATGAACAAGTATGCAGCATAATCTCACTTTTATTCAGGAAGAAGAGGACGTTTGTGACTGTGACTCCGGGCTCACTTGGCAGAAACACCCCCTGACCCTCCACCCCCTATCGCAAAATGTAATGCCCGTGAAAAGGGTAGGTGAACACAGTGTTATATAGAACATAGTCCTGAGAGCACGATTGAAAATGAAAACTAGATATAGTGTATGGTATAAACTATGCACCAAAAAGTGTGATATAAGATGAACCGGGCGTGAAATATAATATGCAATACATTGTGCGCAATGACAGATTCATTGGAGAGCGCGAGATAGCACAGGCACTAGCGCGTGCTATGCGATATGCGCCTTGGAGTGTAATATGCACAGGGCAGTGTTGTGTAACCTAACTAGTCTCTAAAGTTGTAATATAAAATATGTGCTGGGGAGTGTAAGGTTGCATATGCACTGTGACAAAGATATGGATCCCAGATTGTAATATGTATGGCATAGCACTGTGCGTTATAACATAGGCATCGAGAAAGGCACGTTAGATGGGGCAATATAACCCGTGCGAAGACAAGTGTGGCATGACATATTCACGGGGTGGTGTTACAGTGCACATGGGCTAGAGAGTGTCATAGCATATGCACTAGCTAGTGGAATACAACACAGAGGTGTGTGGCACACGGCAGGCAATGGTGGGTGTAACACAGCATTGGGCTCTATCAGGAGCGCGCTGTGACTCTCAAGTGATGTTCGTCCCCTTTCCAGAGAGTAAAATAAAAAGTATTACACATCCGGCAGTGGATGTGTGTTTTATTAACCGTGAGGGGGGTTTCTTGCATAGTTTTGGTCGAATTTTTGTCGAATCCCCTTTGAATGGCTTGGTGTGCATGTGTATTAAATGTGCCCGTCAATAGCTACCCAAGTTTGTATAAATAAACGACAAGGGTGTCTACCGGGATTAGGCACGGTAGGGCATCAGACATGTCAGAGCTTCACTAGTGGTGTAAATACATTCCACGTGGATTCATTGCATGCATAGTCGCCTTTTAATGAATATCGCGCAAATCGTCATGGTGATAGGTACGTACGGTTTGTCCAGCATGTCCTAGGTGTGTCTATAAATATATATTTTTTAAAAATAATAAAAAACAGTGGCCGGCCCTGGGGATTGGGGTCAAAAAAATATAATTAGGAGACTGGCCCTGGGGGATGGGGTCATCAGGGCCAATAAATTAGAATAAGAAGGGGAACCAAACAGCCCCCCTTCTTAAAAAACTAAAATAAATAAAAGACTGGCATCGTGCCGGAGGCCATGCCCCCTCCGTGCAGCACTCTGCAAACGCGCCCCCAACAGGTATCTCCAGTATGCGCCAGGGAGCTGCGCTGCAGCCAGGTGTTCTGAGGCCAAGCCCCTTTTTACACCTCTCTGCAACGCAGCTCTTTGGCGCTTACTGGAGGTACCTAGTGGTCTAGTTTGACCCTAGGGACCCTTAGGATTCAAGGGGACTTAATCTCTCAACTTAGAACAGCCACAGGGCGCGTTTACACAGTGGTGAAGGGAGGGGACGGGGCCTGAGGTGACGTGTGCAAACACGCACTATGGCACGTTTTAAATTGGGGATATAATTTCCCTTCAATACTGAGGGCCCCTGGGGGCTAACTAGCCCACCAAGTGCTTCCAGTAAGCGCCACTGAGCTGCATTGCAGAGAGGTGGTCCAGGCCGTGCCACTTTTTACACCTCTCTGCAACGCAGCTCTGTGGCATTTACTGGAGGTACCTAGTGGGCTAGTTGGACCCCAGGGACCCTCAGGATTCAAATGAACTTAATCTCCCAACTAAAAATGGACACAGGGCGTGTTTACACAGTGGTGAAGGGAGGGGACGGGGCCTGAGTTAACGTGTGCAAAAACGCCCTGTGGCCTGTTTTAAGAGGTAGTTTTAATCCCCATGCCCTCTTATATACTAGGGGCTTACAGAGGAGGTCATGCTAATCACAGGGGGACCCCAACGCATAATGTTCCCTAGTGTATGTAGGTGTTTTCACTGTATTCTAAGTGTCTTTTAACATAGCACTGGCTCTAGGACTGGTTAGTCAGGCTCAGTTACCACCAGTATCCGTCTGAAAAAGTTGAGGGTACAGGATGATTTTGCAACAAGGCTTCTTTCTGCTCTTCTTTTTGTTCTTTCTGCACGTTATCCTTCTTCCTGCACTTATCTTCGTATTTGAGGACTTCTGTTGCTTCTTTCTGCACTTCTTTTGTTTCTTTCTGTGCATTTTTTCTTCTTTCTTCACATGTCCTATCTCTGTAGGCATAGTTAGAAATTAGCATTTAAAAAACCTTTGAAATTCACAGAAAAAACCATAGGTTTCAGGCACGTTATAGTTAGGAATTAGCATTTAAAAAACCTCAGAAATTCACTGAAAAAACCATAGGTTTCAGGGGTGTTATAGTTAGCTGGACTTTTCACTTGTACAAAACCATTGAAATTCCCCCGTTATAGTTAGTTCAGCTAACTATAACTCGGGCGCCCGCAATGCACTGCTGATGACGTCACATATTACATCACTCATGACATGGTCAGTGACATCACTCATGACATCTCAAATGACATCACTGATGACATCACTGATGACATCATCCTTGTGATAGAGTGGCAGACCTCCTCTCACCCTAATATAACCTTTGATACACACATTCAAAAATAGAGACTAAAATTTTCAAAACAATGGACATACCAATACCAGTTACAACAACCTCTTCAGTAATTCTAAGATCCACATACACATCCACTCATTCACCAACAGTCCTATACAGTCACTCATACATGTACTCACTCATCATATGTACTCATACACCTATACATCCTGTTACACAATGCCACTCATCCATAGAGTTACTCACACACATAGTCACTCATGCTAATAAAGAATCAAACATACATTTACTTGCATATACAGTTATACACACACCACCATACTTACTTCTACGGAAACTTACACATACTTAGTCTTTTAAACAATCACTTATAGAAACACATACTTATTCATACAGGAACTCTTTCAATCTCTCACTCTCACATATACTCACATATATACACCAATAGTCACATATACTAGTTTAAAACATATGTAGTTACTCATAAAGACACTATTGAGACAGTCATTCACTCACTAACACACCCATACACACACTCATCCACCCATACAGTCCTGCACACATGCTGTGTTCAACACATACAAACAGTGAGTCACTCATTCATGCACCTATGCACTACGTAATACCCCCCACCGAACCATGCAGACACTCCGACTGATACTCAAAAAACCAACTAATAACCTATATAGACACCCATGTAGCTACTCACCAACCCATGCAGCCACTTATACACAAAGTGAGAGACTGATACAGATATTTACATATTTAAACATTACTCACTAAGCCATGTATTCACTATGATACACTTAATCAGTCAGTTACACAATCAATTTTTCAAAAACAAATCATCCATTTAGACACTTATATACCCATTTATTCTTCCATCGACCTTGAGATATACATATATAAAACATATTTAATTTTCAGAAAAACACACATTCACTGGATGATGTCATCAGTGATGTCATCAGTGATGTCATTTGAGATGTCATCAGTGATGTCATGAGTGATGTCACTGACCATGTCATGAGTGATGTAATATGTGACGTCATCAGCAGTGCATTGCGGGCGCCCGAGTTATAGTTAGCTGAACTAACTATAACGGGGGAATTTCAATGGTTTTGTACAAGTGAAAAGTCCAGCTAACTATAACACCCCTGAAACCTATGGTTTTTTCAGTGAATATATAGCTGTAAAAAGGTTTTGTCTCTTTGTAGTTCGATGTGAGTGGCACTGTGCTAATCCTATGCTTAAAACTCTGCTAGGAAAAGCAAATATTTGCAGAGAGCAGATTCAGAGATTTGCTTGTGTTGTAGGGTGCTCCATACAAAGGAGATACTATCCACCTTAACTTTGGAACAACCCAGAGTTTCTTGCTTACTATTTTGTGTATATATATATATATATATATATATATATATATATATATATATATATATACATATTTATATTACACATCCAAATTGAAGAAAAACCCCTGCATGCCATTCTTCAGTGATATACACAGTTTTATTGCGATTTAGCAAACACCAACACGTTTCGACTCCAGAGAATCTTGCTCATGGTAAGTGAGTCCTTTTTTAAATTTCAATTTTTAAACAGTTGCCCGTCTTGACTGTTAGGAAGCATACTGGGACTTGTAGCATACATAATAAACGTGAATTAAAAGATTTGACATAATTTGGCAATTGTGTTTTTTTTGGGCAATTGTGCAGATGCTGGGCAACATAATCTGACAGCTTTCAATATGGATATTGCTCCCTGGCTGGTATGTGTCTAATGTGTCATGTTGGTGATATATATATCAGAGTTTGTCCCAAACAGAGATGCACCCGCAGAAGGGTTAAAGATGTAGTTTATTCCAAAAATGCAGGAAACTCGTTCAGTTTCACAGGGCCTAACGCGTTTCGGCTCCCCGCCGTTGATCACAGGCATGACACTTGAGCACAAAAGCAGAGCAAGCAATTGCCTCATTTAAATACCAATATCCCTCAGGTGAACCTCAAGTGGGGCAAATTGCATCACGGTAATTGCAGTCCTGCTCAGTACAAATTTTCCCTCCGTGGGTGTGCGCCATCACTTTTCAAAATTGTATCGCCCCAGTGGGCATTCCAACATTATTTCACCCAGCTTACCGCATACAATTATGTCCACAACCTGCTGTTCCGTATGTGACTGGAAATCACAGTAGCTCAGATCTGCCTCGTGTTTCTCAGCGGTGCAAGCTCCACGGCTGGACAGGCCGTTTTTTATTAACAGAGTTTGTCCCAAACAGAGATGCACTCGAAGAAGTGTCAAAGATGTAGTTTATTCCGACCAGAACAATGACCTTTGTCCATTGACTTCTTCATGTCAATTTCTTCATTATATACTACATCAAAAATCTTAAATATTAAATTGATCTTATACATTTTGTTTAGCATAAACAGCAAGTTCCATGCATATTTTACAACTCCTTAAAAGTAAGAAATTGTTCCGTAAACAATGTGTTTAATAACCCCTCCAGAGATTCCATTTGTATTTTTACCATTTGCTAGTATTCCCAGTTTATTATTTTCAGCCTGTTTGGATATCTGTAGTCTGCCACTTTCATGAAGCATGAGAGTGCTAGTAGAAGCAGGATTAGATGGTTGGAATATTTAGGAAAACATTTAGAGGTGGGTGGTGAGGGACCCTTACCAAAAAAACATGAGACGTCCCAGCCACACACCTCTGCATTCCACTCTCATTGGTTTGCGAGTGAAGGTGGTGTTTATAGCTGCAGTACCGCCACCAGTGCCACCGCAGCACCACCACCAGTGCCACCATTGAGGACGCCTTTTAGAGGTTTTGAAACTGATGAGAAATGCATCGGTGCAGGGTGCGCAATTAAATCTGACCACACCCACGTCATGCTGACCGATATCATCCAGGCAGAAAATATTCGAAGTGGTGCCTACATTCAAGGGTATTTTTATTGCCTCGTTCACCCTAATATTAATGGGAACACACTTGGTTCATCCCCTTAGTCCCAAAAGGAAATACATTATATTCAGGGAAAACGTAACAAGTTATCATCTAGTAGTTTTAGAGTCAAAGAATCTCTTATCTGCATGTGATGATACAATGAAGGCCCATGCTTGTACCACCACATCAGTATGCACTCACTATTATCGGTATTTTACTATCATATGTTTATCTTGCATTATTTGTCTGCACATTATGTGCATCAGAATGACCATAATTATTATAAACACTTCAGCTGATTATATGCGGATCATAGTAAAATTCAGATGCCAATAATATTTCATCATACATCCCTATCTTAGTTTATTCCCTATCTAAAGTGTCAAAATGATGCTATCACTCATCTAATGACTGTCTGTATCAATTTAGTAAGCTTAAATGATGCCAAGTCATACATAGTTTCCAGTGGCGGCTGGTGACTTTTGAAAGTGGTGGGGCGTAAAATGAGTTATACTGCACGGTAGCGAGCGAGCGCAGCGAGCGAGCCTGAACAACCTAAGGAGGGTTCGGGGGGGTTCCCCCCCCGAGAAATTTTTTGAAAATAGAGTGGACAAATGGTGCATTTGCAAGCAAATTTGAGAAAGCATAAAGGTTAATAAAGCAATTGTGAAAGTGCAGGTATTACCTTAATAAAGAGATGTCATATAACATAGGTAGCTGCTTATTCAGTATAACCACAGAGCTTCTTAACAGACTTCAGACATTTCTGAGTACCTCACAGATGTTTTTTATTTAACAAACAAGTAAACAGGTCGCAAAGTAGCAGCATTCAAATTATTGTTCACTTTTTATAGATAAAATCAGCACGCCGGTGGTAGCACTTTCCACAGAGACAGTATCTGTTTCACGTTTTTGTAACCTCTCATATAGTGCGTCAACATGAGGCATTATGTCAAAAAACTAAAACAGGAAAAACTGGAACTCCCAGTCTTGCAGTGTTCTAGCAAAGCCACGGGCCTCATTCCGACTTTTGAATTCAAAGTCTTCATCGGCTTCTATGGTGTCAAAACATTTCTCAAGGTCAACCCTATATTGGTATATTAGGCTGACTGTACGTATGTGGAAATTCCAGCGAGTTGTGCCTCCCTTTGGAATCCTTCTGTTGACAATCGTATTAAGTACCTCCGTTCTTTTGGGGGAACGTGTGAAGAATGCTGCCATTCCTCCTATATCCATAAAGAATATCTTTGCCTCAGAGATCTTTCCTACTGCTTGTTGCATAATCAACCAGCCGTTATTATCCCTGAGCCAATTCATTGTCTTCAATCGAGCACTCAACATTCAAATCGATATGTAATACTGATTACACAGTGATATGCCTCAAATAAAATTGATGCTGATGTGACTGTAGACACCACCCACCATGTAGACAACATACATAGCCCTTAACTACAATGTAAAAAATATAGCATCAGTTTCCTTACCTTAAACGCTGGGTTTGTTGACTGTTGTAGAGGCGCAAGAGCAGCAAAGGAGGTTGGTGCCTCTTCCTGTTTGCCCAAAATTTAGGTATAGTTAAGCAGCCTGAGGCTTTACCAGATGCTGAAAAGCAAAATATAACAGTATTTAGTGTTGGTCTTTCCCAGTATTTACACAAAGCAAATTGCATTTATGTAGAGCTTACTTCCCCTGAGGAGGCATTGAAATAATTTAAGTACACCATTATTTTTTCTTGTGTAGTCATACTTATTCAAATGGAGGGAGTCAGAGCGCTTTACATCAACACTTGCATATTACATGTACAATAAATTATATAAGTTTGTAATTGAATGTACAGGATGTGTTACATAAAACTGGGGGATTGCAAGGTGTAGAAGTCACATATCATCTTCCATAGCTCACTGTGCTATTAGCCTCGCAATGCGCTCAAACATACACAATAGACCTGCTAAACATATATGTGAGGGCTTTAGATCTGATGTCACTTCTTGTGATGCCACTTTCTGTAAAGTCGTGGCTTGTGATGCCACTTTCAATGATATCAATTCCTGTGATGCCATGTGTGATATCTTGCGCAGTGATGTCGCGCACCGTGATGTCACTTGCATACTGCCTAGCTAGGTTAGTCCCCCTACTTCTTTTTTTAGGACTTGTGCCCTGCTTGTTCCTCAGCACTTCATTCAATAGTGCAGAGATAGGTAGTGTGCCGGCAGCTGAGATCTGTGCGCAGTTCACAGGCACAAGCCCGGTGTGATCCTGGCCCCCTCTGCCTCGTGATCCCCCAGAGGCCTTATCTTCTCTGGCTGAGCTCTCCCCATAAATTGTCTGGCTCATCTACAAATAAAATGGAGTCTGACAACGTCAGGGCCAACGATCTCACTGCTTCAAAAGTGAGTGAAAAAGCTGTGACTCTTCAAGTTTAAAAGCAGACCTAGAACTAAAGGACATCCTATCAGGCTTAAGAGTGCTGGCAGCGAGATTAGAGGAGAGCTGTACAACTAGCCTGTAAACTGCATCGCAGCTGTGGTGGGAGAGACTAAAACAGGTGAGAATGCATGTTTGTCATGCGAGGCTTGGAGCCTCCCACACAGTCAGACAGCACCCAGGCTCGTAAAGGGGCCTCTTCAAAGCAGATGCCTCGAGTGAAATGACATGAGGCCTCAGCTTCCGGTATCCTTCGTGCTTAACCTCACAGTCTGCTGCTGTTCTTTGCTGATAAGGACACCCGAAGCTGAGGCCTCATTTCACAGTTAATGCTGCTTCTGTTTCAATACTGACTGAACCCCTAAAACTGCTGTGCTGATTATTAATCAGTGATTAATGCCCAGTGCCACACCACACACTGCCCAGTACAGAGTTCTATACACTCGTTTGTAGGGGAATGACTCCTGATGGGTTAATCATAATAGCCGACCGTGATCTAAAGACGGACGGTAATTAGCCCGCATTTTCTCTCCACATTATCCTCCGTTGTCGGAGTCTGTGCCTTGGACAGCCTGGAGGTCAAGTCACGGCCCAGACACCACCACGTGCGCACACAAAGGCCCCGCTGTGCGAGGGAGGGGCATACTAATTAAATAAGCAATCGGACGGTTGATCGGAGGCCCTCCCATGCAAATAATACCAGCCACAGTCAGCACCTGTTATAATATAAATATTAGATATATGAACTGTCTGCCACAAACAGTGCTAACTTACTTAGGTAACAAAAATGTGGATTGGATTTGGAGCACTGACTGAGTGAGTAGCACACACTACTAGTATCCGATCGAAGTTGCCGGCGGTGATTATGATGACTCGTGTCGTGTCACGGACCCATGTCTCACACAGTTAGTCTGAGTAATCTCTCCTCTCTCTCCCGTCTCCTCTAGACTACTCGTGCCCGGCGCACACTAGACTAGGGTCAAGGTCGGAGGATGACTTCTCCTGATTTGCCCAGCATTAATTGCAGAACGGCCAATCACCGCATGGCTTAACAATAAGCCATTACAGTTATTGGCCGTCCGTTGCTATGTTGGGCGGCCCTCCATCCCCCGCGGTGCCAACTGACTGGCTGTGTATGTAAACCGCGCTCTACACGAGCAGCGGCAGCCAATAGATGCTAGAGAGCGCTAGGATTGACGTGTGTGAGCAGGCAAACTCGCCGCTCATTTTGCGACTACTGGGGACGGCAATTTCGGCCCAGCCCCCTGTCACCGATATGTTTGTTATAGAAAGCATTGCTGGCGCATGTTAGATTCCTGGCAGCCGGTCAAAAAGTACATGCGCACCGCTGTCGTCCCACAGCCGCAATCACTCTGACAGTGCGCGCCGCTCGGCTCGTGTCACATGACGTGACGCCGCCGTGCGACTCTCGTGAGCAAAATAATTAATAAATAATCTCTGAATTTGGCAATATTTTCAACTTTCAAACTTTAAAAAAAAATTATTTTAAAAAAAGTTTGAAAGTTGAAATGGTACCAATAATAGGTGGGGCAACGCCCCACCGCCCTAATGGTAAAACCGCCACTGATAGTTTCTCTACGTACTGTCATTGGGCCAGTCCGCAATCGGAAATCAGCCCTTCAGTATCCCCCACCCTCCTCCAGGATCTGGTGATTGTGTCTGATCCCACCCTTGCGTATACCCTAAGTGCCAATGATGTCTTGTAGAGTGAGGATGGGTCTTTCGTGCTCAGCTCTTGCTTTGTTACCAAAATATCTAACACTGCTGCTACAGAAGCTAAAGTAGGTAATGCTACTTTTTTCTTTCTTACTTCCAAAAGGCACCCTTACTTTAGGTTTCTATTTTGAAATCATAGAAGTGATAGCATTTCTGACATGTATGCATGGCATGGATAAACTGGCATCATTTATTGATCTCAAATCGGCTACTGCAATGCATGTAGCCATTGTAATGGACATACCATCTTAGCTTCAATAGCAGTTTTCACAACTCGTTGCTAAACTGTAAAGGATGCCTTTAGTCCATCAGTAACTAGCGTCATGGATTACTGATAGCAAGCTTCCTTGTTGGGCCGTCTTCTTTCCAATTCACAATGACTGCTTTTGAAATTGAATTAGTAAAGCATTATTTGTAGCTAGCAAGCCTGTCACACCTACATCTTGTGGCTTGAATACCCCCACAACAAAACACAAGATCACGCGTTTTCTATTACTGTAGCACAGTGTGAATAAAATGAGCTTACACTGTTCTTTCTACACACGTTATACCTTGTCCAATAACCTTTCTGCTTAACACGTTATCCAAACATGCCACCAAAGTTGCACATTAGGACATTCTATCAAACTTTGACAATTTGTTCCCCTTTTGAGTCCTGTATAACTTCGACGGTGCGCAACCACCCAAGTACCCACATGCCAAATTTACTCTTGGAAGTTCTGAAATGTGGAGTCTTTATTCCTTACTGAATAGAGGTGTAGCTCACCAATGGCAAATATAACCCAACCATTTTGCAATCAGATAATGTTTGTAGAGTGTAGGAAGTTGGTTTACTCATTGAGGGGTTTGAAACCCTTCTCAGGCATCAACCACAATTCTTCTCAGGGTGAAGTCACAAGCAAATCCTAATTTTAACCTGTGCCCACCCCTCGGGTAGTTTAGCACAGAGCAGTCTGGCTTATTTCAGAGGCAATGTGTAAAGTATTTATGCAACACTTCAAACAGTAACACAGAGAAAACACAACACAAAAAGATCCCACACCAGTTTAGAAAAATAGAGTATTTTTTAATAAATGAAACAAGATGAAAATTACAAAATTCCAATCAGTAGGGACCAGAGATATTAATTTGTAAAGATTTCAGAAAAAATAGTGGCAAAAGCCATAAAGCCCTAACTGTGGATATGTGGTCGCACTGGATTGGGGCACAGTTACCAGTTTGGTCCGACTGCAATGGAGAACGGGCTGGCTACAGGGACTCGGGTAGGCCTGCTGAACAGAGCATCTTAAATCCTGGTTTGTGGAGCACTGTGAGGATCCGCATAGAAAATGCGTCGTGCAGCTGCAGCGATGCATTGGTACCGGGATGCGACAATGCTGCAGTGCGAGGTCCTGTGTTGTCGTCGAGGATCCTGTTGACCAAGGCTTGAAATGTGAAGTCCTGATTCGAGGATGTGGCACGCAGTTGGGGTAATGCATCGGACACAAGGAGCTGCGAGACTGAGTGGCTTCATAAATCTTGTGTAATGCAGCGCAGTCAAATCACTGAGTTGCATTACTCTGCACCAGGTAGGCGTTTCCATGGGTGTTGCGTCTGTGTTCCCATGCCACATCGAAGGATTTTGACTAATTTCCAGATTTACCAGAATAGACCAGGGAATGCGCTAAAAACCTACCCCACCCCATTTGAGGTGTAACGAGGACAAACATCTTTATTTCTCCTTGTTTTTTTCTCTATTTGCTTCATTCTGCAGGACACATAAAAGCTTCAGTGGATTGTTTTTGTACAAGAAGGTGCCCCTTCCTGCACAAAACCAATCCTCCTTACTACGCAGGCACCCTTGCACCATCGTGCAAGGGTGCCAGCATTGACGCTAGACAGCCAATAGGGCGCCAGCACTGGGGAAAAGGCAGGAATGCACCATGTTGACTTCAATACAGCACATTCCTGCCCATTCCTGTCACAAAGTGCATCGCAGCAAGGTGACTTGCTGCGCTGCGTGACTTTGTAATACATATGGCCCGCATTATCTTCGAACTATTTGGATTTGCTCCAAAATTAAGTCACATTTGGGTTCCTTTCCTGTGATTGGCACATTCAGCAAATATAGCTAATGAGGGCCTAGAAAATATCTTCAGATCACAGAACTAATTGAATAGGAAATATTAAAGCACTTTTCAATTATACTTTTCACATATTTTCCAATACCTATGATGACCTTCCCTTAGAGGGAGAAAACTCAATTTCACCAAACTCAACTTTGTTTTGGATATAAAGACTCTTTAATGGATTTCCTTGGTACAAGTAGTGTTAGCCATTCAATGGTTTTTTATAACATAAGATATTGCCACAGTTATCCAAGTGTGTATTGTGCTTGGGTTTTATACATAAAACGAGAACTCCTCTCTACTAAGATAATGAATATTGTTGACTGAGAGGCACTGATTAGTAAAGTGAAAAAACAAATGCATTTCTACCCCTTCAAAGGAATGTAAAGCAGATTGAGGTGGCGGCCACTTTTGAAATTTAGAAGGCTATTTATGACAAAATTATTGTGAATCCCAAAAATATAATTAAAGAATTATTAACAAGGGACTTCGCCCTCGGATGTACCCTTAGGGGGGTCCCCGCTTTTTTAAATCCTCCAAAATCCTGTTTCTCTGCATCCGGGCTGCGGCTGCATGCTGCTTTGTAGCTGAACATCCCCAGCTATCCAGAGGGTGATGGTTGCTGCCTGTGGGGCATGGCTGCATTGCTGATCTCCGGAGTTCTGGCAGCTGTCCAAGGAGTGTCTTGGCGGCTTATGCAGCAGAGAGTTGGGGCCCCAGGAGAGTGGCTTTCCATACTGCAGACAATGGACTTCGGGAGCGGTGCTGCCAGTCCCAAAGAGGTGAGGCCGGAAAGGGCTGAGGTCGGACTGCGGCCTGTGAGGGTGGCCTGCTCCAGGGCCAGGGAAGCGCCAATATAGCACAGCCTGGGAGGGTCAAAACGCCATCGACATCTAAATGAGACAGTTGTGTGCAATTAACACGTTGAGGCAGATTAACGAGCCCCGGGCGCCACATTTGTTCCGCCATTGCGTCACTTCTGTGACGCGGCGGCGTAAACCATGTGCCACGTTGCGCCCTATTTACAACATGACGCATCTAGAGAGATGCGTAACGTAAAGCCCTGCGCCACATGAAACCTGCATCAGGAACACCTCGGAAAAGTGCCTGAGTGAAATCTTGTGATTCTACAAGATTTCACTCAGTCACTTTTCCGACGCCACTGTATCAAAACCTTGCACCTGATGAAGCAGGCGTAAGGCGTGACACACCATGTTGAGGATCGGCCAGGTTGGAACAGTGCTGGAGTTGTGTCGCACCCGCGACACAACTCCAGCACTGCGCCAACCTTGCACCATGATGCCCCACATTGAAAATGCGGCGCATCTGTGGCTTCGCAAAGGGTAAACTTGCATCATGCATCTTTGCTGGTGCATCACTGCTGATTGGCAGGGATGCGCCAGGAAACGTAAATCTGCCCTGTTGGGTATTTACCTTTTGTGTCTGTCTCATGAGAGATACCAATTTATTCTTCGAAACTCACTTGTTGGTCATTTTTTCTTTGTCTAGTTCTGGTTTATTCACATGGTGTTTTTCTAAATCTTTCCACCATTCACTTGATTATAAATGTGATGAAAATAATTTTTTCATGTATTTCTAAATAAAACTTTGGGTCGCCTGAACCAAATTGGATAATGTAATTATGGAATACTGGTTGTCAGAATTTTACTCAAGGTTGCAACAAGATTAAGTCTTTACCGAATATGTCTGCTCTATTATAACTTATTCCATACAGATTAAGTCTGCCCAGGAAATCTGTTTAATCACTTATTTTTAATGAAAATGAGTTCCAAGTGAACACCTGTACATAGCTACTACATTTATACCCAAGTTCACGTGAACATATTGGGTTGCTCTTTTTTCATCTGTACTACTCGCAGAGCCAGGGCGCTAAACCTAGAATGACAGCTTCCGTCAGTGAGACCATGGTACACATGAGTTTCTGCGATGTTTGGTGGCATGAACACCAAGGATTATACTTGTTATTCACAGATGCAAGGAACTTATAGCTGGCTTGACCGCATTCTTATGTCAGCTTTGCAGGGCCCTGATGTTATAGATTTGTCACACCTCACCCACTACTTGTCGGATCGTGCTCCGGTTTACTGTGAATTTGCATGGGGGCGGTAGACAGAAACCGGAAACATGGAGGCTGTCCCCCGTGGGAAGGGAAACCTTTTCTGGGGCGTGGAAAGACTTATTCGAACTCAATTGGTCTATGATGCAGTCTCGGGCAACTGAATGGGAGGCCATGAAGGCAGTGCCCTGAGGCTGCTGTATTGGCCTGTTGTGTGGGGTGCAGTGCACTTTGTAGTCTGAGCTCATTCAGGAGGAGGATTCCCTGATACGGGCCCAGCAGTCGGCAAAGGACAGCGGGGAGGGGTGCCGGGATGAGTTGCAACTTTTGCAAGCAGTCGCAGAGGATAGGCATATACTAGAGTGATTCACGCTTAGATCGCATTGCCAGCTTTTCCATAGGTAGGGGGACAGATCTGGGCACCTCCTTGTCTGGCTCCTTTGAAGGGAGGTGCTGCCCTCTGTCATTTTGTACCTCTGTAGTTCTCAGGGTAGGGAGATTTACATACAGTAAATGTATAATGGATACACTGCATACCTACTTGGAACAGGTGTACTGAGACCCTGCTCCTTCTTCACGGGCACCGTTCGAGACCTTTCTTGCCGCTCCTGCAGCTGGGAGACCTGGAGGCTCAGGACTTGGATTCAGCGATTCTGGGCTTCACTTCCACAGCCTTTTATGGGCTGCGTGGCTGTCACAAAGATGGGCTTTCTGCCCCATTCCCTCTATGTTATCTAACTTTCCTTTGACATTTAGTCCCGTGATGTCTATCGTAGGCAGACCTCTCTTCTGATGTCTCTGATCTGAGCAGGGGGGCGGAGGAGAGTGGTTAGGGTCCATATGATGCTGCTATTGGAGGAGCGAGGTCTGGCAGTACCTAGCCTAGCGCAATAATACTTGACTGCCCAAATACTAAACACCGCACATTGGTTGGTCGAGGAGGGCAACTGGGATAAGTCACTGTTTAGAGATTTCGGCGGTGGTCGACCCTACCTCAGCTCTTGATGGCAGGGTACAGGGATGGAGATAATGTTTCTTATTTAGTCAGACACACCGCTTCACTGTGGGAATGTACTGTTAAAAGTGTTCTGAGTAGAGATTGTTTGCTCGTGACTTGGTCTTATGGGATCTCCCTGTTCTTAGACTGTTGGGGGCTTCTGTGGACTTGACTGCTTGGAGGACAGGTTGTTGTGAAGTGCTAGGGGACCTGTTTCCTAATGAGGATTTTGAGGCAGCACGGGAGTGCTTTAGTGTAGGGCCAGGCCAGCATTGCAGCTATTGTGCGGGATATATGGCCCATGCTTCCCAGGCCTACAACTACCTCATTTACTTTTAGATGCCTGTTGGAGTTGGTCTGGAGCAATCGCTGGATATCACACCTTTATAAGGCATTGACAGTGGACTGTTTGCGAGACCTATTCCTGACCCGGGGGACTGGGAGGGGGAGCTAAGGGTTTGCCTTTTTGGCCTGTCCTGCGCTATGTGAAAATTAGCATTATAAGGCTAAGTTAGTAGTATCTGCCACATTTACTGTAACCCACTTAGCTGTCCCTATAACGTGCAGGCTTAAGTTTAACATTTGCGAATCCATTTTGGATTTCGAGTGCCATGTTATATCACAACTGAATTAAGCTTCATTTATCTGTTTTGCTTGCTTCAGCAGAAGACTATTCAGCCATTTTTTTTCTCTAGTGTTCAAGGTTAGATTTCGGCTTACTAATGATTAGACTGTTCTGACATGCATTCCTATCTTTGTTTGTAGCTCTGCTGCCACGTTGGAGGAGCCGTGCTCTAGCAGGATGACCTTGAGATAGTGATAGTGTGTACCCATCTTGCAGGTGGTAGCCTATCCTTCTGTGCCTTCTTTGTTCATGTATGGCGCAAGTTGGTAACTTTCAATTGGGGACGTGGTTGGGGCTTGAGGAACAATGATTATGAGCTACCAAGAGTTGGGGAGCCAGTCCCCCTCGACAGCCATCTCCGGGTGATGGTCAGATTGGGCTCCACTGCAGTGTATTTTACTAATAAAGATTATTTGTATTCTCTACTGTCTGACCGACTCTTCACTTGTTAGGGAGGCTATGAGGTGGCCGTAAAGTGACCCTGGTGTCCCTAAACGGGTCACTTCCTTCAGGCTCAGATGGACATTGAGGTGGGTGGGACTATTGGACAGCTTTTTTCATCCAGAGGGGGTACGTTCTTTTCTCCACGTCGGACGATGAAGGGTCTGGTACTCTACTGAAGCATAAAATGATCCTATTATGTTCTTTATGTGGGATGGGGGGCTGGGAAAGGGTTAGGGTGGGATAGTAATTTGGTGGGCCTGTGTAGATGTCATCTCTGTGATGTTAAATTGATTTCACTGTTGGACGTTAACATTTACTGTGACATGATGGACTGTGGCAAGTAGTTTGGTAACTGTTGATGCCGGTTTGTGTTTGATGTAACCAATAAAATATATATTTTTTAAAATGTCAAAGATTTGTTAACAACCATTTTTATTCTAATCTTCACTGACCATTTCATCAACAAGTTCGCTCCATCAAGACACCTCTGCACAAATTTAAGGCAGTTTCTTATTAGATAAATAATTCTGTGATGTGGGGCAATTTAGACAACAGTGAATACCGCTCCTCGGGTGTGTTTCCATTGAGTCCCCATCTCAGAAGCTCTGGGGATAGGGTGGAGGCTCTCGAGGTTAAACAGCTTGACAGCCACATTTTAAATGCCAACAAGGGCACTACAGCCCCTCGAGGCTCACTTTATGGAGGGCTTTATCATCATTTTAGATAAATATAAAGCAAACGCTTAAACTCTTGAGACCGGACTCTTGTTGACTGTCCTATGATATTACTTCAGCTGTTCATCAGATTGTCAAATCTTCCTTGTTAGAAGGGATTTCCCCAACCTCCTTAATGGCTTACCTGGACCTGACACCGTGTTGGACACCGCTGACCATGAATAGTTTAGCACAAAGACTTTTTACTGTGGCCGGAACACATCATACATTATGGATTCCTTTATCGGAACAATAAATAAACTTTGTTATCCTTGTCTTTTTGTGTTATCTATATGATCCCGTTGATTCATCTGATTAAAGAAAACAACTGGCATGAAGTACTATGCAGATGTCACAAAGCTATACATCTTAGCAACAGGTACCAAAATAAACCTGAAAAAACTTCCAAGCGTTTTACTGTGTGGGAAACAAAACATTCATCATGGATTATTTTATTGTGACCTGTAATCTCTGTCTTTATGATATATTTGATTCATCTGATTAAAAGAAATCAGACCTTTAGTCCTATGCGGATGTCTCAAAGATTTACATCTCGGCAACATGTACCAAAACCACTCTGAAAAAAATCTCCTGGCTTCGTCTCAAATACATTCTTCTAAGAGTGACTGCAAACTGCAGTGGACTCAATCTAAGAAGTGAGGCCTTCGTCGTTAGGATGAAGGATTCTGTAATCTCGAGGGCACCCAAGAAAAGAACCTCCTGGTTTTTAATGTACTCATTAGTCATTACAAGGAGAAAAGCGGGATCAAAACGCAAGCAAAGTGCCAAATCTGCATTAATTGACAGCTACACAGCAAGACAAAGGCGAGAAACGAGTTCTTCTGAAAGCAAGTCACGCCTCTAGATAGTTGAGTATTGAACATGCTGTTTTCTAGACAGTTATAGTGAGAATCTATTTACGCGTAAACCGTAATAACCAGTGAGTATTTGTCTCACTGGGCCCTCACAATTATGAGTTGCGTGGGAAAACCGTGGGCCAGTGCAGTTTCCACCATGCCCTCTGGCTGCTCGAAGCAGCCAAAACTTTCAGGTAAAAACGCTGTTTTTAAATCCGATTCCCTTAGGTTATTCCCTATTCCTAAGTGACAGAGAACTGGGCTTTTTTTCAATTCCGTGATACACCATTCTGACTAGTAATGGTATCTCAGGTGCCTGTACCTACCAGACACATAAAGGGGTACCTCCTCAAGAGGTCTTCAGTGCTCCCATGGTATGCGCAAGGGGGCCCCCCATTCCTGAGTTGCAAGTAGCCACCTCAAGACACACATATGCACCAGCATGCTTACGAAAATCTGTCACATTCAGTGCTGGTGTAATAAAGTAAGGTAAATACAGTCTAGTGTTACCCACTCTCGCAGTTCAGAAGCACTGAACTTTCCAGCACTTTAGACACTGGGAAGAGGACTTGACTCTCAGTCACCTAGCTACCAAAACCCCACAGTAACATGCCAGTGATTGGTACAGAGGGCAGCATCTTCTGCAGACCTCCTGAACTGAGCAAAGGCAACGTGTGTACTCACAGTCCTTTGTATAGGAACAGTGACCGCCCTTTAGGATCTCTTGTAAATCATGTTTCCTTAATTTTTCACATCCCACGTGAATAATTCTGTTTGCTGTTGTATTGATCTCTCATTTGCGCTTTAGAATTTTATGTGGTATCATATCAATGTTTATACCAGATGTTTTTTTAGGTCTCGCCTAGTGACACAGCGCGAAGAGCTGTCGCTAGCGAGATCTATTGTTACTGACTTGCTTCGGAAGGGAGACAGGAGATGGGCACGCGCAGGGGCGACTGGAGGTTGTGAACGCGCCAGTGAATGCGTACGACGGCGTTACTTTCACTTTCCCTTCCCCCCGTCGGCTCCAAGGAGACAGCTTTTTAAATTGGTCTCTGTAATATGAAGACCATAACTCAGTGCCTACAAGTCTTAAGTACTCCCAGCACATTCCCGTACCTACATGTCAAACATACACAAAGCACGCCTCAATGGCTACTGAAAGTGTCAAACGTAACGGGGTAAATGACCGAGGCTATGGTAGCTTCCAGCACTTGCTAGTGCCTCCTGTTGCCGGCTCGTCAACGCACACCGAAGTAAGTGCTTGTCTCTGGTAATCACAGCACACCTTGACATTATTCATAAGTACCAACAACACCCCTGATCAGTAGCAGTACTTCTGGGGTTCTTACTTCCGAGTCCTCTTTAAACCGCGGCAGGGGTGGAAACTGAAGCTTCACATTCTCCATGTCCCCGAGCCTAGCTGGTGCGCAGGGTGGAAGAAAGGCATCTGGGTTCAGCGGAGTGGTTATTTCAGTAATACTGGTAATGGTTCCTTGTGATCCAGCGCAAGAGCATCTAGCAATTCTAATTCAGCCGCCATGCTACTCCTATTCTACGGGCGGGCACGCGTGGCCGCGCGCTCCCGGCTCCAGGAACTTGTGCTTCCGGACCAGTATCGCCAGAGACACAGGAGGGTGGATCTAGAGGGCAGCGCGCGGGGGCCGAGCTGGGCGTCAGCGAAGCTCGCTTAATCTCCTCTAGGTGCACTCCCGGCCTCCCTGTCCGAGGCTTCAGTGAAACCGCGAACCTCCAGCACTTGCGAACGACAAGTCATACGCTGCACTCAGGCGCACCACGAGCTGATTGTTAAGGACTTTCCGTCCTTTGATTCACGCCTGGGATCGCCCATGTAGAGCAGTGCGGCAAACTGCAGAGTGGGGTTGCGCGCTGTGCACTATTTCAGAGCTTCACCTCCATGTGCTAATTGATACTTAATATTGCCCTTACTCGGAGGAAGAAGGAAGAACTTATTTTTTAGCAGAGCCCATTAGGACTGGCGGTTCTAATTATAACATTTGGGAAAAGCGTTTTGTATATCTGCTCTTTGGACAACCCACATGCGGCCCGCCTGAATTTTTAAATACATTTATATAGGGCCTACTATCCCTGACGAGGCGTTGAAGCGCTTTACGGAGTAGGACGCTACCCCGTACCGAAAGTTAGTGATCAGTTCATTCGTTTTTCACGCTCATTCAGTGCATTCACGTTAGTTTGTTTTCGGTGCATTATTAACACAAATGTGAGCATTAGAGCGGGCTATGAGAGAAGCAAGTGCTTGCTGGAATTAATAAAATAGTTATGGTTTCCGAAAGATGTTAAGCTCAATAGGCATCAGATTTAGAGTAACTTGTATACAGGAGAGGCAGGTAGAAGGGAAACGGTGGTGCACTTACAAAAAATAGGGACTGGAAGGAAGTAAAACATTTGATAGAATGTACATTTTTAATGCAGGATTTTATGGAATATAGCAGGTGGAGAATTTTTGCATGCAATTTATATAGGTAAAGCTGTTGAAAGAAACACTTTTAAATTCTGCTCCTAAGAACTGTAGCTTACACAATCTTTCTAGAGGCACTTACAAGGTGTCACAGATACTTCCAACACTGAAAAGTAAGCCCAGTCAGTGCTCGAAAAATCATAAAGGGGCATATGTATCATCATCTCCATTTGCGATTCTCAAATAGCGATTTTTTGAGAATCGCTATTTGAGAATTGCAAAACGGGATTTATTTAAAAAATCGCACAAATTTTGCGATTTCTTAAAATTCCTTAATTGAGATTAGCAAATTGCGAAATCGCAATTAAGGAATACCTTCCCATTCATTCCTATGGGCCAGGAGGCCCATAGAAATGAATGGGAAGTCCTTCTCAATTTGCGAATCGCTATTTGCTAATCGCAAATTGAGAATATTTTCAAAGGTGCAAGGGTGTCATGATGACACCCTGATGCACCCCTGAAATCAGCATGTGTGCACATATGGCGCACATACATGCCCTAAGGGCATGTATGTGCACCACATGGCACTTTGAAATATGCAAAAAAGTGCATATTTCAAAGAAATCGCAACTTACCACCAACTTGAAGTTGGTGGTAATTTGTGATTTCTTAAGGAGAAATCGCACAACTTTGGTGGGTGTTACATTGCATTTAAGAAATCGCTATTTGCGATTTCTTAAATGCTTACACAAGCTTAAGAAATCGCGAATTTAGCGATTCCTTAAGATTGCGAGGCTGAAATGCCTCATACATCTCCTTTTGCGATTTTGTATTCGCAAACGCTGTTTTTTTGCGATTCGCAGCATTTGCGAATACAAAATCCTTTGATACATATGCCCCAAAATCTTTACTAGACCAGCAGGTCTATTAACTTTGATAATCTACTCGACCTAGCTGTAATGTACTTTCTGGTCACAAATTGTGTGATCCAAGGCAAATATTTTGTCGTATGGAGCCACCTTTTTCTTTATTATCACATAAAAGAGCACATTCAAATATGCAAGTTCAGTATTTCTGCTGTACAAAAAAACTTTATTTACTATACTAAATGTTTGTTCCATGTATAACAAGAATCAAGCCCATATACAGGGTACACATGATTCCTGGCTTGCCTCTTACTTCACTAATAGCATTGTCATCTGGGCAGGAGCATTAATAATTCCCAGAGCATGTTTAACAAGCATTTGCAATGCAATAGGTCTCACATTTGCGAAAGTTTTAGCTATTTTTATTGTAAATGACATTGCCTTTTATTTATGTTTTGGTTTTTGAAACAAAAATAAAAGCCATTGTCATTTACAATGCCAATAGGTCAAACTCGCGTAAATGCGAGACCTATTGCATTGCAAATGCTTATTTAAAAAAACGGTGACTTGGAGGTCCCATTTGTAATTTCAGCAGTGAGCACCTGGGTAAATGTGCAGATCCAGCTGCATGTATTATGCGAACGAAAGGCAGCGCAGAAGCAAACTTGTGAAGTAAGGATTTCTTCTCCCCCTTCCCTGCGGACAGCATCTGATTCCTGCATAGTGTATATACGTCAGATCAAGGCTGTGGTACATCTGGCATGTAAACATTTGAGTTGGAATGACTGTTTTGACCTTGTAATTGCTACCAGAAAGGTAATTTACCCAACCCATTTCCAGAGACAAATCCAGAGTTATTGATGGCTCTGCAGTCCATGATGCTTTTAAGCTAATAATCTTTCATTAGCAATGTCTAGTTGCTGTCTCGACCTAACTAAGTGATGGATGTCACTGAATTTAACAAAACTAAACCCACTATTAAACACACCAAAAATAGAATGTCTCTTTACTCGACAGCACCCCTCCCTATGGTTATCTATCCGGTCTTGCCATCAACCTTGTCTCTTAATAACATCTACAGGTTTTTTTCCACAGGCCGCTGACTTCCACAACATTTCGGATCCCTGATCATCACCACACTCGTTTATGTCTCCAATCTCTTTCAATCAATCAGTCAGTATTTATATACCGGGTCTTCCGACCCCGGGGGGTTTCCAGGCCCCAAAGGTATGGAGAGCCTTAGATGGAGAGCCAGGTCTTGGGTCCCTTTCTGAAGTTGGCGAGTGAAGGGGAGGTTCGGAGGTGGAGTGGGAGGTCTCCTTGCTCTTCCTTGCATATATTATACCTCCTATCCTGACTAAGCGTATATAAAAGGAATTAAATCATATAGACCTGCATAAGAAAGATACGATTAACCAAAGAAAACGGAAGAGCAAATGCTACACCTAAGTAGTGGCTGAAAGTTCAAATTGTACACCATGCATTCATGGATAACGTGGATTCATAGCAGTATTGGAAATGTGGATGCAGCCAGCAGTGTGAACCGTGCACATTAAATATATTTCTTATCAACACTCAATATTGGGAACCAGGGTTTAGAAAGTTCTTATTACACTTATTTCAGCAGCTGGTTTATACGCATCTCGACCTGGAATAGTCTTTCAAGAAAGTAGATTGAAAAGTCCAAGTCGATTTCAGTTCAGTTTCATAAATTATTCAATATTTTTCAGTGACAACACAGCCGCTACACTTTTAGAACGATATATACAGGATAAAGTACCCTCTGTGAAACATTGTAACAAGATTGCAAGTTCAGAGGAGTACAATGATCATATAAAGCAATGAGGCTTAAGGCAGAGTTTGTTTATAAGGTAATGGAACTCTGAGGTTATTTTCAATATCCTTAAAATGTATGGCATAGGGCATTTTATTCCTTTTAATACATGCTCACACCATCAATCTTCACTCAAACTAGTTAAATCCTGATATTTTATTAAATAGATCGTATAGTTGCAGACATGAAGAACAAATGCAGAATCTAATTTGAAGCACACCAAAAAGCAGTTAGTAATTATTTGCAAAATGAAAATAGAATAGGTTTAATGTAAGGCAGAATGAAACATGATGAGGCTCAAGTCAGTCAGTCATACAGCATTTGTAAAGTGTGACACTGTTACCCATAGAGGTATCTGGTTGGTGTGTCTCCGTCGCGGAGCCAGGTCTTGAGTCTCTTTCTGAAGTCTGACAGAAAGGGGGCTGTACAGAGCTGGAGGGAAAGGTCGTTCCAGGTCTTGTCAGGAATGCAGTAAAAGGAGTGTCCACCACTGCGACGGATGCAGGGTGTGTGTGCGAGGGCGAGTGAAGAGGAGTTCAGGTGTCTAGTAGATTGGTAGAAGCTCAGTCGGTGTTTGAGGTAGGTGATCCAAGGTCATGGAGGGCTTTGTAGGAGTGCATGAAGGTCTTGTACTGGTATCTCTTCTAGATGGGGAGCCCCATGGAGGTCTCTCAGGTGGGTAGCGATGTGGGTTAATTTGGGGAGGTCCAGGATCAGTCTGGCTGCTGCGTTCTGTATGGTCTGGAGTCTTCTGGGGAGCTGGGTGGAAATGCCAACATAGAAGGCATTACCGTAGTAGAGGCGGCTGGTGTTGAGGGCCTGAGTGACAGTTTTTCTGGTGTTGGTTGGGAACCATCTGAAGATTCTGTAGAGCATGTGAACAATGTGGAAGAAGGAGGAGGCAACTGCGTTGACTTGTCTTTTCATGGTGAGTCGGCTGTTGAGGATGATGCCGAGGTTGCGAGCATGGTTGGTCGGCAAAGGTCTGAGTTGTGCAGGCCTCCAGCTGTGGTCCCATGTGCATTTGTTCTTCTCAGAAGACCAGTACTTCAGTTTTGTCAGAAATGTCTTATAACCATTTGGCTACAATGGTCATGACGTCCCAGAAGTTAGTTTTGGCGTTATGGGGGCCTTCGGTGAGCGAGATGATCATTTGAATGTCGTCAGCATTGGAGATTATGTTGAGTCCATGGGATCTGATGACATCTGCAAGGGGGTCATGTAGTTGTTTAACACGGTGGAGTTGAGGGATGTTCCTCGTGGTATGCCGCGTATGATGTCTTTGGGTGCGGAGGTGAAGAGAGGCAGTCGACTGCTCTGTGTACACCCTGTAAGGAAGGAGGAGCTACACTTGAGGTTGTCTTGTTGTATGTCTATGTTGTAGAGTCTGTGGATGAGGGATTTGTGGGCAACTGTGTTGAATGTCGTGGGGGCCACAGTCTCTCCACAGCTGAGGAGTTTTCTGATATCGTCTGTCACAGCAATCAGTGCGGTCTCAGTGCTGTGGTTGCAATCCTGATTAAGAGGCTTCCAGTAGTTTTTTTCCCAGGAAATCGGTGAGCTGCTGGTTGATGGATTTTTCGAGTACTTTGGCAGGGTAGGGGAGCAGGGTGATAGGTGCAAATTTTTTAGATTTTAGATCGTTTTGCTCTGCGGCGGCTTTCTTTAGAAGGAGTTTGACATCTTCGTGTTTCCGTCTGTCCGGAAAGATTGCTGAGGAGATGGAGGTGTTGAGGATTTTGAGGTTTTGTTCCACAAAATCAGTAAGCTGCTGGTTGATGGATTTCTCAAGCACTTTGGCCGGGTGGGGAAGCAGGGATATCGGCTCGTAATTTTTGAGATTGTTGGGGTCGTGGAGGCTTTCTTTAGGAGGGGTCTGATATCTGCGTGTTTCCATCTGTCTTGGAAGGGTGCTGTGGGGATGGAGGCATTGAGGATGTTGGTGAGTTGAGTACTGATGGGTTCATTGCGAGATTGTAGAGGTGATGGGGCAGTGGCCAGTAAGCACCCTGGAGTGGATGAAAGGCATGATGGTTGAGGTGGTCAGGGCAGTGAGCGGTGTCCAAATGGTAATGGTTTGGCTGGTGTTTGTTGGTTGGTTGGTTGGTTGAGATGCTCGGGGTAGAGAGTGACGAGTTGGCTGTAGAAATCGTTGTAGATGCTGGTGATCTTGCAGTGGAAGTAGTCTAAGAGGGTGTCACAGAGTACTTGGAAGGGGAGGATGGTGTTCTCTAAGGCTGTCGGGTTGGAGAAGTTTTTAACTATTTTGTATAGTGGTTGGCTGTGGAGTCAATACGGGTGGTCCTTTTTTAGCTTCTTTGATGTGCCGGTGATAGTTGTTGGGGGCTATTTTGTGAGCTGCTCTGTCGGCGGGGTTCTTGGTGGCACGCCATCGTTTCTGCAGTTAGTGGCATTTGCGCTTTGTGGTCCTGAGTTCTGGGGTGTACAAGCTGGCATGTTTGAGGTATCTTGGGATTTTGTAGGTTTCAGTGGGGTCACTCTGTCTGCGCTGTGGATCAATCAATCAGGGAATTGTAAGCGCGCTACTCACCCGTGAGGGTCTCAAGGTGATGAGGGGGGTCCGCAGATCTGTTTAGCCCAAGAACCAGGTCTTGAGGGTCTTCCTGAAGCTGTTCAGGGAGGGGGCGCGTCTGATGTCTGCCGGTAGCTCATTCCAGGTCTTGGCTGCAATGTGAGAGAAGGATCATCTGCCTGCTCTGGCTCTGTGGATGCGCAGTGTTTCGGCCAGTGCGAGGTTGGAAGATCAGAGGTTTCTTTTGGGTACGTGGAAACTGATTCTGTTGTTGAGGTATTTGGGTCCGTTGTTGTGTAGGCATTTGTAGGCGTGAGTGAGGATTTTGAAAGTGACTCTTTTCTCCAAGGGGAGCCAGTGGAGACTTCGTAGGTGTTGATTGATGTGTTCGTGTTGGGGGATGCCGAGGACGAGTCTGGCGGCAGTGTTCTGTATTGTCTGGAGTTTGCGGAGTAGGGACTTGTTGATGCCGGCGTAGAGTGCGTTCCCATAGTCCAGTCTGCTGGTGATGAGTGCGTGGGTGACTGTCTTCCTTGACTCAGGGGGTATCCACTTAAAGGTCTTGTGGAGGATGCGGAGGGTGTTGAAGCAGCTGGAGGTGACGGCGTTGACCTGTCGGTTCATGGTGAGTGATGAGTCGAGTACGATGCCGAGGTTCTTGGCGTGGTCTGAGGGGGTAGGTGGGCTTCCGATGGCAGTCGGCCATCAGGTGCTGTTCCATGCAGAAGGGGTGGTACCGAGGACGAGGGCTTCTGTCTTCTCGGCGTTGAGCTTCGGGCAGCTGTTGGTCATCCAGACTGCGATGTCTTGCATTCCTTTCTGGAAGTTGAGTTTGGCAGAGGAGGGGTCTTTGGTGAGGGAGAGGATGAGCTGGGTGTCGTTGGCGTAGCATACGATGTTGAGGCCGTGTTGTTGGACGATGGCTACCAGGGGGGCCATGTAGATGGTGGAGCTCAGGGATGAACCCTGTGGGACTCCGCAGGTGATTTTCGTGGGGTCGGAGAGGAAGGGTGGGAGTCTGATCCTTTGGCTTCTTCCGGTGAGGAATGATCGGATCCGGTCCAGGGCTGTTCTTTGTATGCCTGCGTCGTGTAGTCTAGCGACTGGGAGAAGGTGTCGAAGGCCGCTGATGGGTCGAGTAGGATGAGGGCTGCAGAGTGGCCTTGGTCCAGGAGGGTGCGGATGTCATCTGTGGCGGCGAGTATGGCGGTCTCTGTGCTGTGTTTGCTTCGGAATCCGGATTGGGACAGGTCAAGGACTGCGTTATCTTCTATGAACCGTTTTCTCTGCAACCTTGGCTGCGAAGGGGAAGAGCGAGATAGGCCGATAGTTCTTGATGTCGGTGGGGTCAGCTGTGGGCTTCTTGAGCAGAGGTCTGACTTATGCGCACTTCCAGTCGTCTGGAAAGGTGCCTGTTTTGAAGGTGGTGTTGGTGGTGCATTGTAGTTCGGGTGCGATGGTGGCCGCGACTCTGTGGTAGATGTGAGGGGGGCAGGGGTCGGTGGGGGCCCCCAAGTGGATGCTTTTCATGGTTGAGGCGGTGTCTTCGGCCGTGATCGGTGTCCAGTTGGAGATGGTGGGCTAGCTGGTGTTTCTGGAGGGCGGGGGGCTGTCTGGTGGATGATCAATTAAGTTGAGGTTTTTGATCTTGAGGTGGAAATAGGTTCCAAGCTTGTTGCAGAGGTCTTGGGATGAGGTGATGTCTGTGGCTTCGCTGCGTGGGTTGGTGAATTCTTGAATGACACTGAAAAGTTCCTTGAAGTTGGTGGAGTTGGCCAGGATTTTGCTGTGCATGAAGTTCCTCTTGGTGGCTCTGATCTGGTTGTGGTAGTCCGTCATGGCGTCCTTGTAGGTGGTGTGGTTTTCGGTTGTCTTGGTGTTTCTCCAGTTCTTCTCCAGGTGTCTGCAGGTGCGTCTGGCTTCTTGGAAAGCAGTGGTGAACCAGGCGGCTTTCCTGGGGTGTTATCCGGGTTGCGTAGCGGGGCGAGCTCATCTGCACAGTCGGAGATCTAGGTGTGGAGTTCTCTGGCTGCGTCGTTTACTTCGGGTGCCCAGGTGTGGTTGTCTCGGGTGATGGTGGAGTTAAGTTGCTCGTCGGTAACCTTGCTCCAGTTCCTTCGTGGTGGGCGTGGGGCTGGTTTGGGTACCTTGGGTTTGTTGATGGCAAAGTGTACGCAGTGGTGGTCGGTCCATGGCAGCTGCATTGTGTGGCTGAATTTGACGCTGTTTCCTGCCACAAAGATGGGGTCGAGGGTGTGTTCTGTTCTGTGGTTCGGTGTTTTGACGAGTTGTTTAAGTCTGATGCTGGTGAGGTTGTCACGAAAGATAGTGGAGTTGGGGTCGCTGGGGTTGTCGAGGTGGAAGTTCAGGTCTCCAATCTGGATCTGGAAGTGCAGGTGTTCGGCAGAGGGGAAGGTTTCGCTGGAGGTTGTGAGGCAGAGGGTGCTCTTGTGGGCGATGGTGAGGCCCCCTCCTGGGTGGTTGGGGTGGTCTTTCCTCTGGATCTTGTATCCGTCTGAGATGGCGGTGCTGATGTCGGGGGCGGAGGATGCGTTGGTCCAGGTCTCTGTGAAGAAGGTGATGTTGGGCGAGAGAGAGTCGAGTAGGTTCCAGATTTCCATGGCGTGTTTGTGTACGGAGCGTACTTTGAGGAGGATGCATTTTAGGGTGTCGCCGGTGGTGGTGTCAGCGGTTTTGGATGACGGGGTGGCGGTGAGGGTCTGGCGGCAGTGGAGGCAGGAGAACTGGCCGTGGGTCGTTTTCGGTGAGGCCTGTTTGCATTCTCCAAGTCTTCCAGGGTTGAGTGCGAGGAGGGTGGTGGTGTTGTAGCGATGGGTTGTGGGAGGTCCAGGGTTCCTGGTGCTGGCCGCGGTCGGGTCGTAGACGGACGCAGACGGGCTTACCTTTGGCACGACTGCACAGCGGTTGCCATTAAGTAGGGGAGGTGGGAAGGAGCAGAGGCTGGGAGGCGGGTGCGGGGGAATTCCAGGGGGGAATTCCCCGGGGGAATTCCATGGGGGAGGGGCTGAAGGGGCAGCAGCAGCGGAAGGAACAGGTAGGCACGAGAAAATAAAAACAGTGGTGGAATTAGAGCAAGACACAGATGGGCACAATAACAGTGGCACAACAGGGAAAAATTAAGAAAAAAAGCAGCTGAGAAAGGTTACGGTGGTTGCAGGCAGTCTGGTCCCAGTTGGAGCGGGCAGCAGGCGCAGGAGCAGACAGCAGCCTCGAACCTCCCAAGGAGAAGGTAGGGATCTCGAGGCAAGAAAAGACACAGCAGCACTGCGGGGAGAGAGTGGACCTAGACCAAGGGTCGGAAGTCTTATTCCTGGCAACGAAGATCTGGAAGGCCTTGTTGAGGTCTGTTGATGCCTCGGGTTGGGAGGTGGTGAGAGGCTGTGAGCACTGAGTTTCGGTGACCTTGATCTAGCTGCGGTGAGAGATGATCTGACACTTGGTGAAGGTGTGCTGGGCATCAGTGATGACGGAGTGTACAATGGTGTGGTCATGCAGGTGAGTTCTGAATTTGATGACGTTGCTGAAGGTGAAAATGGGTTTGGGTGTGTGTCCAACTCCGTCATGACCATTTGGGTGAGGCTGAGGTTCTTCAGGTTCTCCAGGAGGGTGATGGAGTTGATGTTGTTGGGGTCATCTATGTGGAAGTTGTGGTCGCCTAGTAGGATGGAGTGTTGAGAGTCAATTGTAGGGGAGCGATGAGGTTGGGGATGGCGTCACTGAATGTTGCTCGGGTCCCAGGGCTCTGTAGACGAGGGTGTCTTTTATTGTAGTCTTAGCATCAATTGTACTAGGAAGTTGAGGTGTTCCATGAGAGGTGTGGAGTCATCATTGGTAATGGTGAATCTGATGGTGTACTTGAAGATGATGGCTATGCCTCCACCTTGTTTGTTGGCACGGTCTCAGTGTATCATCTTGTAGCTTTCGGGAGAGGCAGTGGTGATGTTAGGGTTTGAGGAGGAGTTGAACCACGTTTCAGTGATGAAGGCAACATCCATGGAAGGGGTGGTGATGTTGTCCCAGATTTCCTTGGCATGTTTGCAGAGTGTGGGGATTGAGCAGGATACAATGGAGTGGTTACAAGGTGTTTTTGGTGTTGTAGGCAGGAGTGGTGTGGGATCTTTCGTACGTTGTTTCGCAGGAGAAATGGCAGTGTCGGCAGCTGAAGGGTCCCTTAGTGGCTCATGGGGAGGAGGAGACGCAGCTGTTGTTTCGGTGCTCAGAGATGCGGGAGCGAGTGCCCTCTAAAAAGGGGCTGGTGGCCGAGAAATACCTATAAACCCGATGCAGTCCTGCTCTCAGTAGCAGAGGCTGCTGGGAGATGAGGTCTGCTGGTGGAGATACAGGATAATGCCGCAATGCGGGAGTGGGCGCCATCTAAAGAGGGCCTGGTGGCCGACAAATGGTGGGAAAACGGAGGCGGTCCTGCTCCTAGTAGTGGAGGCTACTGAAAGATGTGGTCTCCTGCTGGAGGGTCAAGGTAGTCCCTGTACACAGTGTGTAAATAAACTTTGAGATATACTTTACCTATAATGACCTTTTGTGTGCAAAAGATAAACATGTTCCTGTAAGTACCTCCTTTGTGTTCATCACTATTGGTTGGAGGAAAAAAATATCAAAAGAATAGAAAGTCAGTTTTCTTTTTGGGTGATTTGCTTAAGCTGCTGAATTCTGCTCCATGGCCTGACTTTTGCCCTTGCAGCAGTCATTGTGATATCAGCAGGAAAACGGGAAGCAAAAAAAGCGGCACATCCCCTTACCTTTGCTGTCCTCTGTTATTAATTGGAATTCTTGCCAGATCGAGAATCGAACAGCTAGTTTGCATAGAAACAACATGCATACCTGATTGGTGAAATAATGGCATTTGACATAATTTCTCCTCTTCGGTGAAGCATCATGGGAAGTGTAGTTCTGTGTGATGTTGATCAATATTTGAAAGCTAACAATATATGACTGCAATCATATAGAATTGAAGCAAAGTTATGTTCTCGTGTCTGTTAAAAACAGTGTTGACTGCTCATATAGATAACAATCATTACATTGTTGTACCCTATCATCAAAACCCAGAAAAAACGAATCTGTCATCAAATATTAACAAAGTGGTTGCACCATTGGGAGCTATGTGAGTTCATGCAAATGATTGGTGGGGTTAATATATGAGCTGAAGGAGGTCAGCCACTGTTAGGTTGCAGGGGTATGACTTTTAAATGAGTGTTTGTGATATTTGCAATGAATTGTGGGCAAATTCAAGAAATACATTAATAAAGATTACGGCAAACAGGTAAGAGATTTAGAGAAAGGTGTACCCAGAGATAAAAGGCATATAGAGAATGGAAAAAAGGAGAGGGTCATTTGAAATTAAAAAGGAGAGGCAACACTCAACAGAATTAAGTAGAGATAAGCTTTTCATGATACATTTTAGAAATATAGAGGAGGTTTATGAAGCACCATGGAATTTGCCGACTATTCCTGAAATGCTGGAGTGGATTTCCTCTTATGTTTGGCTCATAGTATTAATTGTAAAGCAAAGTAGGGTCCTTTTTGGATGCCTTTAGTTTGACATAGCCCAAGATGCGGAGTGAGGGCTACTTCCTCAGTCAGTGGAAGTGTAATGCTTCCATTCCTGTAGCTCGAGATACAGTGTTTGCTGTACATGTTAAATAAATGTTACATGTTAACTACATCCCATATTTCGACTATATATATATATATATACACACATTTATATATATCTCAAACGTGTAGGTATATATATATATAGTTTAATGTTCAAAAATATATACCATTATTCATTAATATTTTTTGAATGTTTGAAAATGCAATAATATACTTTGAAAGTAAAATTAAATATTTTAAAACAAAAATAATTGAAATAATTTTACACATAGCTTTTAATAGAGTTTAGTGCATATGAAATAGCAATTAAAATGCTAATGTGTGTAGTAATTTCTTTATATGATTTTTCATGAAATTTTGTTTATGAATTAAATACATATATTCGATACACGCCTAATTTGATGAGTAAATATGATGAAACATTTCTAATAGTTCTTGGTTTCAAATACAAACTTTAAATTATTGTACATGTATATATTTTTTAAGAATAACAAACCTTAATATTTTCCATGTTTTTTTCCATAGTTAGACCTCCGCCTCTTTGGTGAAAATCTCCACTTATGTGTGAAAAGCTACTGGTAGTAACTTCACACTTGCAAATGTTATTATAAGAGACTCCTCCAGGGAGGACATATGTAAGTCTACCCTTATGTGTAAATGTACACTCGAAAATGGAGACTAGCAAAAAAGTGACAATTTATACTTAGATGCTGTAGTAAATTTAGACATGAGCAAATCTACATGTGTAAATTTACCTTTGGAAGTCGGGTACCAGAATGATTGTCCACTTATGCCCTCATTACTAGTATGCAGGATTTGAGTGTAGGCATCCCGCTTCAGTATCCCTACGTCAAAATCCAGAAATTATGAGATTTTTCTCAGGAATGTTAAGTAAGCACACAGACAGTGCAATAATGGGTCATTTTCTGTTCCCTGAGCCCAGAGACAAATCCCTTGATATTTCCTGCTTCCTTAAAGCATAGAGAAAAATTCAGTAGGGGGCACGTGGGTTCAAGGAATACAAGTGGAGATTCAGGGGTCAATGCAGACCACGGCATTGCATGGTTCGACTGAGGAGAGCAATGTATGCTCCCTCTGTGGTGTTGCAGGGGTCAGATGGAGACCATGCTGTGGTCGTGCCCGTAGCCTGCGCTTTCTTCATTGCAGCAGATTTACTGGGCACACACCTGGCGAAACGTGACTCAGTGATCGCAGGCCCAGAATTTGCAGGTCTGGAGACATCAGGGTACTTGGAATGGCTTGGGGTGACATACCTCTTTAGTTGATGCTCACAGCGAATAGCATCACTTGTAATGAGGGCATTCATTGTGATGCTTCTGTTGCATTTAAATTCCTTTTGTCCTTGTGTTTTGATGACTTTACTTGCAAATCATTGCTAAAATAAAATATTACCTGCGATAGATCGAGTGATTCTTGGCTAATCACCTAAACTCCATGAGTTTAAAAACAGATGTGTGACCTACCCCTGGCTCTATGGTAAAGCTGAAGCACTCTAATGCCATCGGGTCAGGTTTGTGATATTAGAAACTGCAAAAAATTGGAAACGCTTGCAATATGGGTACTTGGTTAAGTTGTCGTTTTATGTTGTTCCCTGTACAAGCAAAAATAATAAAATGCGTGGTACAACAACGTTTTTAGTTCAAAACATAACAGCTAAAAAATGTTTTTATATTTCTTGCAAGCTGTCATGTTTTTTTTGTTGGTTTATTTTTGTAGCGTAGGCTTGCAAAAAATCATTGCACTAGGTGGTCAAGCCCAGACCCGACCTTTTTGAGTTTGATAATGTGCGTTGGTATTGTGTTACAGCTGTGGCTGCACTGCATGGCTCAGAGCCTTTGGATGTGTGAGCTCTGTCGTGGGGAGGCTGGATAGACGCCTGCTAAGATGCACTGGCTGCTCCTGCATGCATTGGAACGATGTGCTTGCCTTCCTCCTTTCGCTCCCTCGTGCCTTCATCTCAACCCATTCCATCCAGGCGAGCCTGGCCCATGCAATAATAAGAAATGATACTTCAGCAACCCGGAAGACAAAGGTACATCGAATCCCAAGCTCACCAACTTCCCCAGAAAGTACAGCCTCAACAGCTTTCAGTGTTTGAAGTGCTAACTTTTTCTCTGAAGTCCAGCAGGTTAGGCAAAGTGTTTATGGAGGTTTTTCAGATGTGCTCCTAAGATGAAGAGCTTCGAGGGGGGGGGGGGGGGGGGGGTGATCTTCCAGTTTTACAATGCCCTACTGATTAAACAGACCAATACTGTTGATTCAGGATTGTATGCTCCTTAAGACCCAGGTTATGACGATACTGAATTCTTGAAAACACCTTCCTCTGCATCTTATAGGATTTTCATGACCAGGATGGCGGTACTTTGTTGAATGGTAAAAAACAAAATCCACAATGGAGCAAAATCGACTAACATCCCTGCTGGAATCAATTTATGACCTTTTCAAGATACTATTTGACCGTTAAATGGAATTTTAATTGAAAAATTCTCAAAAGATATTTTTGGGCTCAAGTAGAAATTTCTTGAAGCTGTGTTCATTTTAGGGGACCTTTTTGTACTGAGTTTCTATACACAGCTGTTAACGTGAAGGAACCAGTGGCGTTTGCAGAAGCAGGCCCAGCTTCCAATATTAAAATGTGTATGTGCAGCACACCTGCATGCATGAGTGCACTTCATGACTCCAAATGCATGCATGGGTGTGCTGCATGACTTCAACTGCATGCATGGGTGCACTGCATGTCTCCACATGCATGCATGGGTGAACTGCATGACTCCAACTGCATGCATGGGTGCGCTGCATGACTCCAAATGCATGCATGGGTGTACTGCATGACTTCAAATGCATGCATGGGTGTACTGCATGACTTCAAATGCATGCATGGGTGTTCTGCATGACTTCAAATGCATGCATGGGTGCGCTGCATGACGCCAAATACATGCATTACTGCACTGCATGACTCCAGCTGTTGTGTTGTGCTTGAGAGGGCCAGGCTCAGATCTCAGACTTCAGCTGTAAACCTTGCAGTTTCTTGAAGTCTGGGGAAGCATTGGTAGAACGTCCTCCCAAATGTTTTGTAAGAGTGGAGAAAAAGATTTCAGGCAAAGTTTGGGGCTAAAGGTTTAGTGATTTTTCCATTTTATGGATGTTGCAAGTGCTCATTTTTGGGGACTTATTTTAAGATTTCAGTAGCATTCTTCGATCTCGAAAGTGAGCGCTATCACTCCCAACATATGGGACACTTCAGGGGCACAGGAGAGTCTGGGCCAAGAGTTTGACTTCTGGGATGGTTCCCAAAATCGGCGATGAACTGGTTAACTGTATCAGTGCTTAATTTGTGCATGTTTTTTGCTGATGTGGTGCACGGACACTCGTTTTTCGAGAACAGAATATAATGTTCATCATCAGAGTTTGACCCAGAGGAAGCGAAAGATAGTGAAACGGCGACAAAGGAAAAAGCATGAACCAAAAAGAACCTGCAAAAGTGAATTAATAATACAGGAATTCTAGAGTGGTGGAAGAAAAGGGAATGAGATGGAATCAAGACGCAGGAGTGTTGGTGTTTGGATAATCTTGAATCTGGCAAAGTTGAAGGAGGGTTCCTTAGGAAAGCCTTCATTTCCTACACTTATGTTTTTTATTAGCACTGGCTCAGTTTTAATACTTTGTGGAAATAAAAACCATGCTAAAAAAGGTTTTCCAGCATATGCCAGCCTCTGGAGCTCATACACATTTCATGGGTGGAAAGTCAGACTGGCCTATAGTGCCCGACGGACTGGTCTGACAGGTCAGGGTGTGGGCCAGGTTTCTAGCTGTTTGCAGTCCTGTTATATGGTCTGCTGGGCCGGTGTTACTTTTGAATTCCGTGATATTAAAATAAAAGCTTCCTGCAGCGACCTCAAATTCATGCAGTCTTCCATTCCTTGAAAAACACTTGTACAGCGTGGATTTACTAGTTCACAATAGCCCAACTTTGCTAACATGAGCAAGTTTTGTAGTTTCCAACTCACGAGTGGGGGCCAATTTTCATTTGGTGCCCGGGCCTATTTATGTCCCTTTCCAACGCTGGTAAAAAGTTATATCGGATTGCCACTTAACGACTGGCTATTACCGTGAGAGAAAGAGATGCCACTGGAGAAACAAGCAGCAACACATGGTTGCAAAACCCCCTCCTGGACCCGCTAAAATGATGCCACTGTCCTGTGTAGTGTGAGCACAAGGTTACATTGGCATTACAATCTGTTTATATATGCAACCACCATTCTTAAGATAGGAGCGAAAATGCAAAATGTAGCTCCAAAGCACTAGTCCGTCAGTCAAAAGAAACTTTATTTGGTTAGCACAACCATAAAGCATGATTTTAAAGGTTTGTTTAAAAAACGGTTACAAAGATTTAAAACCAGATTTCATAAAAAGATCATTCATTATATAAAAACATTTTTTACAATTCATACAAGGTTTCCAACTCATTTATGACCTAATTCATTTAGTATTGTCCACTAATCGTAAGAGTTTCTCAATCAAGGAAAGGAACTTAGCACCTCGACAGATTAAGATGGTACAAAGCACTATAACCATCCCAAAAACGTGCACTTATATTTGGTGTGAATACAATGGGCTTGGAAGGGGTGTGTCCATACATATCATGCTGCACTAATCCAATTTAACATTTTGGCCTGCATATGGCGCATTGGAGTACATATTAGAGATCAGATGACCCCTCGCCCTTGTAATAGTTTGTCTCTCCCTGGAGGTCTTTGATTGACGAGTCATTGGATGCGCCTGCCTGCTTGGAGTGTTACTTTGCCATAGAAACTATAAGCAATTTCTCAAACACTGCCTAATCCTGAGGGCTAGACTGCTGATGACTGGCAGCGACCAAGAAACACCGGTCTCCAGGTATGTCAAGCACAGGATCCGGGGTACCTAATCTACTATGAACCGCAACAACCAGAATGCACTTGGGCGTACTGATGTGGGCCCCTTCCTCATTGCCGACACAAGGAGGCTTGAGCGGGTGATAGTGATTGAAAACGTATATCTAGAGTAAATGCTTTAAGTAGTGGTTGTCTAAATCCAAAGTTCTCATCAGCTCTGTTGAATATGCCTCACTGGCAGACCATTCCGAGGGCGAGGCCAACCTCAGTGAATTGGCAATCATGGTATTTTGTACAGTTTGGATGTTGACGTCACACAGTGCAGGATAAGGCAAACCTGGTGCAGCGGCTTTTTTCCCTTCCCTTGCTTGCTCTTTTGCTCCATTAAAACCCAAACATGCTCTGAAAAATAACTTATGCAAAGAGTTGCACAGTGGGAAATCGTGGCCTAGCCGACACGATGTGATTGTTTACGGCATGGTAAACGGGGAATGGTTTGCTAGCAGAATTAGGAGCCTGCTGTTGTTTTGCATAAACCCATGATTGAACGTGTCCCTTCGAATATTCAGATATTAACCTTGAGCTGCCATTTGGTGTTTGATTCATTCAGCCATGTGTTATGTAGCTCCTTGCAGTGACTACATAGTCAGAGTTATAGCCACGTCTCTGTGTTAAAGTCGATTGTGTGCGTTCTCTGTGACTTGGGTATATATTGCCCAATTCAGATGGGATTAGAAGGCCTGCATTCAGGTTCAGATATTATTTTAAGGAGTGTTCAGCCCTCCAAAGGTCATACCGATGGGTACCAAGTATATTTCATAGGTGTTCATTTATTGTTTTTTCTCGTCTGTGGGCCATGGATCTGGCTGGCTCGACACTGCAAAGGATTTCAAAGATGTGTTTTGTGCTTAGGTGTATATTGTTTCAGATTGAGTCTGTTTTCTGTTTTCAAAACGTTGCCTGTCAGTCTACAGGTCTGTCGGCGAAAACATAATTACAAAAATATGTATCTATAAATATAAGTAATATCGTAGTGACTGACAATGTACATTGATAACAGAATACAAATGGCAAAATAAAAGAACAGAGGGCCTGATGCACAAAGGGCCTCCGTACTCGTGGCGGAGGACCTGCAGTCGTGGGGGAGTCTCAGCATTGAGGGGCTTATAGACAAGCCCCTTGTGCCGCCGGTCTGTCACTTTTAATGATGCTCCAGCGGCGCAGAGGCCAGACCCATATTTACGAGGCCACGCAAAGCCACTTTGCGTGGCTTTTGCAAAGCCACTTTGCATGGCTTTTCATGGCCTCGTAGATATGATGTAAGGCAGCGCAGTGCAAGTCGCTGCGTTGCCCTACAGTGTGTCAGGGGGGTGTTGCATGGGAGTTGCAGTGGGTTTGTCCCATATAACACCCATGAGTTTAGACACATTCCAAGATTTACAAGAATCTGTAAACCTGGGAATATGTCAAAACTGTACCCCCCCCCCCCCCCCCTCCAGGGGCGGTATAACGAGGATAAATATCGGTATTTCTCCTCGTTCTTTTGTCTCTTTCTATGTGTTATACATTCTGCAGCACACATAGAAAGAGTAAAAAGCCTCCATGGATTGTTTTTGTGAAAATTCTTATTGCGGATATTCTGCCCTGACAGCGGAGACTCCCCCAACGACTGCGGGGCCTCCGCCACGAGTGCAGAGGCCTTTGTAAATCAGGTCCTTAGTAAATACGGTTCTGGGGCTTTGAACGTAAGATAAAGGTAGAATGCAATTATTAAAGTTTGGTAAACAAAGGAACACCCCATTTCCAGTAATCAATCCCTGCTGGCAGGAAATTCACCCCTGGATTAATTTTCAACCATTCATTGCAGGTGACTCCTGGCGTGCATTGAAGATAAGCCAGGTCTGTGAGTGACCATTCCATGTACCATGGTACCAGTGTGGAACACAGCACACATGCATATAGTCATCCTCTGCTTATATGTCTGCAGCAGGCCTGTATTACCCAACATTGGGACGTGTGATCGAGGGATGTCTAGCTCAGTCTGTACGCTTATGAGGTTCTCCAAGCATTAGCGTTGCACAGCAGACTATAAATTACCTTCTGAACTACTGAATGCACAATGTTCAAAATCAAATGGATTGAAAAGGGCCCCACTCATGAAGCCGAGGAATTCTTGTGCCCTTTATCATTGGGGAGAATGTTATTATTGGGGAAAATGCGCCGAGCCAAAACAATCATCGGGGAAGACAATTTAGATGTGGTGTGTGATTTGCAGCTCTCCCTCAGAACAGGAGGGCTTTTCTATGTGAAAGGACGGCCCCTCAATCACTATCTTGGACACCCTCCATGGGCAGGTGAAGTCTCAGAGTGGCCAGTGATAGCTTGATGCAGAGCAAGAAGGTGTGTCCACAGGGTCGGGCTAGCCTATTAGGCAATGACGCAGTGTCCCACGGTCTGGTGCGGCAGGTCGGTGTGTGGGCCGGTTTTCTGCCTGTTTGTAGTCTTGTTTTATGGTATGCAGCAAGCTCAAATCCATGCAGTCTTTCACACCTTTCCAAACACTTAGCCTGTATTTGCAAGTTCAAAACAGTCCCAATTTGCAAATATGGGCCACATTTTAGCTGTATGATTCACTATTGAGGGACACTTTTATTTTGGTGCCCTGGACTCTTTTCTGTTCCGGTCCGATCCTGTGTGTCTTGCAAATCGAATGAAGTTTTTAAGACCTTTGATTTTTAAATATGATGTTCTCCATAGGAGGAAAGCTGTGGAGCTATTGTCAGAAATGCGCTATTTAGATGTGGCAGTTGGAATTTCTCGGTTTTTGCGGTCTGTTAAACAGAATTTTAATGATGAATTATAGTGGGTAAGGGGTGCTGGGTATTTAGGAGGGGGCCCTTTTAATAATTTTAATTGTCAACTGAGTTTTTAGAATGTTTTATGGACAACTGTCTAAATAAACTTGTTTTTCTACCTACCTACCCGTGTGTCCAAGATTACACACCCTAGCATTGTCCCATGGCAACTCTGCATATGGAGGTTGGGGGAGGGCCTCTGGTCCCCCACATAGGTTGGTGCATTCAGGAATGGCCCGCACACACATGGGATGTAGTCCCTAGAAATCGGTGTGAAGGATGACACTGACACCCTATGAAGTTATGCGGGTTGATCCCAGGATCATTCCGTTTACATTTGCCCAGCAGTCCGAGGCACCATCTGCAATCAGTTATGAAAGATGCTAAGGCGTGGTAGAGGTTTGCAAAGCTGCACATTCAACCCTATGGTTAAGGTTTAGTTCTGGAACCATGAGGCCTCAGCTGTGCTCCTTTCACCGTTTAGAGCGTCTTAGATTTGATAAAATCATGGCTCTGCACTGTTTTGCTTGCAGTCATTCTTTCTAAAAGGAAGTTTTTTTTTCCTTGAAACACAATCATGCTCTATCACATTCTCCGATTAATCCTTGTAATTAAAAAAAAAAACATTAATGTAAATGAAATTAGAACATGGCGTACTGAAGTGCCATAGAATCTCCTACACTAGCACAGATTCGATTACACATGAACAGTGGGTGGTCTATCTACAATGAAGCATGCTAATGTGCTGCATTTATGTTCAATTACACACGCACACATGCACTCACAGAATCCAGTTTGAAGTCACAAGTCAGGCTCATATATGTGAAGGTTCATGTAGTGTTGGCTTTCCAGCTTGTTCACTGCTGTCATCATTTGGAATTCATGATGACATATTGAGAATGTTGGGTTCTGAGCTCTAGAGTTGGGAGCTTGGGACTGAGCTGGAAGGTGACAGCTCCTGGTGGGGTTTTTATCAATTGGATTCATCTTAATATTTACAATTACCACCTTGTACCATCTTACTCAATAAATACCTATTCTTTCAAGAAACTACGTGGACCTGATCATTATTTACATCACTACAATTTTAATGTAGACATGCACACACGAAGCATGATTCACAAAAGTATGATATATTCCCGTATTCAATCTTTGAAAGTATGCATACATGATGTCAAAATAACATGTGAATGGGATTGGAAAAGTGGATGATTTCAGTGATATTCTACGCATGTCCACTCAATGAACTGTGTTCAATAAAAACACGTGTGAATTTAGGGAAACCGGTTCGGAACCGTGGCTGGACGTCAACAGCATACATATGCATCATACATTTTGCCATGCAAAATGTAAGACCGAGAATCAAGAGAATCTACACAAATACTCAAAAGTCAAACTACGCACAATGCTAAGCATACATTATGCATTGTACAGTGCACATCTAAGTGCCCATCTCTGTAAATGAGCCCCAATAAACTTGAAGCACCTTGTATGTTGTGCTCTTTTGATTTGATCAGCCATGCACACATGATGAGGAAACTTGTGAGCTGTCCGTCTTGCACACTGCAAACTAATTTTCTGAACTTTGCAAGATTTGTGCAGTTAGGAGTTTCTGTAGTTTAAAAAAGGAACAATTTGAGTAACCTTCTGTGGCAAAGTGAAGCATCCCACTGCATGAGTAGCCTATCACTGTAACAGGCAGCATTGTACCATTTGGCTTTTTTTCCGTTTCCCTGCTGCTATCCTTCTCCTTCCATTGGCAAAGTCCTATCCTACCAGTCACTCGCCAATCCTGGCAAGATTTCTTGCTCAGTCAGGTTTGCAGTGGCAGCTGGTAGGGAACGGTGGTGGGGGGCGGTGGCGGGGTAGACAAAAAGTAGAAAGTAAACATTCCTGCTGGTCTCCAGCTGCTGCCTTTCCTCTGACGCAGGAACCAGGAAGCACACAGGTTTCCAGACTCCCCTAGCCAATCACAACGCTGCGTTACAGCAGTGTTGTGATTGGTCTAAGCGCCATGGTTCGGCGCTCAGAGAGGGAGAGGGAGGCTCTGCATGTTTCCACCCAGACTGAGCAATGCAGTGCGCATGACGGTTTGGTCTGCCCAAGACGTCCAGCCAAACTGTCATGAGCAGTTAAGGTGCAGCAACCACTCCTCCACCCTCCGGGTCACGGGAGCCCCCCGCCCCAACCTAACCTGGCTGCAACTGCAAGCTCACTACTAAAAATAAAATGATAATAACGTTCCGTTATTATCATTTAATTTTCCTTTGTGCTGCTCCTAAAGCAGTGGGGCGATGCTCCTCCACCTTAGCGAAGGAGCTGCCGCTGCCAGTTTGGCCTGCATCTCACCCTCACGACCTATCCTTCCCTCCCTCACATCATTCACCCCTACCTCCCTCTCACTATTCTCGATCCCATGCCACCATCCAGTCATCTCTGACCACATGATCCCGGTGGGTTGCAAGCAGCTATTATTATCTAGTCTGGGATTCTCACCCGCAGGACATCCTGGAGCAGGAAATCCTTATCAGAGGCAGGTTCGGTTTTAAACCTCACCTTAGCAAAAGAACATTTGGAAAATCTGCTCACAGATGCAAGGGCTTAATTTCCCGACTTTCCCTGCTCACATGTTTGTGGGAAAAATCTTAATCGTCCGCTGATGGAGAGTAGAACAAGTCCCTGTATTTTCACTGTGCAAAGAATTATATACAAAATGCATGTACAAAATGTTGCCTTTATCAGCTCCACCCTTGTATCGTGTGGTGTCAACAGGTGAGAAACCTTGAGAGAAGGTTGAGGCTGTTGTAGGTACTCCGAAATGTAGACTGTGATAGAAAGGCCACAATTTCCCACACTGCCAAGGCTCCCACACTGCCAACACACAGTGATTCGCAAAAGTAAACAAATTTGAGTGAACTTTATACCACTCACATTTGGTAGATTGGAACGCACATAAAGGGAATGGGCAGCTAAAATATACGAGGAGTGATATATAGAAAAAGCCAACCAATCAACAATATAGATAAAGAAATCTAGACATAAAATGTTAATAAGAACAAAGACTTATAAATTCCGAAAAATGCTGAAAAAATGGGTAGTGGTGAAAAACTGTCCATAGAGAAATAATACAAAAGTGGCCAAAATCAATACTCAGGAGAGACAACTCTAAAATGTGTCAACTAGAGTAGAGCTTAGTAGCAAGCTTATTCACTAGATAATATTAAAACTCAAACAGGCCTGCTGGGTTGGAGTCATGATTCATGCACGTCGTTTCACTGTGGTAACGTTAACAACCAATTTAGCATGTTTTTTGAGTAGATTCATATGTCAGACTTTTGAGGACCGCTTCCAATCAACCAAGATCTTTCAGTACTTGACCTGTTATGTGGTAATAGGCAGAAAATAAGTTAAATGTTCCTTTTTCAAATAGCATCTTCATTCAGTAGGTACAGGCAGCATGATCCAGCAGCATGATTCCACAGTGCCTCGAAACCCTCACGGGTGAAGCTGTTGCGCTTTACAAATCCTGATCGGTTGATTGATTCTGGTAATTCAATACCGTGTCTACTGAATGCATTCATATGGTAATGCTTGCAGGATACTCTCCACAAGAGACAGGTCCTCAGATCTCCCCAATATTATTTAATTTAACTGGGAAGTCTTCTAACTAGTCAGTAGATACCTCTTGATCAGCTTCTTCTCTGCCCTCAACTACATCAGGGTCTAGGAGGCAGGTTCCTTACAAGACAGATAAACTTTACACAGCAGACCCAGGTTCAAATATTCCTCAAAGTCAAATCAGGAAACTGACTCTCAAAGTTCTTGGAGCACTTTCATAAAGCAGAGATTCAGAATAAAGGATTTAATTCTAGAATTAAGTACAAAACTATTCTTGCACACTAAATGAATGAATTATCAAAGGACAACATATCAAAACGTAAGTGCATAGACTGACGTATACATTTTAATATTCCTAACTCCACATCTGTGTATCTTGAGGCCATCCATATATATATATATATTATCTACTGGCGGTCGCCAGTAGATAGTTCTAGTTAGGACCGTGTTTCCATAGGAAATCTCAAAATTCTATTTTGAATAGCTTTGGCGCCGGTTGACGAATCCTCGCGAAATTTTCAAAACTAATGGGGCGCTTCGCTCAGCTCCTACCCTGAAAGTCTCGGGGGGATTCGTCAAGCGGGGGCCGAGAAAAAAGGGGGGTCCCAAAACGCGTTTTCCCCATGCATTTTCCCATAGGCCATTTAGTCGAAGGTACAGCCCGAACGGCTTAACAGAATTACTTGAAATTTGGCAAAGAGGTAGTCCTCAGGTCAGGGATGTGCCTTTTGCATATATGGAGTCAATCTGTTCAGTAGTTCCTGAGAAAATTGCAGTTAAAGTACATAAATATCTATAGCCGTGCACCGTGCGTGCACCCTAACGTGCGCGAGCGTAATTCTGATTGGTGGTTACATGTCAGTCAACGTTCGAATCGGTCGAAATCAGGAAGTGTCGGCCGCCATTTTGTTTGTTTTGAGTGTGAGAGTGAAAAAGGAAGGTGGCGAACGTGAAAAGGGGGCAGGGTAAAGAGTTCCTGACCCCCCTAGCCTTTGTCAGGGGGTCCCTGAAGGACCCCGAAGACAGAAAAAAAAATTAATTTTTTTTTTAAAAATCGCGGGGTGCGCGCACCTTGCGCGCACTGTGAAAAAAAAACCCACATTTTTTTAAATACGTAGTTTATTGTAAAATAAATATATAAAAAATATAATAATAAATACATAACTTAGCATTTAAAAAAACGTACAAATTCACAGAAAAAAACATAGGTTTCACCCACGTTATAGTTAGGAATTAGCATTTAAAAAACCTTGCAAATTCACTTAAAAAACCATAGGTTTCACACATGTTATAGTTAGGTGGACATTTCACTCGTAAAAGAACAATGAAATTCCCCCGTTATAGTTAGTTCAGATAACTATAACTCGTGCGACCGCCACTCTATCAAAAGGATGATGTCATCAGTGATGCCACTGACCATGTCATGAGTGATGTAATGTGTGATGTCATCAGCAGTGGATTGCGGGCGCGCGAGTCTCTACACTGACGGGCAAGCCAAAGGAAGCTACTGAAGGAAACCATTGGATGAAGCATTGGGGTACGAGGAATTGGGGGAATGCTTTATCATGAGATTGAAAGACATTTCTCTGGAATCAATTCTTTTAAGCCCTGTAGATGCGAGAATTTCGTGAAACACGTGTTGGCTGTTTAAATCATTACATGTTGATGAAGATGTATACCCAAGTTTCAAGTTTCAAAAGACCTTTATTCGAATTTGTTAAAATTCATAAAAGTACCGACACATCATATACATACACATAATACAAAACAATTAAATAAGTTACACTTCATAGTGACAAGACAATTCATACAAAAAATAGACAGTAAATTCCATTAACTTATAAGGTTTAAGCAGTAGTATTTTTTGACTGGATCTGATTACAAGGACTTTCCATGGTCTTACGTGCACGTATGGCTAGTCTTAGAAAAGTGCTAGTGCGAAACGTCAATTCATCATTGTCCAGGGTGAGCAACAGCATATAGGATTCCTGGAGAGTAAGAGGTCTGAGCTTTCTAAAATATGGGAATAAAAGCCATTTGGTATATCTCACATAATATTTACAGAAAAACAAAAAGTGCCAATCATCTTGAGTGCTTGTGCCGTCACAGGGGCAGGGAGTAAGGGCAGTATGATGTAGATACCCCAAAGGAAAAGAAAGCAGAAATTTAACAGTTCCTGCCCTTAGACGAAACAATAAAGATCTTTCCCAATTCGACATAGGCAGTAATAAGTAGGATGGCATAGTTTGCATACAGAGACCATTACCAATGTATTTTTTGACCCCTGATTTCTGTAGTTCAATTCCAAGCCGTTCATTACGATAAAGTGCATAGAGTGCCTTTTGAACCTCATGTTTGTCCTTTGGTTCAATAGCCGTTGGCTCTGTAAACAAAATACCTCTTCCAATTTCATTAAATATTTTAAAAACTTCTTTAAACCAGGGGATCTGTATGCCTTTATCACTATTGAGGCAGTCCCTAATGATGTTTTGCGTAAGGGCAGCAGCCTCATTCCTCCAGATTCTAATCCAGAAGAGTGCTGGTCTTGCTTTAATAAAGTCGTTTATGAATGGGAGGTTAAGTTCGTTATGACAGATGAAATTGGAAGAGGAAATTGGTGCTCCCAGCAGTTTCCTGCAAAAGCGGTTTTCCTCTCTTTGGATACCAATGCTGCTGGCCGATCCCCAAACTTCAGCTCCATACGTAGCAACAGGGGAACACTGTAATTTAAAAATTTTAAGAATAGCTTTAGTGGCGCCAATTTTCTTGGGGCGTGGGAGACTCAGGACGGAGTTGTTGGCTTTCGAGAACTTGCTCGTGGCGTGGGCCACATGCCCACTCCAGGAGCCGTTCGCAGCGAAAACCAACCCCAGATAAGGGAACTTATGGACAGATTCAAGTTTATCTGTTCCAATTTGAATAGTGCCGAGTTTCCTTTTGCCTGGCCCACAAGGCATAATAAAGGACTTTTTAAAATTAACTTTTAGATCCAGTCCCTCCATAAAATTTACAAAACTATGTACAAGCAGACGTAAGGCGTTTGGTGTGCGTGCCATAAGGACAGCGTCGTCTGCATATAAAAGTACGGGCAGGGGATTTCCTAAAATGATTGGGACATCGGGGGTGGCTTTCTTTAAACAGTTGGACAGGCCATTGATATAAATGATAAACAGCAGGGGTGCTAAAACGCACCCCTGTCTCACCCCTCTCCCTATCTTAATGGCTCCCGATACCTCTCCGCCCATACCAATACGTACCCGAGCTTTCAAGTCGGTATGGAGATAGGCTAAGAATCTAACAAGAGTGGCATCGAGGCCATTTGACAGGAGAGTTAACCACAGCTTGGATCTATTCACAAGATCGAATGCGGATGAGAGATCCATAAAAGCTAGGTAAACGGGGGATGAGCGGGCAATGCAGTATTTATCTATTATCAATTTTAAGTTTAGGCATTGCTCGACTGTTCCAACCCCACTCCTGAACCCCATCTGGCAGGGGTCTAAGAAGTCAGAATCAGATGCCCATAACAGTACCCTGTTATAAATTATTCGTCCTAGTATTTTTAGAGTATTGTCCAGAAGGGAGATGGGACGATAGTTTACTGGGTCAGACCTGTCTCCCTTTTTATAAATGGGGACAATAATACTGGTAGCCCAGGTAGCAGGCATAGCTACATGTGGAAGACTATTAAAAATATTTAAGAGTATTGGAGTCCAAAGATCAACGTTAAATTTGAGGATATCTATAGGGAGGCCATCTGGCCCGGGCGCCTTGTTGCCTAGGCTCTCTTTAATGGCTTTCCTGACTTCTGAGTCAGAAATCTCTAAGCCTGCTGTTTGGTTCGAGTTGGGGAGGGGTTGCTCATCGGAGGGGGCAGCATAAATATTAGTAAAATGAGTCTCCCAAGCTGTACTGGTTATGTTACAACTAATTTTAGTAAGTTCTTTGCCCATTTCCCTCGTTCTCCTAACCGCCGTCCAAAATGGGCCGCTGCCTCCCAGGTTGGCGCTGATAACCAGCTTGTCCCAGTGATCGGAGAGCAAATTTGCCTTCCTTTTCGATGTTTTGTCTTTATAGTTTTTCCTAGCGGCTCGAACAGCGTCCTTACACCTGGGGTTGGCAGAGAGGGCCTTTCTTAACTCTCTATTGGCCACGGAGCAAGATGTATCGAACCACCGTGGCTCTTTATGGTCAGTAGAGAGTGGGACTGACAGGAGAGTTTTTATATTGGTGCATAAAGCTTCAAAATCAGTGATCAGTTTTTCCTTATTTGTGTTGGGTGAGGAGAGACATTTCAATAGATCCGGATATACCACCTGAATCGTGTCTATAATGGCCCCACAATCAATTCCTCTCCATTTAAGGCGAAGGCCATCAATTGAGGGTGTGATATCCCTAGCTCCATTTAAATTCATAAAAATCGGACTGGGTGCGAGGTTAAAAATAGCAAACAAAGGATTATGATCGCTGAAGGACGTTTGCACCACAGAGGATTTGATTACGCAGTCAATTAACACAGATGATGTAAAAATGTAATCGATAATTGAACCGTTATCCCTGCCCTTAAACGTCGGGGCATAAGGAAAATTCATATCATACCCTACGCTCATTACATCAACAAGATTAAAATCAGAGAGTATACTAATCAGTTCCAAGCCCCTGCGGTCATTACAGTGATCAAAATTAATGGATCCATAGTTATCTATAAGTTTCACATTAAAATCTCCCCCGATCAGAATACTAGTCTTAATATCTACTGACATGGAACAATCAATTATATTTAAAACCTTAGATAAGGCAACAAAATTTTTGTTCGGTACACCGTTAAAATCATTATTGTAAAAATTGATTAAATAAATTGTGGTCTTTGATTTCAATTTATATTCCAAGATTTGAATATTGGAATTAGCTAGGTTATCTGACTCCAAAACATTAACTGTACCACCTGCTAAGATTCTGATCCCCATAAAGAGTCCACCCACCGCTCGGCCAAAACTGGGTTTTAAAGCCGTCAGGCTGAAACAATGGTAGCCTTCGATGTACAGGTTATCAACAGCCCAGGTCTCTTGGAACATGAGTATATCTATGTCCTTAATTAGTTCTGTCCAGACAGGATCAGAGAGCTTGGGTTCTAAACCTGCAACATTCCAGCTTAGGATTGATAGGCCGTGTTTAAACCCCTGATTAATAAATGTGCACCTAGTATTCCCCTTATCATAAAAAGTTAATTCTTTTGAAATGGCCGGAGTACTGTCCGACAATATGATTTCTGGAAGTACTGTTTTAGCGTGGAGTGATGCAAGTGAATTTGTAGTTGTGGCATCCTCTTGGTTACAGGCTTTTGCATTCTTGCATGATTCATTATTGAGGGGTATGCTCAGTCAATCCTGTTCGTCTAATGATGATAGGTAGTCGAACCGATTGGAAGTTGGGATGTTGTACATTGGCCTGACTTGTGTTGTCTGTGCAAACTGGGGTGGGTTAGGGATTGGATAAAACCTATCCCTGTGATTGCTCTGACGCATAGTTGGGGCTTGAAAATGTTGTGGATGGTTGGGGGTAAGAATTGGCATTAGAGGTTGTGGATGCCAATTGAGGTTGTTGAAAGAGGCGGCATTTAAGTTCTGGTTTTGGGCAAAAAAGGGTGATTTAACCCTTGCACCAAAATTCATCTCTTGGTATGGGTTAGTGGGGAAGTTATTGGGAGGGTTAACCGTGGCTTGTTCTGGAGATATCAAGTGTCGATAAAAATATCCTAAGGGAAGGAGCGTGGTGTTAAATTCCCATGGCGATGGTAAAGGGGCGTTAGCTAATGTTTTCTCTGCCCAATGTGGTTTTCTAAAACTGACAATGACACAGTCGCCCTCAAATTTTTTCCTAAGGGGTCCAATCCAACCCACCCGCTGTGTGTTAATAATCTCCCTTGCACCATCAATCGGATAATTGCAGTTGGTAATTAGCCAGTGCAGGGTTTTATTTTTGAGTGATGTGGGATTTTCATCCTGATCCTCTCTTAGTTTGGTAACGTTTACTAACACTAATACATATGCACCGCATTCCGGAGGAAGATTAATGCGGGCCGGAACTTGTCTGGGCGGTTTTGGGATAGGTTGGGGCAAGGTAGGATTGCTTGTGGGAATTGAATATGAAGGGTGACCTGTAGTGGACACAGTTGAGAGTGTGGTATTCACGGTGGTATAGATGGCAGGGTCCTTTCTTTTATCCGTAGATTTGCTGTTAGTTTGTGATGTTACTGTTTTTTGTTTTGTAATTGGGCCATTGGCCAGCGCAACAGGTACAACTATATCTACATTATTTGGGGCGACTGGGGGTACTTGTAAAATGGTTGTTTTAGGGCCTGCTATATTGGTGGGGTTACTATTTTCTGTACTGATTGTAGGACCTCCCTTTAGAAAAATCTTAAGAGGGTTGCTCAATTCGTCTAGCAGTTTTTCTAATCGAGCAAGCCTATTTTCGATTGGGGATAAATAAATGCTTAATAAATCCCCCAATCTTTCCAACAGGGGGTCGTATGCCTTATCTATGTTTCCGTTAGTGTTCGTTGTTCTACCCTGCTGAACAGTTTCACTATCGTCCCTCTGAGGTGTTACCGTAACCTTAGTCGCGTTGTGATTTTTGTCAGGGACGGAGTTGGTATTTTTCCCAGGTTTCTTTTGTGCCCGGCCATATTTCCTGATCTTAGTTATCCGGGACTTGGGTACGGGTAACTTCAGTTTTTGAACTGCCCCCTCACGCCTACCTCTAGCATGCCTGGTGTTATCGGCAGATTGTACTTTAGGAGAGGGGTTAATTAGTAAATCTGGCGTTTTTTCCAGGTCTGTGCTAGTGTCGGTATCTGTGTCTAACAGGGGAATTGAGGCTGAGAGGTTAACCTCACTAGGAATGGTATGTATGTCAGCACAAACATCAAGTAGGGGTCTGATGTTATTAGGCATAATTTGTGCAGGTGTAGTGGCGGTAGCAATAAGGCCAAGCGAGGAGCGTTTGGCATGCGCCAAATCTTGTGATACCCTGCGTTCTAGTAGGTTTATGCCCTGGTTGATGGCATCATTGGCCTTAGAAATAAAAAGGTCAATGGGGCCAGTCACAGCGGCAGCAGTTTTGCTGCGGGTGCCTCTTGGAGCCATGCTGACGAATAATAACCCCTGGTCTGCGGTTTGAGTTGTTGCGCAGGACTGCAGATACGAATATTAATGACACGTAGCGAACACTATAGGTTAAAGGCAAATAGTCCCGGAATTAAATAGCAGTACCCACGGTTCCCAAATGAGGAATGGCCAGTGGACCAATGAACAGTACCTTCAAGTTGTAACAAATAGGTGACTGAAAGGAAATGGCCCCGTCCCGGCCTCACTCGGTCCTCTGAGGGCCACAGAGGGCCCGCCCTTTGCCCGGGCTTAGCCCGGCGTCGCCCGCGCGCGTCCCGCGACGCGGAGGGAGCCTCAGCCTTTGAAGCGCCTCCGGGCGCGAATACAAGCGGAAGGCGGAAGTGGCCGCTAGGCAGCCTGGGAGCTGTAGTCTCCCCCTGTCACGGCGCGATAGCGTTGGGCGCCGACAGAGGGGACAAACAGCGTGGGCACCCCAGGAGCGGCTGAGCAGCAAGCAGATCACCAGCGGGACCTCCGGTAAGTAATGACGTCCAGGATTTCACCCCCGCTCCACCGAGGGAGCCTCAGCCTTTGAAGCGCCTCCGGGCGCGAATACAAGCGGAAGGCGGAAGTGGCCGCTAGGCAGCCTGGGAGCTGTAGTCTCCCCCTGTCACGGCGCGATAGCGTTGGGCGCCGACAGAGGGGACAAACAGCGTGGGCACCCCAGGAGCGGCTGAGCAGCAAGCAGATCACCAGCGGGACCTCCGGTAAGTAATGACGTCCAGGATTTCACCCCCGCTCCACCGAGGGAGCCTCAGCCTTTGAAGCGCCTCCGGGCGCGAATACGAGCGGAAGGCGGAAGTGGCCGCTAGGCAGCCTGGGAGCTGTAGTCTCCCCCTGTCACGGCGCGATAGCGTTGGGCGCCGACAGAGGGGACAAACAGCGTGGGCACCCCAGGAGCGGCTGAGCAGCAAGCAGATCACCAGCGGGACCTCCGGTAAGTAATGACGTCCAGGATTTCACCCCCGCTCCACCGAGGGAGCCTCAGCCTTTGAAGCGCCTCCGGGCGCGAATACAAGCGGAAGGCGGAAGTGGCCGCTAGGCAGCCTGGGAGCTGTAGTCTCCCCCTGTCACGGCGCGATAGCGTTGGGCGCCGACAGAGGGGACAAACAGCGTGGGCACCCCAGGAGCGGCTGAGCAGCAAGCAGATCACCAGCGGGACCTCCGGTAAGTAATGACGTCCAGGATTTCACCCCCGCTCCACCGAGGGAGCCTCAGCCTTTGAAGCGCCTCCGGGCGCGAATACAAGCGGAAGGCGGAAGTGGCCGCTAGGCAGCCTGGGAGCTGTAGTCTCCCCCTGTCACGGCGCGATAGCGTTGGGCGCCGACAGAGGGGACAAACAGCGTGGGCACCCCAGGAGCGGCTGAGCAGCAAGCAGATCACCAGCGGGACCTCCGGTAAGTAATGACGTCCAGGATGTATACCCTTATATTTGATGGTTTTTTACACCAATGTTATACAAATTTAAGACCAATTGTTTCAAACGTCTGGGAGAGGGACGTGCAATAAAAAAGGATTTGTATGGACATTCAAGATTCAATTTGGGTTTTTCTCAGCTCATGATCTAATATATATATATATATATATATATATATATGCTAACACAAGAGTCCGATCAGGTTGAAGGCTGTCAATCGAGCGGTCCGCGTTCAGGGTATCGGAAACCCTGTATCTATTACTCCACCACTATTTCCGATTCTGGAAATATCACGGACACAAAGGTAGTTGCAGCAAAAAAGGTTTATTTCTGGCTGCACAGCAACGCGTTTCAGCTTACGCCTTGATCACGCTCAGCCAGAAATAAACCTTTTTTGCTGCAACTACCTTTGTGTCCGTGATATTTCCAGAATCGGAAATAGTGGTGGAGATATATATATATATATATATATATATATATATATATATATATATATATATATATATATATATATACTTACACACACACATAAATATACATATCATAAAGACACATGGGTCTTGAGCTAGATATAGAAAATACATACATGCCTTTCAATATTTTATTCATTGGTTTCTGTCGACTACATTAGTCTCCATCGATATTTTGGAGTCAATATTTAGGATCCACACCAGGACAGACCATAGTAGACACGTCCATATTGTAGAAAGTAGCAAAGCAGAATTTCCTCGCAACAGTGGCAGCGAAGTCTCTTTTTCTCCCCAGAAAATCTTGTTCTTACTTTTGGTGGGCTTTTCAACAGTTGGTAATTGTTAAAACTAGCTTGTCATGGATAGGTAATATTATCTAGTTCCTACTTGGTTTCCAAAAGTCCTACTCCCACTCATGATACCTTTCCTGCACTACAAAAGTGTCTTATCCAAAAGGAGATCCCTGATATGTAAAATCTATTTCTAACAAGGTAATATGTTTTGTTATCTGACAGAATTCACTCCTGCCTCCCACCCCCATGCCTTGGTAACTACATCACCACTTTTCATTACAGGGGCATTACTTTGTAATTCCAGGCAAAGTTGTCCACGGCAGAGGAGCTAATGAGTCTGGAGAAGGGTCACCTGTTGAGCTAATCAGGTGGTAGTCACTAATATATACCTTTGTGACAAACAGAGTTCAGTCTGTGACCCCCCCAATATTCTTTCATTGTATTGTGATCCTTTAAATTAAGAGCCAACACAAATGGTTTGTTGGTCAGGGCTATTTGCATTAAGTGATTGGTTTGCTCTTCGCCTCAGAAGTGGCAACATATGTGTTATTTCTGTTTTCAAATATTGGCATGTCAGACACAACTACTTGAATGCACTGAACATGAACTCACTAGCTGCCACCATAAGGCAAATAATGTATGGCCAAATTGATTTAGAAGAGAAGGTGATGTAAAACAAACTGTCGGATTTATAAATGGCACATTAGGCCTGGTGTGGAGTGGAGCTAAATTATACAAGTGGCTAGCACTTGGAAGTGGACAAGGAGTCTATACTACTAAAGTGAATCTGTTATTTATTGATATTTTACGCCTCCCAGGGATAACTTATTCTTAAAGCTGCTGTACACAGAGCGAAGAGAAATTCATTGTAGAAGGAGCAAACAGTGGCTGTGGGCTGGTCAGCAGGCCTCGGTACACAGCAATCTAAACTTGTGAAAAACTGGAAATAACTGAGGCAACGCAAGGGGCAGATAGAATTTCTTACAGCTGAGTGCCACCCTACATTTCAATTTCATTACTTTTGTTGTTTTAGCTCTCTCTTACATTTTAGTGCACTTCCCTACAGACGTTGGAATAAGTTTGCATTACATTAACAGTGTATATTTCTGACCCTTTTCTTTTAGAAATTAATGATTTAGAAAAAGAAATACAGGAGCCTAATTGATGCATGCTTCCAGAACAGTGCTTCAAAGCCTTTTTTTATGTGAGGTTGAATATTTTTGCCTTGCCAAGCGTTTCGTGCTGCCAAATTCTAGTCACCTATTTCCTCTGCGTTTATCGTTCATCAGTGATTTATATTTGCGAGAGAACCAGTTTCCAGGAACATGGATTCTGAGTGCAATTATGTAGATTGTATTTGGATACGCTTATACTACTTCGAATACATTCTGTGAAGCTTTACAGACGCGTGGTTGCCACATATTCAGATGGCTTTACAGGGTGTGAATACTGACACGAGGAATTTTTATGCAAAAATAATCCGGTAAAATATTTTGTTTCAGTTTGTGCAAATACTGGCTGTAAGATTTTTTATGCAAACATGATCCGGTTAAATATTTTGTTTAAGTTTGTGGCAAAGCTAACAGATGTATGTTTCTGCTTTGGTCGGTTATAAGGGTACCTTTAACATGGAACTCGTAGGAGCTAATTCACGAGAATATTTCTGGCCATTTGCAAGGGAGTAAATGACTCACTGCAGCTGCGTTGACGTTGTCAAATCTTGATTCGCAGTTGGGAACTGAGGGGCATGTTTACAACGAAGTGACGGAGTGCGGTGTTAGCCTTCTTGTCACTTCAGAAATGCAGGGCTGCACCATATATACAACAATATGGTGCAGCCATGCATTTCCCCCTGCACTGGCGCTAAACTTAGCAGCCTAGCGCCAACGCAGACACACTTGCATTATAGTGCAAGGGTGTCTACATTGAGGGTAAGATTGTTTATGGGCAGGAAGGTCTCCCTTCCTGCACATAAACAATCTTTAAATGTAGTTTTGTAACTGTTGTGTGCTGCTTAATACAGCACACATAGAAGTGGCAAAACGTCATTTTTTAAAATTGTTTATGTGCAGGGAGGGTCACCTTCCTACACATTAATAATCAATGGCAATTTGCTGTTTCGATGTGTACTGCACAACGTATCACACATGGAAACAGCAAAAACGAGGAGAAATAAAGCATTTTTCCTTGTTTCGCCTGTTTTAAGACCAGGTTTTCCCTGTTCTTAATTTTGGCACTGCCTCCTATTTACGCCACCGGTGTGAATAGGTGGCAGCGTCAAAATCAATGGGTGTTGCTGTGAAACGGCCACCGCAACACACATTGCCCTCCCCTTTCACCGTAAGTACAGCGAAAAAGGGGGCCTTATTTACAAGGCAGCGTTAAGCCACATTAAGTGGCTTAACGCTGGCTTGTGAATAAGTTGAAGCCCCTTTCGCCACCACAACATCACTGAAAGTGACACTGTGTTGGTGATCGGGGTTTGTAAATATGCCCCTGAGTTCTCGGGGGGCTGCGCTCCCAGAGTTACACCAGCCTTTTGTAGATGTTGGAGCAATGGGAATGTACCTACTGCTATAATATGCTTTAAGTCCCATGAGCAACTTTAAGGGAGGGCTTTGGCATGCAGACTTTGGCAAGCTCTCACTCTCGTCCGATTCACCGCATAGAGCTGTTACATGTTGAACTGCATATCTACCCCTGGCATAGAAGTAGAAATGCAAGAACGTACTCCTGCAGAGTACATGGAGCATGCAGTGCTGGCATGGGATATTTCCGTCCCTATCCGTATTGCACATTCCTTTGCACCAACCATGTGCCTAAGTGAAACAAGCATAGTGAAATGGGATGTGTGGCAGGCACACATCCCACCACATTCCTTTGTAAATCGAGAAGGGGTTAAGATTTGTGTCTGCTCTACCTGGGGCCCCAATCCATGTGATCATTTTGTGTGAGGGACACACAGGGGAAAGATTTTCTTCCTTGTGGTCATCTGTTCAAGCCCAATGTGCTTTTTAGGTCTGGTGGTAGCCAAGACCATTTGATTTTGCTAAAATATGTATAACATACTTACATATATGGACTTTCAGCCAGTGCTTAATTTGTAAAATATTAAGTCCAGGTGCTAAATATTTTTAGGAGGCCACACCCACTTCCCCCAAATCCACCCACTTCCTCCATTGGCTCCACCGACTTACTCTAATGGCTCCACACACATCCTCAACTGGCACTGCTAAAGGCTAGATGCAATATCACCGTACAGATAGGTGCATGTAGTGCTCCGATGCAGTAAGTAACACTTCACAATACTTGAAACACACTTTTACCAAGTGGGACCCTACAGCACAAGGGGAACCGTTTATCCACATGAACAGTTATCACATGGAAGGAGCCAAGCATCACACAAGACATTTTTAATAGACGGTACTTGGCCTTTTAACACACAATTGTGACACAGGATCATCTTAACTCAGTGACTTAATGTACCACACAGACATTTGTATTGTTCAAAGACTCCTGTGGTGAAATCATATACAGTGGACCGAAGAAAAGAGGTATTAGGAACTGTAGCACCACGCAATTGAGATGTATTGTTAATTTATTAAAAATACCTGTATCAAAAATTGTTTACAATATTGTATCCAAAAAACACTTTACACATCATAATAGACATTTACATAAAAGACAAGCATTGATAATAGTATTTGTTCACAAAGATTCTATTAACAATTATTGTCGATAATCATGAGCATTATATAAAATCAAACATTGAATAAAACAAATTGAAATTAAAATTAAAAATTGTGTCCTCTTGTCGACGCGTTTCGGTGTAATTTATGATAAGTAACACCTTCTTCAGGACCCACACCTTAAATGTAAAAAACTGCTCTCTATATCAAATATGATCAATCTACGAGAAAAGGATATATACAATTAGATTACATCCGCGTGCTCAGAAGGAAATTTTTCTTTGGTTCAATATACTTGATAACAATGATTTCACAAGGTAGATACACTCAAATATCAATGTTGAGCGTAAAAGTACAATCTCTAAAGGTGAACTAATAATATCACAATGTTGAAAGAGGGTGATAGTATACCTAATATTACCACACCCCATCTTACCACTCTATTGCAATCATCAGTGGGAGAGGATCTCAAAACCAGATATCTCTTGGAATATGTCACACCATTGACTTTAAAATAAGCATATAAGAATATAAGAGTGTAAGGATTACTCTATTAGATTTATGGTAATCCTATTGTATATCTCTACCCTTTATCCTATATTTCTTCAATTCATGTATATAAAGGTATCCTGGATACAATTAAAGTTTAGACTCGTCCCATACTCTTTGATGTACTTACATAGGGGATATAGCTTCTTAATTCTTATCCTTTGCTGACCAAGAGAGGATATCAATTTACTCCGTCCTATTTAGGCAAACAAATAATATTATACAAAAAGATTGTTTTATTTTTTATTTGATCATGTTAATCGGTGTATATCTAGACCTATTGTTTAATAAACTATTTTTAGATCTTAACTCACCCGTAGTTTTACATTTATTTCCTCTCTGTTTTCTCATCGATGCTTTGCATATTCGATATGTGATTAGTAGAGGGTATCGAGTTCATGAACCCTATTAAATCAAAGAATATGTGTGCTAGTATTAATATACATAGAACAATTCGGGCCTATTCACTAATAATTTTTTTTAAAAATGGATTGACTCACCATGCAGACACAGATTTGTATTTTATATTATTCTTAGCCATCCTTATAGTGTCGAAAGCTTCCGGTACGTATTGTTACTTTTTATGATACCGGTAATACTGCTGCCTTTATTCAATTCAAGCAGAAGTCAATTCCTAAAATTAATAAAAATAGAGATAAAAAGTCTATATATGTGGATGATAAATTCAAATATATTTATCAACAACTGTCAAGTTATCACTGTACAGCCGAACATGCCAAGAATTCCTCACTATCTCCATAGTATTTTTACAAACTCCCTTGAGTCCAACTATCTGTGAGTCTATTCCTGTTTCCTAACATTAAATATACCGTCAATACCATTTATAAAGAACAGAGGCATTGCACTGCAATATTATTCACTGACATTACCGAAGTAAAACCCCTGCTCTGAACGACTACTTCCATGTCTATTCAATGAATGCTCGACTAGAAAAGAATACTCTAATTTTTAAGCATCCTTTCTAAAGCTCCATGTCGATTTTAAGAAAAACATACTGTTCTGACTTGAGAAAGCCCTGTTAATTTTAGAGAAATGTATACGTAGTCTCTACAAAATTATCTGCCTTACAATTATAAGTCGACCTGAGCCGCCGTACTATGCATCTTCTGCCAAAGTTCTTAGAACCTTACCGTATAGGACGCGTAGCGTCTCTACTGCCGGGATTCTCAATGGCTCGTCAAAGACGACATCGTCATATAATTTCCGTTTAAATACTGTGTCACTTCCGGGAAATACGTATTTGCGTCTCGTGCGGCCATTTTAGTAGTTTATGCCCAACTACTTTTTCCGGAACTGCTCAAAACTTTATTAAGTCAGAGAGAGCGTTTTAGACACCATCTTGTTGATATAAATAAATAAACTCTATTTGGAGAAATAATTCCAAACGTTCTATTATGAATAGCTAAAATCCCTGGGTTCATGATGGCTCGTCAGAAACGCCATCGTGTGTCACCCGTTTGTATATTATGTGCTTTCGGGAGTTTACATGGCGTACGGCCAATTTAATATGTAAAGACCACCTATTTACCCAAAACCACTTAGGGCTTTATTTAGTCAGAATGAGTATTCAAAAAGTCTTATTGGTGTTATACAGGGTCTATTTAAAAATTACAGCCCAAGTGCTAAATTTGTTTATGAAATTCTATAATTCTATAGAGCGAAGAGCCGAACCATCTCTAGATCTCATGTAGTGCCTCTAAATTGTTTTTAGGTAAAATCTATTTAGAAATTATTTTTCAACAATTCCTATATATTGTTGATGATTATTAAAATCACATCTTATGCATGGGCTAATAGACACAGTGTTTTATGTAGGTATCGGTCACTCGAACATTGGTATTCAGTACCTTTACCTAATTATTCTTTCCCACTCCTCTCTATTATTCAGGCCCTGGTGATACGTTTTAAATTTAGACATGAAGAATTGTTCTCTTTGTTTTCTTTTTTTGTCAATATCACCTCCTCGTATTGATGCTTTCATCTTTTCTAGAATGAACCACTTAAGATCATCTTCCCTGTGTTTCATTTCTAACCAATGATCTACTAGTGGAGCATTTTTCTTATTATTTTTTATTGCTGACTTATGTTCAGTGAGACGAAATCGCATTTCTCTGCTTGTCTCACCTATGTACCCCTTCTGACAGGGGCAGTCTAAAAGGTATATCACATTTTTAGTTCGACAATTTACCATTCATTTCATTTATCCAGTGTGAGATACCATTCAGTACTACTTTTTGTTCTTTAATGATCGTCCTACAATGTGTGCAGGTACTGCAGGGAAAATTACCTTTTAGTTTCGTCCCATCTTGAATGTTTGTTTGTATACTCATCTTGGATTCCCGGAAGGTTTTAACTAGGTGGTTTCGAATAGTTTTGTTCCTTCTATATGAGAATATAGGCTTACTCAATGGACTTTTTCCTGGTTTATTTAGAAGGAACCAATTTTTGTTTATCAAATTTTTCAATTTGTTACTCATCCCATTAAAGTTGGTAACCATCACAATTCCCTGTTCTACTTTTTGAGGCTTCTCATGAATATCAGAGACTATCACGGTTGTAATATTTAGCTCTCTTGTAGGCATCTTTTATTAGCCTTTTAGGATATCCTCGTTGTAGAAGCTTCTGTTGTAAGGCTAATGCATGTAGCTCAAAGTCTTTTCTATCACTACAATTACGTCTAATACGTAGAAATTGAGTAAAAGGGATACTATCCTTCTGGCACTTAGGATGATTGCTCGTGTGGTGTAAAAGAGTGTTCCTATCTGACGGTTTAGTATAAAGTTCAACAGACAATATGTCATCCTTAACTTTTATTGTAATGTCTAGAAAGACCACCGACTCCTGGCTCCTACTGGCTGTAAACTTCAAATTGCCATCTCCACAATTGAGCCAGTCTAGAAAGGATACCAAATCCTCTTCGTCTCCCTGCCAGATAAAAAAAACGTCATCTATGAATCTAGACCAGTGTTTTACATTTTCAAAATAAGGACTGATTTCATTATAGATATGACGCTCCTCAAACTTGCCCACATAGAGGCATGCCAGACTGGGAGCACATGTGGCTCCCATACTGGTACCTTTGATCTGACAATAAAGGTCACTCTTGAACAAAAAGATATTGTTCATAAGGATGATTTCGACAATAAAGACTTCCAAAGGCGATAGATCTTTATCTTCTTGACTGAACATTTCCCTAATCATTTCAACTGTATCTTGTTGAGGTATGTTGGTAAATAAGGACTCTATGTCCAAACACACCAACCATTCTCGTTCTCTGTTGAAATTGAGTCCTTCTACCTTCGAGATCATATCTGTTGTGTCCTTTATGTATGATGGTAATTCTTTTACCAGTGGACTAATATATCGGTCAACATACTTACTGAGTGGTTCTGTGATTGAATCAATACCTGACACAATAGGTCTCATGGGAGGGTCAGTGATGTTCTTATGTACCTTTGGAAGCCCATATAGGGCTGGTATTAATGGATGATCATATGTAAGAATCTAAACTCATCCTCGCAAATTATATCGTCATCCTTAGCTAACCTTAACAGGTTATTCACTTTCACTTTTAGTTTGTTCCATTCATCTAAGTTAGATTTTCTATAATGTAGTGGAACATCCAACAAATCCTGCATTCTCCTATTGTAGTCAGTTGTATCAAGAACAACTATACTACCACCCTTATCACCTGGTTTGACCGTGATAGATTCACAGTTCTGGAGGTTCTTAAGGGCACTAATTTGATTTTTGGTTAAGTTCCTATGTATCCAACAGTTCTGTTCAAACATAACTTCTAAACCTTTAGTGACTACCTTCTCGAATGTGTCAACTTCCTGTCCTACCAAATTACTTGCCGGCGTCCAGGTCGACAGGGGTTTCATGCCAGATTTGTTATTAGTGGGCATTGATTCTTTTCCCTCAAAAACATTTTTGATTCTAATTTTCCTAAATGGATCACGTATGTCCTTTTCCATTGAATATTTACATGCTTGAGCACTGGGTGCAAAGCCTAAACCCTTTTCTAAGGTTGCAATTTCATCTGCTGTGAGTACCCTACTTGAGAGGTTTATAATAGGTGCTTTGAGGGAATCACTACTTAGTCCCAATCCTTCTGGCTGCGTGTTCGCATGTATGGTCTCCTCAGGCCTGTCTCTCTTTGTTGATTCCCAGAGCGACCCCTCCCTCTTGTTCTGAATGTTTGGGAATGTCTCCGTTGTTGTTGTCCTAAAAAAAACGGGTAGTCCCTACTGCTTTCTGCTACTTCCTCTCTAGGATCATTTCTAGTTCTTATCTCAATACTCCTTTCTCCCTCAGAATCTGAGCTATTATACGAAGTATCTGAAAATGTAACATTTTTCTTAAAATATTTGTTTTTGTTATATTGATTATTCCTTGGTATATATCCTGTTTGAATTGGCTGATCATAATAATCTTTTTGTAGGTAAGGATATACCAACTCCGTATTAAATTTGGCAGTATCCTTTCATAGCTTATTGGACTTTTTGTTAATTAAGTATTCTCTATATCCTGTTATGTCTTCCTGTATTTCTTCCAGTTTGTGTTTGGCATCTTCCAAAGCTGTACTTTTCTTAAGTTGTTTTTCTAAGGTTTCTATTTCTTCCCTTTCAATTATGATTATTTCTTGTGCTGTCTCTATTATCAACAGCATCTAATCGCGACTGCAGCGATTCGCTATTAGGGTCCAATTCTCCTTAAATTTTTCATTTTTAACAAAGAGACCAGGTTCATTTTTAATTTGTAATCCTTTTGGGATTATTCCCTTTTTACAGTATTCAATTATAAAGTCAGAATGAAGTTCAGTGCGGATCATTTTTTTCTTAAGATTCCACAGATTGTTCCATTTTTCATCATCACTTCTTGAAAGGGTTACTGTATTGATTGTTTTGGAAGTACCATTTATTATTTTATTAAATTGGTCTTCCGAGAACCCCAATGTGCGAATAGTGTCCATGGCACTCACAAATTTACTCTCCAGCTACAAGAGCTGTTATTTGTACAAAGAAGAAGAAGAGAGTTTCCCAGGTATTACCAAAAGGGACCGGGTATATATAGTGTTAAAAATAAAGATTTCCCTTTTGTATTGTTCAAAGACTCCTGTGGTGAAATCATATACAATATACAATGGACCAAAGAAAAGAGGTATTAGGAACTGTAGCACCACGAAATTGAGATGTATTGTTAATTTATTAAAAATACCTGTATCAAAAATTGTTTACAATATTGTATCCAAAAAACACTTTACACATCATAATAGACATTTACATAAAAGACAAGCATTAATAATAGTATTTGTTCACAATGATTCTATTAACAATTATTGTCGATAATCATGAGCATTATATAAAATCAAACATTGAATAAAACAAATTAAAATTAAAAATTGTGTCCTCTTGTCGACGCGTTTCGGTGTAATTTATGATAAGTAACACCTTCTTCAGGACCCACACCTTAAATGTAAAAAACTGCTCTCTATATCAAATATGATCAATCTACGAAAAAAGGATACATACAATTAGATTACATCCGCGTGCTCGGAAGGAAATTTTTCTTTGGTTCAATATACTTAATAACAATGATTTCACAAGGTAGATACACTCAAATATCAATGTTGAGCGTAAAAGTACAATCTCTAAAGGTGAACTAATAATATCACAATGTTGAAAGAGGGTGATAGTATACCTAATATTACCACACCCCATCTTACCACTCAATTATTGCAATCATCAGTGGGAGAGGATCTCAAAACCAGATATCTCTTGGAATATGTCACACCATTGACTTTAAAATAAGCATATAAGAATGTAAGGATTACTCTATTATATTTATGGTAATCCTATTGTATATCTCTACCCTTTATCCTATATTTCTTCAATTCATGTATATAAAGGTATCATGGATATAATTAAAGTTTAGACTCATTCCATACTCTTTGATGTACTTACATAGGGGATATAGCTTCTTAATTCTTATCCTTTGCTGACCAAGAGAGGATATCAATTTACTCCGTCCTATTTAGGCAAACAAATAAATATTATACAAAAAGATCGTTTTATTTTTAATTTGATCATGTTAATCGGTGTATATCTAGACCTATTGTTTAGTAAACTATTTTTAGATCTTAACTCACCCGTAGTTTTACATTTATTTCCTCTCTGTTTTCTCATCGATGCTTTGCATATTCGATATGTGATTAGTAGAGGGTATCGAGTTCATGAACCCTATTGAATCAAAGAATATGTGTGCTAGTATTAATATACATAGAACAATTCGGGCCTATTCACTAATAATTTTTTTTTTAAATGGATTGACTCACCATGCAGACACAGATTTGTATTTTATATTATTCTTAGCCTTCCTTATAGTGTCGAAAGCTTCCGGTATGTATTGTTACTTTTTATGATACCTGTAATACTGCTGCCTTTATTCAATTCAAGCAGAAGTCAATTCCTAAAATTAATAAAAATAGAGATAAAAAGTCTATATATGTGGATGATAAATTCAAATATATTTATCAACAACTGTCAAGTTATCACTGTACAGCCGAACATGCCAAGAATTCCTCACTATCTCCATAGTATTTTTACAAACTCCCTTGAGTCCAACTATCTGTGAGTCTATTCCTGTTTCCTAACATTAAATATACCATCAATACCATTTATAAAGAACAGAGGCATTGCACTGCAATATTATTCACTGACATAACCAAAGTAAAACCCCTGCTCTGAACGACTACTTCCATGTCTATTCAATGAATGCTCGACTAGAAAAGAATACTCAAATTTTTAAGCATTCTTTCTAAAGCTCTATGTCCATTTTAAGAAAACACAGACATTTGCCACACGTCAGGCTCTTTACCACACGGATGGAACTTAATCCTTCCACTGGGAACTTTACCACACTGGCATTTGTCCGCTTTTCACACACGTGTCTCTTAAACAAGACCTTTACTGGAGGGATTAATCACGTGGCTGTTGGCCTTGCGGGACTTTGATCATACACACCATGTACCATCCATAAAGTTTTTTTTTAGTGAAACCAGACTTCACATATTCAAAACAGGAAAGGGTCAGCAAGAATATTTACAATAATATTTGTCAGCTTCTGTATTACAATATTGAAACCATACCTCCCTATCCGTGAATATTAGATGAAAACACATATAGAATTTGGAGGAGTGTGCATGGGCCCCTGTCTGTAACTTGGCTGAGGAGGGCATGAAAGAGCTGAAACTGGATCATAAAATCCAAACCTGTTCTGAACAGAATCCCACATAATTAGTTTGGCCCAGGGACCGCAAAATCCTTATAATGTTTCTGATCTGTCCTTCCTAGAACTCAAGCCTTCTCCCGTCATTTGTATAAGTATTACGTGTGAGTGTCAAGTTGAATGCAGCTGGGAGGCTCGGTGTTTTGTCCAACACGTTCAAACACTCACTTTTGTCATTTAGGTAACCTGGACGTCATAAAACAGCAGCTCCTTGAAACCATGGACCTGCGCTAAAATACACATCTGTTAAACTGATTAAATAGATAAAATGCTTAGGAATGTAACGTCACAAATGAATACAGTTTCGACATTAAAATGCACAAGTCATTAAAAAAAATGTTTACTGCCTTTTTCAAATCAGTGGTAGGTGGTGGCCACATACAGATTAAATACAAGAAAGAATTATGGCAATCGGAGCATTCTTAAAACGTATGCGAACGGTAAAAATGTTCACAATGGGTGTATGTTGTTGGAAGAAGTGCCATTCTCGTTTTAGCTTAATTGGTGTGATAATCTGTTCATTTTTAGGTATGCCTGAGTTGATGCTACAATATCAACTGGGAAAAGGATGGGGCCTAACCGCCAGCATTGCCGACCTTTGTGCTGGGTAACCAGGTGCAATATCCTGTGTTTCAGGGCAAACCACTTAATCTCCCCCACGCCTACCAAAAAATGAATTCGTCCTTATGTAAACGTAACTTTCAGGTCGAGTTTGCACTATAGAAATCTGCAAAACAAAAGAAAAAACGACATCCTCCTACCCTTTCTCCTGTACTGATGACGACTGCACCAGAACATGAAAGGACATTTTGATGAAAAGCAGGACCGTTTTTCGACAGATTGCAGCGTTGGTACTGAGGGACTTCTGAAAGCCCTGAACTCTCCAGGATTCACAGAGCGAAAGTGAAACTTCTTGAAGTTCTGCGCAAACATCTTTCTATCGACAGAGACGTCATCGAGTGATCCTCGCCCTCTCTCTTCTACAGGCATTGACGATATTAACCACTACATGTCTCCTGCCGTTACACGCAGTGACAGAAAACAATCTCCTGCGGGGTGGCCAATCCCACCACCTGTGACCGTGATGGCCAATTGGTAGTATCCTACTGCACAACGCACATGCAGACTGCGCATGACACAATCTAGTCTCACACCCTAGATTGTGCCTGGACCTGGGTGGTGCGCTGTCTGGAACTACCAGGCAGATATGCAATCGAACCAGGACAGGTAGGTACATTTATTGTTATTAATTACTGGGCCCATCGTACAAGGGGGCAAAATTCAATAGCCCCGGCCCTGTTAAATAAGTGCCGGTGCTTAGCACCGGAAAGCACCGGCACAAATTAAGCACTGCTTTCAGCCACCTCTCTTCATTCTTTTGTCTGGTGTGTCATTCACATTTTGCTTCCGCCCATTACAGCATACATCATGGGGCCAGGGGTCTGCCCACTTAAGCCACTGGCTAATTTCACTGTGGGTAACTGCATTCTTCACTTTTACAAGGAGAACATGTTTACTCAATGTAGTTCCCTTCAGAGACAGGAGTTGCTATTGCAACATGTGTTTTTGAAAAGATAAACATATTTTTCTTTTAGACATTTTTTTATATTGGAAAGGTTCTTCTAGCTTCCCCAATAATAATGTCCTTTTAATAAACTATGACAAAACAAATTATGCCTTGACTAAGCCAAAAGTCTTTCAGCCAACATCCAAGCTATTGGCTTTGCCAATGCTTGCTTCCTAACTGTAATTGTGTAGACAGGGAAACACAAAAAAATATATTTTAGTGCATACAGAATAGAACTGTTTTAACTCCATTGACAGTAACATAGCTCAGTGAATTCATGTGCCTGCTAAATAAACCTATGTAAAACGTGTAAGACCAGAGTTGAAATTGTGCTTAGTCATTAAAATATTTTATATTCCTGAGTCTGATACAATGAAGTTGATTTTGTAAAATATGTCTTGCCATAAAAAGCACTTAGTGAAATGATTGAAAAACGGTATCAAACTTTATACGGCATTATTACTAATATCACTATTGTTATTGTTACATTTTCTTGTCAGTGATTTTGGTAATATTGTACCAAAGTTTAGGTCATGAGTACAATATTGGGGTACCGGATGCCTTGCAGCAACCAAGACTTTTGTGTCCATTCTGGACACCAAAGCTGAAGAAAACCAACCTGTATGTCGAGGGACCTCCGGGACAGTGAGCCCCACATCAAGAGTGGCCCAGCTGTCCTGTTTGCCTCCCTTTTGCAGAACCAAATACAAAGAGTGAGTCTCCGGCTGCTGTCACCCGACACCTCAAAGTGCCTCTGCACCCACGCCCCACCGCCTGAGTCCGAGGGCGTGAGGTTGTCCACGGGTTCCTGAGACCCACAGCAGCCAAACCCATCCTTTTTAACTGGCCAGACTGGACTTCCGGTCGAATCCTGCAGCCTCTTTCGGCAGGCCCCGTCCAACTGCGAGTGACTCCAGCACCTAACCCAGTGCCAAAAGACACCACTGCAACCGAGCAAGACAAGCCAAAGGGAAGTGAACCAACAGGGTCCCTACATGCCCGAACATCTCAAGGGGACTGGCCCCCAGTCCCAGCTTGCAGCCGCTCTCTGACCGTACTGTTCCCCATTGAAGTGGATGGAAAACCCAACGCAGTAACATACCTCTGCACCCGGATGCCCCAGAGCAGCCGTGGCCGCTGCAGGTAAGAGTGGTGGGGCTGTGGAGTCGGCTGGGGGGGAATTTCGAGAGACGACCACAAGGGAAAATTCATTATTTAATTTTCCCTTGTGGTTGTCTCTCGAAATCCCTCCCCCCCCCCCCCCCCTCAGCCGGCACCACTGCTCCTACCTACAGCGGCTGCAGCTGCCCCAGAGTCTCCTGAGGTGACATATTTGTGTGGCCTTGGACCTTGTCCCATGCTCACCTCAAGTCCCAGATGAAAGTCCCATAAGTCGCTGTTAAGTGCCCAAATTCAATACATGTTTTTCCCCATAGGGTAACATTACCACTCCCAAAATTTGCAGTGTCAACTTTTGAAAACTGTAAAAATGTATTACTCAATAGTACTTGCCCAGTTCCAATGATCTTGGTATCTAAATTCATATAAAGTATGTGTTATTTTTTATAAATTGTTGTCGGATTTCTCTTTTGAGTGTGTGTCTCACTTACTGCCTTTGTGAGTGCAATAGATGCTTAGCACTACCCTCTGATATGCCAACTGCTCACCCACACTACCACAAAAGAGCATTTCGGTTTCATTTGTGCCTCTGCCAGCCAACTGGGGTTTGCGTGGACTCTTTACACAGTGTACCTCATTTTGGTCCGCTATATGAAGAGCCAGCTTCAGAACTGCAGGTCTGTTTTTACACTGTCTAAAGTGCAGACATTTCAGATTTAAATTTGCAAAGAGTTGATGCAATGCAGGGTAGCAGAAAACCTCTGCTTGCTCCCTGTGCTGGCGCACCCTCAGCAGCCATGCACCAATGCAGCCTCCCTTGCACCACAGTGGAAGTGTCTCTGTGTTGTAGTCAGCATAGTTTTAGTGCAGGAAGGGGTCCATTCCTGCACAAAATATGCTTTAATGCAATTTCCTATTTGTATGTGTGCTGCAGAATGAGAAAAAAGCAAGAAGAATTAAAATATTTCTCCTCATTAGGTAAGATATTTCTCCTCATTAGCTAAGCCTCAGGGAGGCACAGGTTTTTGGGGCAAATCCATGTCTAAAACTCTTTGTGGATATAACTTTACGTCAAACTCCATGGATGGTTGCACAGGAATGCCCCCTTGTCAAAGTTTACAAATTTGCGTTACTTTTGGTTACCAACCAACACAAATAATCGATATTTGCATTGGCTTCCAAATAGCAACCTGGATTTTGTATTGAGTCTACGTTAAAAAAGTAATGCAAACCCGACGGAAAATCTTTGTAATTCTTAATGTGGAATTTCTCTTTGTTGATGCATGAGCTGCGGACAGCACATCTCGGAACCAGAGTGAGGCAACCCCTGCTCACTGTTTTAGAGCTGGCATCTGTGCGCTGTAATTGAATATGAACAGAGGTACAGCTGTGCCCTGCACGAACACACCTGGTTATTATATGGTCCAGTTACCCAAGGTACAGACTTTCTGTGCATTGGGAACATGTGTAATAATTTTAGCACTCTAGCTATCCCATTTGTTAAACTGGTGTTTTTTCAAAATACTCACAAGTGTTTACTTTGAGCTTTAGTGCATATAGGGTGAAGATTTCTATTTTATATAAACACCCCATCCCCTGTCCTGCATTCCTACCACCCCTCTTCCTCTGACATCAGAAAACTGAATATTAGCTTCAGGCTAGGCCTCTTACCTCGTTCGAGCAGCCTAGGGCTTTAAGTGGGATGAAAAAACTGGGGGTCTCTCATAGGGGCGTGGCCTCTGTAATTAAAGGCGTGGCTTAAAACACATAAGCTTAAAAAAAACTGTGTTTAGCATAGTGTGCAGCCCCACTGGTATGTTGCTGCTTCTGTCCATACATCCAGATATATAACACACCAAGTAATATTACACCTACAAGAAGCAAGGACTATTGGCTTTGTCAATGGCTGTAATTGCATATGATAAATAGGTAACAACTAACACTTCGTTGTATATAATATTGAAAATGCTACTTGCTCTTGTGGGCGAGGTTGTGGCTTAACGTTAGCGCAGGAGATCTTCGAACTGAGAAAACAGGTTCGAGTCTGACTTTCCTGTGAATCAAAAAATGAATATACCTTTGTGTAATGTAACTGGTGCTCATGTAAAGCGCTCCAAGTTTGCGCTATATAAAACTGAAAAACGAGTTTCTTTGAAGTTACGTTCAAGGCAGTGACAGGTTGTACTATTGCAGAGTTAAGATTTTTTTTTTCTTTTCACCCTGAGGGTAAAAATGGAGAGCCTGATAGGTACCCGGCTCGGCACCTGCTTTTAAAAACTGCAGGTGCTGAGCACCGGCAGAACCCGGCCCACTTAAAGCCCTGCTGCAATTAAAGACAATCTCATGTCGATTGTGTAAATCCGTGGCCTGCTGCATCCAGAGATAGCATTTAATACGGAATCATATTTGGTGCAAATTATAGCCCGTACTGTTAAGTTGATTTGCTGTTTGTGATTTTGAGTCCGAACGTTACTTTTGTAGTCCATGGTTTGTTGCTCCACCTCTTGTGAACAATGTATTAATGGATGGGTAAAGCTCATTCACCAGGCGATGTGAACCTCTCGCTGAAATCAATTGGCACAGTCCTCCCCATTGTTCACCGCGTCTCCGTTCTTTGTCTTTTATTGCTGAACATCGCACTCTAGTGTTCACACTGAGTAAGTGCAGGCAGACCAATACAAATTGCCAATTTCATAAAATGGCCTCTGTTGCCTTCACGACAGGCTGAACGCGCGTCTCTTTTCAACAGAGGCAGTGATGTTGATTGGGAGGGGGCAGAAGACCCCGGGAAAATGTGGTCCCATCTTCTGTTAAATGCTCTCCTTTTGACAACAAATCAGAAGATCATTTAATAGTCATTTTAATCATATAATGTTGTCAAGGTTTTAGCGGAATACTTGGGCCCCATATGCTAGCAAATTTTTAAACACTTTGGGGCATATGTATCAAATTCCGTTATTGCGATTCTCAAATAGCGATTTTTAGTGAATCGCCATTTGAGAATCGCAAAACGGAATGTAATAAATTCGCGATTCCTTGGCATTCCTTAATTGCAATTAGCAAATTGCTAATCGCAATTAAGGAATACCTTCCCATTCATCCCTATGGGCTAGGAGGCCCATAGGAATGAATGGGAAGACATTCGCAATTTGAGAATCACAAAATGAGAATGCAATTTCAAGGGTGCCAGGGTGTCAAAAGGACAACCTGTTGCACCCCTGAAATATGTATGTGCGCAGATGTGGCACACATACATGCCCTGTATGTGCGTCACATGGCACTTTGAAAAATGCAAAAAAGTGCATTTTTCAAAGAAATCGCAAATTACCACCAACTTGAATTTGGTGGTAATGTGCGATTTCTTATGGCAAATTCACACTTTTTCTGTGCTTCATACATTGCATTTAAGGAATCGCAATTTGAGATTCCTTAAATGCAATCGCAAAATAGAGAATCGCAAATTTTGCGATTCTCTTATTTGCGAGGCCCTTTTGGGATGATACATCCCAAAAGGCCTTTTCCCGTTCGCAAACAGGCCGATTCTGAGAATCGACCCGTTTGCGAACGGGAAAAGGGATGGAAACATATGCCCCTTTGTCCCTTAGCAACAACTCTCAAATAAATTGCATTGTGATATTAGTCAACAACAGAGCTTCTGACTGTTCTTTTTTGAAGTACATTAAGGACCTAGTTATCAAAACTTCTTGTGTGTTTTAGTTTACATGCACGTGTAAATAGCTGGGTTAACGAGTGTAAACAACTTTGTAATTCAAAAACATTTTTGCACTAGAAAAAATATTTACTTAGACAAAGGTTCCCATATGATTAAATGCCCTCTTTTGGAAGGAGGGTGGGTGTTTCATGGGAGAAATGCCCTGGATGTTTTAAATAACCACAAACATATTTTGGGGTATTTACAAACTCTTCCCAAACCCCTGTCACCCTGGACATGGTGAAGTTTTACTTCTGCCAAAGACCAGCGTAATTCGCTTTCAATGGAAACATTGGAAATAGAATACCTTCAAAATGGCAGTGGGGTGGAATTGTAGTGGATAATCCTTGGGGAAAGATATGTTTCCGTGGAGAAGACAAGAAAAAAAAGCATGCAAAAATCTGTTCTTTTTGCTTGAGAAAATGAAACTTTCAAAACTTCCTGGAGTATACCTGTAAATTTCAGACTGGCGCAGGTTCCCATGTGCAACCTGGAAAGGTTTGAAAATTTCAACAAAATTGGGTGAAGATTTAGGACTTTGTCTGTGAATCAAGCCCACAGTGTCTTGTCACCTGTCACAGATCCGTTTGCGCGTGCAAGTTACACATGCAGGCTTGCCTTATCAGAGCAGATCCATGGTGTGTAGCCAACTGTGAATCTACAGTAGCAAATCTGCTTACTAACATGTCATATTACACGGCAATGATGTAATATTTCTTGGAGGTGCATATGCTCCCACAGACCAGGAGTGGGCCCTCCAGAACAGGGGAAAAATTTTCCTTAGCCCATTTCCACCCTGGAAATGGATGAGGGATAGTAAACGTCGTTTAAGGTGTGTATGTGTGTGGAAAATTTCCTATTAAATAAAAAAAAAGTTAGAGTGTGCAATATACATTTGGTAAGCATATAATCCTGCACATGTGTACATTATGTACCAGTTGTCGTGTAACTGCTTACATTTGTGAGTACTCCTAAAAAAGTTACAACTGTTGCATCTTTTCATGAGTACTCCTTGAAATCTGTGAGAATTACACCATTTTGTAAGTCTACACTTACAGACAGGAGTAAACCCATCAATGTAAGGTTGCAATTTTTTGTGTAAAATCAAACTATAGTACCTAAAAAGGGAAAAGTGAACAACAATTAAAATTATTCACATAATATTGACCATGCTAATTTGATACCACAAATCCTACAGCCTTTGTCACCCTCCTGTCTATAAGAACACTCTAGTGAGAATGTGACCCGGCGCAGGCGCATTTCCATTTCCACTGTTGTGAATTGCAACCCATTGCAGTCGTTTAAGGTTTACTCTTTCTTATCACTCCTGCCATGGGAATTCCCTGATTTGGTTTCGAGAAGAGGCTGCTCTTCACTGTCAAGGCCGCGTCCTCTGCGCGCCTGTGTCACAGAGCGGCTCCGCGCGCGTTTTTTGGTCGGTTCTTGCTGGGCAGGCCTGCGGGGATGCTACATTCTCTTGAAGTATTATCAGTTGTTTAACAAACTGTTCCTCAGAATTTGCGATTGTCGTTTATTTTGAATTGTGAATATGTCCAAAATATGTGGCATTTGAAAAATATGTGCGTATTTAATAAACATAGATGGAAAGCCAGGACTTGATGACCACTCTCCAAGGAAACACACAGTGATGTACACAGTCCAAGGACGTGACAGGTGACTTCACTGCACGCAGCCTTCGCCGATAGTCCTATCCAGAGCCTTTTTCACATCACAATTCTAGTTAGTTTCCTAGGATGGGCCAAGATTTTCTCTCATAAACTTGATATAATTCACGTAAATATTACGATTGTTACCCATAGCCCATGAATTTCACCGCAGGTGGATGTTCACTTGAGAATCTTTACGTTCATGCCTTTTTATGTTGCACGCGAGAAAAATCGGTGTCATCCATCCAGTGACAAAACTTTGCGAAATAAGATTTTATATTTTAACTCATGAGAAAATGACACAACGCTTTTCAGCGCTAAGCAACACTCATGAGAAATATTAGCAGTTTGTGGGAACAGCTACTCCGGTGCCTAAATGTAAGAAGAGCAGAAACTCTGCAAACTAACGGAAGCCGGATAATTCAGAAATATTGAAGACTGCTTACGTAAAAAAAACAAAAAACTTTGCAGAGTCTTAATAAATATTGCTCCCCGTCTTTCTTCCGCGTCCTTGCATACGTGAGGTGAGTCCTTACATTGAGACCAATGACTTTATTTTCAGGGCCACTGGAATTATACAGCAGGGGAGGACAAATTATGCCGCAGGGTTGAGTAAAGTATGCAGTAAAAAAAAAAACAAATTATGTGGCGTAATGAGGCACATTTTGTCATAGTATTACTTCCTTATTTTGCCATTTTTAGGCTTGTTAAAACTGTCTGGACAATGTACCAGTTTAATATACAAATATAGCAATAAGCAATAGAAAGGTGACCAGACAAGTTGCAAAGGGCCTTTAAATGCGCAACTACAGGTGTTACTGCGTTTTATTACTGCGTATTAGTACTTTTTGAACGGTTTGAGCAAGAAACTATTTTTTTTTGTTACAGTCTGCAGACTATGCAGCGGATGATGGATTATGTGGCAAATGCGGCAAATGCATAGTTATGCGAAAAAAGTCGCAGGTGCATGATCACATGATTTCAGTGGCCCTGGCTATTTTTGTTTTCCACCTAGCTGAAGAACTTCTTCCCTTTCCACTACCCATACTACCCTAGTGTCCCAAGGCGCATCCTCTCTAGGTGTGTGCAAAATTCACATTATTTGTATTTGCGTAATTACTAGAAATTTTGGGAACATAATACAAAATTACACATATGCACTATGCAAAACCGGCATTTGGTGCTGTATATTACTGCAAGATACATCCTCATGTCTAAGCTAATAGTAAGGGCATATTTGGCACACCAAAATGACCAAAAAACAAGCGCTGCTAACTGCATCCACTCCCAGACTGGTGCTTTGCATAGTTCCCATGCACTTGTGCTAAATGTTTGCAGTGAATGGCACATAATTACACATAACAAGAGTAATTTTAAATTATCAAGACTATGTGAGATTACTTTGGTGCGACAGAAATTTTGTGTTGGACCAACCCTGTCCTATACCAAGCCTCAACCATCGTAGACACAGCTCAAAATCCTGACAGATGGTGCCAACAGAGGAGGTCACAGGAAGGAGGGTGTTAGACATTGGAGTTCTGATTGGCAGATGTATGTACCCTGTCCAAACAGGAACCACACTCATAGGGTAAGTCACAACACACTCTAAATTATCCAGTGCTCACCCTCTGATACCTTGCATTAAGCTGTCAGGCTTAACTTAACAGCCAATGTGGAAAGTATTTGTGCAGCACTTCAAACAGTAACACAGTGAAAACACCACAAAAAGACTCCACACCAGATTAGAAAAATAGATTATGATTATAGAAATAAAACTAGAAGAAAAAAAACAAATATCCAACAAGTGGAAATCAAAATATGAATTTTTAAAGAATAAATGCAAAATAGCGCTTGGAAGCAATAAGCGCTTAAGTTGATTATCTGATCGCACTGGACCGGGGTAAAGTCAAAAGTTCAGGTCGAACGTGATGGAGCACGGGCCAGATAAAGGGACCCAATTGGGCCCGCTGAACCAGAGTACCTTGATCTGGGTTGCGCTGTCATCGACAAAGATGTGTGGTGCAGCCAAAGCGATGCATTGTGTCAAGCTACGCAGTGGACGAGATGTGTTGATTTCTCCATGCAACTGTGGTGATGTGTCAGTTACGAGTGCTGGTTCTGGGTGAGATAAGTGGCTACTGCTCCCGCAGTAGGTGATGCATCGATTCCAAAGGCGATGTGCCAGCTCAGAAAGCGAGAAGCCGGGCCCGGTCCACGCATTGACAACGACGTGCTGGTTCTGATGAGGATGCATGGGGTCTGGATGTAGACACATTTTAGGACTTATTTACGAGGGTCCTGGACTGAGGTGGTACCACTTGGCAGGGTAGACTCACAGCTTGTAGAGTTCAGATGCAGATGCAGGTAGTTGAAGTCTTTGATATCCCAGGACTTAGAACAGGAGACAAGACAGCAAGCCCTTGTAGTCCCTCTGGGTTCAAATGCTGCAGGTCCAGTCATCTCACCCAGGTAAGAGAACAGTAGGCAGCAGGGCAGCTCATCAAGGCAAGAGCACAGCAACAAAAGAGTCCAGCAAAACAGTAGTCTAGTAGAGTGGCAGTACTTTCAGCTGCACAGTAGTTCCTCTTCCTGGCAGTGTGACCACAGGTCCAGAAGTGTACGGAAGTCATGGTGTCAGAGGTCCAGTACTTATACCCAGTTGTTCCTTTGAAGTGGGGGGGACTTCAAACAAAGCTTTGAAGTACACAGAGGTCCTCCTTTCCTGCCCTGAATCTAGACTCACTACGGGGGGTATGCAGCCCTTTGTGTGGGGTCAGGACACAGCCCATTCAGGTGCAGGTATCTTCCCCTCCCTCCCATCCTGCCAAGGATGGCCCTTCAGGATGTAGATGGCTCATCAGTCACACTTAAGCTCCGTTTGTGTGTGGCTACCTAGAGGGAATGCACGAAGCCCAGCTGTTACTCACCCAAGGCTTGTATACAGAGACAGGCAGCTGGCATAGAATGGCTAAAGTAAGTAAATGACAACTTTCTAACAGAAACATTTGCTAAACTGTAACTTCAAATCCAACTTCACCATAAATTGTGAGTTCAGCGACACCAAACTTGAAAAGTACATCTCTTCACAATTGAAAATTACACTTAAAAGATGTAATAAGGAAATCCCAATGTTGTCCTACGGGAGAGATAGACCTTGCAGTAGTGAAAAACGGAGCGATCTATTATGATGTCGGGCGGATCGCCACCACCCGCATGGTGGTGGCGATCTGCCCCACATCATCCCCCGCCCGCCTCCCATTTCCCCCGCCATATTATGATGGCGGGAGGGTACCGTGGCAGACGGGAAAACCGTCCGCCGTTTTTCCGCCCGGTCGACGAGTCAACCGGGCAGAAAAGGGTTGAATATGGTGGCGGTGTCTGCTAGACACCGCCATCCATATTACTATGCAGGCAAGAAGCAGCCTTTCTGTGGCGGCATTGTTGCCACAGAAAGGCATGCGGATTCCCTGTTGGGGGCCCGTTGCGGACCCCCAGGATGTTGGGGGTGCACATGGGGGGTACCATTTGCATGCACAATATGCAGACACAGCATTGTGGCGAGCAGTGCTGTGTGCAAAAATGGAAGGTTTAGACCTGGAAAGAGGTTTATCTTGCCAAGTCAAAGTGGCAGTTTTAAACTGCACATATAGGCTCTGCAATGACAGGACTGAGTCATGGTTAGAGGGCTCCTTAAGTGGGTGGCACAATGACTGCGTAGGCCCACTAGTAGCTTTTAATTTACAGGTCTGAGGCACAGGAAGTGCACTTTACTACGGACGTGTAAGTGAATTAAATGTGCAAATTGGGGTTAAGACAGTAGTACCATGTTTAGGGGAAAGAGCACAAGCCCTTTAGCACAGGTCAGCAGTGGTAAAGGTCACAGAGTCCTAAAACCAGCAAAAACGCAGGGAGGCAGGCAAAAAGTTGGGAGAAGACCACCCTAAGGCTGTTAAGTCTAACAGAGGGGACAAGGAGAACTAGAACCCAGAGTAATAAAGATCCCTGGTAAGTAATCAGGACATTTATGCTCCTTAGTACCTGGCCACGCTAGATCGGAGATAATGCCTCCTAAATAACGCATGCTATTAATCTTTCTTTTAACAAGAAGGTGAAGCAATTTTAATTAGCTTTCTTAGTGGCATAGCGGAATGGTCATCATTTGAAAAATAAAAATATTTCACCCGGGCGCTGTTTGGCTGCTCATTGGTAGATGGATACCAGTGTTGCAGGCTGACATTCTTTCACCTAAATGCGTGTGTGGATTCTGCCAGATTCTTACACAATTTTTGCTTTTCCAGAAATGTAGAGCATCGTTTGATCTTTGCATTTCATATGTAGATGGACACTTGGGATGAGCAAAAACGCGCGCAATGTCCACAAACGCACTTAGAAAATAATTTACGAGATCAGGAGGAAAAAAATAACTTAATGAGATCAGTTTGAAAACTCGCCTGTGCTTTTCCATGGCAACCGATTAATGCCCAATGAGGAAAAAACAAGCAGCCTTTGTCTAAGAGGCGGCTTTGACGTCGTGTCCCTGCGCCATGATGCACGTCCTTGGAGCTCGGCTTCCGAGCTGAGTTTCATGGCCCAGTAATACCACTGTTTTGTACTTACAGTGACGTGGAAAAACGTTTGAAATCAAAGTGACCCCGTTCTTATACGTTTAGGACCGTAGCCCATTCCGGAGCTAGAGCGGATCCTTTTTTAGTTTAAAAACCTATAATGCCAGCTCATTTTCAAAAGAGGCACGTAATATACTAAATAAGATTAGATTAAATATGAACACATAGGAGAGGGTGCTCTGGCCCACAAAGGCAGAGCGTGCACACTGTGTCTGCACCATCTTCTGGGCCTCTTTGCAGGGTAGCTGATATGGGATTTTCGTTCTACATAACAGCCCGAGAGCAGCCAAGAGTGCACTGTGGGTCAGAGGTGATTATGCCTAAATGGTGTGTAAGTCGGACAGTGAACCCAGAAACTGCGTGCCCTGATGCACAAATACTATTTAATGTCACAGAGTCTGCGACCCGCAATGTCATGGAATTTTCAGTTACCAGAGCTTTAAGTGGGATGAAAAAACTAGGGGGGTCTCACAAAGGGGGCTATGTAATTAAGAGCGTGTCTTAAAAATACATAAGCTGAAATCTGTGCCTAGCCAGGGCCGGACTGGCCATAGCGGGCACCGGGCGTTTTCCCGGTGGGCCGCTAGGGCGGGGGCCGGTTTTGGCCCTCTGGAGGGCCGTTTTTGTTACAGGGGACCTGCAATATCACCCCCTGTAACAAAATCGGTGAAAGCGGCTCGAGCAAACAGCTCGGCCGCACCCCCCTCCACCCTCAGGGGGCCCGGCCGAGCAGTTTGCCAGGTCGATTTCGGTGCCCAGTCCGGCCCTGTGCCTAGCTTGTTGTGCTGCACGACTGGTATTTTACTACTTCTGTCATTGCATCCAGATATAATACAACAATTAACTTTACACCTACAACAAGCCAGTACTAATGGCTTTGTCAATCCTTGTCAGTTGCATAAGATAAATAAGCAACAGCTATGGCTTCGTTGTATAGCATATTGAAAATGCTTCCATTCTGAAATGGAAATAACTGTAACAAGTCTCTTTAAAGTTGTAGTAAGGGTGGTACTGATGCAGAGCTAAGATTTTTTTTTTGCAGTCTGAGGGTGAGGGCGATAGAGACCCGTCTCAGCCCCTGCTTTTTAGAACTGCTGATGCTGAGCACCGGCAAGACCCGGCCCACTTAAAGCCCTGTCAGTTACAGAACAACAAGTCACAATGTGCAAAAGGTATTTTGCAAGAAATGTCTTTGTGACTCGCAAAGTACAATTTGCATCTCAGTGTGAATCAGGAGCTGGTGGGGGCATGAATGGAGCACCCCCTCTTCTTACTGAACCACAATGTCATTTATCAATGATCTGCAACCACAACTGTAGCCCGGAGCAGTTAAACAAAGGAGTATCCATTTTTAAAGTTGAGGATGTTCCCAAGGTACACCTTCCATCTTTGTGAGTGTGGCAGTGGCATAACAAAGGTTGAGGGGGCTTCTGCTTATCACATAAAAGACCACAGCGGAAGTACAGTGATGTCACAACCCACCACAACCCTCCCCTGGACAAAGGAGAATAGAAAGACTGAAAGTCAATGATGCGGGTCAGTTGAGCAAAGAGGTTGTTGTACTTAGATGGAAATCATGATCAGATAAATTGCTCTTGATTTAATTAGGAGCCACAAAATGTGGAACCGTAGTCAACAGAATCCTTTTCCGACATACTGAGTCAGTGGAGGAACATTAGCAACTAGAGCCACACAATAAGGTAAACCCCAAAGGAACATGGGTGTGAGGCATTTTAGGTATATCAAGGGTGTGACGCATTATTTAAGAAGATGTCCAATTAGAGCGCAGAAGGGGAATAGGAAGAAAACAACAACAATCACCACTGCTCACCATATCTGACAAACAGGAGTCAGTTGGAAGAAAAATCACTGATTGTTGCAACTCCAGCAACGTGGGGCAAGATAACATGTTATTGTGTCAACAGAAAAGTTATCAATCCTTAAATGCTCTGTATCTAGAAGTGCTTCCTAGGTGTACTAACCGGCCTCAATATGGTAACACTGATAAAGTACGCATGCCTATTACATGGTGCACTGTTTGCTCAGTCCTCATCTGTTTGAAATTACCATTTTAAGCATGGTATTTTACCTTCTTTAGCTCCACCCATTTTTGCTGGCCATTGGACACTTTATTTCTGCTAACCAGTTGTAAAGTGCTTATACTCTCACTTTTAAACCTGACAAAATTGGCATGTACCTAAACGGCATGTTTAATTTACTTATAAGTCTCTAGTATATGGTATTACCTGTTCCCAGGACCTGTAAATTGAATACTACTAGCGAGCTGCAGCACTCATTGTCCCATTAAAGTACCACTGTAGAATATGCCTGCAGGCCTGTCCCTGCAGCCTGGGTATGCAGTTTAAAAACTGCCATTTCAACATGGCAAAATAAACCTTTTGCTAGACCTGAACTTTATTTTTAATGCTGAAAAGTCACCCCTACAGTAGGTCCTAAATGCCCATAGCACGGGGTGCTTGGCATTTAAAACGTAGGTCATGAAAATGTAATTTTCACATGCCCTAAGAGTGAAAAGCCTCCAAACTTGTTTTTCACTGTATCAAGTCTGGCTCCCCCATAGGAAAACACTGGTTTACAGTATAACAAATTATAATGCTTAATTTCAGTTTGGCATCAGCTAGAAAAATGGTTCAAGGACTCATTGTAATAGTAATTTAAAATCCAACTTACTGGTCAAGTCAGATTTTATATTACTATTTTACACATAACATTTTCAGAAAGTTGTCATTTTCCTACCTAAGACAAAAGGGGACAGTCTGCCAGTGTCCAGTATCTTCTGACTGCTGATGGCTCCCCTGTGGTGATATGTGGATTACTCCCAAACGGTGAACAAAGGGATTGGATATGGATAGGTGTTTTTCTTCCTTGACCATGGTGGCCTGGGGAGTTGTGCCCAATCACTTTCTGAGCTTCAAAGTGTACCTACTCTGTCATTGGCAGATGTAGCTCACACCTGGGACTGCCTTCCTTTTCTCTTGCTAGTCAGCTTGACTCCAACCCAGAGCTGCCCCAGAATTGGTTTGAAGTAATTTTTGTCAGTTTGGCGTCATTTTAATTATTAAAATGTGCATTTTTTTTTTATAAATTAATTTGGGATTTATCTTGTGTTGTGTTTCACTTTCTTACTGTTTGGGTGCTTCATAAATACTTCACTGCTTTGTGCCAAGCTACCAGAGTGTTAAGCACAGGTTTATTTAATAACTTTCGTGGTTCCCTTTGACAAGGTGATTAATATTTGAGGATCTCACCCCCCAACTAATACTCCAATTTCTTACATCTTAATTATTGTCACTCTTAAGTACTAAAGACTTATATAGGCAAATAAGTGTTGACCAACAAAGACAACTAAGCACTACATGGAAGTGAAAGTCTAAGAATAATTTATTATCCCTTAGACAAAGCATGGGAAGAAAACCAAGCCATGTGGAAACATATTTTGCTGGAAAATTCTTGTAAACCTATTACACACATGTCGCTACTGAATCAATGGTCAGAATATGTCCTCAAACTGGTTGCAAAATCCTCCTGGTAACCAGACATGTAATTAACTCCTTATCTGGGGGAGGTGGTTGTGGGGGAAGGGTTTGCCCCTGTCAGGAAAGACATTTTGGGAGTTTAGTAGTCTTTCATAATACTTTAAATCTTGGAATCTACAGGTGAACTTTTATTGGACATTAATCGGATTTTTGAGCCTGTTTTTGTTTTGGACAACCCAATGTTGTTGCACCGTTCTGCAGACTAATCGCCAACATGTTTTCTGCAAGAGTTCTCGATTCAAGTAGTGTGATATGCAGGTGTGGACATATGTTGAAACTGTTTGTATTTCTATTCACCCTGCCCTTTTCTCCAAAGTGGATTTTGTTTAGTAATGTGTAGAATTCATATGGAAGAAAAATCCATATTCAAAACATTAGTTCCTTTATGATCATACTTCACTCATCTATTGGGAGTAACACTGACATACTTTTGTTTTCATCCACTACAAAGCTCTCTCATGATTCTGCCCCATTCTTATGGTTGTCGTTCCTCTTCTTTCTGCTGGTTCCTCTTACACTTTATTAGGTGTCTTTGCAATGGAACCCTTCTGACAGCTTTGTTCTCCGAAACCGCAGAGACTGACTTACCCACTAGCAGGCAGACTTTGCTCTTTACTGAAAACCGCCTTGAAAAAGCCCAAGGCCAATGGGCCACATAGGCGAAACACGTGTTGGCTTGTTTGCTTTTTCTTTCGCAATTTATATTTGCATTGTCTACTAGCAATAAAAACATTACAAGCATCTTCAATTGGAACTAAGTTTTTGAAGTTGATTCTCCACTGACGTGGACTAACTAAGAAGGCACTACCCTCCACCATTTCTCAACCTTACCCTTTCAATGGCTCTTGGGTGTAGCCATTCACGAGGACTGTGCCACATGTAAATTTGGGCCCTGACAACTGTAGCGCCGTAAGTCCAGAACTTTCCACCCATATAGCGTTTTCAAGTCTTTGCAATGGTGTATGGTAGCACCAGACTTTACTATGCAATCCACTTTTCCTTTCTCAAAATCATCTCCAGCTGTAGACAGAACTCTTCTTAGTCGATGGTGGTAGTATGAAAGGTTTGCTACAAGACAAATTGCAGTTAATAGCAGAAACTCTACACCCAGTGAGATGACATTCTTGTAAATGATAAGTAGGACACAATATTTATTTCAGATCATATTTCTGAAAATGTTGTTCCGACATTCAACCAATGTGGAGGTAGTTATACTGAAGTGCAGATGCTTAATGTAATGTATACAGTGCTACAAGCAAACGTCTTTGCTGCCTGTCCCTAGATAGTGTGTGCAAAATAATAAACTATACGTTCAGCCCTTTTAATGGAAAATTGATTATAAGGAGGATCTGTATGGATGTATATACCTAGGATAAAATGTGTGAAAGTTTCATTATTTTTTTTTTTTTTGAAAACCTTTATTAACCGCAGTTGCATCGATTGGCAATGTACAGTCCTTCGCCAAAGCATCGATTCGGCAATACTAGAATACACACGTTCAGATGGTTAGACACAGCCATTTAGCCGACAACCCGGAGGTCCGGCGGCGGAAATCAGTTGAACATATGCAGAGGAATTAGGTATGTACATTGCGTATAAGTGAGTCGATGGTGCTTTTCTGTATTTCGTCGTGTCTCATCTGAAGCGCATTGCCTGCAAGAGAGGAGGGCGCTGTGTGCCAGCCCGCAGTGCAGCGCCGTCAATTAGCCCCTAGGCTCATAGGAGGAAGTGCGCTAGGCGCCGGGTTTTCCACCAAATGCCCCGGTCTCCGGGCAGCGGAGCCCCGGTGGCCTGCTCGTGGCGTAAGCTGGAGCGCGACAAGGAGGTTGCAGCATAGCTCGCAAGGACGCTCATAGCAACTGTTGCCGTGGTGGAACACGGGTTCGGCCAGGGAGCGTAACCAGTCGCCGAACTGCTCCCCGTGTGTGCAACATGAACGTAGGGGTCAGGGCCAGGGTCGAAAACTCGGGTGGGGACTAGAGTAAGAGGGGTGGGGGGGGGGGAGGTGGAGATCGTTCTGCAGCAGTGTGAGAGGAGACAGGAGCTGTCCAGCGGGGCATAGCCGGGCCATATGGGAGGCGCGTCGAGTGGCAGGTCGTGAGGGGGGGGGGAGTAGAAGGGGGGGGGGGCAGAGGGCCATCGGAGGGGGGGGCCAAGAGTCCGCCGCGCTTGTGTCCGCAGTCTGAGATTGTCCTCTCATGTGAGGGAGGTTTTCCTCCACGTCCAGTAAGGGGCATCTGAGCGGGGCGGAATGGTCATGTCTTCCCGGGTGTGTCCATGTCCCAGTAGTGCGCGCGCCCTCTCAAGCAGCAGCGGCAGCGAATCCTGCGCGCGCGCCATAGACACACTGTAGGTGATATCTAGCAGTAGTAACCTGAAGCACAATATGCGAGACGCGCCATGTGTGAAAGTTTCATGACTTATACACACATATAAGCCATTACCATGGTGCCTGGAAAGTGCAAAGCTTTATGCACATTCATATAAATGGTTGATGGAATGTTATATGAGACTGATGGATTCAGCTGATGGTCTAATTTGCACATGTATATTGGAGTATATTTAACAGGAAACACAATCGCAACATAGGTTATCCTTACTCTTAACAAGACACATGGTCACAGCAAAACATCAAGCACAAGTAAGTAATAGCACATCCAGACAACATGTGAGGCACAACCTATAAATCCCACATGCATGTTCTGCTTTTGCTGTTCTTAGCTCTAAAACAGCCTGCGATTACCAAATTATTTCAGGTATACAAGAATGACTAAATAAATCCATATATAAATATGTAAAAAAAGAAGACCTGTTGAGATTGATAGTGGATTTGCCTCCTACATCACACCACAGCCCCTGTAAAGTTATCAGCCTTTAGATGATAGCTTTAATGCCCAGGTGGCATTCACTGCAGGTTCAGAGACAGAGCTGCTAAACCTCATTCCAGATGTGAACTGCTTGAGATGGTGTGAATAAACAGGCCTGTAATGTTTCATGACTGAACAATTCCTGTTTTACAAACCTTGGACCTAAGTTTTCAAGGGGACTTTCTAGGTAATGCTTGTTGATGAACCAAAATGAAATATTTCCCAGTGTAGCTCAAGGGGGCATTTATTACTGCTGCTCCCTAAGGATCACCAACAGGCCACCATTTACTTACAGGGTGTCTTCTACTATTCACAGCAAAATATGAAGGACCTTATTATGAGAGCCCCTTTGTGGGGATCTCAGGAGGGTGTAAATGTGCACCACTGAAGTTAAAGGTACCAGGGCTTAGTTCATAGTTGGATACCTGTCCCGTCACCGACCATCTTTAAAGCAGGCCCTGAATATTTGGCATAGAACATATGACGATTTGACATAGAACATACACCTTCTGTATGCAGTATGATCATCCACTCGTTAAGAACAAATCACTAGCACACGTAAATTATCACGCTTCAGGGAGTGAGTCACAATTGTAACAGTGTAGATACAAAAATATCAAGAATCAGCAGTACACAGCAGGTTTCTTTATGTTCTTCAGTCTTTAATTCTTCTGACATTTATCTTTTGGTCAGTCAGTCATGTGACTGGTTGAAAGCCCAAACCCAAAGCCAACATGTGTTTCGTCGCTTTTTGTTCTATGTACATGCGACTTTTTCAAGGCTAGGTGAAAGACAGACCAAAGTCACTATTTATACATTCATAATCTTACCGTGGCTCTACATATTTAAACATCACTACCTTCACCGTGACTTTTTAAAAACAACTGTGAATTCAATATGATTAATAATTCACATGCCGCATTTTGTAGTATTGCCACAATATCTTAACAAGATTGCAATGTCTAAAATTATGTCTCAGGCACGCTTAGTGTAATCTGCCCGCCTTCCAATGTTATCACATACAAAGGACAACCTAAGATGTGTTATGTGTCCAATTGAATCTAATATGTGACTAATCACCACTGCTAAAATTTCACACTGTTGCTAAAACGACCAACTTATAGACCAACGTGTCGATAATGAGTGCCCTGCCACCCACGAAATGCTAACAGTGAAAGCATAGATCGTACCAACCTGAATTAGCTGAATTAAGTACCGCTAAAAAAATAACCAAAGAAAAGAAGAAAGGGAATCCCAATTAGTAAGGATCCGATCCATTCATGTAAGAAGCATGTTAATGCCAAGTGTAGATTCAGTATTCACCATATACCTACTTAATGTGTGGTGTTAATTCCGACCCGCATCGATCCTCCGGCGCGGTTATATACAATTATTTCTCATGAGGGTGTGGCAGTTTCCGTTCAGTATCTGGTGATTCGTGTCCCCAACTGAAATCATTATGAAAGAAGCTACTAGAATCCATCACTTAATATCTGTCCCGTGGGTACTGTTCCTATAGCATCTAGTTATGGCCACCATATATCCGTCAAAAACCATCGAGACTGTCTATTGTCGAAACAGTAATGTGTCTAAGCAGACCATAGTATCAATTAAATATATGCATGTATAAGTGACATAAAAGGTTTGCAAGAGAAGAGTCAGTAAACATCCCCTCATGAAGTATACGAAGTATAGTCAATTATACTCTCCTATTCTAATGCGTGGACGATTTCCGTTCCGTACAAGCACATAAGCCTATCGCGAACGGAACGGAAATCGTCCACGCATTCAGTTGGGGACACAAATCACCAGATACTGAACGGAAACTGCCACACCCTCATGAAAAATAATTGTATATACCCGCGCCGGAGGATCGATGTGGGTCGGAATTAACACCACACGTTAAGTAGGTATATGGTTTAATACTGAATCTACACTTAGCATTAAACATGCTTCTTACTTGAATGGATCGGATCCTTACTAATTGGGATTCCCTTTCTCCTTTTCTTTGGTTATTTTTTTAGCGGTACTTAATTCAGCTAATTTAGGTTGGTACAATATATGCTTTCACTGTTAGCATTTCATGGGTGGCAGGGCACTCACTATCGGCACGTTGGTCGTTTTAGTAACAGTGTGAAATTTTAGCAGTCGTGATTAGTCACATATTAGATTCAATTGGACACATAACACATCTTAGGGTGTCCTTTGTATGTGATAACATTGGAAGGCGGGCAGATTACACTAAGCGTGCCTGAGACATAATTTTAGACATTGCAACCTTTTTAAGATATTGTGGCAATACCACAAAATGCGGCATGTGAATTATTAATCATAATGAATCCACAGTTGTTTTAAAGAAAGTCACGGTGGAGGTAGTGATGTTTAAATATGTAGCGCCATGGTAAGATTAGGAATGTATATATAGTGACTTTGGTCTGTCTTTCACCTAGCCTTGAAAAAGTTGCATGTACATAGAACAAAAAGCGATGAAACACGTGTTGGCTTTGGGCTTTCGACCAGTCACATGACTGACTGACCAAAAGAAAAACGTCATAAGAATTAAAGACTGAAGAACATAAAGAAACCTGCTGTGTACTGCCGATTCTTGATCTTTTTGTATCTACACTGTTATAATTGTGACTCACTCACTGAAGCGTGATAATTTACGTGTGCTAGGGATTTGTTATTAATTTGTGTAGTAGCTTAGGCTACTGATTAGGAGAGGTGGGTGGTTCTCTCCACCTTATAGCACCGTTTAAAATTGTTTTTTACCAAATAAGTACAGTGAATATTTCTTATTGCGCCCTCCCTATGCCAGATACCACTATTCTCTTTAGTATTAACCTATGATCATCCACTTGCCCTAAAAACAGTGGAATTATCAAAAATCCTAAATTGGAAACATTAATCCTCTCGCTTCATGTTGTTTGTGTGAACATGAGTAGGCCTTTTTGAAAAACTGCTGCTGTCGCTGGGGCGGACATTGAAATGTAATCCATCGTGCTTATGTTTTTAAAAATAACCTATATGTTTAAATTTGGGATGACAGTGTCAGATTCGGTGCAGAATCATTGGCACGGCTCGGTGATAGAAACCTAGAAGCAGGCTTGAATTTCAGTTTTTGAAGTCTATTTGAAGAACTGTGATCTTGAAAATATATATTCAAGCTCGAAATATCTCTCCAGCCAGCCAAAGGTAGCTACATTTCAGAATGTCAACAACAATGGTAGCTTTGAGTGCATGTTGCATGCGCCACAAAAGGGACGGCCAAGGTCTAAGAATAAGGCCAAATGTTTCCACAATAAACCACAAAGGCCAAACAAACAAGCACTGGCAGAGGCAATAGCTCAGGCTTTGCCGATGTAGAACAACCAAGGAAACCTGCTTTGCCAATGCCCCACCAGCCATTCAAAAATATAGAAAGCAATGAAAACATTGCTTTCTAGGGTTTCAAGATGACCTCAGAGTTGAATGGTGCAAAGTGCTTGCATCTGCACGTGCGTCACATATGTTGCAGCGATGTTAACAATGCAATGCACGTTGCGTCACACAGTGCTGTGTTCATCTTGAAAGTAGATTTTCATTGTTTTCTATACTTCTAAAAAGCCACCTTTGCCAATGCTACAAATGTTTAAAAGCCTCTGGCAAAGCCGATAGCAGCTACTACCATGGAGAGAGCATTGGCTAGTGCAGTGGGCTCCATGATATCAGCAAGGCTGCGATCTGGAGCCTGGCACGCCTCAAAGACACTTGGAGAGGGAGGGTCTGTGGGGAAAGACACGATAAGGAGAAACCCCGGGCATTACCCAGGCCGCCATCTTCCACCAGGCGCACTTCCAAGGACCATCAGGAAGGAAGACCGGATTGGAGAGATGGGGCCATTTGGGAGGGATCAAGAAAAGAGCAAGACTGCTCTGAAAACCAGTACCTGCACTCCCATGGACTTCTAAACAAGTAACGACAGAGAAAATAACTCAAGCAATAATAGAGGAAAGTGAGTTCCATGAAGTGAGAACTGGTAGGCTACAACCTAGCCAATCAAAAGTAAGAATGAACGAACTATGCAGAATCCGGAGGAAAGCCACCAATATACTTTAGGAGCTAAGTATGACAAGAAAGGCATCTAATCACGAGCAAGGGCTGACTGTGAGTAGCATCGTATGTAAAGTGGAGCCACAGCAAAAAGAGGAATGATGGAGCAATATTGTTTTGACACTTCAGGTTAGGAATTCGATAACATGCTGCCATCTAGTGATTGCAAAGGACATCTTAGTAGAAAATGAGGGTTGAGAGTACTATGCAGGCTAGGATTTCATGAGTCACAAAGGTCTTTGTGTAAGAAAACAGTTCAATAATTATTCGCATAACATATTTTAAAGAGAGAAACTATTTTAAAAATAAGTGCATAGAAACGAGTTCAATGAACTCAGAGTGCCTCATGACCTGTTGTTACTTTTCAGATGCTTTTATGATATATCTAGTGAAGCGAAGTACCTAGTTTCAGGAAGCCATAACGATAAACAGTCACATCTTCACCAACAGTATGTAACACTGTTAAATGATCAAAGAAGAGCTGTAAGGAAAAAGGTCCGGATTGTGTTGCTAAGGCAAGAGTGCTAGGCCTTCCACTTACATTTTGCCCCATTTCCAGATTGCACCAGCTGGTCCAAGGTGTACAATGTGTGTTTGTCTTCTTTTTACGCCTTGCAATTGTAATTTGCACTCAGGCAGTGTAAAATTGTACAAGTACAGTGTATGTAATAGGAAAGAGTGTTGCTAAATTGCACAAGTGCCCGCGCTATCAATGTAAGTCTCAACCAAAAATGAAATAATAAATAAATATTAAAGGATTCTAATCAAAGACACATAATAAAATATTTGACAGCTACATGAAATGTTCTGAACAAAGCAGTTATTAAGTAACTCTAGTATTGAAGAAGGCTTCTTTTAAAGTTGAAATCGGTAAGCCTTGACCCATTATCTGGTGAAGTTCTGAAAACGCTTTCTCACCCTTTGCATGCAGCTGACCACTGACAGGTATGCATTTCCTTCCCAAATTTAATTATGTATCTAATATGATGATGCATTTGCAAATTTTTCTCGTGCATGCACAGAGTATTATGAGTTATTTATCTTTACTCTAAAGGTTGCCTGGTCATAGAGGTAACATTCTGTCGACACAGTTTCACAAGTTGCTATTCCCGCCCGAAGAGCAAACCTGGTGACAGAGAAAATACATATTTTTGTTGGCCGCAATGCTTTTTAAAAAAAAAAAACCTAGTGTTAGACCTGGCATCCTTGGCATGGGTTTCTCCTGCATTTCTACCTTTACCTCCTGTTATGTTGCTGTTTGTTGGACTTCGTTTTCGCTGGTCTAGATGCTTTGGGCACTTTGCCACTGTTGTTCAGTGCCAAAGTGCAAGGCATCCCTGTAAATTGTCATGGATTGATGATTCCATGATTAGCATATTTGATTTACTAGTCAGTCCCTAGTACAGTGAACTGTGTGTGCCCAGGGCCTGTAAGTCAAATGCTGCTTGTGGGCCTACAGAACTGATTGCGCCACCCACATAAGCAGCCTGTAAATGTAACTCAGATCTGCCACTGTAGTGTCTATGCACAGTTTGGTACTGCCATGTCGACCTGGCAAGTGCACCCACTTGCCAGGCCCTAACCTTCCCTTTTCGTACGTTAGTCACCCCTAAGGTAAGGCCAAAGGCACCTCTGTGGGCAGGGTGGAGTGTATGTGAAAGGTAGGACATGCCCTGATGTGTGTGGCATGTCCTGATAGTGAAATACTGCCAATTTTGTTTTTCACTATTGAAAGGCTGTCTGTCCCATAGGATAGAATGGGAAGTTTGCTTATAACATCTTATAAGCATAATTGCCCATAGGAACAAGATAGGAAAATAAAGTTTGATATGCCTGAACACAGAATGTTAAAATGCCTCTTTTATTGAGGGCGATTTTTACATTCTCTCTTTTAAAATGCCACTTTTAGAAAGTAGGTATTTTCTTACCCTACACAGTGTGCCTTTGCTAGATTGTGTATTCCCGGGATGAGTCAGGACTGGGCTGAATGGACCTGGGCTACATTCAATGTACGGGGAGGAGATTTCTTTCACACCAGAATGGGCTTGGTCTGCCTTAGACAATGCTGTCACCACCTCCTGCCAGTAAGCTGCACCAGAGAGGACAGAACTGGTTTTGGCTGGGCAAAGAGCTTCTCTGCCACAGAGAATAAAGGATTTTGTATTATAAAAAGAGGGGCCCGGACCCCAGACTTTTAGATCACTTCTGGGAATCAAGAGTAACCCTTGCCAAGGAGAAGAACTGGAGAAAATGAGGAGGAATACTGCCCCGGTGCAGTTTGCTGTCTGGGGTTGACCTGCAGTGGCTACTTTATGCCAAGGAAAGGAGAAGGACTTTGGTGTGTGCTGTGTCCCCTGCTTCAGGAAGATCCCCAAGGGCTTGAAATAGAGCTTGCCTCCTGTCCTGAAGTCTCAGGGACACAAAGACTTCACCCCAAATCCCCCCTGAACTCCTTTGTTGGAAGTCCTGACCTGCTGAGAGGTGCCTGCCAGTGTTCTGGACATCTGGAGCTTGTTTTGATACTGGAAACTGCAAGAACTGTGAAAATCCACACATCGCCTGTTTCCAGGCAATGCGAGAAGAATTTTCCTACGCATCGCCACCGCTGAAGAATCGACGCAGCGCCTGCTCGCGGCTTAAGTGTCTGCCGTACGACGAATCCTGTGCACCGATCTCTGACATCCAAGATCACCGCACCGATACTGATGCAGGCCCTGTTGTGGAAGAACCAATGCATCGAGGGGCTGTGGTTGAAACCATTGCAGCGCATTCTGGATCTACACGCATCGCATCGTACCTGATCGTCATGCATCGCATCGAAGCTTCAAGTCAGTCGAATTGTTGGGCGACGCAGTAAGAAACTGATGCATCAACTCCTCTCCAGTAAGGAACCGACCCATCACCTTCCCTACACAGCAGTAAGGAACCGACTCATAACGTCCCCCGGAGCAAGGAACTGACGCATCACCTTCCCTGAGTGTAAGGAACCGACGCATCGCCTTCCCTGCGACCATTTTCGCTTGCATTTTTCAACGCATCCAAGGTACTTTGTGTAAAAGTGTTGCATCCCACATTTTCTTGGAACAGAACTGTTTCTACCATTTTTAAGAATCATATTTTTAGTACTGTATTGTGGAATATTTGTCGCGTTGGACTTGTTTTGGTTGATAAAGATTACTTATTTTTCTAAACTTGTGTGGTGCCCATTTGTAGTGTTTTCACTGTTTTACTGTATGTGTTCACAAATGTCGTACACACTGCCTCTGAGATAAGCCTCATGCCAAGCTACCAAGGGGGTGAGTAGGGTTATTTTAGAAGTGCATTCCCCTTACCTTGACTAGGAAGAAGGGTCCCTACTTGGACAACAGTGCAAACCATTGGCAATTAGAGACCCGCATTTCTAACACCTAGGAATAAGCATTGTGACAAACATTGCAAAAAATAGACTCTAGTCAGTAGATGATTCCACTAATAAACCTACTGGCCCTTGATGATCTGTGGGGCCTTTGTTTGCAACCAACTGTTGAGAACAGATAAAGATGATGGTCGGGATGCTTTTTTTTCCCCACTACGCCAATCCTGACAAGGAGTAGCCATATGCAAATCAATCCTTATCCTGCTCCAATCCGAGCGGTCAAGTCCTAACTGCCAGACCATGTCCCCTCTGCATGGGACATATAAGCAACTCCAGACTGGTTTCAGCCATGTTGGGCTTCATCAATGAGCTCCTGCTCGGATCTCATGGCACAGTGTGCATGGGACCTGCACCGGGTCATACACTTTGTGCTGAGACACCACAGTAAAACAACAAAAAGTAATGGGTAGAATGCATGCAAACGTCTCAGGCATTGGCAATCTACTAGGGAAGGGAAACGGCCAGAAAAACACGGCCTCAGCAACACGTGCCTGAACAATGCAAGCGCTACCACACTTGACTTAAACACGCATGTGCCTTAACTAGGGCAGCATTTTAGTCCATTGGGGAATGAGAAACAACCACATTCAAAACTATCTTGTTACTACACTAACAGGAATGGTCCATTACAATATGCCAGGCTACGGCCCTTCCGAACAGGTACGTAAGCAACTCCAGGTTATGATACTACAGGTTTCCTATGAAAGCTCATTTCAAAGAAGCAAGACATATTTTGACCGGTTTAATAGCATTTGAATCGCCTGAATGTTGTACTTCTGCAACAAACAAGCAGCAAAGTCAAAGGAGTTACATTGAAGATAAAGCAACGCAGCAGAGGGAACAGGATAAACACATGCATTCAATAAGCATTGAAACACATAATTCAGAAAGAGGGAAGCATGAAAATAAGATCTAATCAGAGATGAAAGCAGCAACTGAATTGAAGATTAAATGTGTGGAAATAGCATTCATTATTGATAGCAGAAGCAGGAGAGTTTGAAAGAGGCCTCATCTGAAGCATGAGGCATAATGCACCAGTTGAGAATAATCTAGGAGCAATGTAATATTATGGAAAATATTGTGCATTCTCAGCTGTCTTCGGAACCTTCAATCGTCACGGCACTTCCTATGGATTTGCTTTTGGTTGCTGGACCACGGATGGACTGGCCACTGTATCACTCTGGTGTTATCTTGTAGGCTTCATGCTAGGGGGCATCTTTCAGAGTATGTTGGACTGCCTACCATGGCCAAACCATCACTCATGGCACAAGTCTAAGCGAAGCCTCCTGTAGTGTAGGACTTGTTTGAATATTTTTGTCAGGGCTGAATTTGGCTTCCAGTGCTGACCTGTCCTCGGCAATAGAATGAATATATTTGACTGAGATTGTGTGTCATAATATCATTGACAAAAAGAACAACTGACTTAAATATTGTATCTCAATGATGGTTTACACAAGTATCATCCCATTGGGGTAGATTTACTAATAATAACTCCAAATGTGTGATATGTTTGTAATCAACACAATATTTTTTTCAGATTATATTTTTTGTCTACAGTATTCTAGTGCAATATTGTAAAAAAATGGCCTTTTCTCATGGTCTTGCCCACTTTTTTCAGTTTTTTCTTGCTGGTGTATGGACTCTGAACACCAGGGCTCAGCCGTCCTGCGCCCAGTGTATGTGGTCAGCTGCTTAAAATTGCAGACTTGGCTAATCCCCGATTGGCATTTTTAACTTACCTGCAAGTCCCTGGTATATGGTATTCTGGGTACCCAGGGCCTGTAAGTTAAATGTCACTAGAGAACTGCAGCACTTATTCTGCCACCACTAAAGGGACAAGGCAAGGCATGCATTCAGCCCTGCACCTGCAGTTTTAAACCTGCAAATTCAACCTGACAAAATGAACCTTTTGCCAGGCCTATACCAGCTTTTTTATTACTTAGAAACCACCCCTACGGTAAGCCCTAAATGCCCATAGGGCAAAGTGCATGGTATTTAAAAATTAAGACGTGTTCTTAAGTTTTACCTGTCCTGGCAGTGAAAAATTGCCAACGTTGTTTTGCACTGTGGTAAGGCTGGCTCTCCCATAGAAAAGCAGTCGGTTACATTATAACACCTTATAATGCAAAACTTTTTTAGGCAATGGCTAAAGCATGGATCGGGGACTCAAAGCAATAGCAATTTACAATCCAATCTGATGGTCTAGTCAGTTAAGTATTTTTTTTAAATGGCACAGCTTTTCTTGCCTAAATCTTCTAGTAGCCCTTTCAAAGTGAATCCCCAACAGTTAGCTCACAGCCTTCTGGCAGGTATAAATGTCTCCCAGCGAAGGGAAAGGGTGTGCCTAGATCTAGGACTAGAGGAAAAAAGATTCTGCCATGTAGGATTTTGGCAGAGCAGGGCACTGTGGGCTGGTTTAGGGCTAAACCCCTCAGGGAATGATGTCAAATTGTGTAGGGTAGCCCCTGGAAACATTTTCCCTATTGCAAAGGGAGTTTTCCCCCACTGACAACCTAGTGCCAGGCATAAAAGGGGCACCCCTGGATAGCTTATTCAGAAATACAAAAGAAGAACTTCACCGACTGAACCCTGACTTCAGAAAGAGGGCTGCTCCTGCTATAACCTGTGGTGGAGACACCAAGGGCTGGACATGCTGCCACTTGTACCCAGGTCAGAACAGTAGACTCCAAAGGGTAGTTGTCTAGCCCCCTATTAAGCTACAGAGTCACAAAAAGCTGCAAGAAGCCCACCTCCCGGAAGAGACCAGCTGACCAGTTCTAACTGGACTTGCCCTAGACCCTGCTGGTGGACTCCCCTGGAAAAAGTTCTGTCCTCAAAGTGGTGTCCCTAAGGTTCTGGTGCCCTCAGATAACTGTCAGTGTGTACTCCTCCTGCCTAACCCTAACCCTAGCTGAGACTTAGACACTTTTCCAAAGATTCTTGCCTTAAGAACCAGATTCTACCATGGACCACCACCGAGCCGCAGCTGATGACCACGCACTGCATGTCGGATTCAACTTGGTGGTTTGCCCACTGAAAGAGCTTTGACTTTCAAAAATGTTTCTGAGTCTGAAGGTAAAAATATTCACCAGGAGAAGATTCTGAAGGTATATGGCCAATGAGGGACAGAAATTTTAACTTCTCCGATGGCTATCCTGCCTTGTGGAAACCATCTCGGTTTCAGCTTGCTGCCTTGCCTTGCCACCTTTGATTTCCAAAAGAGTTTCTAAGCCAGAGGTTAAACTTTCCACTGGAGAGAACCTGATCCCTGTATCCAACCCGCGCTCTATCGCAGCCAGCCTTAACTTGTGACTTTGACCCACTCTAGTGCGACCAGATACCCATGTTTGGCACTTTGCAGCGATAGAAACATCTTAAACTATGAAGAATCATATTTCAGGTTCCCTACATCTGATGTTTGTTATTTTGGTGTCTTTTAACGCATTAAATTTTTCTCTGTGTTTATAAACTAGAGTGGGATATTTACTGTGCTGTGTTTTCTCCTTTTTAAATGTTTTGATATGGATAAATGCTTCACAGATTTCTTCTACGTTAAGCCTCTATGCTCTGTGATACAGCTGCCAAGGGTTGAGCTCAGGTTTACATTGAGACCTAACTGGACCTAGTAAGGAATAATGACATTATTACTCAAACCAAACTACCATTCACTTCAACTAATAATCCATTTTCTCACACATACCTAGACAGTTAATAATGTATCTAAATTGCTATGCCACTCCACTCCCCAGCCTCTCAATGGCTATGGTGGTGGTGATACTTGTGAGACCTCTAATATCCACTGGACAAATTAGTTCCCAGTAGACACTGGATCAGTGGAGTTAAGGGTAGGGTCCTGTCAACCATTTAACATATCATCAAATGTAATGACTAGAGAGATGGCTTACATCGATTCAGCATTTGAGAGGCATGCCTCAGTCATGGGTAAAGAGAGAAATCCCCCCAATCCTCTCTCAGGCTAGAAATGGGGTAATAGAGGCCCACAAAAAAAAGTGAGGGGTTGTAGGGATAGGTCAAGAGAAAACTAGCTCACCACATTCACATTGATGAAATGTAATCTTCGGTCATTAACCATCTTTCAAAGCAGATGTATTTGAGTTTGATTCTTGCCAGCTGAACTGTAAGGTCCATATGGCTTCTTGGGGGGCCATGTCCCCAGGACAGTCTCCATCTAGTGTTTAGTGTGCTCGACCTTGGTTCTTATCTTTGTGTTATGGGCTTTGCTTCTCTCTACACACCTGTCAGTACGGTTTCTACTTCATTGAGCGCAGGTCACACCACTAAGTCTTCTCCCAAAGCACTTGGCTTCTAAACTCTAGTGGGGCAAACAAAGGCTTTCATATTCCGTTTATTGACCAAGTTTCCTTTTGTGGTGATGCAGCAGAGTTTCTCCGAAGATTCAGATGATTACAACCTACTGATCCAAAGAGGCCGATATTAATCTCAAAGAAGAGTCACTGGCAGGAAACCAGGTCCGACCGATCAAGTCAGTATGACAGATTTAAAATGTTTGTTGCAGCCAATCTTACGAGGGGTTATTCCGTATCTTTCATAAAGGAAGGATAAGGCAGACACCAACCAATAGGAAAAAAGCGTATTCCCTGGGAGACACTGCAGAATCCGAGAATGGGGATTTCCAAGCAGCCATTGACAGAGGGCAAAGGGTGTTGGCCACACATGGCCACAGTTATTAGAATGTGTTTTATACAAGACTAAGGCTCTGTATGAATGTTAGCTATTTATAAGTATTTCTAGAAGAAAATATGCTCAGGTAGTCATACCAGTTTAGGTCTCTTTTTCCTAATCTGAGGATATATTTCAGGCCAAATCCAGACAAAGGTGAAACTACTACTAGGTACCTGAACTGCAGCTTCAAGGCCTGCTTTAAAGACAAGACAGATCACTCAGCAACCATGCAGGGGAAAGCGAAGGACCATGATTTTAGGGTACTGAAATGGTTTTATTCTGAGCTCGTTCAGTCAATTTCTCTTCCAGTAGTACAGGTTAGAAGACCTGTGTATTTCTTTCAAGAATCTTAATATCTGCCAGTCACTAGTAAATTAATGGCTTGATTCAAAAGGGCAACTATATGTGGGGATTACACTTTGGATGTACCACCTGGCCGAATGTACCTGTGCTCTGCTGGAATATTGGTGTATGCAAATGAGCCCCTCTGTGGGGATGCTGACTGTCGACAATTCAAGCTAGGCCAGAAAATTTCAAAGTCGGTTTGGATGGCGCAAATTAGCTTGCCATAAAAGGGCTCTTAATGTTGAGCAAAATCATAATAGGATCTTTGTCATAGAGAAAAATGCAAATTGAGTGTTTACCATTTCAAGAATGTTAATAACCAGGTCCTCCCCTATTTAAGTTTTTTAATTGTAATGGATTGAGTTCTTCCAAATCCAGGACCAATACTTAGGAAAATATAAAAATCTTGAGAGTGTTATGTAGATAGAAACTTGCTATACGTTTTGAGTCTGAAAAAGTTAGCAAAATATTTAAGATTGTTGAAAGCAAATATTATTTCTCCCTTTGATGTTCATATCTATTAGATTGAATGTCCAGAATAGATTATGGGTGTTTGCGCTCTATAATTGCATTGGTTACAGGACACTGTATTTGTTGCATAAATGACAGTTATACTTAGTTCATATTCTTTTGATTGAATCTTGTATTTTACCAGTAATCAGTGTAGTAATTCTAAGTGTGTTTTAGTGGCTCCAACTTGACCTTTTCTTAAAGTTTTAGATGTGTTGCTATAGTTCAATGCTCAGCAGTGACTTGCCTTTCTGCCAAAATTTGAAGCAAGCAGTGGCAAAGCCAGTAGCTCTGGTTTGCAGTCTGAAACGTAACTAAAACATTTAAGAAGTTTGCTGCCTATAAAGAACAAAATACAAAAAAAAAAAACAATGGCAAAGCTGATGGCCGTGGTGCTGACTGACACCCTCTGGCTATTCTGATGCTATTCTGATGCTTATTTTGTCAAGGTTTTGGAACATGTTTTGTAATATGTTATTATTTTAGCAACTTCTGGATCATCAGCAATATATTAAAAAATTGGCTAGAAGCAACAATATTCACAAATAACACATTACCATTGTAGTGATTGGCACTGAAGTGAACTACTTTGTGAGGGGATGGGCTTCATGTGTAGGAGCAGATTTGTGTCACTCACAAAGAAGTTAGCTAGTGAGCTGACCAGGGCTGGACTGGGAACCGAAACCGGCCCTGGTAAACTGCTAAGCCAGCGCCCCCTGGAGTGGGGGGGTGCAGCCCAGCAGTTTGCGAGGGCCAGTTTCGGCTGATTTTATTACTGGGGGCCGAAAATGCCGACCCCCGGTAACAAAAACGGCCCCCACCCTAGCGGCCCACCGGGGAAACGCCTGGTGCCCGCTACAGCCAGTCCGGCCTTGGGGCTGACCCAATGTCCCACACTGTATGCTGCAGTGGGCAGAAAACAAATCTGAATGACACAACAACAGACCAGTGAGTGAAGAGGGATGGCTGAAAATCAACATAAGTCAGTATACTATATTCATATTTTTTGTAAGATCAAAGTTTTGGCTAATGCCAGACCTAAAAATGATGGTTTTGTTTTATGTAGAATGCATCTGTGAGCTAATAAATGTAACGTGTGAAGATTCAGTGTACATGTGAGGTGTAAATATTCTCTCGAAGCCCTTCATAATTAGGCAGAATGATACACCGAACTGCCAGCAGCATATAGTGACAGAGCCATGCTCCTCAAGATGGCGCCAAAACGAATTCATTTGGTAAAGATTTGGTAACAGTAGGTCGTTCGGACAGCTGTTTTGTCAGCCAGACCTAAAAAAGCTATTTCAAGAGTCTGTTGCTTAAAGTCTAATGGAGGAAATCACAAGGACATTCCTCTGCGTGCATTTGTGCCCAATGGAAATGGTGTTGGGCCATTAAACACTGAGGATGCTGCACTGCTACCGCCATGCCGCGAAGTACTTGACATTGTTTCCTTGGTGGGTGGATGGGCCCATTTTAAAATGGCAGAGGCGCGAAGAGAAGTCGTCACGTGCACTGTTTAATGCACTTAGAAAAGTGACGCTTAAATCCTCACTATTCGAAGCTCGCAAAGGGCGTGGCCCAGTGCTCATTTTTGCGTGTTCGTTAATCTTCACTTTGCATTCTTGAACGCAGCCTATGTAAATGTTTGCATTTCAAACCACTAACTGGGACAAATGGTACGTTCCCGGACGGTAAACACGTAGGCCAAAATACTCCATTCCTCAGTGAGTATCTCATTCGCGGCTGTTATCATTCCAGATTCTAGAGCTTTTGTGACCTTCATACGGGTGACAAGGATTCGAATATTTCTCTTCAAGACATTCTGACAGTTTGCAAGGACGTGTAATCTCACTGCCTGGAAGCACACACCTGATTAGGGTTGTGTGCGCATGTGTTGCTTGCCGCCTGGGCCTTCTGTTGTCACACACCAAGGGCCTTATTAAAGCTGACCTGGTAAGCTGCGACCCCAGCATGAGCCTCTGTGCGTCCAGGCATCACAATTACAAGAGGTGCAATGCTTATCACACCCAGTAATTACCAATTGCTATGAAGGTTGCGCCCTTAGATTCGGCTGGTCAAGGCGGCCAGGAATTAAGTGGGAAAAAAGGCTCAGTAATTACAGAGACACACAGATTTTGGAGCAGTAAGCATCAAAAACCACATGTTATATTCTAGTATAGGGAACAGATGCTATTGATCACACCTGATAAATTCCAATCCCTAATGTGTAAGATTGTATCCAGTGCATGAAATACCACATGTACCACAATGGCACTTATATTCAGGCGAGAGTGCGATCACGATTTAACATGTTGCACTTCGTGTAGGCCTGCATGGAATAAATAGTAAAATATTATTGAATGGCATGGAAAAATATTAAAAAGTGCTATTTTAAGACATGGCGCCATATCCCCTGAAGTGAGCACTGAGGGTGCTAAATTCACACGCAGTCTCTATCGGTTTTAGGCTGACTGGTGTCTCAAGTAGTTGAAGAGCGATGAAAGCACTATTTTTCCACCTTCGACAGTGGTAAATGGTTGCTTGTCATAGGAACTTTAAAGGAATGTGCAGCTTTTGACTGGAAATGTAGTAGTACTTGCTTTTTAAGGTAAACAAAAGAACAAAACTGCATAAAAACACGTTTTAAAGATAACGGGCCTATCGCGACAAAACCGAATGCAACAAAATGACTGCAGCGCTAGACAACAAAATCACATTTTGCAATAATGGAGCACAAGAAAACCAACATGACCACAACAAAATACCACACAACATAAATGCACATACTTTCTTTTCACACATTACTACCTACAGAGTCCTCTTTTTATAATACAGTAGTAAAAGGTATTTAACTTACCATCAAGGATAAGAATGGGCGCCAGTCAAAAATGTTTTGCGATTCTACCCATGATATCTGCCACCGTTGTGGGTTGTCTAGAGTCTTGAAAAGTTAAGGTGCTTGCCCAGTCATATTTTACCACTTTATACAGTGGTACATTTTTGTTTCTCCTATAAGACAATCACATTTATATGTTATGTTATGCAGATTTGTAGATCGAATTTTAACCCAGGAGTGTATACTGGCACTTAGTAGGTGAGTCCAGGGGCATAATTCAGACTGCTGCAGCCCCTGCGGAGAGGGGTGACCCAACAATCCAGGGGGCGCCATTCAGCCCAAGGTCAATGAATATCTGTGAGATATGGGAGACTTTGGGGGCCCTCATCACATTCTTCTGTGGGGGGGGGCTTCATTTTGTAATATGTCACTATGTGAGTCTAGCCCAACCTAGGGCCTCTCTGGACTACTCGAAATGCCCGGTCCCCAGCTTCTTGCAGAATTCAATAAGTGAGCAGGGGGCTCTTATGTGCAGCACCAGGTTGTTCCACTCTTTCGGAACGATGAGGAGGGTGAGCAGAAGTTTCGGCCACCAGATCTGGTTTTGTGTGTGTGTGGCATGTGTGCAAGTAGGAGTACGGACCAGTATCGGTGCCTGGAAGGTTTATGAAAGCAGATGCAATTGTTCAGGTATACTGTGCCAGTGTTATGTAGGGACTTGAAAGTGTGGGTGAGGAGTTTGAATTGTGTTTGTTTGTGTACGATGAGCCAGTGGAGCTGCTTCAGATGTGGTAATACTGTATTTATATAGCACTTACTACCCCTGGCAAGGCATTGAAGCACTGTACGGCAAGTAGCATGCTCCTCCAGCACCCAAGGTTAGTTGTCAGTCCAGTGGTGATTAGTCATGTGTGCTCAACAATAAATTAAATGCATTTACTCCAGTCAATTTGTGATATATTTTTTTAAAGCCACTTATGTGTGATCATTTGTGAGGGCTAGGTGGTTGCAGGTGAATGGCTGGTGAAATGGATAGTCTGGTAAAGATTAGATGGTTAGGGTTTTAAAGAGGAGAGGTTGAGATCTATGAAATGAGGTAGAATTGCAATAAGAGAGATTAAGGCAGGCAGGTATGAGGCTGAGGGGACACTATTCTAAGAAATAGAAGGCATGCAGAGGATGGAAGGTAAGAAGAGGGTGAAAGAAAGGAGAGGAATCAAGCTGAAGGAAGTCAAGGTCAGTTTTTCATGTACGGTTTTAGGAGTATTGTGGGATGCTTTCTGAGAGAACCATCTGAAGATGTAAGCTGTAAAAAGAAACAACATTACATACGGTGCTCAGTGTCTGGGGCAGGAAACTTAAACATGCAAGTCCAAGTGTACACATCGTTTAAACATTAAAAACACAGGTCTGCTGTGTGTGTAGCTTAGAGCATTACTTTAAAACATAGTCGATATTATCCCAAACTTGGTGCAGGGTCTGCACACTACCTAAGGGGAGGTGGTGCAGAGGCCTTCTTTAGGACAATGCCTTCTCATAAAGTCTGATTTAATGATCTTCAAAATGCATTGTGCATTAAGGGGAGTTTTAGTCACAAAATAATTCTAGCTTGTTTCTGTGGCACAGGGGAGCACCCGCTGAAACAAAAGATGCCTAGCACTAATATCCCAAATGTATATTTTGTGTGTTTGTGGCCAGTGTGGTGTATGCATTGTATGTAAGTAAAGCACAGTAATGGGGGTCTGTGGGTTCTATATTGGAAGCCCCCCAACCAAAACCCCCGACCCTGCTGGCGCGTTCCTGTGCAGAAGATGGTGATTCTCCTAGACAATGAGAGTGTAATTGCTGACATTCCTGAAGAAGACCTAAACACTAACATGGGGCCTAAGGAGACATGGCTCTTATAGAAATTTCATTAGATGCTTTTGTTGAGAGGGGCTGCTAATCATTGTTCTGTAGCACTGACACCTTTGAAGATGCTGGGGGTGAAGGGTGAGGCGACAGTCATTTTAGTGAGGCCAGCATTTTGTCTCTTCTTTCATTGGTCTTTGCTCATGGTCTGGGTGCAGATAGTTCACACCTCTTTGTGCCTCTGATATGAATGCTCCAGGTGGAGACAACCCTGCTGTGAGGAGCGTCATTCTGTTTAAGGCTGAGTTTACAGAACAGCACAGAGTGGCACATGGAAAAGGAAGCCACAGTAAACTAAGTATGTGCTGAATGAATTTCGCGAACAGCATGTAACAAGCTTGGTAACTACATTCCAAGTTAATGCTATTCACTCCGTACAGAACAGTGGCATAGATAAATGATATTCATTTATCGAGTTCCAGCCACATAAACTGTAGTATTGCTTATTTAGAGTTGAGCTAGTAAAAGGCTTGTTTTTGTGATTTTTTCACAGTGGCCCATGATGAGCTATTAAGAGTTCCCGTTAATCAAAAATGATGGAAATATGGAGGTAGTTTCTTCAGCCAATGCACAATGCTTGTGCAGGGCGATGTCTAGCACATGTGTATGGCTAATAGGTTCTTACGAGAAGTGTCTTGTAATTGTGCGGTGCTTAGAAGGCGCACTTAGTTCATTTCAACCAGGGCGCTGGTGCCACTAAGGCTTCTAAAAGCAAATAGATGGCATGTGAATGGTTCTCGGGCCGTAGCTTATAAACCGAGGCTAATTGTCAATGCGCGCATGTTTGGGCTGTATAGCGCGTGGGTGCAGTTGTTGTAAAATACATATATAATAAATACTGGATATTGGTGGAGGATGCTAGTGCTGCTCAGGTATTTCCAAGCGCTTTGGAAGGTCACAGAAGAGGTAAGGGTTTTTAGAATGGGTGTGAGCAGGACATTGATGGGTTACAATACTCTAAAGTAGCCATGGTGGGCCCAGGGGTTCAATGGGGCCCCTCAGTGGCTAGACCTTACGGCAGCAGCGTTTTTTTCTGGAAAGATGACATTACTCCATATTATCACAGACATTGGGGAATATTTATAGAGACTGGGCACATTCGGTGCCTTTCTGTCCTTTACCGCTGTGCTGGTGCAGTTTCGGCATGCTAGCGCCAACCCAGGCACCCTTGCAACACAGGGCTCCTGCATTGCATGCAGGATTGTTTTGGGGCTTTCTTGCACAAAAACAATCCTGGGAGGCCTTTTCCTCTTTCTAAGCATGCTGCAGAATACAGCACACATAAAAAGAGGAAAAATGAGGAGAAATTAAGTTATTTCTCCTCGCTGTGCCTCCCCTGGACACAATTTAACATAATTTAAACATAACAGAGCCAACGCAAGAAAATAGTCAAAACAAAACACAAGAAAACAGCGTGACACAACATCATATTGCAATAATCCAGCACAAACACACAGCAATACAAAAAAAACAACTGAACACATCCCCACGACAACAAAATGCTGCACAACAAATATGCACATTTAGTTACACATCACCACTCCCAGAAACCTGCTTTCGTAATATGTTGGTAAAAGAGGTTTGCACTGCCTTTCCACCGAGGACATGAAATAGTGCCAATCTAAAATGTTTTGTGGTTCGGCTCGTGTACAGATCTGGAAAAAAGTGGCCCCTCTGTAAGCCATTTTTTTGTGGTTAACCTAGACTTTGATTTATCGCAATCTTCGTTCCCTCTTAGCACAGCAAACTCTGTTTTTGAATGATTGTTTTATAATAAAAGAATGTATCAGTTCTGCGAGTATCAGCTTCCATTAGTGTTCTACAATCAGACCCCAGAATCCATGGATTCAACACACGCATAGAGATGTGGACACGATCAAAACGGAAACTCTGATATTAAATGTCCATATACTTTAAATCCATTTAAATTGGGATTACTTTTTAAAGTTTGGTCGTGTAAGGATATTGCCAGAATGAATATTAAATATTGAAATGCCAATGTGCTGGAAATTGAAATTCTAGAGTAATCGTAAATCAAGGTGAGAAATCGCTGAAAGGTGCGCCATAGTTGTGCAGTCTCACTGAAGGCATACACCTGCCATATGTTACATTCTGAATTGCGAGATTGCAGCCATATCTTCGTGTGCTCATAGGCCCTTTTTAATAGGGCTTGTAATTCCAGATTGAGCCGGGAATCCCCTATTAATGTTGCAATCCACGCGACCGCGAATGAGTTCCCTTAAAGTGGGGCTTATTAGCAATTTAATGTATTATTTTGTATTCAGGGCCAGTAACAGCCTGGATGAAATGTCTGCTCTGCGCTCTTTCCTTTTGGAATGACTAGAATGTGACAGGCCAGCTTTCAACAGGCTTCATGAATTTTAAATACTTTCCAGTCACAAAATGGCACTCATGGCGTGTGGTCAACGGTGGGACAGAGAGCTGGCAACCTGGCCGCCCCTGGGGGCATTGTGGGATATTGGGTGTCTCCGAGATAATGAATGCTCGGCTTATCCCGGAGCATTCTTGGCTCACCGTGCATGTCCAGGCAGAAAAGAATGTTCCGCGGCCCCACATCCAACAATCGCTCATTTTGTAACGGCAGCAGCAAGGTATTTAGAATGTTCCCTTCTCGGCATGCTTGTGCAAGATTTGAATTTCATGTCATCGTCTCTATCAGACAGAATCTGTGCAGGTATTTTGCAGCAATCTTATCTTGCCAGAAAGCCTCCCGTGGCAGCCAATTTTACATTTTGTCTGCTCTCCTAATGGGAGTGTTACCACTAGACCCGCCCATCGGTAAACATTCATTGATTTTGTTTGGTGCAGATATGAAGAATGTCCTAATTTTTCGTCTAGGGTTTTTTTTCTGATCGTGAATACACAATCAAGCAATATTAACGTACATTAATTAGCTCACTGATAATAAAATACATCCTGTCAAGTATCGATTGGATATTAGAGACCTAATATAACCTTTGTGATTGGTAAAAAAATAAAATATGTGTGTATGCATAGCATATATATATATATATACATACATATATATTCCCTAGTTCGTTTTCGCCGCAGCCGCCGCTCTCCGCGTGGCGGGTGCTTCGACACGCGAGGCCGTACTTGCGTTGGATGCAAAGTACCACAAAAGACATCAACGAAGGCCAAGAGGCCGATCGATACACGTCTGTCAGTCTATTTTCACCATAGGTGCATATTTTAGAACTAGTGGCATGGTAGATTACTGTATTTTTTGCAGTCTCATCCTAGACCCAAAGGCAATTTGGTGGAAATTAAATAGATGGTTAAGGCCCCTCCAACATGTTCTTCCAGTAACTTGGTGCTGATATGTATGTAAGGAGTGTGTATGGAGGGGAGCTTCGTAGCTCCAGTGCCAGGACAAGAGATAATGGCACAGAACAGATGGGCTTGTCTGAAGAATTTCAACAATATTCATCTATCAGGATGAATATGTGCACATTATAACCCAACCATTTACCAGAGCGGTTCTCTTTGTGCAGGATCATTAAGAGGACTTTTCCCTCGCGTTCCTCTCACATGTGTGCGTGCGGTGTAGTTCTGACACACTGGGTGCTGCAATGATCTTCTGCTTTAAGTATGGTCAAGAACAGAGGTGCATGCGGGTATTTCCTCTTTGAGTTGTAGAGCGAGAGTTACATTAAGGATATTGCTAGGGGTTTGTCTCTGCATTTCACCAGGTCTGGGCTAGGGTGTCTTTATGACTATGGGTCAGCCAAGCAAGGGGAGCTGGGGGTAAACAAGTGTCACAATGAATTCCAGAGGCCGCCTAAGGAGTTTTGGTTGAAATATGGATAGCCTGGCGCACTTCTGCTTTCCACTGCTGCAAGGAGAGGTGCACCAAATGTTGCTTGATTGCATACCATATACATCTGCAAGATTGTTATGCAGATGCAAAGTCATGAAGAGTATGTGACATAAGGGTCCATGCTGATGTATACTGGCCGAATTACAGCTCATGTTATCTCACTGCATCCTCAGAAGACCCAGCAGCCAATGCATTAAATCCATCCTTGCACAAGTTGCTCCTTTGATCGAGCAATCCCTTGCACAACCTAAACTATTGTAGAGTCCAGCATTATTAGAGGTAAAGTAGTCACCTAGGAAATGAAAAGATCAAGGAGGTTGACCAAATGGATTTCTGTAATCGTGCTTTGGGTGGGACACTAGAATATTCCATGGAGGGAAATGCATGTCTTGACCTCATGCCCCATTTCCACTTCCAACAAGCCATTTAATAGAAAGATAGAAGATGTGATTCTTCTCATAGAGGTATGTCCTGAACCACTGCAACTAGGCCTATATAGCACTTTTTACCCTGGTAACTCATGTAGCATTTAGCCACTTGTTTAATAGTCATTATTAAGACTGCCTATCTTCACCATCTCTTTGTGATTCTTTAGAAAAAGAAGGAGCAGAGATTAGCAAGTCAATGAGACATGGAAACACACTGCTCCCATGACCATGCAGGGGTCTCACCACCAAAGGTTAGTACATTATATTGTATTCAACGCATCCATCACTACGGCTGCCTTCCCCAATCAATTGAAACCCTCTGCCGACCCAGTGACCTCAAGAACTACAGACCCATCTCTGTGCTCCCCTTCACTACAAAAATCCTCAGGAAAGCCATCAACCAACAACTCACCGAACACCTGAAGAACAACAACCTGATGGACACCTCCCAGAACAAGCTTCTGAGACCGCCCTGAATGCTGCCACCGATGACATCAGAGCCCTCCTCGTCTGGGGAGACACAGCAGCCCTAATCCCCCTTGACCTCTCAGCAGCGTTTGACACCTTATCACACCTCACCCTTATCACCAGACTCTGGCACATCGGGATCCAGGGATATGCCCTCATTTGGATTGCATCCTATCTCACAGGAGATACCCAGAGAATACGCCTACCTCCTTTCACGCCCCTTCATGTCGGAACCCAAGAGCGGCATCCTGCAATCTCAGTCCCACACAGTTCAACACCTACATGACTCCGCTGGCCAACATCATCAGAACCCACAGCATCAACATATTTTCTTACGCAGACGACACCCAGCTCATGCTCTCGGAACACCTCTCCACCACCAGGACCAACTGCCAGAACTGCATGACGAGCGTCCCCGACTGAATGAAGACCAACTGCCTGAAGCTCATCTCGGACAAGACTGAACTGCTGGTCTTCGAAAACAACACCTCCCCATGGAACAACCCCTGGTGGCCATCCGAACTCAGAACTACACCCACACCGACAGACCACACCCACAACCTTGGCATTGTCCTGGACAGCAAACTCACCATGAAACATCAGTTCTTGTCCATTTGGACACCTTTGGGTTAGTCTCAGTGGATGAAGTCCTTAAGGAATTGGGCTCTCTGAAAAGTGGTTCCCCTAGGGATCCAGTCCCTATGAGATTCCTGAAACAGGTAGCAACCACTATTGCTGCTCCGGTTACGGACCTTATTAATGCATCTTTTGTCCAGGGCTTGGTGCCACTGAGCTGGAAGAGAGCAGGGCTTAAGGCTCTCCTGAAAAAGCCAAATCTAGATCCATCTGATTTGGCAAACTTCAGGCCTATCTCCTTGCTTCCTGGACTCGGTAAGATTGCTGAAAGGTTGGTGAACTGTCAGCTGTCACACTTTTTGGAGTCCAATGGCCTGTTGCGAAACTCTCAAACTGGATTCTGGCCAGGTCAGGGCACCGATACCGCTCTTCTGGCAGTCGTTGAGGAAGCCAGGAGCATTCTGGATTCAGTAGGGTCAGTGGCAGTGATCCTCCTGGACCTTAGTGCGGCCTTCGACACGGTGAACCATCAAGTGTTGATCCGGCGACTGTCAGATATAGGGGTAGCAGGTGTGGCTCTGGAATGGCTTATGTCATTTCTTTGTGAACGGACGTACCAGGTTTGGGAAGCCACTGAACGGTCGGTGTCTATCCCCCTCCAGTGTGGTGTGCCACAGGGCTCTTCCCTCAGCCCCACATTGTTTAATGTTTATATGGCCCCCCTGGAGGACGTGGTAGCCCCATTTGGCATTAAAATCGTCAGCTATGCTGACGATACTCAGCTGGTGGTTGCCTTATCCCATCTTTTTGATAACCCAGATTCGCTGCACTCCTGTATGTCCAAAGTCCACACTTGGATGTGCGAATCAGCTTTAAAGTTGAATGGTTCAAAGACCGAATTAATATTGTTAGGACACAAAATTCCCTCTCTCCCTTCGACTATCTGGCCTAGTTGTCTGGGAGCTTTTCCGAGTCCTAAAAAGGAGATCAAAAGTCTGGGGATCTGGCTGGAACAAGATCTTTCTTTCAGGACCCAGGCGAAAAAAACGGCAGGAGTATGTTTCGGTCTTCTCTGCTCAGCTCGTAAAGTTCTCCCTCTGCTCCCTTGGACATCTAGGAAGCTACTCATTCAGGGTCTTATTGTATCTAGATTAGATTACAGTAATACTATTTTTCTAGGTGCCCCTAAAGCTACATTTAATAAACTCCAGCGGGTCCAAAATGCTGCTGCAAGGCTGCTTATGAATACACCAAGGATGCAGTCAGCTAAACCTACATTGAAGGCCCTGCACTGGCTTCCGGTGCGGGAAAGGGTCAAATTCAAGGCTCTTTGCACTGCGCATAAAATTCTTCAGGGGAAGGGACCTCCTATCCTGGGGAATTTAGCTGTGCCTTATAAGGCTAAGAGGGCCTTGCGTTCTGACCAGAAACATCTGCTTCAAGTTCCCAGGGTGAAAAGCGCTCTGGCTGGTGGACGGAGATTCTCGGTTAATATAGCTAATTTGTGGAACGGACTTCCTCTGAGTTTGCGCTCAGAGACTTGTTTTTTGCGGTTCTGTAAACTTCTTAAAACGTATCTTTTCCCTCTCTTCCCTGCCTGACGCTGCTGAACCTATCTGCTTTTTCATGGTTGTCGCCCTGGACAAGCGCTGGGATGCCCTAGGGTAACTATGCGCTATATAAAACTCAGATTCATTCATTCATTCATATCAACGCATTTGCCTCCGTCTGCTCCCACATCCTCTGCATGCTCCAAAAGATCTTCAGATGGCTTCCCGTCAACAACAGGAAAACCATCACCCAAGCCCTAGTCACCGGCTGACTTGACAATGGCAACACACTCTATGCATGAATCACCACCCAACTCCTGAAGAGACTCCAGATGGTACATATCTCAGCGGCCAGACTCCTCCTCAACCTCCCCAAATAAACCCACATCACCACCCTCCTATGGAACCTCCACTGGCTCCCTGTCCAGAAAATATGCCAATTCAAGATGCTGACTCATGCCTACAATGGCCTCTGACCAAGGACCTGTGTACTTTAACCACCGCCTGAACTAACACCAGCCCCCCAGACATCTGTGCTCCGCCTTCCTCGCCCTTGCACACATAACCCGCATTCATGGATGCTGCAGCAGAGGTTGCTCCTTCTCCTACCTCGCCACCAAGTCTTAGAATTAAGCCATCCACCTCCGAACAGCTTCCTCTCTCAGAAAGGGACTCAAGACTTGGCTTTTCAACTGACCGCAGCAGGATTTCTGGCATCTGGATACCCTCACTGGTGATTAGCCGCGCTATACAAATCCTAATTTATTGATTTTAGCATTTATGTATTACTTCCGACCCCGATGCGGGGTGTTGAAGCACACTTTTGGACGGGTTGCTCCATACACCATGGAATACATCGTTTGGGAGTTTTGTATTTGTTGTGATCCTATCAAGAAAGTGTTTTGGTGTCATGCATGAGTGATTGCAGACCTGCTCTATTGTCTTGTGTTGGGTTGCTGCCACTAGCACTGTGGTGGATGAGGAGGTGATAGAGATCGGCCCACAAAACATAATTGTAAATTGCTGATGGTTATAATTTACTCTATAGGTTCAATGATATGGACCTTCTCTGTCATGGTTTCTGTTATGATGTACACTGGGGAAAGAGGTACCAATTTATCTGGAATGTCTGATAAAGGTAGTCCTGCTGAAAGGGCAGGGAAAGCAAAACATATAGTGCGGTGCATATCACCAACCTAGGTAGAGGGGCAGCAGAGTGCCTATGCATTCCCAAAAACTGAAGGGCTAATCAGAAAAGGTGCAGTAATCTTCAAGGCAACATGAGCATGGCAGAGAGCTCTCAAATAAATAAAATGATGCCAAATGGATGAGAATGGAAGTTAGTTACATGAACATTAGCCATGGACCTTTCTAAAGTTAGGGATACTGCCAAGTACTTTACAAATACTCATGGACAGGGATGAAGTGGAAGAGGACTCAATGTTGACAATCTGAGCAGAACTACAGAATCTTTAAAAGCTCATATTCCACCTACTGCTGCTAGGCCACAGGAAGTCAAACCTTTGAGCAGGTGTTCAAGCCCAATGACCCCCTCATCAGGGGCTTAACACAGGGCTCCGCAGCCCCTGCGTTGCGGGGGGGGGGGGGAGCAGCTCCAGGGGCCCCCCTCAGCACAAAGTACAGTAATTGACAGCAAGGACCGCGCACCACGCTAAGGCGTAGTTTAGAAGTTATGCTCAAGTCCCCTCAAATAAATGACATGCTGCTAACTGGGGCCACCCCATCGACTCCCGGTTAGAGCGACTGACACCTTTTTGTCACCACCTGGGACATTATCTGCAGATGATCACGTGCATTTTCTATCTTGAATTGGCGCCATCTGCTGCTAGACTGGGCCTCTCGCGCCTGTCAGGTCACGTAAACAGACTCTGACTTCTCCGCAGTGTCCGGACTCGGCGCAGGCTGTGGCAGCATGATGTGTTTTCTATTTCTTCAATTTTCTGCCAGTGGACCTGGGCCCCCATTAATTGCTGCCGCCGGCCGCAGTTTTATTGTCCTCCCTGACCTCGACAGACGGACACTTCAGGGCAGCAGGACGGCGTGGCACAGAGTTTGTGACACCATGGGCCTGGTGTCCGACATCATGGGCCTGGCTTGCTCTGAAGGTTGCAGCATGCTTCCCTCGAAGTGCAGGGGCCTCCTTTTCCCAAAGTTTTAAAGGTCTAAGGTAGGAACAGTTTTTCTTTTAATAATGGAGTATAGTTTGTTTCAGCTGTTGTGGTCATACATGCCAACATTTCAGAAGAGCAAAGTGGGAGATTTAAAATAAAAAAAAAATCGGGAGAATGGGGCCTTCAATCGGGTTTCTGTCATGTATGGACTTTGGAAGTGTGCTGCTGCAGGATCGGACATTTAAAAGCAAATTCACGTGTTTTTTTTTATCACCTTCCAGAAGCATGGAGCGCAATGGCAGGCAGAGAAAGAGGGGGATGCAGGAGTCGTGCACTGGCCTGGCAGGTTGCGGTCAGTGCATACACCCCCCCTCCCTCCCCCGTCAGCCCGGGCTGAAACAGCTTCCGGGCACACACACAGCCGCCCCCCCCCTCCCTCCCCAGTACTTCACAGGTGTTTAAAAGACCATTCGGTTGTTAATGGGGCTTTGTTGGTTTTTCACCCCTTCTAGAGCCCCTGCATCGCCATTCTGACTATTGCTGGAAGAATTAGCACGTTACACATTACCAAGCCCTGTCAGCTGAAACCCCGAGGAATCGGGTTTTTGCTTGCAGGAATCGGGAGGCGGGAGACTAGCCTTCAAATCGGTAGTCTCACGCCTGAATCGGGAGTGTTGGCATGTATGGTTGTGGTGCATGTTGCATACGCCAGATGTCACTCTCCAGACGGTGTTTGTTTACTTTTACTTTTGCTTCTTGCAATGCAGAGACCCGTGTGTTCTGTGTATTTGAAAACGGTTGCAGACAGTGCTGGACCCACTTACTTTTCTTTTACTTGTTCTCTCTGCGAGTGAGAAGGAGTCAAGGAATCGGCTCATTAAACCACGACAATGTGGGGACCGTCTCTCCCCTCAGGTGCTGTGTTTTCACAAATAAAAAACACCTGTCGAAAAACGTGTGTCCAGGGTAACTCTTATGAATAATGTTTCTGCTGAAGCGCGATCAGCCTTTTGTCTAGTGGCGGTTTTCACACATCCTGAAGTAGCACAGAATAATATTCCTGCTGCAAAGAAGGTATACATACAGATCACAAAGTGTATTTTATGTGGGTAGGTAGCGCAGTGGGTTACTGCTTTTGTCACAGAGATTCTTTAGTTACTTACAGTTCATAAGTTACTCTCCTAATATAACGCGATTACTTCTGAACTGCGGTGCAGAGTTTGTATTCAAACTGTGTGGTAAGTTTAGAACGTTATTTTTCTCTCCAGACTTTCATTATCCTAATGTTGCGAAAAGGTTTTTTTTTGGTAGAAATACATTGTTCTTAGTATAACCAACCACTGTGGTACGTTTTAAGTCCTGCGTTTGTGCTTCTCCAGACCAAACACTGAAAATATACTGTCTACCAGTATGGATGACATGTGATTCCTACAATTTATAATAATCACTGTCTTATGTAACATTTCCTTCAGACTGATTAGACACGTATGATTCATTGTCTCGCTATAATGTGTGTATGATGTAAAGTTCTGACACCCTACACTAGTAATGGTGCTTTGCAGCAGTTTCAAGATCCTGTTTTAGTTTCTCATTGCTCATATGAGTATAACATTTGTTATTTATCTGTTTCCATGGACTTCATTGCTTGATTTTACACAGGAGAAATTGTCATTCTTAGGTGTCACACATTGGTTGTTGAATGTCACTCATAATTACAATGAAACTATGAAAATGTCACACATAAGCAATCTCAAACCTTGGCAGCTATGTGCATGGAGCGCCGTGCGCAGCACAGAACCTTGTGGATTTTGGCTTCAGGGTGGGGCATACTGCCGGTCCCCTCATAATGAATGAAAAACTGCGTGGTGCGCCGTGCGCAGCGCACAATTACGTGGTCTCGGCATCACGTTGGGGCATACCACCAGTCCCCTCATAATGAATGAAATGCTGCATGGTGCGCCGTGTGCAGCACACAGCTTTGTGAATGTCTGCCTCATGGTGGGGCATGCTGCCAGTCCCCTCACAATAAATGAAATGCTGCCTGGTGTGCCGTGCGCAGTGCACAGCTTTGTGGTCTTGGCCTCACGTTGGGGCACACTGCCAGTCCTCTCATAATGAATGAAATGCTGCATGGTGCGCCATGCGCAACGCACAGCTTCGTGGTCTTCGGCCTCAGGGCGGGGCCAAGGGTGGGGAAGGGCAGGACTGGACGGTTAATGCGCAGTGTAAACCTGTCTTTTTTGGGGTTGCTTGCTGTGACTAGGTACATCATAGTGGGCCCTTGTCTCAGTATGTCTATGCAGCCCTTTTGCTAGGGCCTTTGTTTTCCCCAGGTCACGATTGCTGCCTCTTATTAGGTTGCCATTACTGGATGGGAGAGTGTTGCAACCAATTAAGGGCCGATGCCAGAGACGTTTTAAGGCATTGGCAAAGTGAGCTCTAGCCCAGGGCCCCAGCATTTCCGGGGGGCCCCTGATAGAACCAGCTTTGTTCTGTAGAGTCTTGCTTGCCCTGATTGCTTTGAATGATTCTTAAACAGATTGTTTTAAGTACCATTTTCCTTTGCTTTATTTTCACTGTGGGTGATATGTGTCTATTAAATTGTGTAGAGAAATTTGTGTTTGTTTCATGCAACATCCATGAAATAGTTTCTATTGGATCAAATAATGACCTCACATATGGGAAGTGTATCACAGTGATTATTTGCAATAATATTAGCAAACATCTGCTGTGTTACAGTATTGAAAACACACATCACTGTCCCTGAATATTACATGTAACACATTTAGAATTTGGACAAGTGAGTCTGTGCACTGTCATGGACTTGGCCAAAGAGGGCATGAAAGAGGTGAAATAGAATCATAAATTCAAAACTGTTCCTTACAGGGGCCCCCAAAATATGCCTGGCCCATGTCCCCCACAATCCTTAGGATTTCCCTGGTGCTGCCATCTGCGAATATGATGGCCCCAATTACCATGTGTGCTGGCACGTCTAGGCCCATGGAAAATACATTTTGTGTACAAAGTTCAGCAAAAAAGCACATTATAGCAAAGCTTCAGAATGTTTAAACTCTGCATAAGTGTTTTCTGAGGTTATATGAAATGCTACAGGCACTGTACATCAGTTCTCTTTGTATTACCAGTGTGCTCACATCACATTCCCTCAATATTACCTTAGGGAAAGAGCATCATAATGCAGAAACGAACCCTACATCTACAGATGTACTTCATCCACACATCTCTTAGTAAAAATATATACCATAACATCACATGCGTTTACAACACATGTGATTACAACGCGGTTGTTACATCTCAGTACATTACAACGCAAGTCGTTACACCGACTTGCTCTAGAAGGCGTGCTGGACTTAGGAATAGTATAATTTACTATTCCAACTCCAGTGTGTGCAACAGTAGGGAAGGTTTTGGATTAGTAAATTACACTATTCCTTAGTTTAGAGCGCCATCTAGAGCAAGTCGTTGTAATGACTTGTGTTGTAATGTACTGCGATGTAACAATGTAGTCGTTGTAACGACCCCGTTGTAAAGGTAACGCGATGTAATGACCGCTTTGTTAAGGTTGTTTCCCCTAAGGAAATAAAGGTTGATGAATTGTGCATTGCCCAAAATACACTGAATTCAGAGTTGGTTGAACCCACAAAGCCTTTTTCAAATGTGAGCTTGAGGTTTGTGGGTGTGTAACATGGGGAGCGGGCAGTCTGGCATTTATTTTAATATGTGCTACACTACTCTAACATGCAAGAGACATTGGTAGTATTCAGAAGTACCACACACTATTGAATGCACTAACTTCTTCTTTCGTAGACTGCCTTATATAAAAAAATATCAAATATTCTGGTTTCATATCATCAAGAATGGTACAACCAGATGAGCAGCTTAACAAGGCCTAAATTATTATCAAATGCATGTTTTATTTTAAAAGTATTTATCATTGAGATGGAAGGTTATAATTTCCATCTCCTATGTTATTTACCAGAAAACACACGAGAAATAAGTTGAATGAACTTGGGCACTCCTGCAGGAAGTAACAGAATGTAAATAATGTTAGCCCAGCACAGTGTCTCAGAATCCTGAAGTCAAGTGGGTGGTAATGATGGAACACAAAACTGCCTGGCTTCCTTAAATTTGAAATACACTCCAGCTGTTTTTCTCAGAAATTTGCATTTTTGATGACAATCAGTTACGTAGAGCTGCTGGGACAGTTTCAGGTTATGGTCCATCAATTTAAATTTTAATTCAGGCCCTACATAGTTGTTCTTTGCTCTTCAGCGATAAGCAGTTCCACAGAGACAACAGGACCGCTCCGTTCTGATTGCTGTCTCAGTTAAATAATCTACTCTTGACAATGTTACAAATGACATAGTTTTATATGTTAAGTGTTTCCCACTTTCTCATTGGAACTTTGAGCAAGACAATATAGAGGCATTTCATTAAATATTGGAGGTTTCAAATCAAAATGTACCAGATGTTTGGGTGGTGGGGCAAAGTGGAAGGTGGTGGGCCAGGTGGACAGGGGGGCCCCCTTCATGTACTTTGCAGGGGGGGGCTCAAGTTTTGTTACACCACTGCCCCTCATTCCCCTGAAGGTTCCCAAAGATGGAACAGTACCTGTCAGGTGAGAACTAATGACTCAGGGCCTCCTCATACTGGCACCCTGCCTATGCAAGGGTGAGAGGTGAAGTACTTATTAGATTGCTGCATTTACAGGACAAGAATGAAGCCGTGTGCCCATTGTTACCCTTCTATCCTCACCTCTGCATATGAACTCAATGCTTTTGTTCATATCCCAGAGACCTTTGCTCTTTCTAGTTAACATGAGAAGGCATCTTCCTGCCCTTCTATAGTTTTCTCTGAGATAACTAGCACTTTCATTATTAGTAATGAACAGCATTTCCTGATAAAAAGAGGCAGTTTTGGCTAGAACAACTGCATGGCATAGATTTGGTACTTCTCGTTTTGTTTAACCTTAGTCCACCTATCCATGATCTCTGAGCTTTGTGAAAAACAGCTTTAAGTATATCTCCACAAATTACTTTTCATTCTAATATCTGCCTGGTCCCTTCCTACTCTCTTATCTCATCCCATTGACCTGCTCTCTCCTCTAGCACAAGGCCTTTGACGCGAATCATGGTTACCAACCGTTGTAATTTCGTGTTCGAGATAGCTCCTTTGTTAGCCTCTCAGAATACCAACTGCAGCCAGCAAAGTGTGATAATTGAGATTGCTAAGTACTGAAGCACGTGTCTGCCCGGGGGCAGCTGGCACCCTAGAAGAAGCAGATAACCTGAAAGACAGGATTTCAATCTGGAAGTGGAGAGAGGCAACTGAAAAGTAAAGAAAAAGCATGTTACATTCCTGGATTGTTGGTGAAGTTACGCATGATAGAAATCTAGTGCTCACAAACTACCCCCCCACTGGCTCACACTTTGAATTATTGTCTGAAGAGTTGTCATCTTGAGTAAGGTAGATACCATACATCTGTGTCTTGAAGTTGAAGTTTAGGCTGCAGGGCTTTTTCATTAGGTACTGGAGTATATAGATGCCCAAAGCCTGATTTCTGAACCAGGCAGATGGCTTGTCCCCCAGGATATTCGTAATTACCTGTATCAAATTTCCTAGATTTTTGGGCTCCAATGTAGCTGATAAAAAACTAAAGGCAGAGCTAGAATTGAGAATATGCAAGTCTTGTATCTTCAAAGTCCTTTATTCTCTGAACTTAAGACAATCCTAGAGTGGAACGATCCCTTCACTTGTTGAGTGGCATTGTAGTGCCCGGAGCACTAATAAACTTGGGGAGGCTGGAGACAATTTCCGTCTGAAAAGTAGCTTTCTTTTCCATGGGCTAAAACTCCAAAGAAAAATCTTTGTCTGTGAAACAAATAGTTACTGCACATTTCACAACATAAATATACTCCTCAGATACCTCTTGAACTGGAGTAGGACACTTGTCCAAGTGGACCCTACAGTTATGTAAGAAGGGACAGCATGACTGAAATAGGATCCTGAGAATTTAAAAAGTGGGAGATGGACTGGTGCAACGTTATGCCCATCTCAACGGTAAGGACACATTTCATTGCATACAGAGAGTTATGAGAAAGATGAATGAGTAGACAATGTGATGGAATGTCTATGCCAATAAGAGGACTGAGTTTTTTCTAACAGGAAACAAGCATCTCTGGAAAACAAAATTAAAAATTAAAAAAGGATGCAATGGAAAATTGGTCAGTAACTTAAGAGTGGAGTTTGGAGCACAGAAGTAATATAGTCAATGCTGTAAATAATTAAATGTCAATTAAACAGAAGGGCAAGTTCACAAACTGCATTTTTTAGTACTTGAAGTAGTACTACAGTATTACTACTCATGTACTGCGAAATGGCATTTACTAATTCATTGGTGGAGACATTCTCCTCTGTCTCGCCTATCTTTTCTGTTAATAAATATCCAACGGTGGAAAAGATTGCTGCACTCTTAAGCCTCCCTTTTAGTGGAAAATGTGGGAGGGAACAAGGGCAGTGGTTGGAAAATTAGAAATACTTACTACAGAATGGGAGTGGTGTAGGGAAAAGTAAGTAGGGGGTTAGGAAAGGATGGCTACTACAAACCCCCACCCACAAAATGGTAAACCCATCGCTATTCACAAAGTACACTTATAAAGTTTCAACAACCCTTATGGTAACAAACCAGTAGTAAATGTACTCCAGCCCAGCCTTAGAGTATGTCAAGCACCCAGGCAAAATAAATTAATATCCTGAAACTTTCTCTAGAGTGCGAGATTTACTGGTGTCTCTTTGAAATTGAGTCGCGAGTGCTGGTTTGATTAATTACAGCGTTCTGTGCCCTGCAACTCGGTACCGGCCTCGTAAGGTGGATGCGGCCGGGTTGAAACGCACAGGGAGACTGGTATGTGGGGAGATATATATATATATATATATATATTTATATATATATATATATATAAAGACGTTTTGTTGAAAGATACATATGTACATATGTAAGATATATATTATATATACATTTTAATGTATTCATTATTTAATACACATTTGATTTATTGATGTCATGTGCTGTAACAATTTACTGTAATAGTTCTAAACATATAATAAATCAATTAAATTAGTTTGCATTTATATTTTATGTTAAACTATTTATATATCTATACACATTTTAAATAATAAACGTTAATATGTTCCCTGCCCTTTCCTATAGGAAGATCCCTGCCGTGGTGGCTGAGCTCTCTACCTTCTAATGAAAATTACCAGTAGTAACTTTACTTTTGTAAATCATGTTACAGGAGGCTATCTCGAGAGTGTGGGTGGGGAGGGGGTAGGAATAGGTCACTGATAGTAAACTGAGAGTGTTGCTCGGTGCCAAGTTCCGAAATTCAAATTTGAAATGTCCTGCAGCTATCTGAATTCTCTTTAAAAAGTAAGATCTGAATCTGAAAAAGGAAGCAGCATTCCAGCTACACACATTTTACAAAATGTAATGAACGTGTTCACTTTAGCATGTATGGAATTTGAAAATAACCCGTCCAACTACAAAAATAAAAATCATGAGTGTTGCTTTTCACATTAAAACCTCCATTATTTACGGACATGCAATTGTAAGAATAAAGAATTGAAAACAAGTTGCAATGTTATTTCATGCCATACTTTGTGCCCTTGGCAACCACTGTTTTGGTGCCCTCAGGGCAATGTGTTTGGATTGCACAAATAAACCGGGCAGGGACCTTACATTAGACTTCATGGGGATTTATGGAGATTTGTCTGGGATGCACCAATCATGCTGGATACATTTACGTCACGGAATTCGAGTCTAACAAATGCCATGAAAGAAAGACGTTGTCCGTTTCCTGAAACAGAGCCAAGGTGGCGGGAGAGCTCTCTTCATTAACCGGATTAAAGGCGGATTAGACGCATTCCACCCTATTGCATTAGCCATTTACAATAAACTGCGCGGCAAAATCAGCTCACGGTAGACTACGGATTCCAGTTGCGGGAATATGTATTGCAGCGGCATCCCGTCATCTCTTTGGAATGAAAGAAACGTGATGCATTATTAGTTGCCAAAAATCCGAGGCAACAATGGAAAATGAGAAATGTAAAATTCCATTCAGCAGCTTCAGGAAACAGGAATTGTTTAGTAACTTCCTTTGCACAGAAATATTGAGCTATTGGACAATGTATCTTATATACCAGTCTTTTAAATATGCTTACTATTTTTAATGCACGATTAAATCAAAACAAGCGCGTTGATAATAATGTGACAAGCTACATTGAATGTAAATAGTAGATTGGAATGGAAAGGGGCCTTTATTTAGCTAAGAAGGTTGACTAAACAGTGTGTGGGATAGGGAAATCTGTAACCCCTTAAAGAACATGTCCTGTTGACAACGCTACATTGAAGCAGGTGAGAAGCCATATCTAATTCAGCCGCAGGATACATTCAAAGCAAATTTTGTTTTTAATGCTATGATATCGTTCACAAGTCATTTTATTTTCTAGTTCTTGGTCAGGAGTCTCCAGCCTTTTCTGTAATCGGAGTTACTTATGTTCACTGAAACTCACTAATATTACTAGTGTTGCAATAGTGACCACATCAGGCAAGATTACATTCCTGGCTCTGCATGCAAGATTACTACCAGTGATCGCCTCGGTGCATCCGGCATGGTTGCCAGAACTAACAGAACAAAGGGTTTGTCATATGAAATGCCTCCACATGGGTAATATTTAACAGCCATAGCTGCAATGTATTTGACATCAAGGTAATAACATGTGTAAAATGTATCCCCAAACTCCAGTGCCACATGATTTGTCACTCAAATAGCAACTTTAAGTATGTTTTGGAAATACAGCGTTTCTTCTGTAAATATCAGCTAAAGAGTCCTGAAAAACACATTTTTGACTAAAATATGCACTTTCAATTGTGGTTTACGTATGTTAATTCAGCAAAGCGAAAGCTTCTAATTTATTGGGTGGGGCTGTACACAGGAGACCTACATACAGGTAGCTGGAGAGCTACAAGTAACTCACAAGCTACTTGTTGGAGAGGCAAATTCTAGGATGTTTTCCATTTTAAGACAACATAGTTTGCTGAAATGTTTTAGAAAAGGGCAGTAGCCAGAAAATGTACATTTCCATTCACTTGGAACCAAACCTCTAAGGTAAGGTGATGAGGGAGAGAAGCTAGAAAGTCAAATAAAAAAAAAAAGTACAAATAGTGTATTTGACAACAACATTTAAAAAATAATTTTATGTTATATCATGCAGCGACCGCTTCAGGAACTACAAGAGACTTGCTTTAATATGATGCAGCGAGTAAAAGAAAAAGCATAGCATCTATCCTCATGAGTCAGTGGGGAGGTGAGTCCTGCAGGAGCCCGGGCTTCCGACAGGAGCCCAGGCTTCCTAAAGTCCACCACTCTTTCATACTTACCCCACGGGTATTTCCCGTTCCTAGTCCCGGTGTTTGATTTCTAGCTGGTCTGCTGACTAGTGTGCTAGCTCCCAGTCTTGTTGTCCCTTATTGGTCACCATTGTATCTCAACCCTACCCCCCACAAGCTAAATTAAAACAAAGAAATGAAATAGTGGAAAAATTAGCAAAACATGATGAAGGACAGATATCTCTTTCTACCTTTCAGCTTTGATCGATCAAATTATTTCAATGAGTGTCATTCGTCTCTTGGAGATCTACTGAGGTCGCTGTGGTCACCTCTTGTTGTCCTCTTGCATATAATAGCTTGCTTTGCCTTCCTTAACTGCTTCATCTATTTCCAGATCATCCATGTCGTCATAGACACATTGGATGCTGTATTGACATGGTCTGAACTGTAAGATGTTTTGGGTTAATTCTCTGCCATTGGCTTTTTGCAGGCCTTTTTGTGGACGTGACGTTCATCAGCTCAGTGGCACACTGTGTGTCAGACTTCTTGTTTTGCTTTGGTGCCTTCTTCCTAGATGTTGGACGAATACACCCCTTTTCTTTGGTCCACATACTGCTTAATTTTCTCTTTCACTGGTTCTTGCTGCACATGGCCTCATCTCTGATGCTCATTAGCATGCTTGGTGGCATTCAAACCAGTACTGGAGTACCTACATCTCATCCCAGTATCGGTGTTGGCGGGCACTGTCTTGTGGTGCTGTGTGGAGTTCCTTAAGTTTCAGGAACACTGAGCAGTGCCTCAGGATGTTACGTTATGTTCTAGCGGAAGCATTATGATTGATTTACATCTGTCAATAACTCGTTTGGAAATACCTAAATATAATGCATTGGAGTAATCTAGCCTAGCAGTAACCAGTGCCAGAACCACCGTATTCCTGGTGGGAAATGGTAGGAATGGGAACACCTTAGGAAGGCTTTTTAGGACACCAAAACAAGTAGTGGTGACCACCTGAACCTGTAAAGAGAAAGATCATTTGGAGTCAGATTACATATAGAATCAACCAGGCATGGAGGTGTGCCTAATTCCGTTGGCCACCAATCACCCGTCCAGTGTTGGGAATTCAGGATACAGATCAATAATCAGAGTTTACCTTTAGATGATTTTGGGGCATCCACTTAGAGACAAATGTCATACATTGAATGAACTTGAGTCTTGTTTGTCCATCTCCCAACATTAGTGGTACATTTAATTCAGTGTCATTTAGGGGTCTGACAAAAGAAGTTCAACCTTTGTTTATCTTATTTTCTGTTGACATAACTGTGTGAAGCTGCTTTGTTTTAATATGTGAAAATAAGTGCTTTTAATTGAGTGTTTTTCTTTGGTGATGTAGCTCTGTAGTCTCAGTTTATATTGTTTGCCATTATTTTCTCATAGGCTTTTGTTTGTCTTCTCCACCTGATTTTGTAATGGTTGCTCTTATCTATTCGTAGGGAGGTGCCTACTTCGAATTGGCCACCCCCCCTTTAGTTTTTCCCACTGTCTCTTGTTATTTGCACAGTCTGACCTTGTGGTGGTCACTCTCATCCTTTTGATTGGGGTCTCTGTCTTTAAAATGGCCACCACACTTATACTTTCTCCCTTTTCTGTTTCAGTTTCTTTTATTTTCTTAGTTCATGCATGTTTGTTAAGAAGGTGCGCTCCCTTTTTTTCAGGAGCTTCTTGTTGTGCCATCACCAAATGGCCACCACACCATTCTCCCAGAGTTCTCTTGATGCTTTGCAATGCTTCTTTAAATGAACGCTTTATTGTTTAAACTGCAAGCAAGCTTGATTTTGAGTGTGCCTTATTGCTGGGCATCTCCTTTTTGGGACGCTGTAAAGCTAAGGGTTCCAACTCTTTCATTGTAGCATGATGGGCCACTCCAGCCTCTTCACTCCTTGCAGTCAGGCTCTGTGCTCACTGCCTGTCAGTCCGCTGATGGGTTTCTGCCATCCTGTGCACAGGCGGGGATTCTTGCCCAGCATGGTCAGTCTACTCACAGTTCTTGGAGCAAGTTCTGACTTAATGTGTGGTTGGCCACCGTTGCTCCTCATGGATTCATCGCCACTTGTCGTATCGTGGAGTTATCACTACAGGAACTACGGGACGTTGGAGATGTTTATCTATCTTTCTCATGATGTGGTGGGTAGAACAGAGAGAGCAGTGTGAATCCTGCTAATGCTCAAAGGGACAAATGAATCTTGCAGGGGCTCAGACCTCCTAAAGTTCACCTATCTTTCCCCCCTACTCCAATCTCATTCCCTGTGCCTAGCCTGGGTGTCCAATTTCTAGTTGATCAACTGACCATCATGTTTGTTCCTAGTGTTGTTGTTACCATTACATTTTCCTCGAAGTAAAATGTATTCCAAGTGTTTTCAAAGGAGCACTCATTACACAATCCAAAATAATAAATTACTGCCTGCTGCTGAGTCTGTCCTTCCCCACGTTTTTTAGCAGATCACTCATACACACCCTCCTTCCATGTCCTCGCTCTTTCCTCCTTTTTTCTACCCTATTTTTTCCCTTTCCTTCTGTTTTTTCTCTCCCCTTTTGTTCTTTCTTTTCAGCTTTCATTCTTTTTGCCTTTCTTCTTTTCTTTCTTTGCTTCTTCTTTCTTTCTCTTTAACTTTCACTCTTCCTTTCTTTTCTCCTTTCCTTGTCTTATTTTTCTCCCTGTTTTAGTTTTTCATCCATTTGTTTCTGCGTCTCCCTTGCTCTCTCAATATGTCTCTTTCTCTTCTCTCTTCGTTCTTTCTTATATCAATAATGTATTTTTCCCTATCACTAGAGGCACTACTTGTACTCAGTGTCTTTTCCAGCTGCAAACCCCACCTCACAGCTCTGTCATGGCATTCCCCAGAGGTGTTATTATGAACTTCTGTCTACAGACAGAAGGAGATCTGTAGAGAGCTAAATAGAAATCCGGCCCATGGGCTGCCCCGATGTAGCTGCTGAAGTGAAGAGTTTATTATGCCACCGAAAATAATCCCTGTGTCCCAATAAGTCTACAATCGGGGGCCCACGCCAAAAATGTAAGCAAGTAAAGAACACACACGTGTTTAATTACCTTGTGGGCCCGTGCCAGAAATGTGAGCAGGTTTGACTTGCCCTTGGTATAGAGTGTTTCTACTTCCAGGTTGGTGCGTGCCGCCATCTTACTCCTGCAGTGTCCACAGCCACAGCGCTCGCTTTTCCGAGTCACCCCGTGAGTTCCAATCCCCTGAGTAAACCACTGAAAACAGAAGATGTACGCACAAGCAAGATACGCGAATGTAGTCATTTAAGACATTCTCGATATTGCTAAAATGGACAGGAATTGAATTTCATTGCCATTTTAGTATTAGCAAAATTTAAAACTGAGGTGAAAATTGTGCTCACTCACATACACTGACCAGCAGCATTTCGGAAGTAGTAATGGCAGTGCAAAATGTGGAAATAACGACCTCAAAACTAGTGCACAATAGCCCACATGTTTGAGCAAAACTGTGAATGGGGTTCATTAACTTGCGTGAATCCAGGGACAATCATAATTGTCATCAGGAAGATGTGCACTCGATATTTTGTGCTGTGTGCTAAAACTGTACCAAAATTGTAAAGAGAAACACTAACATAAGCTCAGAGAGGCACTCAGGCAGGCACAGTCTCAAATAATGTTTCCTGGGGGCAAATTTGAACACACTCTCATTATACACACATGTATTTACACTCAAAGACACATTGTTGCAGACACACAATGACATCTTTGGGATCCCATGGAGGACCGCAGTAGTTATTCCAGGCGGGTGGACATCCTTGACGAATGTGTGACTACAGGAGTCCGCCCCCCTCCGGTATCATTTCAGCTACTTAATATTGGTAGCCCTTATTATATTCCCTGGCAGTGGTAACCTTAAGTACGGTAGCGTCACTGCACCTCTGCACACCTTAGCGTGTGTGCTCACCCTTTTTTGCACTTTGATTCGGTCCTGAAGAAAGCCTCAGCTCCTCTTGCTGAGGCTGAAACATGTAGACCATACAAATAGGGATAAGGAAGACCAATTTTATCTTCACATATATCCAAACTCTGTTTTTAAATGTGCCCTAGAGATCCAGGAATAAAAAGTAATTATTGGACACTCCAGAGGTACTTTGAATCTGCACCTCTAGCACCTTTTACTTTTCCACATACACACCTAAAAAAAAAACACTCCGCTGTAATTCAGGAGTCGCAGCACAGCTGAGTTGCATTCGGCAGCCCAGCTGGGAACCCAATGATGAAGCATGCCACCAACTAGGTTGGTGGGTGAGGGTTGTTTAAAAAACCAAATGTTTTTTTTCCCATTCATGTGAATGACTGTGTGTCATCCCCCTCTTTTTTTGGATCCCCACTGGGTTCGTCCTTTTTGTTGTATACTGATCTACTTTAGGGAGACAGACGTTCTCCTTGTTCCTTACTCTCTCTTTGTTAACATTTTGACACACAATGACAGACCTATATATATCTTCTCCCATACAGCAGCGCACAGGATCTTTCCCCTCCCCCTCGTCTATATTCTTTGCAGCATGGCCTGTGCTGGTGTCACCAGCATGCTGTCCAGGTGCTGTTCTATAATGCCCCTGCTATCCTGCTACCTTTTGCAGGTGGCCATGTTCCCACTGGTTCCCCCTTAATGTGTTCATAGAGTTCAGCCCTTACCACAGTAAGGGATTTAATAAAGGCAGTTCACAATTAACACTGTGCATTGCATCTAAATTCAACACTTCAGTAAATTCGAATTACTGCTCTGAACTCAATGGAGCAAAAAAACATATTAATCATAATATCAAAGAGGCTTAATTGATGTACTTTAGTTACGTTTCCTGTAGCCAATTTAGCAATGATATTTTAAAGAAATTGTTTTGCACTGCTAACAGCGATGGCATCGTTATTTTATGACAGTTTGTAACCAAAACCTTGCGTGGCCAAACTTTCTATTGAACACAAACCTTTATCAAAATGACCAAGAATATGTGGTGGGGTTGGCTGGGTTTGTTGAGGTTGCATCCATAAAAGAGGTGTGATCTCTCAACTTGGCCCTGTCTGCAGGGGCATCCCCAGATGTTATGCCTTCACCCTCCTGCTTTCAGAAACCCATTTTTGTGGGATTTTAGAACTCTGCACTTTACCATTGCTAACTGGTGCTAAAGTGCTTGTGGTCTCACTTTTACAACTGAATTACACCCAATTGGCACATTTAAATCGCTTGCGAATGCAAAAAGGATTTTTGAAATGTACAAATTCCTATTTGTGATACAGTAACCTATTCCCGAATCACAAACTGGGTTTGCGATTCGGTATTAGGAAGGGGTGTGTTTACGGTGTCCCTTCCGAATACCGAATCACAGTGGTGTGTAAACGTTTTGCAACTGAAATGCGTTCACAAAACAGTTGCATTTTACCACCTACTTCAATTTGGGGGTGACCCATTCACAAATGTGTACTCCTTTGTGAATGCTTGTTAAAACATTTTTGATAAATCAGGGAGTGGTCCTTCGCACCACTGCCTACTCTTCAAAAAATGAAAAGAAAACTTAAAATGTTTCTTTTTTAAATGCATTCCATTTTCCTTTAAGGAAAACGGGCTGCATTTAAAAGAAAAAACAATTGCTTTTCTTTAAAAGTAATTACAGACATGGTGGTCTGCTGGGTCCAACAGGCCACCATCCCTGTGATTTTTGCAACTCCTAATGGGTTGCAAACCGGGAACTTCCTCATTAATATTCATGAGGTAGGTCTATTTGTGACCCACTGGGAAATCGCAAAATGTGTAAACTGCACATTGGTACATGGGTGCTTGCAATTACCAAATAGCGAATCACAAAACATTGCTATTTGGTAATCGCAAATGATTACCTACATAACCTGTTCCTTAGTTCCAAATAGCAAGAACTTCTATATAGCAAGGTTAAAAAGAGGATGAGAATAAGAGCAGATTGAGAGACTACAAAATCCCTCCCAACTACAAACAAGGATTGGTATAGCCAATAGGTCTCGCTTTTGGGACCTTATAAGTATTTCGTTATGCAGCACAATATCCTTGGTGCAACAACATCAACCGTTGCATGGCTAAACATTTATAAGGTCCCCAAGGTGAGAACTATAGGCTATGCCAATGCTTGTTTTTCTTGCTGGTGGTGTGTCCAGTGTCCAAACCCAGCATGTGTCAACCGGATCCCATGAGAACTATTTGCCACTGGTGCATTGCAATATCCACCAAGAGGTGCCATTTCACCTCTCGGCAATATGTGCTTAGATTGTATTGTAGCATTAATATAGCGCTTTCTAACCCTGTGTGGGGCACAGAAGCACATTTTCTCCAGCACACCATACTGTGAGTAGCTATTGTATTAGCTGTGATGCTGTGTAGCAAAGGAATCGTGTTGGTGTGATGCATGAGTGACCAGAGAGCTGATTTATCTTGTTTTGGAGCGCAGCGCCTAGAAGGTCATCAGGAAGGAGGTGTGAGAGATATATGTACAAATTACAGATATTGTTTGAACTACTAGAGGTGGGTGAGCCACTGAAAGCTCAAGCTATTCATTGGTCTTGGGATGAAGGTTTCGGGGCCCCCTGAAGGGTTGGGGGTCCCTCTGCAATGCTGAGGCTGCAGGGTCCTGCGTCACATACTTATTAATGTAAATGGCATTACGTCGTTTGTAAAAACGACAGAAAAATACACAATGATAAAAACAAGCCCTGACCTAAGGAAAAAACAGATAGATGCCCATTCACTGGCTCATTTGCACAAAGAGGGTAAAACAAAGCGCTACCATATAGAAGGATAGAGAAGCAGATAAGCATCTAGTGGCTGATTTGCAGGTGCAGCTCCTCCACTGAGGCGGAGGAGCGCCTCCCTACTGCTCTGTAGCAAGTGAAAAATGAAAAATAAAATGATAACACATTGTTATTATCATTTTATTTTTCCATCTTTGCTCAGCTGGTTAGGGGCAGGGTGGGGCTGACCTGTGTCAGAGGATCAGAGGGAGGAGTGGTGCCACTCTCCTAAGTGCACTTGAATGTTTGGCCGTCCATCTCGGGCCGGCCTAACCGTCATGCGCACTTTGCATGTTCATCACCCAGGCTGCTTTACAGACTGGCTGGAGAACATGCCCGTTTCTCCCACTCCATCTCTGAGCGTCGAGCCACGACGCTCTGACCAATCATAACGCTTTTATCAGCAGCATCCTTATTGGCTAGGGGAGTCTGGAAGCCTGGGTGCCTCCTGGTCCTGCTTACGACCCTAGAGTCCTGGAAGCAGGTGAAGAGGGCCGTGGCAGGCTGTGTGAGAACCTCAAATCAAGGCCTCCTGCCTGATCTCAAACATGGCACAGCATCCCGCCTTATGAAAGTTATCAAAGGGTTGTGGTCCCCAGGCTAGATCTGCTTTATTTTATTTTTTTATTTTTAAACGCTTTATATAGTGCTTGCTTGACTCGTGGGTATCAGAGCGCTTTACATACACAAAGGAAAGAAAATTGCATTACATAGCAAGACATAAGGAAGCATAAAGATATAAGCAAAACGTAATAATCAGGCGTACATTGAAGGGGGGAAGAAATACGCAGGTGGTTGAAACAGTCAAATGACCAACTATTCTTGATGGTCAGGTGAGACAACTACTTTATTTAGCAGGTTATCTGCTAAACATGTGAGATGTTGTCCAGTGCCAGAGCAGTGTTGTCTCCTAGGCTCGGATGCTGATTTACATAGGCTACAAATAAACCACTGGGATACAGGGGACCACTGGATCTAGCTCACCTGATTCTTTCATGAGACCTGTATGAGTACAATGCTCCAAGCAGTAGTTTTACTTTTCTTTGAAGTGGAAAAGGCTAAAAAAAAGGTCCCAAATGTCAGCACTCAAAAGGGAGGTTAAAATAAGGCCTCACTGAAAAGGGGAGATGTTTCCCCAAGTCATGCATGCTGAAGCCCTATGCCAGACCCTTCCACACACTTGTTCAGAGGTCCAACCAGTGTGGTTTTTCCAAAGATTCTAGTGGCACTCTTGAGTTTAAGCACTGCAGATGTATTAATGGTTATGATGTCACCTCCTCGCTCTGCAGCTAGAATATACATTTCACAGCCAGACGCAAGGATCAGAGGTCAATCCATTGGAAGATTTCAAGCTTTCAGAAATAAAGCAGACACAAAACTTGGCCCATCTTGATAACATATGTAACAGTTTCTCAGCCCTTCAATGCTACTAGCAGCAGGGTGAGTGGGCAGGTTCACACCTTCTACCCCTCCCCCTCCAAAATATTACCCCATGACCAAAAACCGAAGAAGGGATGAAGCCTGGGACACTCACCACTAATGCCACATCGTTCCCCTAAAAGATTTACCAGGCTTTCTGGGAGAATGCAGTCTCGGGACGAGGGGGGTATGCCAAGGGCTTGTGGGAGGGGTCCTAGCTTTGTTGGGAGGGGTGGAGGAGGGGGCTCACCGAGTCCGGGGGATGCGAAAGAAACACCATGAGATCGGCTGGCAGGTTTTAGGGATGCGGGCCGGTCACTTAAACCTGATCCGAGAGGGCAGTGTCTGGGTTACTGCCCACAGGCATTTCATTCATTGCCACAGTGAGTCAGAACAGCTTCCAAGGCAGAGAGAGGGACTTTCCATTTCCACTCGGATGTGAACGGATGTAGGTATGTCTAAGTTAAAAAGAGGCTATGCGTAATCCTCAGATCAACCTATTTGCAAACGTGCTCGAATGCAAATGTTAAACATATGCAGCGCATTGACGGGTTAGTGAGCAACGCTGAGGAGTGAAACACTTGTGCGGCATTCTTTACCAACTTCACCGCATAACACTGGCTGCTGGTGCATCAGACTTGTGGAGGTTAGCCCCTCCCATCAATCGCCTCACCGTGCATCACCCACAGCTCACAGTTTTGCACTATACACGACTGTCAGTTGCCTTTAGTGGCCACTGCGTGTGTGTGAAGTGAGACCAGGGACCTTTGACCTGACCGGGGTGTTTGTCAGTCCTCAAGGCACTGAGTCGTGAACCACAGCCCATCTGCTCGCAGAGTGCGGAGCTGGACGCGGGGTGCCAGGTTTTAGCTGGACAGAGAATCTGTCCAATGCTTGTTACTGACATCTCCCGCATGGCCCCCATCAACCACTAACCACTGGGCCTTGTCCAGTTCGGTTCATCCTCACCCCCTCTTGTGCTGCAGTGTCCTCGGGGGCTTGACAGAAATCTACAGGTCACAGGGTGTGGCGCGTGCATGTGCTCCAGGCCTCGTGCCCCGCTAGCGCCCACTCGGGGTACTGTGGCAGCTGACCAGCAACCCCGGGGTAGAGAGGGAGGGCGCCGCCTTAGTACCGAGATATGAGAGAAAGAGAGAGAGGCGTAGGGGCAACCTGGCATGTATGCGCATGCATGCGTGGGTGTCTCTACTCTCTAGCCCTGCGCCTGGACATGTAATGTAGCCGTATGAGTGGCTATCTTGGGATTACGTAGGAAGTCGCTACCAAGCATTGGCCGCACGCGCGCCTCGCGCTTAAAGTAAAAAAAAAAATACAAGCCCTGGAGTTGTGTGCGTGCGCGCGCGCTAGAAGCAGCGGGGAGGAGGGGGGCCTGCGCGAGTTTACTTGCGGGAGCGATAATTGCTACCATATGGCGGCTCTCCCTCCCTCAAGCAAATCGCCTCACGTGCACGCGTTGCCATTGAGGCGATTGCAAAAGGTCTTTTTTGCCTATGCAGCGCATGCGCGCTGCGTAGGCGAGACCTAAAAATAAGGAAAAAATTATTTAGAAAGTGTATGTCCTGCCATCATTTTTGCATAACGGTTGACTGAAAATCAATATATGAAAGAATTTGTGATCTACCTTATGAAGGAAGCACTGTATGGATTTTGTCATTGCTTCATTTCAAACAAAAATACAAGACAGTGATGAGGTCGTTGATAAGGATATACATGGTAAAGTGGGACACACATTAGAGAAACGCAATGAGGGCTGGCAGAGCACAAATGCTATATAGGTGTTTTGAAGATTTGCTATGTCCGAAAGAGGTTATAGAAAATGGCCAATGAATATTATGGATTTGATTGACAATTTGTTCAGAAATGTACCCATGTGGGTTTATTTCTACATCTTCTGTCAATTGCTGACCTTTTTGAATTCATAAAGGTTTTTTTTTTGAATACTCTGGTGATGAGGCTACAATTGCTGCAGTTTTCTCTCGAGAACTCCTGGAAATATTGTGTGAATTTCATTTTTTCTTACGAAAAACCAACACCAAGTGCAATTGCACTTCCTAAATATTTTTATCCATACATATGTGCAAAAACCTTTTCTCTTACTCCTGACTACTCGTGATCTCCCATATGACAGAGCACAGTATGTATGACAAAATGCCATACCAGCACACCACTAGAGGTAAATGTGTTGAGGTAGGACATGTACCGATGACAAACTGATTGCTGTTGGAATCAGCTCTGGCCTCAGCAATGTTCTGTGAGGCAAAAGGGGAGTCGAGTGCATTATGGTTGTATGTATCATCATGACAGGAGAATTCCTATATTTCTGAATCGAGGACCTGACATTTTTAGGGGATTTCTATTTTTCTTTTTTCAAACATTCTCTGTTAGAAATGTTGTTCTCTAGTTGGCAGTGGTATACACCCTGTCCTGTTTTAGTCAGGAAAAAGCAGTTACACACCTAGATAACCCCTGTTCTCCCCCTTGGTAGCCTGGCATGAGCACACAGGCTTATCTCAGAGGCAATGTGAAAAGTATTTGTACATAACGCGCACAGTAACACAGTGAAAACACTACAAATGTACACCACACCAGTTTAGAAAAATAAAGTATCTTTATCTAAACTAAACAAGAACAAAACGACAAAATTATAACATACACAACTCAAAATCTGACTCTTAAAAGGTTTCAAGCAATTCTGTTCATAGAAATCTATGGATGCATGATTTTTACACAAAGTAAAAATCCAAAAGGCAAAACAGCCACAGAGAAGGGAAGTGTCAAAAAACACAGCGATGCATCAGTTCCTGAGTCCTTGGGGAGGCGATGCAACAGTTCTGTTGCAAGCAGGCGAAGTGGTGTCTAATCCGGACTGTAGGGTGAAGTGATGCGTCGATTCCAAGATGGTTCTGGTCTGCAGGAGCTGCGTCGGAAAAACATGGCGCACAGGTGCGATGCATGGAAATCCAGGACACGTTGGAGGTTGATGTGGTGAAAGCGGCAAACAGGCGCATCGTTGATTTCTTCAGCCGCAGTCCCACAATGCATAATTTCTTTTAGCCACACAGTAGGGCCGGACTTCGAACAGGACTTTTTTGAAAATAACAAAAGAAAACAATTTGGTGCACAAATTGTTTTCTTTTGTTATTTTCAAAAAGAAAATCCCAATACAGGATTTTCGTTTAAAAAAAAAAAAAAAAAAAGGAATGATGGGAGTCATCTCCTCTGGTGAGGTGAGCATTGTTTGCATTTTACTGTCCCTTGCTGCTGTAAAGTGGTAACAGTGGTAAAGTGCACAGAGGCCGGAAGCCAGCAAAACATGAAAGTTGAATGCAAAAAGTTAGGGGAGAAGCAGGCCAAGGATGCCAGGTCTAACATTGAGTGAGATGAAAGCATATACTTGAACTGTTGAACGTTGACAAGCTGGTATCATAGTTTGGAGAGAAAAGGAATAAACAGTAGAAAGTATTGGGTAGAGAAGAGTCAATCGTAAGAGCACTGATTATGTTATGGGAGCTATGGTTGCATGTATGGAAATGTCAGAGAAAGATCCGAAAGCAAGTAAGAAAATGAATAGAGACCCAGAGTAAAGAGAGCAAGTGGTGGATGGGAGTGACTGGAGATGGAAGGAGAATGCCAATTACTGTGGTCATACAGTTTGGCTCTGGAGCACAATGGGTACTCTGTGCTCAGAGTCAGAGGTGTAACTAGCAAGCTGATAGTAGCAGTGAGGCAGGAAGACAATAGATGGGTGGGTGATGGACTGATACATGTCAGTGTTAATTTTAGGTAACAGTACATGAAAGGCCAGCACAGGAGAGAGCAATGTTGCAGAAGGACTTCAAAGGCAAAGGAGCATGAGTGTTGATTTAAAATTGTGAATAGGGAACTTAAGTGGGAGGATAGGCTAGTAAAGAAACCATAAGGGTAGTACAGCTCGAACTAAGTCAGTACAGTTATAACATGAAAGGGCAGTGGGCAGGGCCGGACTGGGCTGTAGGACAATCTGACAGTGCCAGAAGGGCTGGTCTGACAGTTTAGCGTGAAGCCGTTTTTAGGTGTTTTTGTACCTGTTTAATGGTCTTGTGGGTCAGTTTCTACAGTTGATTTTTCTACAGCAAGCTCAAATGCATAGTATGGCATACTTTGCAAAACACCTAAATGGCCTATTTTTACAAGTTCAAAACTTCCCCGATTTGCAAATGTGCACTTTTTTTGCGGTCGTATTCACTAATGGGCGCCCCTTTAATGTTAGTACCCGATCCTATTTCCCGATCCTATTTCCTGTCCCCATTTCGACCCTGGCTGGATAAAGAAATATGTTCAGCGAAAGGGGCTGATTTCATTCAGGTTCACTGAAACCCCAAGTGAGTTGTGGGAGAGCTCCAGGAAAGGGAGGACATTAAGGGTGTTGCCAGCTAGGGGTAATTAAGTGAGGAAAACAAAGGCAACCATAGAAAGGTAGGGATTCAATTAATGTCAAGGATGCACAGTGTGATTTTTCTTTTAATATTCTTTTCAAAGGGTTTAGCAACCTTACTATTAGCGTGCGTAATATTGAAGAGTGTAAATGCATGGAGCCTCGGACCTCAGAATATCTATCGCCGTTGGATTTCAGGGGCCTCATTTACAAGCCCCTTCCTCTGCGCCACTGCTGCGTCAAAAAAAGTGATACAGCAGCAATCAGTGCACCACAGTGCTCCTCATCTACAAACTGACACATTGGGTCCAATGTGTCACTTTGTAGAGCCTTGCGTCATATTCTATCTGTGCCCGGTATAATGTATGCAGGTTAGGAGATCCACGCAAAAAGCCACATAAATTTCACTGCGTCACTCTAAGACTTAACAGCGTCAAAATCCTTACGCCTGCTCAGACCAGGTGTAAGGATTGGCGCAGGGCTTTTACAATGGGACTCCCTTATGTGTTCAGACGCATACCTGAAGTTGCATCACCTTTTACGATCAACTCCAGCAATGTGTCACTTTTGCGGCAACAGATGCGTCAGAATTTCAGATGCATCCGTTAATCCTTGCTCCATGGAGTCCTGTATCATAAATACAGCACATCCATGGTTTCCCAAGGGCATTTGATGTAGGTGCAAGGAAATCAATGCCGATGCGTCAGTTTCTTGTAAATGAGTCCACTAGTTTTTAAAACCTACAACATGGCTGTAAAATTTCATTGTTGTTTCTTTTTCTAATATATTCTGTTGATTTTCCACTGCATTTCATCTAATCATAGGCATGTTGGAGGGTCTCTTTGGGTGTGGAGATGTTTGGGAGTTTCAGGTAGACTTTTCCAATTAACATTCCGTGGCACAGCTGCTCATGTTTTCTTCCTTAGTGTTTACAAGGTTTGTGATTAGTATATTAGTGAGGTTTCGTTCAAGTGGATTGAATACATTTTGTAAGGTACAAAAACACTTTCAACAGACGGTAATTATCCTTCTGTCTCGCCTGGTGCAGCCTGACTTTTCCACTTTTATTGCCGCTTTGACATATTTAATTACATCTAATTAAAAAGAAAGAATTTAACGAGATCTTTATGTCATGAAATTGAGCAGAGTATGCAAATTTTCCATGGAGAACTCAATTCATTCATATTAAGGATAAATATATTATGATGGTAAAAACGTAAGCCAACTCGCAGTCAAATTTCCCTAGTTTTCAAAGTCAGCCCCGGATGCATCATATTAGTGTATAAGTGTCACAAAAACATCAGTGTGGAGGTGACACAAAAGAAACATCTTAATTTAATATTTCTGCCGTAATCTCCTATATCATAAAGTAAAAGAGTTTGACCATGTCGCAAAGTGAATAGATAAGATTTTGGTCTCTGATTTTCAATAAACCAGTAGTGCATGATAAACCATACTGGACACTACAGCATAACAGCACTGGCAAAGTCAATAGGTCTTTCCTATGCAAGAGCTATTGGCTCTACCAATGTATTTTTAGCAATGTTGTACTCCAGCGTGGCTGCTGTTCAGCATAGCTAAAAGTTAGTAGCATAGAGTAGAGTTATGTGGAGTGGTTTAAAGTGGAGTGGTGTGGAGTGCCGTTGAGTGGCCTGGAGTTTCGTAGAGTGATGTGGGGAGGCATTGAGTGGAGTAGAGTAGAGCCAAGTAGAGTGGAGTGTTGTGGTGTGTTTTGGAGTGTCACAGAGTGGCATAGAAAGGAGTGGAGTGGCATAGAGTGTTGTTGAGTGTCATAGAGGTAGTAGAGTGTCGTATAGCAGATTAGAGTAGAAGGGCATTGAGTGGAGGGGCATAGAGTGTTGTAGAATGGAGTGGCATTGAGGGGATTAGAGTGTCTCAGAGTGAAGTGGTATAGAGTGCCATAGAGTGGAGTTGAGTGGCATAGAGTGGAGTAAAGTGTGGAGTGGTGTAGAGGGAGTGCGCAGAGTGAAGTAGAGTGTTGTAGAGTGGAGTAGAATGTCGTACAGTAGAGTGTCATAGAGTGCCGTGTCGTAGAGAGTTGCATACAGTAGAGTATAGTGTCATAGAGTGGAGTGGCATTAAGTGCAGTGGAGTGTTGAGTGTTGGGGAGGCAGCAGAGTGTTGTAGAGTAGAGGGGAGCGGAGTATTGGGCCATGGATTGGCACTGAGTGTCATAGAGTGAAGTGTTCTAGAGTATTGTTGAGTAGAGTGTTGTAGAGTAAAGTGCAGGGGCTAGAGTGGGGTAAAGGGGTATGGTGTGACATAGAGGGAGGTGCGTAGAGTGGAGTACTGTCATAGAGTGGAATGCCATAGAGTGGAGTAGAGTGTTGTAGAGTGGGGTGGCAAAGAGTGGCGTAAAGTAGAGTGGAGAGGTGTAGAGTGGATTAGTGGTATAGAATGGATTAGTGTGTCGTGGAGTAGAGTGGCATGGATGGCATAGAGGGAGTTGCATAGAGTGTCTTAGAGTGGAGTAGACTGTTGTGGACTGGCATATAGCAGAGTAGAGTGTTGTAGAGTTGAGGGATGTAGAGTGTCGTAGAGTGAATTGATGTAGATTGGAGTAGACTGGTATAGAGTGGAGTGGAATAGAGCGGAGTGGAACAGAGTGGAAGGGCTTAGAGTGGAGTGTCATAGAGTGGTGTGGCATGGAATGGAGTAGAGTGGAATGGCACTGTGTAGAGTGTAGTAAAGTGTCGGAGTGGAATGCTGTAGAATGGAGTTGTGTCGTGTCATGAAGTGTTGTGGAGTGGCTTAGCAAGGAGTGGAGCGATGTAAAGTGGTGTGGAGGGAGTAGAGTGGAAGGACATAGAGTAGAGGGGCATAGAGTGCCATAGAGCAGAGTGGCTTAGAGAGGAATAGAGTGTCGTGGAGTGGCATAGAGTGTCATAGAATGGAGTGGTGTAAAGTAGAGTAGAGTGGAGTAGAGTGGAGTGGCATAGAGTGAAGTAAAGTCGGGGAGAGTAGCATAGAGGGAGTTGCATACAGTGGAGTCGAGTGTCATAGAGTAGTGTGGCATAGAGTTGAGTATATTGTCATAGGGTGAAGTGGCATAGAGTGGAGTAGAGTGTTGTTGAGGCAACAGAGTATCTTAGAGTTGAGAGGAGTGAAGTAGAGTGTCATGGAGTTGACTGTCATAGAATGTCATTGAGTTAAGTGGCGTAGAGTGTCGTGTAGTAGAGTTAAGTAGCATAGAATGGAATAAAGTGGCATGGAGTGGTGTAGAGGGAGTGCGTAGAGTGGAGTAGAGTGTTGTAGAGTGGAATAGAATGTCGTACAGTGGAGAGTCATCGAGTAGAGTGTCATAGAGTGGAGGTCATAGAGTGGAGTGTAGTAGAGCGGAGTGGCATAGAGTGGAGTGGTGTAGTGTGGAGTAGAGTGTCATAGAGTTGAGTGGTGTAGAGTAGAATGAAGTGACAGATTGGAGTAGTGGAACAGAGTGCAGCAGTTTGTCAAAGACTAGAGTGGAGTTACAAAGAGTGACTTAGAGTTTCTTAGAGTGGAACACAGTGCTGGGGAGTGTCATAGAGTAGAGTAATGTGTTGTAGAGTGGAGGGCATAGAGTGAAGTAGAGTGGCATAGAGTGGAATGGTGTGTCATAGAGTAGAGTGTACTATTACCTTACAGTGGAGGGGCATCTAGTGGAGTAGCATGTTGTAGAGTGGAGTGGCATGCCATAGAGTGGTGTGTCAGAGTGGCATGTTGTAGAGTTGGGTGCCATTACTTAGAGTGGCGTGGCATAGAGTAGAGTGGAGTCATGTGCCATACTCTCATACAGTGAATGGAGTGTTGTAGAGTTGAGTGACGTGTTGTAGACTGGAGTAGAGGGGAGTCGAGTGGCATAGAGTGGAGGGGCTTGGAATGGTATAGAGTGGTATAGAGTGGAGTTGCATAGTGTGGAGTATGCACTATGTGGTAGCATACAGCCATTAGAGGCAACACATTTTCAGTTGAAATGACCATTACATTTGCACACACGTACAGTTTTACTGATAAAACTATACAGCGCAACAATTCATTACCTAGTTTGTTGATTTGTTTAGATCGATCATATCAAAATGTTTGTTTCCACCACACTTCTGAATTCACAAAAAATGTGCTTTCCTCATTGTGATATATTCTCAACTTTCTACACAGTTCATTTACTGACATTACAATTTTGTTGTGTGGTACAGAAAAAGCCTTTCCTTTCATTGCAAGATTGTCACATAAATCTTATCAATTTGAAGTCAGAGAAAGAAAAGTAAACACCAAGCTGCCTTGGAAGACAGAGCCTGACATTTGACCTCTGTCTATGAATGCACAGAAAATGTGACAAAATAAGAGCAATATTTAAAGGACTGTTTACTGAAAGCAAGCACATGTGGAAGAATACAAGGGGCTATGGTAAACAGGCGATGCTCCAGGGATGGAACTAATTGAAGCTGGACAGCCTAAAACAAATAAATCCAGCAAATAGAATGCAAGCAATTCTGAGTTACAAAACACAAAGCCAATGTTAAACAAGGGGTGGAGTGCATTCCCAGGGAAGCTTTCAGAATATCACCAAGAAGATACACACATCATAAGCAATTGACAACTGTGTTTAAAAGAGGTTTTTAAATTTTTCTCCTTTGGTTTAATTATGTGTTCTTGCACTTCCAAAACCTCTTTTTGGTGAAATGTATGCTGATGAAATACTGTTTTTATTTTTTTTATTATTATTTACATCCATGTTGTACAGACCTCTATATGACACCCAGCTTCATGGTACATTACATTTTCAAAACAAAATAAAATAAATTATTTTACATTTCATGTCTTCCGCTACTCCACTCCCAGTCTCCATTTTTCTCCGTGGGCAAACGCTTTTTTGCCTCAGGAATAAATGGTAATGCATGACCTTTGTGCATTCAACAATTGCAAGCTATTTTTTGAAAAAGTTTATTGCATGCTTCTTATGCTTTTAAAACATAAATTGAACTGAAGTATATTCTATGTACTGTGTCAGGGGCATCCTTGTCTGTCTTTTTTTCCCCGCCCTTTTGGTTTGACGTTTTTCCATGATGGTACCCCATTATTTCTGAAGCTACAGCGGACACCCTGATTTGTAGCAAAGCTTTAATCGTGTGTCAAATCCACTTGTGTGCAAGAGGTCAAAGACTGGATGCAGAGGAACCACGAGTCAGGTGCTAAGGCTGGGTAGCTGCCTTTCTGGTGAAGAAGTCCAGCTTTTTTATTGTTTCCTGACCATCAAGGCAGCATAGTTGACAATATTCTGTCAAGCGTATTATCATTGATGACAGATCTTACACTCTGATGAACTTCCTTGTAGCATTTGATAAGTATTTCTTCTCCAGAGATACTGGTTCTGAACAGGCTGTGGACCAGGGTCAGGCTGGCCTATAGGACAAGCTGGCCGTGCCTGAAGTGCTGGTCTCACAGATCAGTGTATGGGTTGCTTTTTTGGACACTTGAGAGCCTGTTTCATGGTCTGTTGGGCTAGTTTCTACTGTTGATGTCTCTGCTAATAGCCTGCATAAAGCACAAATGCATGCAGTCTGCCATACTTTGCAAAACACTTATAAAGCTTGTCTTTCCAAGTTTGAAACTGCCCTGACTTACATATGTGGGTCTCAATATTAAGCTATGAAAGTCACTCCTGAGGCCAGTCAGTCATTTGGTGCCCCAGTCCGACCCTGCTGTGGACACGTGGCCCCTCGAGCCTCCTTCCCACAGCACTTTTTGACACATTACCTAATTATCAGTCTGCAAAGCTCTTCTGTTTTTTAGCTATGAAAGTTCTTGATTGTATGTGTTTTTTCCTTTTTGCGGGCTTAGCTGTTTTAGTTCATGTCATTCAAGAGTTACCCTTCTAAATATCGTTTCCAAAATGTATACATTATTTGCATTGTGCCACAGTCAAACGACCCAGGAGACCTGTCAGCCCTGATAAAGCATGTTTACTTGGTCGTGCTTACTCGGGTGGTTTTGGAAATCTCTGTTTACGCACTGTGTCTTTCATGCCCCGTTTATGTACGCTGATTACTGTGCTGGCCACCCGTCAATTAGTGCTTTCACATTTTTAGCATACGTATCTATAAGTGAAATTTTCCAGGTCGTTGGTCATGGAAACAACGCCAATCAACCACTTCAATGTATAGCGTGCAGTGGTCTTGATTGGACTATCTGCCACCAGATCTCGAGATGCCTGTCAATCGCAATCGAGTGTGAGCGGATCATGCACCGTGCCCTCTCTGAGCTGGGCCTGGTGCATCCCAGAAGGAGTTTGTTTGTGTATGCCTCACAGAGTGCATAATTCACTTTGGCATTTAGGAGTTTTAAATAATTCTCCCCTGGAACCTACATTAAATTGTGCTTTTTGCGATTTCATTTGTATCCTCTGCTTGTTAAAAACGACTAAAATAAAAAAAACTAAAGCCAGCCCCAACCACTGGGATTCTTTTTTAATCCTAAATTTGTGCTTCTGCAGATCAAACACTCTTAAAATATACAGCCTGCTAGTATGAATGACATGCGATTCCTACACCTTTTAATCCTCATAGTCTTAAGTAACGTTTCCTATAGACTGATTTACACACAAATGATTGTCTCTGTAGAATATACGTGTGATGTAAAGTGCTCTGACACACTACACTAGTGTATTTAGCGCTATAAATCAAATTAAATGCATGGTATAGAGGAGCTATGGAGAGAAAAGGGGCCCTGTTGGAGGGTAGCAATGAGGGAATTCATGGAGAGGAGAAGATCATTGCGTGAGGTGAGGGTGCCAAAAAAGATTATTGCACCGGGCACCACCAGTGCCTGAGCTGGCACTGTGGGCATCCCTTCCAAACTGCGATTTCTATCCATATGTATCAATCGTTTATGTCTGAAATAGCAGCCATAAACCACTGAAAATTACTGAACCTCAAGTTGGGGTGGTTCCCGTTTGTGAATGTTAAAATAGGACGCTGTGGAGGAGGCAGAGCTCCACTGCAAACTCTCGAGTAAGTTTGTTATAATGTGGCTTTACATACGGAAGATCCACGCCATTATTTTTGGTCTGACCATTGTCTGATTAGATTTTCTTGGCAGCTCCCAATATAGCTGGATCAGATACCGAGTGGGCCAACCCATAAGCTGAAAGCCTTTTACAAGATAGATCCTCTTGAATTTACGAAGGGCTTAAATCGTAACATTCCGGTGCTCTCAGTCACGATGGCGGATGATGTATCAAAATGCAATAATTGGATCAAAAATGATACACAGGAGTTGGCTCCTGTCCTCCAGTGCCTAGCGTACAGAGGCACACCTTCCAAGCCCTGGTTTTCGACCACCCTCAAAATGGAAAAAAGCATTCTAAGGCGCTGGAACGTAAATTTGGGGAGGGAGTATAATACAGTGGACAAAGAGTCCTTTGAAAAAGCACAAAAGGAATGCTATGTGGCCATAATTAAAGCTAAACAAACCTACTATGAGAATCGATTTGGAAAGGCAGGTAAGAGCTCTAAAGAGATCTTTGCAATAGTTAAGAGTTTTATGACTCCATCAGCCTTCACATATTCCCAAGAGGCCTTGGTCAAAGGGTATGAATAGCTGGCATGTTTTTTTCCTAGGAGTAGGCAGGACGCCGGCTGTAGATTCAGGACCTATAACTCCAAGCAAGGAGATTACTGAATGTAGTATGAAGCTGAGTTCCTTCGAAGTTATTTCTCCGGAGTGTTTTCTTAGGGCTCTTAAAACTATAAAGTCAGGCGCCCGGAATGACCCATGCCCCCCTAAACTTCTGGTTGTCGGGGAAAAAATAATTAATCCAGTGATCAATGAGATTCTCAATGCATCATTAAGAACAGCTACTGTTTCCAGCATTAGGAAACAGGCTATGCTTTTACCACTCATAAAAAAGCCAGAAGCAGATCCAGCTGCCCCATCTGTCTATTGGCCTATCTCCCTATTACCGGCTCTTTCCAAAATCCTAGAGAATCAGGTGAATAGACAGCTGTCGAATATTGTGGAGGCTAACCGGCTTCTCCACCCAAGTCAATCGGGCATCAGAGCCCAGCACAATACATAAAAAGCATTGGTAAAGGTATTGGAATTCATTAGGGGTACCCTGGACACAGGGGGCGGAGCTGCACTAATATTATTGGACCTGTCAGCAGCATTCGATATGGTCCCTCATGCTCTCCTTTTAGACTTTTAGATCATCTTCAGGATATAGGAGTGGCAGGGCAAGCTTGGAGCCGGTTAAAATCTTTCTTAGAAATTAGAAGCCAACAGGTTTGGATTTCCCCCTGTTCCACAAGTCCCCAAAAGGTGGATACAGAGGTCCCCGAGGGGTCGGCGTTCAGCCCTACACTTTTCAACATATGCCTCACCCCTTTACTCCAGCTACTAGAAATATTAGGAGCAAAAGTGATCTCCTATGCGGATGGTAGACAGTTGCTCTTCTCCTGGAACAAGGAAACAGAATTGACTAGCTCT